>NC_081843.1:4465827-5112841 GCF_963259705.1 Myotis daubentonii
CAAGTCCCGTGCTTCCCCACAATCTCTGTGGGAGTGAGGTCAGCCCCCCTGGGCTCAGGAGGACAAATCAAAAAGCCTCCCATTAGGATGATACCAGCCCAGCTCACAGGAGGGGACTAATTACCTTCACCCAGTCCTAGATAATAGTCTCTGAGGGTCTCATACTTTGATTGTCCCCACTTGAGCCTCTCTCTCTCTCTTCCCCCACAGAACTGTGCCAAGTGTAGCAGGGTCTAAACCAGGGGTGGGCAAACTTTTTGACTCGAGGGCCACAATGTGTTCTTAAACTGGACCGGAGGGCCGGAACAAAAGCATGGATGGAGTGTTTGTGTGAACTAATATAAATTCAAAGTAAACATCATTACATAAAAGGGTACGGTCTTTTTTTTTCAATAGTTTTATTCATTTCAAATGGGCTGGACCTGGCCCGTGAGCTGTAGTTTGCCCACGTCTGGTCTAAACTCACAGGGGAGCTTTGATATGCCTCCCCACAATGTAGCTGCAGAACTTTCCACTCACCCCTCTGATTCCCAGACAGAAGCCTCCCTGGGAGATACATTCCGAAAAACCCAGCTCTGTGTGGATCTCTGGCACCCCCATGCCATCAAACCCAGCAGGACAAGCCAAGAATCCCAGCCCTGTGTTCTTCCTCTGTGCCACTGAGCCCAGAAGGATGGGGCAGACCAAGTAGTTTAGCAGAGGGGAGAGGAGTGTGGACCATGCACTTGAGGTGGGTGAGTCTGATTTTCTTTCCCAAGTCACACAGTTTAGTCACTGACCGACTCTCTGCCCAAAGCCTTTCCAGAGAATCGAGGGCCCCCCTAAGAGGAGGGAATTCTGCAGCCACAATATCCCTCTGGCTTCTCAGCTGCAACACCTACACAAGGGTGCGCTCCCTTTAAAAAAATCTGTGTGTAAAATGATTCCCCTCAAATTTAGTTTTCTCTTGGTATCTACTGGCAATTGGTTACAGGACTTCCTGTGTATACCAAAATCCAAAGATACTATTAAAAAAAGTCATAGATCAGTGCACACAGTTGGCCCTCTCCTTTTGTGGATTGAAAACAGCATAGTTATTTTGTGGAAAACAAATATACTGTAAGTAGACCTAAGCATTTCAAATCGTGTTGTTCAAGGTTTAACTGTAATCAGAAAAATTTCAAATATGAGGACATATCTATAACATATCTATAATAATAACATATCTATAATAATAAAAGTATAATATGCTAATTGACCAGACAGCCAACAGCATATCTATAATAATAATCAACCTATCTATAATAATAAAAGCGTAATATGCTAATTAGACCAGATAGCCAAACAACCTTCTGGATGACCTTCTGGACAAAGCCGGGGCTGCAAGGCAAGCCCGGGTCCCAGGTGCCAGAGGGAAGCCAGTGCCGGCAGGAAGACCTACTTTTGCATGAATTTTGTGCTTTGGGCCTTTATAAGTAATTCATGAGTCAAAGAAGAAGTTACAAAGACATTGGAAGATATTTTAAATTGAATAATGAACAAAATATGACATGTTCAGATTTAGAAGTAAAATTTGGGGGACACAATGCTTTGAACTTTACCACTTTAAGTGTCTACACCATTGGTTCTCAACCTTCTGGCCCTTTAAATACAGTTCCTCATGTTGTGACCCAACCATAAAATTATTTTCATTGCTATTTCATAACTGTAATGTTGCTACTATTATGAATCATAATGTAAATATTTGATATGCAGGATGGTCTTAGGCAACCCCTGTGAAAGGGTCGTTGGACCACCAAAGGGGTCGCGACCCACATGTTGAGAACTGCTGGTCTACACTAATAAAAGAGAAAGATGCAAATTAACCATTATCTGTCACTCTGCCACTCTGCTACACCCACAAGCCACGCCCACCAGCCAATCAGGAGTGAGTATGCAAATTAACCCAACTAAGATGGCGGCTGCCATGGAGCTGGAGTGAGAAGGACGCTTGGGTTGCCCCTGGCGATGGAGGAAGCCAAGCTTCCTGCCTGCCCTGGCCGACCCACAGCTCCACTCAAGGATACAAAGTTTCAATTATAAAAGGTAAATAAATCCCAGATACCTGCTTCCAGTCCACCGTGGTCTCTGCTCAAAGAGGCGCTGAAAAAAAAAAAAGACAAAAAGGAGTGGCTGCGAGCTTGGGTCGCTGGGGGGCATGGCCAGCTTGAAAACGGCCATCAGCCCCTCACCCAGGCTGGCCAGGCACCCCAGCGGGAGCCCCCCCACCCTGAAGGGGCTGTGGGCAGCCTGAAAACGGTCCTCAGCCCCTCACCTAGGCTGACCAGGCACCCTAGTAGGGACCCCCACCAATAAGTATAGTACTGGCCAGTCTGAAAATAGCCCTCAGCCCCCCACCCAGGCTGGCCACACCCCCATGGGGTGAAGGTCCCCACTGCGGGGGGCTTGACCAGCCTGCAAACAGCCATCAGTCCCTCACCCCGGCTGGTCAGGCACCCCAGCGGGACCCCCTCCCTGATCCAGGACACTCTTCAAGGCAAACCAGCCGGCCCCCACCCATGCACCAGGCCTCTATCCTTCTATATAATAAAAGGGTAATATGCAAATTGGCCCTAATAGCAGAACGACTGGGAATGACTAGTCACTATGACACACACTGACCACCAGGGGCAGACGCTCAATGCAGGAGCTGCCCCCTGGTGGGCAGTGGCTCCCACAGGGGGAGCTCTGCTCAGCCACAAGCCAGGCTGACGGCTGCCAGTACAGCAGTGGTGGCAGGAGCCTCTCCTTCCTCAGCAGCGATAAGGATGTCCGACTGAAGCTAAGGCCTGCTCCCTGATGGCAAGTGGACATCTCCTGAGGGCTCCCGGGCTGCCAGAAGGATGTCTGACTGCCAGCTTAGGCTCAATCCCCCGGGGAGCAGGCTTAAGCCAGCAGGTGGACATCCCCCGAGGGGTCCCAGACTGCGAGAGGGAACAGGCCAGGCTGAGGGACCCCCCCCCCCCCGAGTGCACAAATTTTGTACATTGTGCCTCTAGTTCATATTATAAACACAGAAAAGTCTAAAATTAGTTACCTGAATTCCAAACTTAAAAATTAGTAGAAGAAAATAAAATTAAAGCTTTAGCTACCTTTTAGTTGTTTGGCTGACTTGATTTCAGTGAGACCATGTTCCTTGGGGCCATCTTGCATTACTAGAACAGTGGTTCTCAACCTGTGGGTCACAACTCCTTTGGGGGTCAAACAACCCTTTCACAGGGGTCGCCTAAGACCATTGGAAAACACATATATAATTACATATTGTTTTTGTGATTAATCACTATGCTTTAATTATGTTCAATTTATAACAATGAAATTGAGGGTCACCACAACATGAGGAACTGTATTAAAGGGTCGCGGCATTAGGAAGGTTGAGAACCACTGCACTAGAATATAGCTGTCATTCTGAGTTTTAGTTCTTTTATTACATTTCCAAGTCTTCATTCACCAATGTTTTATTAAAGCTGCATTTTACAGAGAGGAAGGAAGATAGAGAGTTAGAAACATCGATGAGAGAGAAACATCGATCAGCTGCCTCCTGCACACCTCCCCCCAGGGATGTGCCCGTAACCAAAGTACATGCCCTTGACCGGAATCGATCCTGGGACCCTTCAGCCCGCAGGCCAACGCTCTATCCACTGAGCCAAACTGGTTACAGCTAAAGCTGCATTTTTAGTAAAACTAAATTGCATTCAGCAAATCTACTGCTTTCCTTTAAGATACTTAGTTTTCAGAAGATATAAATCAGATTCAGCTGAAAAAGTCAAACCTAGAGGGAAGGCAAGGGGAGATGGGATGGGGGGAGGGTGAAAAGAGAACAACAAAATACTTTGTATGCATATAAGCATAACGAATAGACAGACAGTAGGGTTGTGGGGGCCTGGGCTGGGAGAGGACAGTGGGGAATAAAGGGGACATATGTAATACTTTCAACAGTAAGATCTTTTTTAAAAAAACACACAAAAAGAAGTATCCCTTTAGTGCCAAAACTGTGATATGTTCTCAGAGTAATTATGTTCAGTTGGCCTTGGTACAAAATTAAATTTATGTTCTGTAGATGACAAGCTATGACTTACTTGAATTGCCTTGTTCGTCGGAGCTGTCCCTCAGTCTGTTTTATTTGACACTGCTTTGTCATGCAGGGTACATCAGAGAAGGGTTCGTGGCTGTGCAGCATGCCTTAGATAAGGCCATCATGCTGTACCATGGGGGCCGTGCTGCCCAGAAGCTGTTTGATGGCATCAGTGTTCTTATACAGAGATTTCCACATCCAGCTTATGCTGAAGACAGGTTAATTAGGATCCTTAGTGGCTTCTTCCCTTTGATGTTCATACTCATGTTCTCTCCAACTGTACTTTCCACCATGCGAACCCTTGTGTCGGAAAAAGAAAAAAGATTGAAGGTAATCCCAATTATTATCTGATAAAGTTTCTGTAATTATATTTTTATGCCTATGGAGCTCTTCTAAATGGAGACTTAGACTATTTCTGCATATTCAGCATTGGTAGGTAGATGTTACGCCTCGTGGCAGCAAATTACATCTCAGTAACAGCAAATGTAGAACAGAAAGTGATGCAACTTTCTAATTTTTCAAGCTGGCAGAATTGCAGAGGCAAACCATCTCTGGGAAGCCACAAAAAGGAAAATCCTGAAGGCACGGAGGTCACTGGGGGAATTTGTAGTCTGTAGTACCTAGGAACCCCAAACACAGTTCACCACCTACCTAAATTAACTTAAATTCCCACTCTTTCAGTCTATTTACCTTGATAGCTACAGCCCTAGATAACATGTCTGGGTTTCAACAAAAAAAAATTACAAAGCACATCAAAAATTAAGAAGTGACAATCCAAAGAGTCAAATTAGTTATCAGAACGAGACTCAGATAAGACAGAGATGTTGGAAATATCAGACAAGGAATTTAAAATTATTATGGTTAGTAACTTAAAGGCTCTTAAGGAAAAGGTATATGTGTCCAGCATCAAGACCATCCCCATTTTCTGAAATGCAGTGGGACTCAGCATATAGTTATACTCACATCTGGAATTTCTTAGAGTGGTGTAGTAAATACCCATAGCTAGATCGTAAGAGGAAATGACACAGGAAAAGCCTAGAAAAATTGACCTTGCAAACACGACTTCCTAATTGTCTCAAGCCTCTTTGTTAGCTCTTTTCTGCACAGTAGAAAACATGCAAGATCAGACAGTTAATGCTGTTAGAGAGAGAAAAACTATAAGGAGTTAAAGGAACATGATAGAAGTAAAATTATGCTAGCAGAAATGAAGAATGCTTTTGACAGGCTCATCAGTACATTTGACCTTGATGAGGAAAGAATCAGAGAATTGAATAAAACAGTTGAAATTATACAAACTTTAATTAAAGAGAAAACAAAATTTAAAAATTCAGAAAAAAGCATACAAAAAGCGTAGGACAATATTAAATGGTATAACATGTACATAATTGGAATCCCTCTAAGAAGATATGAGAGAATAGAGCTAATGTGCAGAGTATTATGCTAAGTGAAATACCAGTAAGCTAGTGAGAAAAGACAAATATCACATGATCTTTCTTATATGTGGAATCTAATGAACAAAATAAACTGACAAACAAAATAGATACAGAGACATGGAAGCATGGAACAGATGATTCTCAGAGTGGAGGTGGGGAGTGGAAAGAAATTAACCAAAGAATTTATATGCATATGTGCATATCCCTTGGACACAGGCAATAGTGAGGTAATGGCCTGGAGGGAGGTTGGAAGTGGGGAGGAGGGTATCAATGGGGAGGAAAAGGGAACATCTGTAATACTTTCAACAATAAAGATAAATTTTAAAAAGAAGTAATGGCAGAGAGTTTTTTCCAAAATCAGTGGTACGTATCAAACCACAAATTGAAGAAGCTCAGAGAACACAAACCAGGATAAATACAACACTACACACACACACACACACGCGCGCGCACACACATGCATGCACACACGCGCACACACATACACCTAGACATAATTATATTTAAACTTCTGAAAACCAAAGACAAAGAGAATATATTGAGAGCAGCCAGAGGTGGAGAAAAGGCCACATTGTCTACAAGAAACAAGCATAAGAAGTATAACTGACTTCTAACTTACAATTGGATTTTTAAAATAAAAAACATAGACACATTTCTCTAATATTTTAATTTAATTTCTCTAATATTCCAGAAAGTATACTATAATATAAAAGAGATCTTAATATTTCAAAGTTTAATTTGAAATGCTTTCCATTTTGGTCCCATACTAAGTATAGTACTGAAAAAGATGTCTGAAATCAGGAGAAATATCCTATAATGCTAATACTGTCCTTATTAACTCCATAATTTTGACCAACATACTTGACTTTGAGCATTGCTTCTTCTCATTCACAAAATAGAGATACTACCTATTTACATAGGATTTTATGGGAATTTAATTTTAAAATGTATGTGAAAGCACTATGAATTACTGTTATATGTTATATTTGATTTGTGTTGACTTTCCTACAGGAGTACCAACTCATAATTGGACTTAGAAACTGGATGATCTGGGCTTCCTATTTCCTCATAGTCTTCTTTTTTTATATCATTATCATCTTTTTGATATGTATATTATTCTTTGCCAAGGCAAGTGTCTAATTTTGTGCTATCCAATAGATATTTGAGTCACTATGAAATATTAAATCTTTAGTAGCCACTATACATTTTAAAGAAAGAAAGAACAGGTGAAATTATTTTAATAATATATTTAATTTAACTCAATATATACAAAATATATCAACACGCAATCTATTTGAAAATTAAGATATTTTATTTTACATTCTTTTTGTACTGTCTTCAAACTGCAGTCTGTGTTTTATATTTAAAGCACATCTCAATTCATATGCAATATCATCATTAGAAGTACCTAATATGTACTTGACACTGTATTTGTTTTTTAATTTAAATTAAAGTAATTAAAATTAAATGATATTTACATAAGCTACCTTCTGAGTGCTCAGTAGCTAATGTGGTTCATGTCTGCCATATTGGATATTTTCTTCCAAGATGGTAGCCTGCTGCAGCTGTCCTCTGAGAGGGATAAAGTCATTCCTCTCAAGTGTGCACTGATTGGTCTCAGGAAGATGAAATATGGCTTATATTGTCTCCACTACGGAGACTCATAGGCTGCTGAATCTCCAAGGGAAAAAAACACCAGAAACCCTTCTGTAAGAAATAAGTTATTTAGTTAACTTTCCCACAAATTAAGCTTCAGTAACTGAGTAATGTGACCTATTTCTTTAGGGCCTTCATTTTCTCCTCCTTCCCTTGTGTTTATGTGACAGTACTTATGGTGTGCCTTAAATTGTCATATTGTTTTATTGTAGATTGTCAATGAGCCAATTTTCCGCCACAGTGACTATAGCTTCATCTTTGTCTTTTTCATGTGTTATGCCATTGCTTCAATATTCTTTGGCTTTATGGTTAGCACATTCTTCAATAAAGGTGAGTCACCCCATACATAATGCAATTTCTGTTCTAATTGACCAAAATGGGATCTTATTTGGGTGCTCCTTCTAGACATCTCATATGTAGTCTTTGTGTGTGTGTGTTGATTTTAGAGAGGAAGGGAGAGGGAGAGAGGGATAGAAACATCAATGATGAGAGAGAATCATTGATTGTCTGCCTCCTGCATGCCCCTACTGGGGATCAAGCCCACAACCCAGGCATGTGCCCTGACTGGGAATTAAACCATGACCTTCTGGTTCATAGGTCAACACTTAAACACTGAGCCACGTCTGCTGAGCTCATATGTATAGTCTTGACTTACATTCTATCATAGAAGATGAATTGTATATGAAATCATTTAACAGGAGGTAAAGAGAACATTGAAAATTAATGTGGCCCAATGTATATATTAAAAAGGATATAAAATAAAATTGTGACCAGTTATCACTTAGGATAAATAAACAATTCTTCCTGCAGAAGAATTGACTTTTTTAAAAAAATTTTTTATTTTCCCACCTTTTTATTGAATTTATTGGGGTGACACTGACAAAATTAAAATTATACAGGTTTCAGGTACACAATTCCAGAACACATCATCTGAACACTGTATTGTGTGTTCACCACTGTAAGTCAACTTTGTGACCATTTATCCCCTCTATGAATGCAATTTAAATTGGAGATTTATTTCACATTAAAGACTTTAATCCATTACTTTTTAAAAATTCTTTGTTGTATAAAGTATTACGTAAGTCTCCTTTTTCCCCGATTGACCTCTCCCTGGATACTCCCACCCTTCCGGCACATGCCCTCACCACTTAGTGTCTGTGTCCACCAGTGATGCTTATATGCATGCATACAAGTCCTTCCGTTTATCTCTTACGCCCGCCCCACACTCCCCTGCCTTCACTCTGAGGTTTGACAATCTGTTCCATGCTTCTCTAGTTCTGGATCTATTTTTGTTTATGTTGTTCATTATATTCCACAAATAAGTGAGATCATGTGATATTTATCTTTCTCCAACTGGCTTATTTTGCTTAGCATAATGCTCTCCAGGTCCATCCATACTGTAATGAATGTTAAGAGTTCTTTCTTTTTTTTTACAGCAGCGTAGCATTCCATTGTGTAGAGGTACCAATGATTTTTAATCCACTCATCTGTTGATGGGCAATTAGGCTGTTTCCAAATCTTAGCTATTGTAAATTGCGCTGCTGTGAACATATGGGTGCATATATCCTTTCTGATTGGTGTTTCTGGTTTCTTGGGATATATTCCTAGAGGTGGGATCACTGGGACAAATGGGAGTTCCATTTTTAGTTTTTTGAGGAAACGCCATACCATTTTCCACAGTGGCTACACCAGTCTGCATTCCCACCAGCAGTTAATAGTCTGTTTCTCCACATCCTCGCCAGCACTTGTCGTTTGTTGATTTGTTGATGCTAGCCAGTCTGACAGGTGTGAGATGGTACCTCATTGTCATTTTGATTTGCATCTCTTGGATAATGAGTGACTTTGAGCATGTTTTCATATGTCTTTTGGCCTTCTGTATGTCCTCTTTAGAAAAGTATCTATTTAAGTCTTTTGCCCATTTTTTGATTGGATTATCTTCCTTTTGTTAAGTTGTATGAATTCCCTATAAATTTTGGAAACTAGGCCCTTATTGGAGATAACATTGGCAAATACTGGTATGTTTTTTCATGCTTTCTTATTGTTTTGTTAATGGTTTCTTTTGCTGTGCAGAAGCTTTTTATTTTGATGCAGTCCCATTTATTTTCTCCTTAGTTTCCATTGCCTTAGGAGCTGTGTCGGTAAAGATATTGCTATGATATATGTCTGATATTTTGCTGCCCATGGAGTCTTCTAAGATTTTTACCATATGGCTTCCTGTCATACATTTAAGTCCTTTATCCATTTTGAGTTTATTTTGTGTGTGGTGTAAGATGGTGATCTAGTTTCATTTTTTTGCATTTATCTGTCCAATTTTTCCAACACCATTTATTGAAGAGACTGTCTTATTCCATTGAATGCTCTTTTAAAGGTGTGGGTTTATTTCTGGGATCTCCATTCTGTTCCATTGGCCTATATGCCTGTTCTTATGCCAGTAACAGGCTATTTGGATTATAATGGCCTTGTAGTAGAATTTGATATCCAGTATTGTGGTACCTCCCATCTTATTCTTCTTTCTCAAGATTGCTGTGGCTATTCAGGGTCTTTCTCAGTTCTATATAAGTTTGGGGAATATTTTTTCTAGGTCTGTGAAATATGCCATTGATATTTTAATATGGATTGTGTTGAATCTATAGATCACTTTGGGTGTAATGGATGTTTTAATGATGTTAGGTCTTCCAGCCATGAACATGATATATGCTTCCACTTATGTCTTCCTTAATTTTTTTCTTCTATATCATATACAGATCTTTTACCTCCTTGGTAAAATTTATTCCTATTTATTTATTTTGTTGTAATAGTAAATGGGATGGTTTTTTAAGTTTCTCCTTCTGAGAGTTCATTATTGGTATATAAAAATGCCATTGAATTCTGGATATTGATTTTGTATCCTGTAACTTCTGTGAATTTATTTATTAAATATAGTAGCTTTGTTGAAGTCTTTAGGGTTTTCTATGTACAATATCATGGCATCTGCAAATAATTATAATTTTACTTCCTCTTTTCCAATTTTGATGCCTTCTATTTCTTCTTGTCTGATTACTATAGCTAAAACTTCTAGTACTGTGCTGAACAAGAGTAGGAAAGCAGACATCCCTGACTTGTTCCTCATCTTAAGGGAAATGCTTTTAGTTTTTGCCCATTGACTATAATGTTAGCTGTGGGTTTGTCATATATAGCGTTTATTATGTTAAGGTATGATCCCTCTATTCGCACTTTGCTGAGAGTTTTTATTATAAAACTAGAGGCCTAATGCACGAAATTGGTGCAAGAGTAGGCCTTCCTTCCCCCAGCTGCCGGCACTGGCTTCCCTCTGGCACCCGGGACCCAGGCTTCTCGCTGGACGCTGGCAGGCACCCAGGACCCCCCGGGCTTCCCTTGCAGCCTTGGCTTCGTCCAGAAGCTCATCAGGTCTAATTAGCATATTATGCTTTTATTATTATAGATAGTACTAGATTTTATTGAAGGTTTTTTCTGCATTTATTGATATGACCATGTTGTTTTTATCTTAACTTTTGATTTTGTGATGTATGACATTTATTGATTTGCAAATATTATACCAACCTTCTATTCACAGAATACATCTTTCTTGGTCATGAATATATGGTCTTTTTATTCTATTTCTGGATACGATTTGCTATTATGTTACTAAGGGATATTGGCCTATAATTTTCTTTCTTTGTTGTGTCTTATCCGGTGTTGGTATTAGGATAATGTTGGCTTTGTAAGAAGAGCTTCAGAATCTTTCTTCCTCTTGAATTTTTTAGAATACTTTGATCAAGAAAGGTGGTATTTCTTGAATGTTTGCTAAAATCTGCCTGCAAAGCCATAAAGTCCAATACTTTTGTTGCTGAGAGTTTTTAATTATTGCTTCTATTTCATCATTTGTTATTGGTCTGTTCAGGTATTCCGCTTGTTCCTGATTGTATGTTTCTATGAATCTGTCCGTTTCAAATCACTATTTTGTTTCCATATAGTTGTTCATAATATTTTCCTAAAATCCTTTGTATTTCTGTGATGTCAGTTGTTACTTTGCTACTTTCATTTCTGATTCTATTTATTTGGGTCCTCTCTTTGTTTCTTGATGAGTCTGTTTAAAGGTTCACCAATCTTGTTTATCCTTTCAAAGAACCAGCTCTTGGTTTCATTGATCTTTTATATTTTTGTTTGTTATATATCATTTATTTCTGCTCTGATTTTTTATTACTTCCTTTCTTCTACTTACTGTAGGCTCTTCCTGATGTTCTTTCCCAAATTCTTTTAGGTGTAGGGTTAGATTGGTTACTAGAGATTTTATTTGCTTCTTGGGGTAGGCCTGTAATGCTATGAACTGGCAGCACTGCTTTTGCTATGTCCCATATGGGGGTTGTTGTATGTTCTTCATTTTCATTAGTTTCCAGGTAATTTATTTATTTATTTATTTTTTTAATTTTAATTTTGTCTCAAGAGTATAATTTATTTTTAAGATAGCATCAAAACTATGCTTTAGTTTTTCCCTACAACAATAGTAGACTTCTTAGAACACAGATTGCTGGGCCCTACCTGAAGAGTTTCTGAGACTGGAGGTCTGGCTTGTTGGCCATTTTTCATTTCTCAACAAATTCTCTGGTGTTGCTGATGCCACTGCTCTGGAGACCACATTTGAGAAGCTCTGATTTAGAATACTGAGTACATTCTAGCATGTACAAAGATTCACAAAGAAATGAAGATCAAGTCAATAAATATATTTGACCCACCACCTAACTGTGCTGGGCTGCATATCTGGCGCTTCGGCCAGGCGGGCACGCTGTGCTCTCTGTTCCTCGGGCACATAGATAGGAATGTGCTGGCGCTTCGGCCAGGCGGGCACACTGTGCTCTCTGTTCCTAGAACACATAGATAGGAATGTGCTGGCGCTTCGGCCAGGCGGGGCACGCTGTGCTCTCTGTTCCTAGCACACATAGATAGGAATGTGCTGGTGCTTTGGCCAGGCGGGGCACGCTGTGCTCTCTGTTCCTCGGGCACATAGATAGGAGTGTGCTGGCGCTTCGGCCAGGCGGGGCCCGCTGTGCTCTCTGTTCCTAGAGCACATAGATAGGAAGGTAGTCACTGTACTGATGCTGTACTGTGTCGGGAACAATTGTGTAAACAAGGCTTTGTAACTAACTTTGTGGTTTTTGCAAATAAAAACGCTGTAACTCCTATAGTCGGCACTGCAGTTCAGCCTTTGCTTCGGCAGAGTGCCATAACTGTAGTTGCTGGCCAGTTTAATAAAGGCTCCTAAATCTTCATCTGAGTCCCTGGTGGTCATCTCCGCGGGTCGCCCCATTACACTAACCATTTGCCACAGCATGGATGGAACTGGAGAACATTATGCTAAGTGAAATAAGCCAGTCAGAGAAGGATAAATACTGCTGGGGTCCAGCCCCAGCAGGTCCAGGGGTCCCCAAAGGTGTGGACGGAGTCGGCGAAGAAGGAATGACACGGAGACAGCATTCAGTTGATCAGCAGCCTAGCCAGGATCTCTAGCCAAGTTCTGGTCAGGATCTCCAGCGAAGTTCTGGTTAGGATCTCCAGCCAGGTTCTGTGTCCATGTTCTCCAGCCAGGTTCTCCAGCCAGGTTCTCCAGCCAGGTTCTGTAGCCAGGTTCTGTAGCCGGGTTCTTCAGCCAGGTTCTGTCCAGGATCTTTTGCCATGTTCTCTCCCTAGGTTCTGTCTCTAGGTTCTGTCTCCAGTTTCTGAGGCCAGTTTCTGTCCAGGATCTTTTGCCATGTTCTCTCGCTAGGTTCTGTCTCTAGGTTGTGTCTCCAGTTTCTGTCCAGGATCTTTTGCCATGTTCTCTCCAGTGAAGTTCTTCTGTCTCTAGGTTCTGTGTAGGTTCTGTGTCTAGGTTCTGTATCTAGGTTCTGTGTGGGTTCTGTGTCTAGGTTCTGTGTGTAATTTATTATTTATTTCTTGATCTCATTGGTAACTCATTCATCCTATATAATAAAGAGCTAATATGCTAATTAGACTGAACAGCAGGATGACCTTCCAGGCAAAGCTGGGGCTGCAAGGGCTGAGGCAGCTGGGTCTGCCAGGGCCAAGCCCTTTGCACCAATTACAAGCATCAGGCTATTTGGCTTCCATGTGTTGGAATATTTTTGAGCTTTTTCATCATGGTTGATTTCCAGTTTCATGCCATTGTGACCCAAGAAGATGCTTGGTATGATTTCAACCTTCTTAAATTTATTGACTTTTTTGTGTCCTAACATGTGGTCTATCTATGAGAATGTTCCATGTGCACTTGAGAAGAATGTATATTCTGATGCTTTGGGATGAAATGTTTTGTAAATATTAGCTAAATCTATCTGATTCAGTGTGTCATTTAAGGTTGGTGTTTTTTTCTTGTTTTTTTTGCCTGAAAGATCTATCTATTGATGACAGTGGGATGTTAAAGTTCCCTACTATGACTGTAATGCTGCTAATCTCTCCCTTAAAGTCCTCTAGGAGTGTGTGTTTGTGTGTCACACACACTAGAGGCCCAGTGCATGAAATTCATGTACGGATAGGGTCCATAGGCCTGGCCAGTGATCAGAGCCGATCGGGACCTTCCTTCTCTTGGCTGCCAGCCAGGGCCTTCCTTCCCCTGGTTGCTGGCTGCCAGTCAAGGCCTTCCTTCATTCTGTGCCGCTCCCTGGTGGTCAGTGCATGTCATAGTAAGTGTTCGAAATCCCGGTCAGTTGAACTCCCGAGGGGACAATTTGCATATTAGCCTTTTATTATATAGGAGATATAATACACAGACACACACACACACATATATACACACGCATATATACATATATACACACACATATGTATATATGTATATATGATATATATTAAGGTGCTCCTCTATTGGGAGCATATGTGTTTATAAAGGTTGTATCCTTTTATTGGATCAGTCCCTTTATTGTATAGTGCCCTTCTTTGTCTCTTTTTATGGTCTTTGTTTGAAGTCTGTTTTCTTAGATATGTGTATTTCTACCCCACCTCTATTTTTGCTTCCATTTGAATGAATTATAATTTCCATCCTTTCACTTTCAGCCTCTTTGTATCTTTTGTTCTGAAGTGGGTCTCTTGTAGACACATATATATGGGTTGCATTTTATAATTCATTTCTTTTTTTTTTAATCCAGGCATTCTAACTCCAAAGACCTAGTTCTTTTTTTCTTTTTCTTTTTTTATTGATTTCAGAGAGGAAGGGAGAGAGGGAGAGAGAGATAGAAACATCAATGATGAGAGAGAATCATTGATCAGCAGTCTCCTACATGTCCCCCACTGGGGTTGGAGCCCGCAACCCAGGCCTGTGCCCTTGACCAGAATCTAACCTGAGATACTTCAATCTGAAGGCCAATGCTCTCCCTACTGAGCCAAACCAGCTAGGGCTATAATTCATTTCTTATCTATTTAGCTACACCATGTCTTTTGATTGGAGCATTTAATCCATTTACATTTAAATTTGTTATTGATAGGTACTTATTTATTGCCATTTTTTTCTTTATGTCTTTGTTCCTCTCTATATGTATTTCTTCTTAAACAGTCCCTTTAACATTTCTTGCAGTGCTGGGTTGGTGGTAATAAACTCCTTTAGCCTTTTTTTTTTCTATAAAGCTCTTTATTTCTTCCATTTTAAATGACAGCCTTTCTGGTTAGAGCTGTCTTAGTTGCAGGTCCTTGCTTTTTATTACTGTGAATATTTTATGCCATTCCATTCTGGCCTGAAGTGTTTCTGTTGAGAAATCAGCTGACAGCCTTATGAGAACTTCCTTGTAGGTAACTACAAGGTAGATTGTTGACTTAAGATCCTTCTTTTTGAATATAAGCAATTACAGCTATAAATTTCCCACTTAGTACTGGCTTCAATGAATTCCATAGTTTTCTTGTGTTTTCATTTTCATTTATCTCTATGTAGCAGGCAATTTCTCTTGTGATTTCTTTTTAATCCATTAGTCATTTAAGAATGTGTTGCTTGGTTTTTACTAACCTGAATTTTCCATTTTTCTTCCTGTTATTGTATCCTAATTATATACTATTGTGGTCAGAGAAAATAGTTTGTATAATATGTCATTTTAAGTCTTATAATTAGATTTATGGGCTTGAGAAGACTGTATGATCTGTCGTTGGGTAGAGTGTTCTGTATATGTCTGTTAGACCTAGTTGATTTAAGTCCTCTGTTTTCTTATTGATATTCTGCCTAATTATTCTACCCATTATTTAAAGTGGGATCTTGAAGTCTGAAACTGTTACTGTAAAATTGTCTATGTCTCCCTTGAATTCAGTAAATTTTTGGTTCATATATTTTGAAAATGTATTATTAGGTGTGTAAATGTTTACAATTATTATATCTTCCTTCTGCATCAAACCTTTTGTTAGAAGATAATGTATTTGTCTCATCACTTTAATAAAAAATATATCTTTTCTGATAATAGTATAGCCACATTGACTAGCTGTTCTGTTCCATTGATCTATATGCCTATTCTTATGCCAGTGCTAAGCTGTTTTTTTAAAAGATATTTTTATTGATTTCAGAGAGGAAGGAAAAGGGGGAGAGAATAGAAACATCAATGATGAGAGAGAATCATTGATCAGCTGCTTCTTGCATGCCCCCACTGGGGATTGAGCCTACAAGCCGGGCATGTGCCTGACGTGGAATCAAACTGTGATGTCCTGGTTCATAGGCTGACTCTCAACCACAGAGAGCCACACCAGCCATACCAGACTTTTTTTTTATTACAGTGGCTTTGTAGTATAATTTTATATCTGGTATTGTGATTCCTCCAACTTTTGTATTGGGAGTTGTCCAATTCGTTGACATACATATTTGTTCATAGCATTTTCTTACAATCCTTTATATTTCTGTGACGTCCATTATTTTGCCTCTTTCATTTCTGCTTTTATTTATATGGGACTTCTCTCTTTAACTCTTGGTGAATATGTCTAAAGGTTTTTCCATCCTGTTTATCTTTTTAGAGAACCAACTCTTGGTTTCATTGATCTTTTGTATTATTTTTTTTAAGCTCTATGTAATTGATTTCCACTCTAATCATTATTATTTCCTTTCTTTTACTTTGTGCTTTTCTTGTCTTTCTCTTTCTAGTTCTTTTAAGTGTAAGGTTAAATTGTTTACTTGAGATTTTCATTGCTTCAGAGATAGACGTGTAATGCTATAAACTTCCCTCTCTGTACTGCTATCTCTGTATCCCATAGATTTGGGGTTGTTGTGTGTTCATTTTCATTTATTTCCTGGTAATTTTCATTTCATTCTTATTCTCCCTGGGAACCCCATCATCTATACTAATAAAAGGGTGATATGCTAATTAGACCGGGTCAACCGGCCATCTTCCGGACGTCTGACTTCCTTCCCGGACAAAGCCATGGTGGTGGGGGCCAAGGCAGAGGCAGTTAGGGGCAATCAGGCTGGCAGGGGAGGGCAGTTGGGGATGAGATCAGGCTGGCAGGGGAGGGCAGCTGGGGGCAAGATCAGGCCCGCAGGGGAAGGCAGTTGGGGGCAACCAGGCCAGCAGGGGAGGGCAGTTGGGGGCGAGATCAGGCCGGCAGGGGAGGGCAGTTAGGGGTGATCAGGCAGGCAGAGGTAGTTGGGGGTCGAGATCAGGCCAGCAAGGGAGAGCAGTTGGGTACAAGATTAGGCCGGCAGGAGAGGGCAGTTAGGGGCGATCAGGCAGGCAGGCAGAGGGGTTAGGGGCAATCAGGCAGGCAGGCAAAGGCAGTTAGGGGTGATCAGGCAGGCAAGCAGGTGAGCAGTTAGGAGCCAGCGGTCCCAGATAGCGAAAGGGATGTCTGACAGCCGGTTTAGGCCCGATCTCTGTGGGATCAGTCCTAAACTGGCAGTTGGACATCCCTGAAGGGGTCCCCAATTGGAGAGGGTGCAGGCTGACTGAGGGGAACTCCCCCACCCCTGTGCATGAATTTCGTGCACCAGGCCACTAGTTGTTTAATAATAGGCTATTTAGCCACTGTGTGTTTGAGTGTTTTTTGGCTTTTTTTATTGTAGTTGATTTCTAATTTTTTGCAATTATTATCTGAAAAAATGTTTGGTATGATTTCAATCTTCTACAATGCGTTAAGATATATTTTGTGCCCCAATGTCTGGTTTATCTTTGAGAATCTCCATGTACACATGAGAAGAATGTATATTGTGCTACTTTGGGATTAAATGTTCTGTAAATATCAACTAAATCTATCTGATCTAGTGTATCATTTAAGGTCACTGTTTCCTTGTTGATTTTGTTGATGACAGTGGGGTGTTAAAGTACTCTACTATGACTGTATTGCTTCTGATCTCTCCCTTAAAGTTCCCCAATTGTGTTTTTAATATATACTAGAGGCCCAGTGCATGAATTCGTGCACAGGTAGGGCCCCTAGGCCTGGAGAGCGGTCAGGGCCTATCTGTGCGGTGACCAGTGGAATGATCAGCCAAGAGACATATGAAAATATGCTCAAAGTCACTAATCATCCGAGAGATGCAAATCAAAACAATGAGTTACCATCTCACACCTGTCAGAATGGCTATCATCAACAAACCAACAAATGACAAGTGCTGGCGAGGATGTGGAGAAAAAGGAACCCTTGTGCACTGCTGGTGGGAATGCAGACTGGTGCAGCCACTGTGGAAAATAGTATGGATATTCCTAAAAAAAAAAAATTAAAAATGGAACTCCCATTTGACTCAGTAATCCCACTTCTAGGAATATACCCAAGAAACCAGAAATACCAATCAGAAAGGATATATGCACCCCTATGTTCATAGTAGCACAATTTATAATAGCTAGGATTTGGAAATAGCTTAAGTGCCCATCAGCAGATGAGTGGATTGGAAAAGAGTGGTACATCTACACAATGGAATACTACGCTGCTTTAAAAAGGAAGGAACTTATACCATTTGCAACAGCATGGATGGATGTGGAGAGCATAATGGTAAGTGAAATAAGCCAGTCAGTGAAAGATAAATATCACATGATCTCACCCATTTATGAAATATAATGAAAAACATAAACTGATGAACAAAAACAGATCCAGAGACAGAGAAGCATCAATCAGACCATCAAATCTTAGAGGGAAGGCAGGGGAGGGTGTGGTAAAGGGAGATCAAAGGACTTGTATGCATGCATATAAGCATAACCAATGGACACAGACACTAGGGGGGTGAGGGCATGAGTGAGGTGGGTGGGGGTCATTGGGGGGTTAAAGACAATATGTAATCTACACTAATAAAAGACAAAGATGCTAATTGACCATAACTTTGCTATGCCAAAACCACACCCACCAGCCAGAGCAACTCTATGCAAATTAACCCAACCAAGATGACAGCTTGCAGTCACGGAGCTGAAGCAAGCAGGAGGCTTGGTTGCCCCGGAAATGGAGGAAGCCAAGCTTCCCACAGCTGGCTGTAGCTTCCACAAAAGGCAACAAAGTTTCAATTATAGAAGCTAAATAAATCCCAGATACCTGCTTCCAGCCAGCCTTCACTGGAGCTTGAGTGGCTGGAGGCTTGGCCAGCCTGCGAAGAGCCATCAGCCCCTCACCCAGGATGGCCACACCCTCATGGGGTGAGTGTCCCTGCTGAGGGGCATGGCCAGCCTGCAAACAGTCATCAGCCCCTCACCCAGGCTGGCCAGGCACCCAGCAGGGACCCCCACCCTGAAGGGGGTGTGGCCAGTCTGAAAACGGCCCTCAGCCCCTCACCCAGGCTTGCCAGGCACCCTAGCGGGACCCCTACTCTGATCCAAGACACCCTTCAGGGCAAACCAGCTGGCCCCCACCCATGCACCAGGCCTCTATCCTATAAAATAAAATGTTAATATGCAAAGTGACCCTAACAGCAGAGTGACCAGGAATCACTGGTCACTATGACACACACTGACCACCATGGGGCAGATGCTCAATGTAGGAGCTGCCCCCTGGTGGTCAGTGCGCTCCCACAGGGGGAGCTATGCTCAGCCACAAGCCAGGCTGATGGCTGCCAGTACAGCAGTGGTGGTGGGAGCCTCTCCCGCCTCCTCAGCAGCGCTAAAGATGTCTGACTGCAGCTAAGCCTGCTCCCCGCTGGCAAGTGGACACCCCCCGAGGGCTCCCAGGCTGCCAGAGCCATGTCTGACTGCCAGCTTAGGCCCAGTCCCCCGGGGAGCAGGCCTATGCCAGCAGGTGGTCATTCCCCGAGGGGTCCCAGACTGCGAGAGGGCACAGGCCGGGCTGAGGGACTCTCCCGAGTGCACAAATTTTTGTGCACCGGGCCTCTAGTAACTTAATAAAGAAAAAGAAAAAAGCGAGTATGTGGGGGGTGGGAATGGCCAGGGATAGGTCAGTGGGGGGGGAAGGGAGACATATGTAATACTTTAAAAAATAGTTTTTTAAAAGGCCATAAAAGAGACAAAGAAGGTCACTGCATAATGTTAAAGGTATATATCCAACAAGAGCATATAACCCTCATAAACATATATGCAACCAATATAAGTGTTCCTAAATGAATAAAGAAAATCTTGGTAGACTTTAAGGGAGAGATTGATAGCAATAAAGTGCACTGGGTCTTTCTTTGGCCTGTGTAATTTTGATGTTGAAATACTATACTGAATTTTTTTTGTTGTTTTTGTGGTATTATTCAGCTCCAGAAATATTTTGTTTCTTTTTATGTTTTCTTCCTTATCATTGATATTTCTGTATTGTCCATACATCATTGTTTTTTTAGTTTGCCCTCTTCTTCCTTTAGTTCTATTAGCATCGTTAGAACCTTTGTCTTAAAATAATGATCTAGTAAGTCAACCTCTTGATCTTCCTCAGGGACAATTGTTGTTTATTTCTTTTTTCTTTTGGATAGCCTATACCCTTTTGTGTTAGTTTTTCTTCTGTGTTTTGTGAGATATTTTCAAAAGTTGACATTTAAACTTAAATTTTATAATGTGGTAACTCTGGAATTCAGATTCACGTATTATCACACAACTTTTAGGAAGGCTATTACCAAAAACAAAAAGAAGATAACATGTCTTAGTGAGAATGTGGAGAAAAGGGAAGCCTTGTACACTGGTGGGAATGTGCAGTGTTGCAGTCACTAGGAAACAGTTTTCAGTTTCCTCAAAGAAATAGAGCTATCATATTATCCAGCACTCTGATATTTATTACAGAATTTTTCACAATAGCCAAGGGATGGAAACAACCTAAATGCCCTCTGAAAGATGAATGGATAAAGAGAATGTAGTATATACATGCAATGAAATATTTTTCTACTTTATAAATGAAGGAAAGTCTGCTATTTACAATGATATGGATGAACCTGGAGGACATTATGCTAAGTGAAATAAGCCAGACACAGAAAGAGAAATAATACATGACACCACTTTTATAAGGAATCTAAAATACAGTCCAGAAGGAGAGTATAGAATGGTGGTTGACAGGTACTATGGGGAGAAGGAGCAGGGGAGGCATTATTCATAAGATAAAGTGTTTTATTATGCAAGGTGAATAAATCTTAGAGATATGTGTAAAATAGTGCCTTCAGTTGACAGTATTATATTGTACACTTGAACTTTGCTAAGAGTGTAGATCTATGTTAAATATTCTTAAAACGAAAAATGATAAAGAAGGCCAGAAAAAACTTTGGAAGATGATTGATATGTTTATAGTATAGACTTTTCTGATTGTTTCACGGATGTGTAATTATCTTCAAACTAATCAAGTTGTTTACATTAATTATATGCACCTTTTTTGGAAGTCAATGATACTTCAGTATGGCGATTTAAAATGATTTATAATATAGTTTTATTTGGTTGAGTTTTTACTTTTTGAGTCAATGTTGATTTCACATCATCTTGATAATCTTGACAAGAATACTTTTCCGAGCTTATGGGATTCCCATATTTATGGGCCTAACCACATTCAAATTTCAGTAATTTTTGTTTATTCAACTATTTTTTTTCTTTTGAGGATCATGCTTTATATTTGGAAGCATGCGTTAAAAAATTCATCTAGCACTTTTTATTCTACCCATAATTTCAAACTCTTTGAAAACACTAAGTATATCCAAATTTTCTAATATAGTGATGGTGTGCATTGATAATGTTTTCAGTCAAATGATCATGAATAAATAAATTTTAGTAAAAAAGGACTTTTCCATAATACATGTACTAGTAAAGGTTAATTTTGGGGGTTTTTTGTAAATATTTTTAAAATTATTTTGTATTTTTTAATTGCAGTTGACATGCAATATTGTATTAGTTTCAGGTGACTAAACTAAATGTGACTAAGCATTGTATAGTGTCCCAAAAATGTATACACAAACTTTGAACAATTATAAAGGCAGTGCTTACTAAAATGCATTTCATTTTCAAAATTGAACTATCAGATATTAAAGTGTGTATACATATTTTGGGACATGCTATATGACTTCCTAAGTAATCATCAAGGTGAATCTCAACCATCTGACAACACACAGTTATCAGAATACTAGAGGCCCGGTGCATGAATTCATACACCAGTGGGGTCCCTTGGCCTGGCCTGTAGGATCAGGCCAAAATTGGCTCTCCAACATCCCCCAAGGGGTCCCAGATTGCGAGAGGGTGCAGGCCAAGCCAAGGGACCCCACCAGTGCATGATCAGGGCCGGGGAGGGATGCAGGAGGTTGTCCAGCTGGTGAGGGAAGGCTCCAGGTTCAGCCCATCTCACTCAGTCCTGATTGGCCAGACCCCAACAGCAAGTTAACCTACTGGTTGGAGTGTCTGCTCCCTGGTGGTCAGTGCACATCATAGTGACTAGTCGACCAGCCGACTGTCTGCCCTCTGGGGGTCAGTGCATGTCAGAGCAAGGGTCTGAGTGGCCTTAGCATATCATTAGCGTATTACACTTTGATTGGTTGAGCAGATGACCAGACGAACAGACACTTAGCATATTAGGCTTTTATTATATAGAATTACTGACTATATTCCCTAAGCTGTACTTTACATCCTCAAGACTCTTCAATAACACCAATTTTTACTTTTTTTCATATGTACAATTTTCATTGTTGATAGTATTACAAGTGTCTACCATATTCCCTGCTTTATTACCCACCTCCCAGCCTCTACCCCACCCCTAGGTCTTCACCACCCTATTGCCCATGTATATGGGCTATGCCTATCTATAATAATAAAAGCATAATATGCTAATTAGACCAGATGTCCTTCCAGATGACCCTCTGGAAGAAGCTGGGGCTGCAAGAAAAGCCTGGGTCCTGGGTGCCTGCTGGCAGCCAAAGGAGAGCCCAAGTCACAGGTGCTAAAGAAAGCTAGTGCTGGTAGCGGAGGAAAAAAGGCCTACTCTTGGATGAATTTGTGCACCAGCCCTCTAGTCCTATATCATAAAAGCTTAATATGCAAATAGACTGGACGGCAGAATGACCGGTTGCTGTGATGCACACTAACCACCAGGGGGCAGACGCTCAATGCAGGAGCTGCTCCCAGCCCACAGACCTCATGCCAGCCAAGGCAGGTGCCAGTGGGTGCCCCCCGATTGCACCGCCCATCGCCCTGCAGAAGGAGGTGACCGGTGACAGTGGTGGGGGTTGGGGCTGGCTGGCGAGCGGGTGGCAGCAGGGGGCAGGGTCGGCCAGCAAGCTGGCGGTGCCAAGCCGGCCAAGGCGGGTGCCAGCGGGGGCCTCCCAATTGCCCTGCCAGTCACCCCACAGATCGGCCCTGATCGACTGGCCAGGCCTAGGAACCCTACCGACTGGCCAGGCCTAGGAACCCTACCGACTGGACAGGCCTAGGAACCCTACCTGTGCATGAATTTCATGTACCGGACCTCTAGTAGGTATATAAGTTCTTTGGTTTTTCTCTTCTTGTCCCCCCACCCCCACATCAAGGTAGCCAATCTGTTCCATGTCTCCCTGCATGTTTATTGGTCAGTTCATTTTGTTCATTTAATTCCACAAATAAGTGAAATCATGTGATATTTGTCTTTCTAAGATTGGCTTATTTTACTGAGTATAATATTCTCCAGGTCTATCCATGCCATCCCACAGGGTAAGATATCCCTCCTTTTTACAGCTGCATATTATTCCATTGTGTAAGTGTCCCATGGCTTTTTTATCCACTCATCTACTGATGGGCATTTGGACTGTTCCCAAGTCTTAGCTATTGTAAATAATGCTGCTATGAACATAGGGGTGTATATATTCTTTCTGATTGGTGTTTCGGGAGTTGAGGATATATTCCTAGAAGTGGAATTACTGGGTCAAACAGAAGTTCCATTTTTAATTTTTTGAGGAAACTCCGTACTGTTTACCATAATGGCTACACCAGTCTGCATTCCTACCAGCAGTGCACGGGGGTTCCCTTTTCTCTACATCCTCGCCAGTACTTGTTTGTTGATTTTTTTTATGATAGCCTTTCTGACTGGTGTCAGGTGATATCTCATTGTTGTTTTAATTTGCATCACTTGGATGATTAGTGACTTTGAACATATTTTTATTTGTCTTTTGTATGTTCTCTTTAGAGAAATGTCTATTCAGGTCTTCTGTCCATTTTTATTTGGATTGTTTGTCTTCATTTTATTGAGTTGTATGAGTGGTTTATATATTTGGATATTAACCCCTTATCAGATGTATACAGTGGGTTCCCTTTTCATTTTTTTAAAATATATTTTATTGATTTCAGAGAGGAAGGGAGAGGGAGAGACAGACAGAAACATCAATGATGAGAGAGAATCATTGATTGGCTGCCTCCTGCACACCCCCCATTGGGGATCGAGCCCGCAACCCGGACATATGCCCTTGGCCGGAATCGAACCTGGGACCCTTCAGTCTGCAAGCCGACGCTCTATCCACTGAGCCAAACCGGCGAGGGTGGTTCCCTTTTCATTTTGATGATGGTTTCCTTTTCTGTGCAGAAACTATTTATTTTTATGTAGTCCCATTTGTTTATTTTATCCTTTATTTCCTTTCCCTAGGAGATGTATCAGTAAAAATTCGACTACATGACACGTCTGAGACATGTCACCTCTGTTTTCTTTTGGTTTCATGCCTCATATTTAAGTCTTTTATGCATTTTGAGTGTACACTTGTGTATGGTGTAAGTTGGTGGTCTAGTTTCCTCTTTTTGCATGTGCCTGCCAGTTTTCCCAACACCATTTGTTAAAGAGTTTATCTTTACTCCATTGTATGTTCTTACCTCCTTTGTCAAATATTAATTGACCATATGGTGTGGGTTAATTTCTGGGGTTTCTCTTCTGAGCTATTGGTCTACTGGTATATGCCAGTTCTTGTGCTAGTACCAGGCTGTTTTTGTCATAATGGCTTTGTAATATAATTTGATATCCAATATTGTGAGCCCTCCAAATTTTTTCTTTTTCTCAAGATTCCTGCAGCTTTTGAGGTCTTTGATGGTTCCATATAGATTTTTGGAGTATTTGTTATAGTTTTGTGAAGTATGCCATTGGCATTTTAATAGCGATTGCATTGAATCTATATATTACTTTGGGTATTATAGACATCTTAATAATGTTAATTCTTTCAATTCATGAACATGGTATATCTTCCTTCTTTTTTTTTTTTTTTTTTTTTTTGGTATGTTCCTCTATTTCTTTTTTCAATGTCATGTAGTTTTCCAAGTATAGATCTTTTACCTCCTTGGTTAAGTTTATTCCTAGGTATCTTATATTTTTGTTGCAATGGTAAATGGTATTTTTTTTAGTTTCTCTTAATGAGAGCTCATTATCTATAATTATAAAAGCATAATATGCTAATTAGACCAGACGTCGTTCCTGACGAAGCCAGGGCTGTGAGGGAACCCTGAGTCCTGGGTGTGTGCTGGCAGCCACAGGAGGGAACCCCAAGTCTTCAGTGCCTTTCTTCATTGTAAATAAAGAACAGGACAAAGTCTATGAAACATCTGTTTGCAAACATTGGACAGCTGGCAATGCAGAATTTTGATCACTGAGAGAAGGGAAACAAAGGGAGAGAGCCCTAATATGTATGTCCCTGATTTTCTGCCTGGAGAAACTTTCTAGATCATACATAGTATGTGGAAGGGGATTCTAAACAGAGCATGGTCTCACTGAGTTGGGGAAACAGATCAGGGATCAGGGAGGCTGCAGTGGTTGGACTTTGTGGCCCATTGTATCAGAGAGAAAGGCATTGCTCAGATAAAGAGCCCCAAATATCTGCATGGGATCTCACTGAGTCACTAGCTGCATACTGTGCCCTGCATACTTAGAATGAGATTTCAAGTGGTTGGCCCAAGAACAATTACTGAGAACAGAAAAACTACTAGGAAGCTATAGGCTGAACAAGTCCCAGCACTAACAAAGAATTGAGAGATGGTAGAGTTCTGATCCCACACAGTAATGAGACCTTTTTGAACATCTGGTATAGTTAATAGAGACCCCCATAAGGGCCATGCCTTGATATTAAGGCTAAATAGCCCTAGATCAAAGGCCACCATAAGTCCATACCAACAGAGCTTAAATTCAAGTCTTGAAAGCTGATCTGAAGGCAATTTAACTGTCTTCCAAGTAAAGCTGCTATTTAAAAGAAGAACACAAAATTTAGACACGTAGCAATTATTGGGAAGAAGCAGGAAAGTGAGAATCAAAATCAGGAAATATAAATAGACTAAAAAAACCCAATAATGATCGAAAGCAGACAAGAATTTTAGACAGCTATTATAAATATGTTGAGGAACTTAAAGGAAAGCATAAACATAATAAGGAGATAAATAGAAGATATAGAAAAAAAGCAAAGTGTGCCCTAGCTGGTTTGGCTCAGTGGATAAAGCATCAGCCCATGGACTGAAGGGTCCCGGGTTTGATTCCAGTCAAAGGCATATGCCTGGATTGCTAACTTGATCCCCAGTGGAGGGCATTCAGGAGGCAGCCAACCAATGATCCTCTCTCATCATTGATGCTTCTATCTCTCTTCCCCTCTGCCTTTCTCTCTGAAGTAAATTTAAAAATATATAAAATTAAAAAAGAAAAGATCAAAGTATAACTTCTAGGAATAAAAGATCCTATGTAATAAAAGGCTAATATGCAAATCGACCAAATAGCAGAACAACAGGTTGCTATGACATTCACTAACCACCAGGGAGCAGACACTCATTGCAGGAGCTGCCCCTTGGTGGTCAGTGCGCTCCCACAGGGGGAGCACCACTCAGCCAGAAACCCTTAGCCAGGCTCACAGCTAGTGAGCACAGTGGAGGTGGTGGGAGCCTCCCCCGCCTCCGTTTCAGCGCTAAGGATATCCGACTGTCAGCTTAGGGGGAGCGGACCTAAGCCACCAGTCAGACATCCCCCAAGGGCTCCCAGACTGCGAGAGGGTGCAGGCTGGGCTGAGGGACCCCCCCCCTCCAAGTGCATGAATTTCATGCACCGGGCCTCTAGTTGGTGTATAAAAATGTCATTGATTTCTAGATGTTGATTTTGTACCCTGCTACATTGCTGAATTCATTTATTAAGTCTAATAGTTTCCTGGTGAAGTCTTTAGGGTTTTCTATATACGATATAATGAATCTGTAAATTATGAGAGTTTTCCTTTCTCCTTTCCAATTTAGATGACTTTTATCTATTCTACTTGTCTGATTGCTGTGGCTAGGACTTCTAGTGCTATGTTGAATAAGAATGCTGAAAGTGGAAAGCCCTGTCTTGTTTCTGTTCTTAAAGGAAACTCTTTTAGTTGTTAACCTTTGAGTATTCTGTTGGTTGTAGGTGTGTCATATATGGCCTTTATTATGTTGAGGTATGATGCCCCTATTCCCACTTTCTTGAGAATTTTTATCAAGAAAGGGTACAGGACTTTGTCTAATGCTTTTGGGGTTTGGGGTTTTTTTTTGGCACCTGTTGATATGATCATGTGATTTTTATCTTACAATTTATTTATGTGATGTATCAAATTTATTGATTTGTGAATATTGTACCAACCTTGCATCCCTGGAATAAATTTTACTTGATCATGGTGTATGATCTTTTTAATATATTGCTGGATCTGATTTGCTAATATTTTGTTGAGGATTTTAGCATCTGTGTTCATCAGGGATTTTGACCTGGAATTTTCTTTCTTTGTAGTGTCTTTATCTGGTTTTGGAATTAAGATAATGCTGGCTTCATAATAAGAGCTTGCAAGTGTTCCTCTTAAAAATTTTTTTGAATAGTTTTAGGAGGATAGGTGCTAGTTTTTCTCTGAACGTTTTGTAAAATTTTCCTGTAAATCCATCTGGCCCAAGACTTTTGTTTGCTGAGAGTTTTAAAATTACTGCTTCAATTTCCTCATTGTTATTGGCCTACTCAGGGTTTCTGATTCTTCCTGATTGAGTTTTAGAAGGTTGTATGTCTCTAGGAATTTTTACATTTTGCCCAAGTTGTCCAGTTTGATGGAATATAGTTCCCACAGTATTTGTTTGCAATCCTTTGTATTTCTGGCTGCCCATTGTTAAATAACTACTTTCATTTCTGATTTTATTTATTTGTGTGCCTGTCTCTTTGTTTCTTAATGAGCCTAGCTGGGGGTTGATCAATCTTGTATCTCTTCAAGGAACCAGCTCTTAAATATATTGATCTTCTGTGCTTTTTAAAAAAATTCTCTATATCTATTATTTCCACTTTGTGCTTTATTATTTCCTTCTACTTCCTCTGGGCTTTTCTTGATGTTCTCTTTCTAATTCATTTAGTTGTATGGTTAAATAATTTATTTGTTCTTTTCCTTGTTTCTTGAGGTAGGCCTGTAATGCTATGAACTTTCCTCTGAGGACTGCTTTCACAGTGTCCCATAGTTTTTTGCGTGGTTGTGTGTTCATTTTCAATTGTTTCCAGGAAGTTGTTTTATTTCTTCCATGATCTCATTGTTAACCCATTTATCAACTGATAACATGCTATTTAGCCACCATGTATTTGAGGGTTTTTTTATTGTAGTTGATTTCTAACTTCATGCCATTGTGATTCGAGAAGATGCTTGGTATTACATCAGTCTTCTTGAATATGTATAGATTTGTTTTATGCCTTAACATGTGATCTGTCTTTTAGAATATTGTATTTGCACTTGAGAAGATGCATATTCTGTTGCTTTGGGGTGAAATGTTCTGTAAATATCAGTTAGATCCATCTGGTGTAGTGTATCAATTAAGGCCACTGTTTCCTTGTTGATTTTTTGTATGGAAGATCTATCCAATGGTGTCAATGGGGTGTTGAAATCCAGTGCTATGACTGTATTGCTGTTAATCTCTCTCTTAAAGTCCATCAAGTGATTTTTATGAACTTGGGTGCTCCTATATTGGGTGCATATATGTTTACAAGGGTTATATTTTCTTATTGAATCATTACCTTTAGTGTTATGAATTGGCCTTCTTTGTCTGTTGTTACGGTCTTTGTTTTGAAGTCTATTTTGTCTGATATGAGTATTGCTACCCCAGATTTTTTTCCTTTCCATTTGCGTGGAATATATTTTTTCATCCTTCACTCACAGACTGTGTGTATCTTTTGTTCTTAGGTAGGCCTCTTGTAGCTTATATATAGGGGTCATGTTTTCTTATCCATTCAGCTATCCTATGTCTTTTAACTGGAACATATAATCCATTTACATTTAAGATTATTATTGATAGGTACTTATTTAGTGCCATTGTTATTTTCTTTCTGCCTGTGATCCTTTCTCTCTCATTTTCTTCTTCTTAAAGCAGTCCCTTTAACATGTCTTGCATTGCTATTTTGGTAGTAATGTACTCCTTTAAGTGTTTTTTGTCTGGAAAGTTTTTATTTCACCCTTGATTTTAAATGATAGCCTTGCTGGATACAGTAGTCTTGGATTTAGACCCTTGATTTTCATTACTTTGATTACTTTATGCCACTCCCTTCTGGCACAAAGTGTTTCTTTGTAAAGTCAGCTGACATTCTCATGGGAACTCCTTTGTAGGTAATTTTCTGTCTCTTTCTTGCTGACTTTAAGATTCTTTCTTTGTCTTTAACATTTGCCATTTTGATTATGATGTGTCTAGGTGTGGGTTTCTTTGGGTTCATCTTGATTAGGACTCTATGTGCCTCCTGAACTTGTGTGACATTTTCCTTCACCAGATTGGGGAAGTTTTCTGTCATTTCTTTAAACAGGTTCTTGCTCACCTTCCTCCCCTCCTGGTATTATTCCTATAATGTGGATGTTGTTACGTTTCATGTTGTCTCAGAGCTCCCGTATACTGTCTTCCTGCTTTTTCATTCTTGTTTCTATTTGCTGCGCTAATTGGGTATTTATTTCTACCTTGTCTTCCAAATCACTGATTCCATCCTCTGCTTCATCCACTCTACTTTTAATACCATCCAGTGTATTCTTGATGTCAGATATATCATTCTTCATTTCTGTCTGGTTCTTGTTTATGGCCTCTATTTCCATTTTCATGCTGTTATAATTTGCACTAATTTCCTTAAGAACCTTTATAACCATTGATTTGAACTCTATGTCTGATAGCTTGCTTGCCTCCATTTTGTTTAGTTTTTTTTCTGGAGATTCCTTTCTTTGGGAGTTCTTTGTCTCCCCACTTTATCTGTCTCTCTGTATTTGCTTCTATGTATTAGATAGAACTGTTATGCTTCCCAGTTTTTGTGGGATGGCCTTATGTAGAAAGTGTCTTGAGGGGTCTAGTGGTGCCATCTCTTTGTTCACCTGAACTGGATGCTCTAGGAATGCCTCTTATGTGCATTATGTGGGCTCTCTTGTTATAATTGGGACTTGATTTTTGATGTTTCATTTGTGGAAGGATCTCCTTTCTGACTTGCTGCCAGTGAGGTTCAACCCCAATCTCATCATGCCAGCTGTTATACAGGTGCTGACAGAACAGAATAAGACACAGTACTAATCCAAAAAAACGCACAAAAATCAAACTACTCAATACAACAACAGGAAATACTAAGAAGGAAAAAGAAGAGAAAGCAAAGCAAAGAAAAAATAAAAAGAATATTAAAAGACACACGACCAAAAACTTAGAGGGAGTATAAAGAAAAAGGGAGAAAAAAAAAGATGAAAAAAAACCCAAAAACTAAATCAGCAGTTCTCAACCTGTGGGTCGCGACCCCTTTGGCGGTCGAATGACCCTTTTACAGGGGTCGCCTAAGACCATCCTGCATATCAGATATTTACATTACGATTCATAACAGTAGCAAATTACAGTTATGAAGTAGCAACGAAAATAATTTTATGGTTGGGTCACAACATGAGGAACTGTATTTAAAGGGCCAGAAGGTTGAGAACCACTGAACTAAATGGTAGCAAGGAGGAATCTAGAAGTACTATTATAATTGGGAAAAAGGAAAGACAATAGAAAATAAGTGAATTAATAATGAATTTAAAATGTAGTGATAAATAATATAAGATATAGATAAAGTAAAATAAAAAAATGAGAAAAACAAAATAAGGAATATTAATAATAATAATAATAATAATAGATAAAAGTAGAATAGAATCAATGTGAAGAGAAAAATTAGGGATATGCAAGAAAAAGAGAAGAAAAAAGGGAAAAATAAAAAACCCCACTCACACACACAGATAGAAAATCATAATTGCACACACTGAAAAACCGTTGGGCCTGCTATTTGTGGAGCTCGCTGGATTTTGCTCTGATATTATTGAGTCTGGTCCCTGGTGTGTCTATTCTGGGCCCCTTGGAAGCTTCTCTGGTGCAGGTCAATGTGAGTCACTGTCACTTTCTGGCCCTGGGCAGCCTGATTGAGGCCTGAGGGGTTGAAGCCCCTAGTAGTCCAGTGGGCGGGGACTCCTTAGCCCAGAGGCTGGGCTGCCTTGAGTCTCACAACTTGATTGTCCCTGTTCTGAGCTGCACTCCCTTCTCCTCCCCCCATAGAGCTGGGCTCTGTGGGGTAGCCTGGTCTTGGCTGGGATGGTTTGGTCAGACTGGTGTTGGGGTTGGTGCCAGTAGCTTGGGGGTTGGTAGGCCCCTCCCCTCCTTCTAATGCCGCAGCTCTGTCTGCTTTGCTGGCAGCTCCTCTCTGCTACCTGCAGGGGCACAGACTTCCTGCTCCCCGCGGTTTCCCTCCCCTCAGGTCACTGCAGGTTGGGTCAGAAGCAGCTGTTTTGCCAGGAAAGAGGGGACCTCCCCTGTGTTCCAGGTGGGCAGGGCTGATCCTCCTTCCTTAAGCCACTGTCCAGCCCCTTTCTGCTCTCCCAAAGGAGCTCCTCCAAGAAATAGAGGGGCCCCCAGATTCAGTGTCAAGTGTGTCCTCCAGGCCCCTCCAGTGCAAGCTGGGCCTGAGCTCCACTGCCCGGCCCTTCCCACTGGTCGTAGGAGCTTCCCAGGCTGCAAGAGGGTGGGTGCCAGCGCTGCTCTATCCAGGGACTTCCGCCCAGGCTTCCCTGCCTCACCCAATCGTCTCCACAGCCAGTGCCCTCGGGCCTCCTCTCAGTCCCAGGCCTCCCGTCTCACCACAGATCCGCAGCCTCTTCAGTCTCCTCAGGTCCTCCGTTCTAGTAGGTCCAGGGCAGGGGAGGCCACACCCACCTCCCAGCCTTCAGCTTAGTTCCTGCCCCGGATCCCTGGTGCTGCAGCCGAGCAGCTGGGCTCTAGGGCAGCACTGGCTGCACCATAGCGGTGGTGGTGGGTGAGTACAGAGCAGGGCCCTGAGTCCTGCTGGGTCTGTGGCAGTCACGTGGTGTGAGGCACACGGGTTTAGGCTGGGTACATGCCAGGTGCAGAGGTCCCGCTGGTGTCTGTTACGGGAGTACGGGTCTGAGTTGTGACCTCTGTGGGCTCACGGGTTCCAGGCAGGGTGCACATGGCTTTGGACCCAGGCCAAAGTGAGTTCAGATGGTGGCGAGGCTTGGCGCCTGGCCACTGCCGCTCCCCAGGGCATCCTCCCAAGGAGGACCTCCTAAACCTTTCAAGGTGGCACCCTCTCCAAGCTGAAGCTGTGCCCAGGGAGTCGCTGTGGTGGTAGCAGAGGCTTCTTGTGCCCATAGTACAGGGCCCCACTGCTGTTTCCTCGGGTGCACGGGGCCAGGCCTTGTCTGGGGTGGGTGCTAATTTTTACTTCTTAAGCCCTCACCTTTTTCATGCATCCACCCCAACCTGCCTCCCATCTGGCAACCATCAACATGTTCTCTGTATCTATGAGTCTTTTTTAGTTCTGCTTGTTCATTTATTTTGTTTTTTAGATTTCATTGTTGAAAGATATATATATATATATATATATATATATATATATATATATATATATATATATTGCAATCTTACTGTTCATATTTTTATATTTTCTTTTTCTTCTTTTTAAAGAAAACTCACATTTCTTTTAATACTTGTCTGGAGGCGATGAGCTCCTTTAGCTTTTTCTTGTCTGGAATGTAAGTGATAGCTTTGCTGGGTAGAGTAATCTTGTTTGTAAGTCATTGCTTTTCATCACTTTGAATATTTCTTGCCGCTCCCTCTGGCCTTCAAAATTTCTTTTGAGAAATCAGCTGCACAGTCAGATGGGCACTCCCTTGCAGGTAACTATTTGCTTTCCTCATAGCTTTTAAGATTATTTCTTAGTCTTCAACTTTTGGCATTCTAATTATGATGTGTCTTGGTGTGGGCCTCTTTGGGTTCATCTATTTGAAACTCTCTGTGCTTCATGGACTTGTATGTCTTTTTCCTTTACCAGGTAAGGAAGATTTCTATCATTATAATTTTTTACATAGTTTTTCAATTTTTTGCTCTCTATTTTTTCTGGCACCGTCATGATGTGAATATTGGTATGATTGAAGTTGTCTCAGAGGCTCCTAAACTATTTTCATTTTTTTCATTCTTTGTTATTGTTGTTCTAATTGGGTATTTTTTGCTTCCTTATATTCCAAATTTCTGATTTGATTCTCAGATTCATCTATTCTACTGTTGATTCTCTGTACATTATTCTTCATTTAAGATAATGTATCCATCATTTCTGATTGGTTCCTGCTTATGGTATCTATGTCCCTCTTTATGCTGTTGGAGTTATTACTAAGCTCTAAGCATCCTTATAATGAGTGTTTTGAACTCTGTATCTATTAAATTGCTTGTCTCCATTTTGATTACCTCTTTTTCTGGAGTTTCATTCAGTTCTTTCATTTGAGACATGTTTCCTTATTTTCTCATTTTGGAAGACTATGTTTATTCCTATGTCTTAGGAATAGTTGCTGTGTATCATGGGCTTGGTTGCATGGCCTTATGCAGTAGGAGTCTTGTGGTATCAAGTGGCACAGCCTTGTTCACCTGAGCTGGGCATTCAGGTAACCCCACTGGTGTGGCTCTGTACTCCTTTCTGTTAGAGTTGCCTTGATTGCTCTTGGCAAGTCAATGGGAAGGATTTGCCTCCAGGCAGATTGGCTGTAAGGAGTGGCTGTGACCATTTGGAGGATCAGCTATATAGGGGCCTACCCCTCAGAGCAGGATTTACTTCAGCAGGGCTGTGGTGCCCACCAAGCCACCCTCCTGGATGTTTCACTTGAGGAGGTGGTTGGATGGTGCTTATCCATGGTCTGAAGCTGTCCACCGGGTGGGCTGGCTCTCGGCCTCCCAGGAGGCGCAGACCAAGGTCAGCTGCTGCCTGTGTTCTATTCTGGGCCACCCAGCATGAACTACAAAGTGACCTTCAGGTGGCTGCTACTTGTGCTGGGCTTAAAGGTTGTGAATCAAGTCCTGCTGCTGCTGCTAATCCAGACCTGGGGTCACTTAGCAAGAGGTACAAGTTCAGATGCTCCTTTTTGGGGAGATTTTCGGAAAGTCTGAAGCGTGAGCCAAGATAGGATGTTTGTATGGAAAAGTCACTGGAAACAGCATGGGTGGGCACACAAGTTGGGTGGGGTGGGATCTCAGGAAATGGTGAACAATGATAGTGAGATTGATAGAGATTCAGATATGGCACCCATCTGCTAGGCTGGGCGGGGGGGGGGGGGGGCGCGTGGAGCAGAGGGACAGGCTCAGAAAAGGAACACTGGCCTCTGCCAGCCCTTCTGTCTGAGAGAAAGCTTCCTCTAGCTCTATCCCTGATACCAGATGATTCAGTTCCTCTCCTTATGTCCCTGGTGCCTTTCAATTTGATGCCCCTTCCATGGAGCTCAGAGGGGCTGAGTCAAAGTTCCTATGCTGGCCCTTTAAGAGGGATGCCTGGGACTCCAGCAGCCCTCCTCCTCACTCAGACACAATCCTTGAGGCCTGGTATGGAGCTGGTATCCTTCTCTCCTGGGAGGAGATGGGAAAGACTTTTTCAGCTGAGATAGTCCTCTTGATTTTTATCTGCCACAGGTGAGTATGAGACCAGCACGATCCGCATCTCCACCCATCCTACCAGTCTTGATGTGGCTTCTTCTTTATATCCTTAGCTAGTGGCCCAGTGCATGGATTCCTGCACATTGAAAGGAAATTAATTAGAAGGTGGCTGGCAGGGCAGTACTGGGCGATACAGGCCAGACACGTCCTGGAGCCAACTTCCCGCAGTCCCTCCCCAGCTGGCCGCACCTGGGGCAGTGCTGTTATTCAAAAGAGCATCTGCGGAGTGAGCAGGGTCCCTCCGGCAGGGGGGGTCCCTTGGCCTGGCCTGCAGAGATTGGGTGGAAACTGGCTCTCCAACATCCTCTGGGCAGTGATGGTGAACCTATGACACGCGTGTCAGAGGTGACACACGAACTCATTTTTTTGGTTGATTTTTCTTTGTTAAATGGCATTTAAATATATAAAATAAATATAAAAAATATACATCTTTGTTTTACTATGGTTGCAAAGATCAAAAAATTTCTATATGTGACACGGCACCAGAGTTAAGTTAGGGTTTATTAAAATGCTGACACGCCGAGCTCAAAAGGTTCGCCATCACTGCTCTGGGGGGTCCCAGACACAAATGCAAGTGTCCAGTAAACCAGATTCAGGGCCGATAGTGCCCCAACAACATAACCCTCGGCCGAAGGTGCCTCTCCAGTCTCAGGGTGTATCACCTGAGAACTGCCACTGCCAACTAACTGCAGCTCAGCAGCTCCTGCATTAAGCATCTGACCCCTGGTGGTCAGTGCCTGTCATAGCATCTGGTCAGGCAGTCGGACACTTAGCATATTAGCCTTTTATATAGGTAAAAAGTTATTTGTAATTCATTATTTTGCATATTGCTTAAAACTGACCTTATAATTTCCATTTTATTTGCAGTCCATTTGGCTGCTTCTGCTGGAAGCCTCCTATATTTTGCCAGTTTCTTTCCATTTAAATCCATTATTGGTAAGTATGGACAGATAACCATCACCAACAAGGTGGCTGCCTGTCTCAGCTCAAATGTTGCACTGGCACTGGGGCTTAATCTTCTGCTCAACTTAGAAATAAAGGGTAAGTGTTTGCCTTGAAAATTTTGCCTTTACTTTTTGATTCCCAGAAAGGTAGAATAAGGCAGGGTGTGTGAGACAGTGGGAAAGAAGGTAAGAAATGTAACAAATATTATTTATTCCCAGATTTTCTTATTTTTTATAAAGACAATTATGTTAGCTGTAAAAGAAATCAGAAATGTGTAAAATTAAAAGTTCCCATCGCTTCACAATAAACCCCCAGTTATACTCTTGAATAAAAGAATTTTAAACTTTCTAATCTACACTGTGCTATATTTACCTAATGCTTTATATTTTCCTCTTCCCATATAGACACACTCCTTTTTTATTACAAAGCTGTATATTTCATTGTGAAGAAGTACTATAATTAACTAGTTTTCTCAATGCACATTTACGTGGTTTCCAATTTTTTGCTATTACTCTCATAGTACGTATATATTTGCTCATACAAAATGCATACTAATATAAAAAATTATGAGATATAAAAATGCTATCTTATAAAGTATTTGTAACTTAATTTTTTCTGATTATAATTATTATTAATAAGGCTAATAATAAGAAAGATAACCATATTTATTAGTAAATTCTCCAGATTTGAGATACAGAATTTGGTTACCACATTCATATTGGATTTATCTACATTGCTCTCCTCAGATAAGGCTGACCCAGACAAAAATCCACTTAGCTATTGCCAGTGTTATGATTAGCTATAGTGAACCTGCTCCTAAAATCACATGCTCAGGAATCCACTGTCACTGATGGAACCCTTCATAGATTTGGCTTGGTTGGACTCCATTAAACTAGAATGGAGACTCATAGTTTCATAATAGGATCCAAATTGCTCTTTTCATTGTACCTATTTTTGTCTGTAAAAAACAACCATTAGTTAACAACTCCACTGATCTCATCAGAGAAGTCTAAGTGTACAGAAACTCTCCAGCTTGTGGTGACAGACAATAGCTTCCCAAATTCTGTCTTTCATGTGAAAGCTTGACTTTATCATTGATAACATATTCAGGTGTGGGCAAAAGTAGGTTTACAATTGTTCATATGGAAAAATACAAACAAATAATTTAAGAATAAACTTTTGTGTACTCACTACTATAAACCTACTTTTGCCCACCCATGTATACTGTCAGTCAGATTTTAAGCACTTGATTATTAGCTAATCAAAAAAGTTTCTGGAATATTATTAGTACTTCTTTTAGTTCTTCATTGTTGAAAGTATTATATATATATCTCCCTTTTCCCCCCTTAACCTATCCCCACCCACTCCCACACCCCAGCACAAGCCCTCATCTCCCCACTGACTGTGACCATTGGTTATGCTTGTATGCATGCACACAAGTCCTTTGATTGATCTCTTATCACCACCCCCTCCTAAGTATCTCTGCCTTCCTTCTGAGGTTTACTAGTCTGTTGGATGCTTCTATGTGTCTGGATCTATTTTTGTTCATCAGTTTATGTTGTTCAGTATATTCCACAAATGAGTGAAATCATGTGCTATTTATCTTTCTATGACTGGCTTAGTTCACTTTGCATAATGCTCTCCAGGTCCATCCATGCTGCTGCAAATGGTAAGAACTCCTTCTATTTTACTGCAGTGTAGTATTCCATCGTGTAGCTGTACCACAGTTTTCTAATCCACTCATCTGCTGATGGGCACTTAGGCTGTTTCCAAATCTTAGCTATTGTAAATTGTGCTGCTGTGAACATAGGGGTGCATATATCCTTTCTGATTGGTGTTTCTAATTTCTTGGGGTATAGTCCTAGAAGTTGGATCACTGGGTTAAATGGCAGTTCTATTTTTAATTTTTTGAGGAAAATCCATACTGTTTTCACAGTGGCTGCCCCAGTCTGCATTCCCACCAGCAGTGCACGAGTGTTCCTTTTTTCTCCGCATCCTCACTAGCACTTGTCATTTGTTGATTTGTTGATGATAGCCATTCTGACAGGTGTGAGGTGATACATAATTGTCATTTTGATTTTTATCTCTCAGATGATTAGTGACTTTGAGCATGTTTTCTTATGTCTCTTGGCATTCTGTATGTCCACTTTCAAAGTGTCTATTTAGGTCTAGTGCCCATTTTTTTTATTGGATTATCTTCCTTTTGTTAAGTTGTATGGGTTCCGTATAAATTTTGGAGATTAAACCCTTATCCTATATAATAAAACCCTAATATGCAACTTGACCAAACAGTGGAACAACTGGTGAAACGACCAATCGCTATGATGCGCACTGACCAACATGGGGCAGACGCTCAATGAAGGAGCTGCCCCCTGGTGGTCAGTGCATTCCCACAGGGGGAGCACCGCTCAGCCAGAAGCCAGTCTCATGGCTGGCAAGTGCAGCAGTGGTGGCGGGAGCCACTCCTACCTCCACTGCAGATGGGTGGTAAGGAGTAAGGGGTCCTGGCTGTAAGAGTCTCAGACTGTGAGAGGGATGTCTAACTGCCAGCTTAGGCCCATCTCCCCCGCGGATCAGGCCTCAGCCAGCAGGTGGACATCCCCTGAGGGGTCCCGGACCAGAAGAGGGTGCAGGCTATGCTGAGGGAAACCCCCCCCCTCAAGTGCACAAATTTCATGTACCGGGCCTCTAAGTTGGATATAAGATTGGCAAATATGTTCTCCCATGCACTGTGCTTTGTTGTTGTTTTGTTGATGGCTTCTTTTGCTGTGCAAAAGCCTTTTATTTTTATGTAGTCCCAGTTGTTTATTTTCGCATATTTTGCTGCTTATGGCTTCTTCTAAGATTTTTATGGTTTTTTCCATCTTATGTTTAAGTCCTTGATCCATTTTATTTTTGTGTATGGTTTAAATTGGTAGTCTAGTTTCATTCTTTTGCATGTTTCTGTCCAATTTTTTTAATACCATTTATTGAAGTGACTGTCTGGACTCCATCATATGCTCTTGTCTCCTTTGTCAAATATTAATTGAACATAACGGCTTGCGTTGATCTGTTCCATTGGTCTAAATATTTGTTCTTGTGCCAGTACCAGGCAGTTTTGAGAACAGTGGCTTTGCAATACAGCTTGATATCTGGTATTGTGATCCCTCCAACTTTCTTTTTCTTTCTCAGGATTGCTGCAGCTATTTGGGGTCTTTTTTATTCCAGATGAATTTTTGGAGAGCTTGTTCTAGGTCTTTGAAATACTCCATTGGTATCCTAATGGGGATTGCACTGAATCTATACATTGCTCTGGGTAGTATGGGCATTTTAATGATGTTGATTCTACCAATCCATGAACATGGTATATTCTTCCATTTGTTCATGTCTTCCTTTATCTCTTTTTTCAGCATCCTATAGTTTTCTGAGTACAGGTCTTTTACCTCCTTAGTTAAGTTTACTCCTAGGTATCTTTTTTGGGGGGCGGGGGGGGGGTGCAATGGTAAATGGCATTTTTTTTTAGTTTCTCTTTCTGTGAGTTCATTATTGGTGTATTAAAAAAAGCCATAGATTTCTGGGTATTAATTTTGTATCCTTCTACATTGCTGAATTCATTTTTAAGTCTAGTAGTTTCTTGATGCAGTCTTTAGGGCTTTCTATGTACAATATCATGTCATCTGCAAAAGAAGACAGTTTTGCTTCTTTTCCAATTTGGATGCCTTTTATTTCTTCTTCTTGTCATATCACTATGGCTAGTACTTCCAATACTTTGTGTAACGGGAGTGGTGAAAGTGAGCATCCCTTTCTTGTTTCTGTTCTTAGAGAAAATGGTTTTATTTTTGCCCATTGAGTGTGATGTTAGCTGTAAGTTTGTCATATAAGGCGTTTATTATGTTGAGGTATGAGCCCTCTATTCCCATTTTGCTGAAAGTTTTTATCAAGCAAGAGTGTTGGATTTTGTCAAATGCTTTTTCTGCATCAATTGTTATGATTATGTGTTTTTGTCTCTCAATTTGTTTATGTGATATATTATGTTTATTGATTTGTGGATATTGTACCAGCCTTGCATCCCCAGAATAAATCCCACTTGATCATGGTGTATGGTCTTTCTAATGTAATGCTGGATCCAGTTTGGTAGGATTTTGTGGAGGATTTTAGCACTTATGTTCATCAGGGATATGGCTTGTAATTCTCTTTATTTTGTCTTTATCTGGTTTTGGGATTAGGGCACTGGTGTGTTCATAGAAAGAGCTTGGAAGTATGCCTTCCTCTTGAATTTTTTGGAATAGTCTGAAAAGGATAGGTTTTAGTTCTGTGAATGTTTGGTAAAACTCCTCTGTGAAGCCATCTGGACCAGAGATTTTGTTTGATGGAAGGTTTTTTATTACTGCTTCAATTTCTTCCATAGTTATCAGCCTATTCCGATTTTTTTTTTTCCTGATTGAGTTCGGAAGATTGTATTTTTCTAGGAATGTTTCCATTTCATCTAGGTTGACCAATTTGTTGGAATAGAGATGTTCACAGTATTTTTTTTACAATCCTTTGTATTTCTATGGGGTCTGATATCACTTCATTTCTTTCATTTCTGATTTTGTTTATTTGGGTCCTCTCTCTTCTTGGTGAGCATGGCTAGAGTTTCATCAATCTTGTTTATGCTTTCAAAGAACCAGCCCTTTTTTGTCTCTATGTTATTTATTCCCACTCTGATCTTTATTATTGCCTTCATTCTGCTTACTCTGGGCTTTTCTTGTTGTTCTCTTTCTAATTTTTCAAGTTATAGAGTTAGATTATTTATTACCAGTTTCTCTTGTTTTTTGAGGTATGCCTGTAATGCTGTATACTTCCCTCTCAGGACTGCTTTCACTCTGTTCAATAGATTTTCAATTGTTGTAATTCCATTGTCATTTGTTTGCAGGATGTTTTTTATTTCTCCTTTGATCTCTTTGCTAATGCAATCATTGTTTAATAATATGCTCTTTAGCCTCCAAGTGTTTGATTTTTTATTTTTTTTATTGTAGTTGATTTCTAATTGTATGCCATTGTGATCTGAGAAGTTGTTTGATATAATTTTAATCTTCTTGAATTTATAAAGACTTAGCCTGTGTCCTAATGTGTGGTCTATCTTTGAAAATGTCCCATGTGCACTTGAGAAGAATGTATATTCCATATTTTTGGGGTGAAATGTTCTGAAGATGTCAATTAAGTCCATCTGACCTAGTGAGTCATTGTTTAGGATTGCTGTTTCCTTGTTGATTTCTTGAAGATTTATCCAGTGAGGTCAGTGGGGTATTAAAGTCCCCTACTGTGGTTGTATTGCTTTCGATCTCTCCCTTGATATCTTCCAGGAGTTTTTCTTTTATGTATTTGGGTGCTCCTGAATTGGGTGCATATATGTTTACCATAGTTATATCCTCTTGTTGGGCTGATCACTTTAATATTATGAAGTAGTCTTCCTTATCTTTTGTTATGGGCTTCACTTTGAGGTCTATTTTGTCAGATGTAAGTATTGCTACCCCAGCTTTTTTTCTTTTCCATTTGCCTGAAAGATATTTTTCCATCCCGTCACTTTCAGTCTTTGTGAGTCTCTTGTTTTTAGGTGGGTCTATTGTAGATGGCAAATACATGGGTCATGTTTTCTTATCCATTAAGCCACTCAGTATCTTTTGATTGGACCACTTAATCCATTTATGTTTAAAGTTATTATTAATAAGTACTTGTTTGTAGCCATTTTTATTCTTTATGCCTGTGTCCCTTCTTCCCTTTCTATTTCTTCTTTTTAAAACAATCCCTTTAGTATTTCTTGCATTGCTGGCTTGGTTGTGATAAACTCCCTTAGCCTTTCTTTGTCTGCAAAGCTCCTGATTTCCCCTGCAATTTTGAATGATAGCCTTGCTGGACAGAGTATTCTTGGATTCAGTCCCTTGCTTTGCATCACTTTATATACTTAATCCCATTCCCTTCTGGCCTGATGTATTTCTGTTGAGAAATCATTTGATAATATAATGGGAGATCCTTTGTAGGTAACTGTCACTCTCTTGCAGCCTTTAAGATTCTCTCTTTATCATTAATGTTTGCCATTGTAATTATGGCGTGTCTTGGTGTGGGTCTTTTTGGGTTCATCTTGTTTGGGACTCTCTGTGCTTACGTGACTTTTTTCCCCAAATCGGGGAGGTTTTCTGTCATTATTTTTTCAAATAGGTTTTCTAATCCTTGCTCCTCCTCTTGTCCTTAAGGCACCCCTATTTTACAGATGTTGCTTCATTTTACATTGTCCCAAAGCTCCCTTAAGTTCCTCTCCTGCTTTCTAATCTTTTTCTCCAATTGCTGTTCAGATTTGGTGTGTTTTTCTGCCCTGTCTTCTAACTCACTGATTCAGTCCTCCACTTCTTCTAGTCTACTGCTGAAACCTTCCATTGTGTTTTTTATTGTAGCTGTATCATTCTTCATTTCCTCTTGGTTCTTACATATGTTGTTGATTTTTCTCATCCAGCCAGTTTAGGAACTGTATGACCCTTACTCTGAATTCTTTTTCAGACATATTGCTTTCCTTAATTTCATTTAGTTTATTTTCTGATGATTTCTCCTTTCCTTTCCTTTGTAGGTTGTTTATTTGTCTCTCCATTTTTGCTGTCTCTTTGTATTTGTTTCTATGTAATGTGAGTTGCTGTCACTTTCTGGCCCTGGGAAACCTGCTTGTGGCCTGAGAATTTGAAGCCCTTAGTGATCCAATGGTCCAGGATTCCTTAGTCCAGAGGCTAGGTCTGCCTTCAGTTTCATGCCTTTGTCTCTGCTCTGAGTTGTGTTCCTTTCCCCTATGGATCTGGTTCCTCAGTTGTCCAATGCAGGTGCTTGGGGTCAGCAGGAGCACGTACACACTTCTTCTGGTATATGACTCCAGCAGGGTCCCTGAAGCACTGATTCCAGGTGTGTGGCAACAGGGTGAGCTGGGTCTGGGCGTGCAGAGTCCCTGAAACTCCAGGTCCAATGGGGTCCTAAAATGCCCAGTCCCTGAAGCGGGAGCCCTAGATGCAGGGACCAGTGCACAGAGTCCAGTTTCAGTGTTGCTGGTGCTGGAAAGCGGGTGGTCCCTGAAGCTCTGGATCAGGCACGCAGAATGCGGACCAGCATGAGGTCCTGAAGCTCTGGGTCCAGTCACGCAGTGTCCACACACATGGGGTGCTGGCACAGCAACCAATCACTGGTGTGTGGGGGTCCTTGAAGCTCCAGGTCTGGGCATACAGCCACCGGGAGTGTATGGGGTTCTGAAATGCTGGGCCAGGCCTGCGGCTACCAGGAATGCTGGGTCCAGGCATGGAGTGTCTCTTAAGCTCTGGTTCTGTGCACGAGGAATGGACACACAGTGTCCAGGCGAGCCAGGTCCTAGTACGTGGGGTGCTGTCATATGGGTTGCTGGCACAGCGGCTGGGCGCTGGAGTGCTTGGGATCCTGAAGAGCCACATTCAGGCGCACCACCACTGGGTGCTCACAGGGTCCTGAAGAGCCAGGTCAGGCATGCGGGGGAGATGCACAATGTTGGAAGTCTCTCTGTCCTGCAGTCCCTCCTGGGAGCTGCCAGCAAGGTAGGTGCCACTCACTGCATGGGTGGCAGACGAGCAACTCACTGCGTGGTGCAGGGTGGTGTCAGGGGGCAGTCTGGGTGTTGATGTCACTGTGCTATTGGCCTCTAATGCTCCCCCTTCAAGATGGCATAGGCTCTTCCCCAAGCCAGCAGCAGGCCCATTTCAGTAGCAGGGGCTCCATGTCCAGGAGAGCCCTTTCCACCAGTCCCCAGACTCCTGTGAGATCTAACTGTCCCTCACTCACCCATACACACACCACACCCATCCACACCCACCCCTCTTTCTCCTTTACTCACTCACACGCTCTCCCTCACTGCCATCCTGCTGACCACCACGTTGGGATATCCCATAACTTAATTTTAGTTGCTTTTACAATAATCTTCAAAAAGAAATCAATTTCTCTTATGGTGCATGAGTTTTCCTCCATCCTTTCCAATAATACATTACACTACTCTCATTTTAAAAACAAATATAACTTCTTTGTTTCCTATAACTAATTTTCCTCCAAACTCTGCTCTACTGGGCTGAAAAAATGTCAGTCTAACCCAGTGACTTATTCATGTTCTGGATGAGTCAGTCTTCCAGGCATCTCTTCTCTTTTTATTCTTCAAAATTATATGCATGTGGGTGGGAATTTAGGAATCTCTTATGGTAGGTGAATATAGAGACCTCCAATCTATGTGGAATTTTTGCCTCTGTGGTAGAATACCAAGACTGAGCTGAAGTGTGATTATTTATGGCCCATGTAGCACAATGTACTGGTAGCTCATCTGTTAGATATGTGATTCTGGCTACTTTTCTCATCTGGGTCTCTGCCACTGTCTGGCTCTCTCTGAGAATCTTTAGCTTTCACAAACACTTAGAAAGTTCTGCAAGCTCGGACTTTTAAGACACAAGGAGCCAGTACACTGCCTTAGGCCCATGTATCTAGCTGCCTGATTTTGCCAGTACCAGTGCCACAATTACACACTGTTGGATATTTCTACATGATACCCTGAATGATTCTGCAGGGTCTCCCTGAAATTGGAAAACCTAGGATCCATATACCTGTTCTCCATCCCTTTTATTTTATTTTTACTGTGGGTCTAGGAGTGTGCCTTGCCTCCTTGTCTTTCTTTCTAGAATAGACTTCCTTTCTCAAATGACATTTGCATTGTTAGCTTCCCTAATTTAATGTAATCATTTTGTCAGTCTTTTCCAAGAAATCCTTTCATACCCAGAGTCATAAAGATAAAAATCTTATAATTTCTTCTAAATTTTATGTATGTCCATTTTTACATTTGGATTTTCAATAAGCATAGAGTTGATACATCTGTTTATTATGAGGTAAGAACTTGATTATTTTCAATAGGAAAATGGAGCTATTACAGTCATTTATTGGATAGTTTGTTCTCTGTTGGCTTCTAATTCCACCTTTGTTTTACACCAAGTTTCCATAGGTGCATAGATCTGTTTCTGGTGGTCTTTTCTGTTTTATTGGTCTTTTTTCATTTATTTTTTCTGTAAATACCCCAATGTTTTTACTCATTATTGCTTTACAAAAAGTTTTAATATGTTAGTCTTATACCTATACCTGTTCTTTAGTTACTCTTGTCACTTTGCTCTCTTCTTGAATTTTAAGTTATTTTGTCAAATCTAATGAAAATTTTTGTTGGGATTTAAAGAGAATTTTGTTGCACTTACGGATGGATAAGGAGGCTTGAATAAACATCTACTTCCAATGAGTAGTCAATTGAAAGGATATATGTATGATTTCTTTATAGATACTTATATTAGTCTTACTTTATACATGAAGCATTAAAAATTCACTAGAATTGATATAGATATGGGGTTTTCATTGATTTAATCTGCAACAGGATGTACACTTTTAGTTTTCAAATTGAGTTACTTTTATCCGGTTATTTTATTTTACTGTGTAGTTACTAAAGGCTCAGGGCACGAAATTCATTCACTGGGGTGGGAGCGTTTCTCAGCCCAGCCTGTGCCCTCTTGCAGTCTGGGACCCCTCACTCCTTACCCCCCACATGCAGCAGAGGTGGGAGAGACTTCTGCCACCACTGCTGTGTTTGCCAGCTGTGAGCCTGGCTTCTGGCTGAGTGGCACTCCCTCTGTGGGAGCGCACTAACCACCAGGGGGCAGCTCCTACATTGAGCGTCTGCCCCCTGGTGGTCAGTGCACATCATAGCAACCAGTTGCATTTGGTCAATTTTCATATTTGTGTTTTATTATGTAGGATTGTTTCTTTTCTATACTATTTATTTTCTCTTTCAGGAACTCCTGTTGTGCTTGAGTGTAGAATTTCTCCAGTTATGGTAGACTTTCTGAAAATTTATGTTATACTTTGTTTTTTCCTGTCGTTTCTAATTTAGTATTCCATGCCTCAAAATGGCTTTCATTTTGACAATCATAGCTTTCTGAAAGACGGTGTTCATGAATATTCAGCTGATGGTGCTGGTCTATAGGAAAGGGAGGGCTCATGTTGAAGGAAGGACAAATTACATGGGTCATTGTCATCTGCATATCTTGCCTCTTTGAATTAGGAGTTTACTGCAAGCCCTCATGCTTTTTTAGTTGCACTAACTTTGTCTAGAAATAGGGGAATTAGAAGAATAAAGGATTACTTGTCTTCTTTCAGTGGCTTCTTTTTTCCCTTTTCATCAGCACTATAGATAAGAAAAACTACTTTTTCTCTTCTGATTGGTAGTCAGCATCCATCTCTAGTGCTGCTGAATATTTTTCCAAGTTTTATATCCTTATGGTTATTTCAGTGGGAGTTTAGCATGAGGGGTAAAGTAGAAGGATAGGATCTTGTAGATCTGCTTTTTTTCTTGACATTTTTATTCTTTATTATTTCAGTTGTTGGTATTGTTGCAATAATTTCTATTTTTTGTAGGTTTTGAAGGGAGGAGGGATGAAACCAATGTTATTACATATTCCATTATTTTCTTAGATGAGCTACATACTAAGGGTATCAACATAGATAATTCATAGTGGCAAAATTTAGAGTATCAACTATCTTTTTTCTTTGCTGTTTTAATCACAGAGCTTTCATTTATGGTAAATATCTCTTTTTTATTTCAGGAATTGGTCTTAACTGGAATAACCTTTGGACACCGGCCAGCCTTGAGGATAACCTCATATTTGGCTATATGATGGGGATGCTTTTACTTGATGCTTTCTTGTATGGCCTTGTGACATGGTATGTAGAAGCTGTCTTTCCAGGACAATATGGTGTGTCCCAACCATGGAATTTTTTTCTTATGGTGAGTTTTAATGCTGCTGTTATTGTGAAAGGTCATAGTTCTTATTTCACAAAATAAAATCAAAAGGTCAGGTGCAGAAAATCATTTTCATCTGTATACCAGCTATACTGAAATGTTAGCCATTTCATAATCTACCTTAAAGCCTTACACATATGCAAATGCACCTATCTATGGATAAGACACTGACATCCCATACATTAAAAATTATGAGGACTGTAACCCTTCTTTAGTCAGGCAGTACGTAGTGAATTTGATTGGAGAATAAAGCAACCTAAAAGTCTCTGCAAAAGTTCTTCCCAACTAAATTAATATGTGATAGTTTCTTAGATCCTAGTGAGAAGAGCATTAAGTATTGCCCTTGCCCGTGTTATTACCCCCTGATTATTTTCAATTGCTAGACCAATGTACTTACAGTAGGATAACATCTGCATTTTAAACCTCCATGCCCCCTAACCATTACTGGATAATGGTACAAAGAAGTGCTCTGATCAAGTCTAATAAAGTGCATTGGTTATGACCTCATTTTTTAGTAATTCCATTATGTCCTTACTTCTTGAACACTAGCATTTTAAACGTTTTTGCTTCCAAACCCTGGAGTTTCAAATCATACACAATTTGCTGCAAAATATAATCTTTGAAAATACGCTATAACTTTATCCATCTCACAAAATAAACCAAGCCAAAGTGTTTTCAAGTTCTTATAATGACTCATTTCCATTTTTCACATTTTAATTGTAATTCAGATGGAATTCATATAACTTAGGGCAATGGTCGGCAAACTACGGCTCGCGAGCCACATGCGGCTCTTTGGCCTCTTGAGTGTGGCTCTTCCACAAAATACCACGTGCGGGCGTGCACGTACAGTGTGATTGAAATTTCAAGATATTTTCATCACTAAAAAATAAAACCCTATATCAATTAAGAAATCACATCTTAATTTTCCCTATCCTAAACTCCTAGCAACCACTAATCAGTCAGCTTTCTTTATATATGGATTTAACTGTTCAGGATATCCTATCTAATAAAAGAGAAACATGGTAATTAGCCGTACCTCCGCTACTCTTCCCATTGGCTAATCGGGGCAATATGCCAATTAACTGCCAGCCAAGATGGCGGCTGGCAGCCAGGCAGGTGAAGCGAACATGAGGCTTGCTTGCTTCAGTGACGGAGGAAGCCAATGTTCCCCACCTGCCACTGCCGGCCTCTGAGCTTGCAGTTTGAAACATTGTTAAAAATATAGAAGCTAAACAAACTCCAGAAACCTGCTTTCAGCCAGCTGGGATCTCAGAGCTGGAGTTGAAACAGTGTTTCGATTATAGAACCCAAACAAACCAGATACCTGCTTTCAGCAGCTGAGGCCTCATAGCTGGAGCCAAGCCTCAGAGCTAAAGCTGGCCCAGAATTAAAAAAAAAAAAAAAAGAAAAAAGGAGCGGTTGGGAGCTTCAGTCACCCGCCAGCCTGAAAATAGCCCTCAGCCTCTCACCCAGACTGGCCAGGCACCCCAGTGGGGACCCCCACCCTGATCCGGGACACCCTTCAGGGCAAACCAGACGGCCCCCACCCGTGCACCAAGCCTCTATCCTATATAGTAAAAGGGGAATATGCCTCCCGGCACCGGGATCAGCGTGACAGGGGGCAGCGCCCAAACCCCGTGATTGCCCTGCGGCTCTGTATGTGACAGGGGGTGGGGCCACAACCTCCCTATCCGCTTTGCTCTGTTCGTGACAGGGGAAGGCGCCCCAACCCCCTGATCAGCCCTGTTCGGTGCCTGATAGGGGGGAGCTCCCCAACCCCCTGATTGCCCTGAGGTTCTGTGTGTGACAGGGTGTGGCGCCCCAACCCCCTGATCGGCCCTGCTCTGTGTGTGACAGGGTGCGGTGCCCCAACCGCCCCCCCCACACACACACACACGGGCCCTGCTCTGTGTGTGACGGGATAGAGCCATAACCTCCCCATCAGCCCTGCCCTGAGTGTGACAGGGTGCGGCGCCCCAACCCCCTGATCCACCCTGCTCTGTGCATGACAGGGGGTGGCGCCGCAACCTCCCCATCGACCCTGCCTTGAGTGTGACCAGGGGCGGTGCCCCAACCCCGCAATTGGCCCTACCCTGTGCATGACTGAGGGTGGCATCGCAACCTCCCAATCTGCCTTGCTCTGTGCATGATGGGCGGGGGGGGCGCCCCAACTCCCCAATAGAGCAGGGTCTACACCTAGGGATTAGGCCTGCCCTCTGCCACCCGGGAGCAGGCCTAAGCCAGCAGGTCGTTATCTCCCGAGGGGTCCCAGACTGCGAGAGGGCACAGGCCAGGCTGAGGGACCCTACCTCCCCTCTGAGTGCACAAATTTTTGTGCACCGGGCTGCTAGTCCTATATAATAAAACCTAATATGCAAATTGACTGAATGGTGAAATGACCAGTCGCTATGATGTGCACTGACCACCAGGAGGCAGACACTCAATGCAGGAGCTGCCCCAGCCCACCGGGCTCAGGCCAGCCAAGGTGGGTGCCAGCGGAAGTGCCCCCTGGTCAGCCTGCCGGTCACCCTGCAGAGGGTGGCAACCAGCAGTGACGGTGGGAGGCAGGGCCAGTGAGCAGGTAGTGCCAGGCTGGCCAAGGCAGGTGCCAGTGGAGGCCCCCCGATTGCATTGCCGGTCACCCCACAGATCGGCCCTGATCACCGGCCAGGCCTAGCGACCCTACCTGTGCACAAATTTCGTGCACCAGACCTCTAATTTCATATAAACGGAATCATACCATATGTGACCATTTATGTCTGCTTTCTTTAACTGAGCCTAATTATTTTTAGTTTTATCCATGTTACAGTATGTATCAGTACGTTATTATTTTAGATTGCTGAATAACACTTCATTGTATATATATATAAAACAACTCCTATATCTGTTCATCTGTAGTTGAACATATAGGACATTTTTTGGTAATTTTCAATAGCTATGCTATAAATATTTCAATACAAGTATTAGTTTGAATACTTATTTCAATTCTTTGGGTAATATACCTAAAGGTAGAATATCTCACTCATATGCTAATTCAGTGTTTCATATTTTCAAGAACCACAAAATTGTTTTCTACAGTGTCTGCACCATTTTACATTCCTATAAGCAATATACAGGGTTCTAATTTCTAAACATCCTAATAAACACTTGTTATTCTCCTTTTTTCTTTTATTGTAACCACTAGAGGCCCAGTGCACAAAAATTTGTGCACTCGGGGGGGTCCCTCAGCCTGGCCTGTGCCCTCTCGCAGTCTGGGACCACTCAGGGGATGACCATCTGCTGGCTTAGGCTTGCTCCCCAGGGGGGTTGGGCCTAAGCTGGCAGTCAGACATCCCTCTGGCAGCCTGGGAGCCCTCGGGGGATGTCCACTTGCCAGTGGGGAGCAGGCCTAAGCCGCAGTTGGACATCCTTAGCGCTGCTGAGGAGGCGGGAGAGTCTCCCACCACCGCCACTGTACTGGCAGCCATCGGCCTGGCTTGTGGCTGAGCAGAGCTCCCCCTGTGGGAGCACACTGACCACCAGGCGGCAGCTCCTGCATTGAGCGTCTGGGCCCTGGTGGTCAGTGTGTGTCATAGTGACCAGTCATTCCCAGTCGTTCTGCTGTTAGGGTCAATTTGTATATTACCCTTTTATTATATAGGATAGAGGCCTGGTGCACGGGTGGGGGCCAGCTGCCCTGAAGGGTGTCCCGGATCAGGGTAGGGGTCCCACTGGGGTGCCTGGCCAGCCTGGGTGAGGGGCTGATGGCTGTTTTCAGACTGGTCATACCCCCTTCAGGGTGGAGGTCCCCACTGGGGTGCCTGGCCAGCCTGGGTGAGGGGCTGATGGCTGTTTGCAGGCTGGTCATGCCACCTCCCCAGTGGGGACCCTCACTCCATGGAGGTTTGGCCAGCCTGGGTGAGGGGCTGATGGCTGTTTTCAGGCTGGCCACACCCCCTTTAGGGTGGGGGGTCCCCACTGGGGTGCCTGGCCAGTCTGGATGAGTGGCTGAGGGCCATTTTTGGGCTGGCCAAGCCCCCCTGCTATGAAAGATCCCAGCCTCTCATTTTTTTCTTTTTCTTTTTTTATTCTGAGATTTATTTACCTTCTATAATTGAAACTTTGTAGCCTTGAGAGGAGCTTAGAGCCGTCCAGGACGGGTGGGAGGGTAGCTTGGCTTCCTCCATCACCAGGCGCAACCCACACCTCCTGCTCGCTCCAGCTCAGTGGCCATAGCTGGCTGAAAGCAGGAATCTGGGGTTTATTTATCTTCTATAATTGAAACTTTGTTGCTTTGAGTGGAGCTCAGAGCCGCCACGGCAGGCGGGAAGCTTGGCTTCCTCCATCATTGGGGCAACCAAGCCTCCTGCTTGCTCCAGCTCCGTGGCTGCCAGCCGCTGTCTTGGTTGGGTTAATTTGCATATAGTCGCTCTGATTGGCTGGTGGGCATTGCTTAAGGCACAGTGAAGGTATGGTCAGTTTGCATGTTTGTCTTTTATTAGTGTAGATTCTTATGGTTATAAAGTTGTATCTTGGGTTTTGATTTACATTACCCTGATGACTAATGATGCTGAGACCTTTACATATACTTGTAAATATTCTTTAGATAAATGTCTAGTTAGTCCTGTGTGCATTTTTAATTGGGTTCCTTTTTATGTATTCTGAACACTAGATCCTTATCAGAAGTATGGTTTATTAATATTTTCTTCCATTCTATGGACTGTTTTTTTTTCATTATTTTGATGTGTCCTTTCAAAATGTTTTAATTTTTCTTAACTCCAATTAGTTTTCCTTTTGTTGCTTATGAAATTGGTATCTTATTTAAAGAGTCATTATCAAATCCAACGTTTACCCATATGTTTCCTTCTAACGGTTTGGTGGTTCAATATTTTATATTTAATTCCTGGATCAATTTTGAGTTAATTTTTATTTAGTGTGAGGTAGGGATCCAATTTCATTCTTTTGCATGTGAATATTTGGTTGTTCCAGCACCACTCTTAGAAAAACATAGCTTTCCCCATTGGACCCTTGATAAAAATCAGTTGGCCATAGATGTATGGGTTTATTTTCCAACCCACAATTTTATTCCATTGAGATATATATATATATATATATTTAAGCCAGCACAATATTGTTCCGATTACTGTAGTTTTATAATAAGTTTTGAAATCTGAAAGTATGAGTCCTCCAACCTTTCTCTTCTTTTTTAAGATTGTTTTGACTATTAGAGGGCCCTTATAGTTCCATATGAACTTGAGGATTTGCTTTTTATTTCTGCAAAAATGGCCACTGGAATTTTCATGAATATTATAATGAGTCTGTTGATTACTTTAAATATTATTGCCATATGAAAAATATTATATTTCAATTCATGAACTTTTTAAAGATATATTTTTATTAATTTTAGAGAAGGGAAGGGAAGGGAAAGGGAGATAGAAACATCAATGATGAAAGAAAATCCTGCAGGCCCCCTACTGAGGATGGAGCCCACAACCCGGGCATGTGCCCTGAGTGGGAATCGAACCTGGGACCCTTAAGTCCACAGGCCGACGCTCTATTCACTGAGCCAAAATAACTAGGGCATGAACTTTCTATTTATATGTCTTTGAATTCTTTAACCAAGGTTTTGTAGTGACTCTTTTATTTCTTTGGTTAACTTTATTCCTATTTTACTCTGTCAGATGCAATGAAATTGTTAATATTCTTTTTTTGATTGTTCATTGATGGTATATAAAAACACAATTGATTTTTGCATGTTAATCTTGTATCCTGTATCTTTGCTGAATTTGTTTATTAGCTCTAGTAGTATGTGTAATGGTGATTCTTTGGGCTTTTTCTATGTGTGGAAATATATGTATTATGTCATCTTTAAATACTGATAGTTTTACTTCTTCCTTTCCAATTTGGATGCCCTTTATTTCTTTTTCTTACCTCATTGCTAAAACTAGTGTAGCAGTAAATACCAGAAATGAAAGGAGATATCCTTAGCTTGTTCCTAATTTTAAAGAAAAACTTTTCAGTCTTTCACCATTTGGTATGATACTAGATTTGGGTTTTCACATATGCCCTTGTCATTTTGAGAAAGTCCTCTTCTATTTCTAGTTTCCTGAGTGTCTTTAATCATGAAACCCTTTGTCAAACCCATTGATTGATGTTGCTATCTCCCATACTTATATGGTTTGTTCCATTTGTTCAATTAATGCAATATATTGCATTGATTGGTTTTCATATGTTGAACCTGCATTCCTGGGATAATTCCGCCTTGATCATCATCATGTATAATCATTTTGCTATGCTATGGGATTCAGTTTGCTAGCATTTGGTTGAAGATTTTTTTTATCTATATTGATAAGGGATATTGGTCTCTAGTTTCTTTCTTCATGATACCTTTGCCTGGCTTTGGTGTCAGAGTAATGCTGAGCTCACAGAATGAGTGAGAAAATGTTTCCTCCTCTTACACTTTTTGGAAGACTTGGAGAAGAATTGTTGTTAATCTTGTTTAAATGTTTGGTAGAGTTCACCAGTGAAGCCATCTGCTCAACTTTTCTTTGTAGGGAGGTTTTGCTCACTGATTCATGTGCATTACATGTATAGGTCTGTTCAAATGGAGTGTTTCATTTCTTAATGCATGTTTTGGTAATTACATTTTGGCTTTCTTTGTAGCGTTCATACTGGTATGGCCCTCCAAGAATTAGAAGGAAAGAGGAAGACATGAAAGGCTATGGAAGAACTCAAAGCAAATATTTTGAGGCTGAACCAACTGGTTTGGTGGCAAGTATCCAGATCAAACATTTGCACAAGGTATTATTTCAAAGGCAAATCCTTTATTATCCCTGCCCAGAGGTCCTGGGCAGGTCAGTTGAAGGGGACCATGGGCAGGCCAGATGGCAGCATCCGTAAATGAGCTAACTAGTAGGCTCTATGTGTGGGCCAGGTACTTGCATCCATAGGCAGGTAGTCCTGGTGCCAGACTCTGCATATGGTTGGGCAAGGTGCTAAGGTCCATGGGCAGCCCTGGTGCCAGGGTCCATAGGAGAGATGAGTTACTCTGCTTCTCCTTTAGTTTATGTTTGCCTGTTATATTTCCCCCATTCTTTTGCTATTTACCTATTTGTGTCTATAATTGAAGGACACTTTTATATACGTATATAAACATTTGGTTAGTGCATGCTCTTTATTCAATGTGATTCTTGCTGCTTTTTAATTGAGGCGATTTACATTTTTAATTTTTCAGTTACAGGTTACATTTCATACTATTTTGTATTTCAGGCCATTTACAGTTAATGCGATTATTTATATTTTTGGTATGGTTTCCATTTAGCATTAATTTGATTTCTAATTCTACCATATACTCTTTGTTTTCTTCCTCTTTCTTGCCTTCTCCTGAATTACTGATTTTATTCCTGAGATTCCATTATATCTCCCTTTCTATATAATTTTGTTTTGGTATTCAACTTGTTTATCTTTGATACATTATACAACTCTGACTTATCACAGTCTTCCTTCAAATGGAACCATTTCACATCTGCACTAATAAAAGAGAAACATGGTAATTGGCGTACGACCACTACCCTTCCCATTGGCTAATCCCCCTGTCACTCACAGAGTAGGACTGAGATATGCAAATTAACTGGCAGCCAAGATGGCGGCCGGCAGCCAGGCAGCTGATACGAACAGGGAGGCTTGCTTGCTTCAGTGACTGAGAACTCCAACATTCCCCGCCTGACTTGCTGGCCTCTCAGCTGCAACTCTAAGCAACTATGTTGCGAATATAGAAGCTAAAAAAAAACCCAGAAACCTGCTTTACTCAACGGGGCTTCAGCCAGCTGGACCGCAACATTCTATCAAATACAGATGGTAAACAAAGGCCAGAAACCTGTTTTTAGCAGCCGAGGCCTCAGAGCTAAAGCTGGCCCAGAATAAAAAAAGAAAAAAAAAAGAAAAAAAGGAGCAGTTGGGAGCTTCAGTCCCAGCCTGAAAACAGCCCTCGGCCCATCAGCCAGACTGGCCAGGCACCCCAGTGGGGACCCCCACCCTGATCCAGGACACCCTTCAGGGCAAACCAGCCAGCCCCACCCATGCACCAGGCCTCTTTTCTATATAGTAAAAGGGTAATATGCCTCCCAGCACCGGGATCAGCAGAGCCGCGAGGCCTCCCGGCACCAGGATCAGCCTGACAGGGGGCAGCGCCCAAACCCCCTGATCGCCCTGCAGCTCTGTGTGTGACAGGGTGCAGCGCCCCAACCTCCCCGCCCCCCACGGGCCCTGCTCTGTGTGTGACAGGGTAGAGTCATAACCTCCCCATCTGCCCTGCCCTGAGTATGACAGTGGCGGCGCCCCAACCCCCTGATCCGCCCTGCCCTGAGTGTGACGGGGTGGTGCCCCAACTCCCCTATCGGCCCTACTCTGTGAGTGACAGGGGGGAGCTCCCCAACCCCCTGATTGACCCTGCTCTGTGCATGACAGGGTATGGAGCCCAACCCCCCTGATGGGCCCTGCTCTGTGCGTGACAGGGGGTGGCGCCGCAACCTCCCCATCGACCCTGCCTTGAGTGTGACAGGGGGCGGTGCCCCAACCCCCCAATCGGCCCTACTCTGAGTGTGACTGAGGGTCGCATCGCAACCTCCAGATCCGCCGTCCTCTGTGCATGACAGGGGGCGGCGCCCCAACTCCCCAATCGGCCTTTCTCTGAGCCCGACCAGGGGCTGCACCTCTGCCACCCGGGAGCAGGCCTAAGCCAGCAGGTCATTATCTCCCAAAGGGTCCCAGACTGCGAGAGGGCACAGGCCGGTCTGAGGGACCCCCCCCCTTCCCCCGAGTGCACAAATTTTTGTGCACCGCGCCTCTAGTATCAACACTAATAAAAGAAAAAAATGGTAATTGGCGTACGACGATACCCTTTTCATTGGCTAATCAGGGCTATATGCAAATTAACTGCCAACTAAGATTGGCAGTTAACTGCCAACAAGATGGCGGTTAATTTGCATATGTAGGCACAATGCAGGGAGGCGAAAGGGAAAGCAGGAAGAAGCCCCCTGCCACTGACAGTGATTGGAAACCCAGGGGGGAGCTAAGAGCTGGGGGGCAGGGCAAAGGCGGCCCCAGGGCCGCCTTTGCCCTGCCCCCCAGCCATGATCGGAGAATCAGGTGCCTTTTCCGCCCTGGCCAGTGATAGCAGAAAGTAGGGGTGGAGCCAGTGATGGGAGATGGGCACGGTCGAAGCTGGCAGTCCCAGGAGCTAGGGGCCCCTTGCCTGGGCCTAAAGCGAAGCCCACGATCGCGGGGCCGCTGCAGCTGTGGGTCCCCGCTGCCTGGGCCGGACGCCTAGGCCAGAGGCATCCTGCAGGGGCAGGGGCAGAGCTTGCGCAATCGCGGCGCCCCCCACTGCCACTGCAGGTACCCGCTGCCCGAGCCGGACGCCTAGGCCAGAGGTGTCAGGCCTGGGCAAGGGGCCGATCCTGCGATTGGAGGGTGATGGGGGTCAATGCCTGAATGCTCCCAGTATGTGAGAGGGGGCAGGCTGGGCTGAGGGACACTCCCCCCACACACACCCAGTGCACGAATTTTGTGCACCGGGCCCCTAGTAGTATAATAACCTTACATCAGTTATACTTTTATTTTTATACTCAGACCCTTCATGCTGTTATTGTCATATATTTTACTTAAACATATATTATAAAACCTGCAATATTTTGTTACCAGTGTTCTTGATTTTCCATTTATATTTTAAGGAAGTTGAGGACAATGTGATATATAATTACCAGTGTGCTTAATAATTACAGTGTTCTCCATTTCTTTGTTTATATCTAGATTTCCATCTGGTATAATTTTCCTTCTGCATCACAGAGTATCTTTGACATTTTTTCTTTTTAATTCGGGTATGCTAAGTGATTAATTCCTTCATATTTTCTATGTCTAAAAGAGTCTTTATTTTATCTTTGCTTTTGAAAGATATTGTCACTCATATAGGATATTAGGTTAAAGATGTTGTTCCACTGTCTATTCACAGGCATTGTTTCCTGGAAGATTTTAAGGTGTTTATTTAGCAGTGGTTTTATGCAATTTAATAATGATGTTTCTTGGTAGTAGTTTTATTCTTGTCCTTTGGGTCTGTTGAGCTTTGAATGTGTAGGTTTATTGTTGTCATAAAATTTGAAAAACTTTTGGCCACTAGTTATCCAGTTATTTTAATGTCCCATACAGTGTCTGTTGGAGTTGCAGAGTTGTGTGGTCATACGCACACAGGCAATGAGAGAGGGCAGGGTCTGAACCATGGGCGCACTGTGAATAAGGTCTGAATTGCATGCTTGAGTGGCAGGAGCAAAAAGTGGGTCAGCAGACGCCCACCCTACAGAGCTGCTCCCCACTGCTAGGCCTGGCGGTTGTCTTTCAGACAGAGAAAGTAAATCACAGAGCCCTGCCACTAATTAGACTCCCAAAACTCACTTCCCGTTGCCCTTAGAGTTGGCTCCAGGAGTGTATTATCTGTAGGCCCAGAGCTGTTGCAGTAGAAAGTTTCCCTCTGTGACTGGACTCCAGAAGGGGTGCTTGGGCTGGATCCTTGGAGGGCAGGGGTCACATTACAATGAGGGAAAAACAAACCTCACCCCAAGCAGCAAAGGCTGTATAGCCCTACGGAAGCCATGGAGGCTCAAAACTGTGAGGCCACAAAGGTAAAAATCTTGTGAATCAATGCCATCTACTGGAACAGAGTAGAAAGACCACCTCAGAGATAAATGGGAAAACAAAAAACAGTGAAAATCATAAATAACCATGGTAAAGATGATGACCAGAAAGAAAATGAAAAATCCCCAGAAAATAGGCTGGAGCACATGGAATTACGTGATATGAATGACAGAAATTTCAAGATTGCAGTTCTGAAAATACTCAATGAGATGCAAGAAAATGCTGACAGGCATTTCAGTGCATTGAGAAAACAAATTAATGAACAAAAAGTATTTTTGCAAGAAAATTGAAATTTTAAAAAAGAATCTACCAGAGATCGTGGAAATGAAGCATTTAAAGAACTTAAGAGTGAGTTGTTGAGCATAGAAAACAGAACCAACCAATTAGAGGGGGAAAATTTGTGATATTGAAGATGGGAATCAAGAAAGGATGCAGAGGGAAGAAGAGAGAAACCTGAGAATAAAGAAATGTGAAAGAGCTCTATGAGACCTCTTTGATTCCATCAAAAAAAGTAACGTCAGAATCACTGGTATAGTGGAGGAAGAAGAGTGGGAGTATGGAATGGAGAGTCTATTCAAACAACTAGTATGTGAGAACTTCCGAAATCAATGGAAAGAACTAAATCCTCGAATCCAAGAAGCAAACAGAGCACCTAGTTACCTCAATCCAAAGAGGCCCTCTCCAAGGAACTTGGTAATGAAGATGTCAAAAATTAATGACAAAGAAAAAGTCCTCAAAGCATCCAGGACGAAGAAGGAAGTGACCTACAAAGGAAAACCCATCAGAATGTCACCCAACTTCTCAACAGAAACTCTACAAGCCAGAGAGAGTGGAACCAAATATTCAAACGTCTAAAAACGAGAAATTACCAACCATGCATGTATCCAGCAAACTTATCCTTTAAATATGAAGGAGAAATAAGAATATTCCCAGATGTATAGAAGTTGAGGCATTTTATTACTAGAAAACCTCCAATGCAGGGAATACTCAAGGGAGTTATTCTACCTGAAACAAAGGATATAAAGCCACACCACTATGAGTAGGGTCACCAAAAAACTTACAGCATAAATAGGGATAATTTGTGACAACAAAAACATACAAGGGGAAGGGGGAAAGGTATGAACTGGCAAAGAAAGATGAAGACCAGGTGCACTCAAAAGGGAAAAAACTATGGCATACATGCAACTTCACTCTTTATAAACCTAATGGCAACCATACACAAAGGTCCCCAAAATGGGACATACTGCTTAAAAAAGAGGAAAGATATATGGAATCCACCAAACAGACAGAAGCATAATGGAAAGGAACCAATGGTGGCACAGAGTTACCAGAAAACAAAAGATAAAATGGCTATAGGAAATCCTCATACATCAATAATTACCCTAAATGTAAATGGCCTAAACTCACCAGTAAAGAGGCACAGAGTAGCAGAGTGGATGAAAAAACATAACCCAACCATATGCTGCCTACAAGAGACATATCTAAACAGCAAAGACTAAGGTAGATTCAAAGTAAAGGGGTGGAAAATGAATCTCCAAACAAAAAAAAATCCACACAAAAAAAGCAGGTGTAGCCATACTTATATCTGACAGAACAGATTTCAAGAAAATAAGACACAAAGATGAACACTTTATAATGATAAAGGGAACACTACATCAAGAAAACTTAACAGTTCTTAGTATATATGCAACCAATCAGGGAACACTGAAATATATTAAACAGCTACTTACAGAACTAAAGGGAGAAACAGGTCAAAATAAATTATAGTTGGAGACCGTAATTCTCCATTGACAGCTCTAGACAGATCAATCAAACAGAAAAATCAATAAAGAAATATTGGCCTTAAATGAAACACTAGACCAAATGGATATAATTGACATTTACAGAACATTTTATCCCAGAATATCAAACTATACATTCTTCTCCAGCGTATATGGAACATTGTTAAGGATAGACCATATATTGGGTTACAGAACAAGTATCAACAAATTTTAAAAGATCGAAATTATACCAATTATATTTTCTTTTTAAAAAAATATATTTTATTGATTTTTTACAGAGAGGAAGGGAGAGGGATAGAAAGTTAGAAATATCGATGAGAGAGAAACATCTATCAGCTGCCTCCTGCACACCTCCCACTGGGGATGTGCCTGCAAACAAGGTACATGCCCTTGACTGGAATCGAACCTGGGAATGTGGTGGGCAATGAGGTTCCAGACCCATGAAATTCCAGAACTATCCTCTGCAGCCAGCTGCTACTGGCAGTGCAGCCTCCTGAGGTGGGAGTGGCATGAGCTTGGAAGCTGGATGGTGCCTATGTGGCTTTTTTATCCCAGTAATGGTAACTGGAAGACCTCCATAGCCTCCCCTCTATATCTCCGCTTGTCCCTGGGATTAGCCACAGAACACACCTATCACCCAGGGAAAAAATATTTCTGTTGTTCCAATTCTCAGATTTGTAGATAATGTGCTCTGCAACCCCTTTGCTACAGTTTCTTCTGAGGCCTGATGCCAGCTCTATGAGGGTGAAGGGAAGCAGCCTGGCTCTGTGACTTTGTTTTTCTATCTGGTGATGGCGACTGCCAGACAACTGTGACCATACCTCAGTGTTTTATTCATGCTCAGGTCACTGGGTTCAGCCACAGTGCATGTGGACCACTCCCGGAGGAATGCTTGTAGTTTCTCCCTGCTTCTCCCAGTTGAAGGGAGTGTTAACAGCAACCTGATTCCTCCGCCTGTCCAGAGACCCACAGTGAGCTTTGGTCTGTCATTTGCACAGTCTTAGCTCCTCTCTTTTTCTTCCTCTTTGCTTTGCTCTCACTCTATCAACTTCAGATGTTTGGAAGCACAGATCTCTCAGACAAGTTTGTGTAGTAGGCAGGAAATCCTTTGTTGAGTTACAGCTGTTCTGCTTGTTTTAACTTCAAGGGGAGAGAACAAGGGGAAGTCTCATGCCACCATTTTTCTGATGTCACTGTATTGGGTTTTTTTGTGTGTGTGTTTTTAAATTAAATCTTTATAGTTGAAAGTATTAGATACAGTAAGATACCCTCCCCCCCCCCCCCGCATTGATTCCTTCTAACCCGCCCCCTGCCCCAGGCCTTCACCACCCTATTGTCTGTGTCCATGGGTGATGCACATATGCATACAAGTTCTTTGGTTGATCTCTTCCCACCCACCCACAGACCCTCTACCTTCCCATTCCACAGTCTGTTCCATGCTTCCATGTCTCTGGATGTATTTTGTTTTATTAAATTCCACATATGAGTGAGATCATGTGATACTTGTCTTTCTCTAACTGGCTTATTTCGATTAGCATAATGCTCTCCAGGTCTCTCCAGGACACTTTTCCCATTGATTTTTTTTTTAATATATATTTTATTGATTTTTTACAGAGAGGAAGGGAGAGAGAGATAGAGAATCAGAAACATCGATCAGCCGCCTCCTGCACATCCCCCACCGGGGATGTGCCCGCAACCCAGGTACCTGCCCTTGACCGGAATCGAACCTGGGACCCTTCAGTCCGCAGGCCGACGCTCTATCCACTGAGCCAAACCGGTTTCGGCCCCATTGATTTTTTAGAGAGAGTGGAAGAGAGAGGGAAATACAGAAGAAACATCAATGTGAGAGAAACACATCAATTGGTTGCCTCCTTCACGTGTCCCGACCAGGGCCCAAGCTAAGGAGGATCCTGCAACTGAGGTACATGCTCTTGACAGGAATCAAATGTGGGATCCTTCATTCCACAAGCCGATGCTCTATCAAAACCAGACAGGGTGAGGCCCTTCTTTTTTACTGCTGTGTAGTATTCCATGGTGTAAATGTACCACAGCTTTTTTTACCCACTCATTTACTGATGGGCAACTTGGGCTGTTTCCAGGTCTTAGCTATTGTAAATTGTGCTGCTATGAACATAGGGGTGCATATATCCTTTCTGATTGGTGTTTCAGGTTTCTTAGGATATATTCCTAGAAGTGGAATCACTGGGTCAAATGGCAGTTTCATGTTTAAATTTTTCAGGAAACTCCATAGTGTTTTCCATAATAGCTGCACCAGTCTGCATTCCCACCAGCAGTGCACAAGGGTTCCCTTTTCTCCACATGCTCACCAGCACGTGTCATTGTTGATTTGTTGATGGTAGCCAATCCGACAGGTGTGAGGTGATATCTCATTGTCATTTTAATTTGCATCTCTCTGATAATTAGTGACTTTGAGCATTTTTTCTTACATCCTGGTCACTTGTATGTTCACTTTGGAAAAGTGTCTATTTAGGTCCTTTGCCTATTTTTTAATTGAATTGTTTGTCTTCCTTTTGTTAAGTTGTATTAGTTCCTTATATATTTTTAATATTAACCCTTTATCAAATGTATTATTGCCAAATATGTTCTCCCATACAGTGGGCTTTGTTTTCATTTTATTAATGGTTTCTTTTTCTGTGCAGAACTTCTTTATTTTTATGTAGTCCCAATTATTTTCTCATTTTTCTACTTGTTTATATCTTCCTATATCTCATTTTTTAAATCTTTAATTTCTTTATTGGTTAAGGTATTACAAATGTGTCTTCATCCCCCCCATTAACCCCTAACTCCCCCCCCCCACTCATGCTCTCATCCCCCTGTTGTCCATGTCTATTGGTATATCTCATTTTTTAATATTACATAGTTTCCTGAGTATAAGCATTTTAACCTCCTTGGTTAAGTTTATTTCTAAGTGTCTTAATTTTTTGTTGCAGTGGTAAATGGGAATTGTTTATTTAGTTTCTCTTTCTGAGAATTCATTATTGGTATATAAAAATGCTGTTAATTTCTGGGTACTCATTTCGTATCCTGCTACATTGCTGAATTCCTTTATTAAATCTAGTGGTTTTTTGGTGGAGTCTTTAGGGTTTTCTGTAGGGAGCAGCTCTAGAGTTAAGCCTTGGATTGACCTGTGGCAGAGCCACAAACAAGTCCCAGCTTGGAGGTCAGAGCCCTCTTAGCTTAATTAACCTTATAGCCCTCCCTAGTTCCTTCCTAGGTAGCTAATGGGCTGTGGGAGGTGCAGCAAGTGCTGCCAAAACAAGTGAAACTCACAAAAACATTGTAACTTGCCTGATATCTATTATAAATATCTATTATAAATGGAAAAAAATTGTTTCACATGTTGACCATTACTTTGTTTTTCTCTGACTATAAAATAAAGCCTCAGCTTGCTGGCTGGATCATTCTCTGTGGCCTCATCCAGGCACAGGAGATCCACCGAGCCCCAGCTATATTCTCTTTGTCTTTTCTTTAATCCTTCGCTGCCCCCATCCCCGCCCCCACCCCTCTGCCCCAGGCTCACCGAACCCTTGGCTGTGCTGGCACAGCACATTTTCTATGTACAATATCATATCATCTATGAATAATGAGAGTTTTACCTCTTTCTTTCCAATTTGGATGCCTTTTCTTCTTCTTCTTGTCTGATTGTTGTAGCGAGGACTTTCAGTACTCTGTTGAATAAGAGTGGTGAAAATGAACATCCTTCTCTTGTTCCTGGTCTTAGGGGAAATGGTTTTAGTTTTGGCTCATTGAGTATGATGTTGGCTGTAGGTTTGTCATATATGGCCTTTATTACTCTATTGTTTTTTAAATATTGTCAATATCTTAACTTTTTCAACAGATGACATACATTTATAATAATCATTTAAATGTGTCTGCTCATTTTAACATTTGTGTCAGTTCTAGTTTTATTTCGATTGATTGATTGTCATTATGGGCCAGATTTTTCTGCTTCTTTACATTTTAGGGTCTTGGGCATTTCTGTATTTCTTGAAATACACCTGAAATTTGGTTTTGGAAGAATTAAGTTACTTCCAAATGTTTTGAATATTTTATGTCTATTTTGCTTAGTCCAAAGTTAATTGTTTCCCACTATTAAGGCAAGATCCTTCTGTGTAATCTACTCACTTCTCTGTAGATCTTAAAATGTTCTAGTCTGGCTGTGGGAACAAGCAACCTTCCTGGTCCTAGATGAGTCTCAAGGACTGTTTCCTCTGAACCCTACATGGTTTTCTTTTCTCAGGCAGTTTCCTCACATGCATATGTTGATCATTTCTTACGAGAATATTCTTGGGGGCCCCACTTTTGATCTCCAAGTTTGTCTCGGCATGCTCTGTCTTTTCTTCAATATTCTCTCCTCACCAGACTCTCAGAATAAATTATTGGATTTAGTCTCTGTCTGCATTATTCAGATCTGTGTTTGCTTTGAAACTATGCTGGGGCATTTTCTGTTCAATTCTCAAGAATCATTACCTTTGTTGCCTGATATCTATTATAAATATCTATTATAAATAAGTATTTGTTTCACATGCAATACCATCACACCGTGGATTTTTCAAGCCCTTTGTTTTATTTATTATGTTGATCATAATTCATAATTATTTTATGTACCTTTGCTTTTTTCTGCCTTCCTTTACCAAAGCTTCATTAAAGGTGGAACTATGTATCACTTACTTCTAAATGTAATTCTAAAATATAGAACAATGCCTGGTATACAGTAGACATTCAGTAAATAGTTTTTGAATTAATTGGAATTGATTATTTATTGCCTACAGTGGTTAACAGCAATGAATTTTAGGGTTATATTCAGGTTTCCAGTTTGAACATCTTAGTGAATTTTGGGGTCATTCATTGACCTAAGGAGTACAGTTGAGGACTATAAGTTGAGGACATGATAATGAGCAGAGTTTTAGACATAATGAATTTGAAATATTTATAAATATTTAAACTTATGTTTCTGGTAGACATTTGGAGATATAGAGCTATAGCTTTGAAAAGATTATGAATGAAACAGTATTATCGACATCAATAAGGTAAATTAATTCATAGGAGAAAACTAGTTTCCCTAGAAAATTCATTTTAAACTGGGGATAATTATATCCATCCAGAAAATGTCTATAACAATACCTGGAGATAGTTTGGTTATCATAACCAAGGAAAAGACAGATGAGGAGAGAAGTGCTACTGGTATCTGCAGGGTAGAGACCAAAGAAGCTCCTAAGCATCCTACAGGTTAGAGGTGAGCCCTCCAAAACAAAAAATTCTTTAATATAAAGGTCTAGATTGCTACTATTGAGAAACCCAGAGTTTGTAGACACACTCTCCTAGTGTTGTCAATTTGCCAACACTAGCACCTCTTTCTAAGGTGTCTCCTACATTGCAAAAGAAAACCCATGAACTGCATTCCCCGAAATTGCCTTCTCTGTTTTCTTATTAGTTAGAATTTTTCAATTAGAGGAACCAACAGATGAGTTTAGATTCATCTAAGTGAGCTCTTAGGAACCACAGGATTTCTAATTTCAGACTGAAATATTAGAAGTTTCCAAAAGACACTTTAGTAAAGTTTTCAAACATGTTCTGTGAAGGACTGGATAAATATTTAGAGTCTTAATACAGTTGAATAAGCCCATAAATACTATATTACACTCTTTATAGATAGAATATAAAGAGGTCTTCATTTTTATTAGCAAATATAGATAAATATACATACCCCTGTGCCTTTATACTTACTTTGACTAATATACAAACTCAGTGCACCTGCAAATATTGTTTCTTGTTCAAAATATCATTATATATGATTATATAATGTTCATTGTTCTAAGAATAGAGGATATGAGCATTTGTCTTTCACAAATGAAAAATAACAGGTATCAAGTTATTTTTCTTTTATTTCATAGGAATTTGGTGCCAACGTAGCAGTAAACAACATGTCTTTGAATTTATATAAGGGGCAGATCACTATTCTTCTTGGAGAAAATGGGGCAGGAAAAAGTCTCACCTTGTCTATTCTCACAGGTATGTATTCAGCTCTGTCCAGAGCAGAAGTCAGGTTTCTTTTAAGACTGTAAATCAATCAATAACTTGTGATGTTGAGTATGTCACTTCAGCTTTAGTGTTCTTACAGTTTCAATTATTTACAGCCAAGATGCTTCATTTGATGTAAAACATTTTATTCATTTATTCAATGATAAATTTTATATATAATTATTTTTTAGGAATTTACAATACAGAGATGATTACAAGGCCATTACACTCAATTTTATACTCTGATGGAAATACAGACAAAAACACTTGAAACTAACACCATAAGTAAGATGATAGATATTATATGTAGTATACCATTCACCCAATAGAATAGTGATGAGGAATAGGGAAGTGACATCAATCTGAGGCAAATACAACATATAAAAAGCTATGAAGGAAAAGAAAGAAGAATATTATAGGTATAAGCAAAGACCAGGAGGCTCAATAGCAGAGGTCATCTGTACAACTAGATCAGATAAAAAAGAAATTTAATGGCAAAAGTTGGATGAATAATCAAAAGGTCAAATCACATCTGGAAGATGGCTGCTGATGGGACAGTAGGCTGTAAGATAGTGTGTGAGTGAGAGAGCAAAAGGAGAGTGTGTTAACATGTGGTGAGTGTCTGTATTTGTGAGTGAGGGACAGCTATATTCCATAGGACTGTTGGGGACTGGTGGACCAGGCTCCCCTGGCCGGGCAGCCTCTACTACTGCTGAAATCTCTCCCAGAGTGGCCAGCTCTGCTGCAGAGACTGCACCATCTTGAAGGGGAGAGCGGCTGTGATCAGAAGCCCAGCCTTACCTTCAACCGGGGAGACCTTGGATACCTCCCAGGACCCTAACAACCACAATGCCCAGGGACCAGTTGCCTCAGCTGTGAACCCACAAACACCGAGACTCCAGCCTCCCCAACCATGGGCGCCTAAAAAGTTTTACAGGGGAAGACAAAGTGGAGACAATACGCGGATGGGCACTGCGCCTTCTCACAGAGCAGATAGAAGGAGCAGCTGAACTGAATAACATCCACCTGGAATTGATGAATTAAACACAGCTGGTGATGCAACCCATGGATAGAAAGGTCAGAGATCAATCACCTAGAGCAATGGTTCTAAACCTTGGCTGCACATTAGAATCACCTGGGAATCTTTTTAAAATCCTGATTTCTGGGCCTCATCCTCTGTAAATTCTGTTTCTTTGTTATGGGGTGGGGCCACAACATGAGTAACGAAGAAACAGAATTTCTGGAGGATGAGGCCCGGAAATCAGGATTTTAAAAAGATTCCCAGGTGATTCTAATGTGCAGCCCAGGCTGAGAACCACTGGCCTAGAGAGAGGTGAGATCTGGGATCCAGGCTGGAGGGAGAAACATACACAATGGGATCTAGAGTCTCAGAGGAAGACTGCGCTCCACCAAACCCATGGTCCTTGGGTCAGTGTAGCCCTCTAAAGTGGAAGGGGGTCCACAGGGCTGCTGGCAGAAGCAGACTCTAGATATAAGCCCACAGCCGAGAGAATCTGTGCCTAGAAAGGAAGCCTGAGGTTCTATACCAGCTGCACAGTACCAGGAGAAACAGATGCTAGTTGACACAGTTCCCTTTGTCTTTCTCTTTCTTTTTCTTTCTTTTTTTTTTTTTTTTTTACCTCCTTGCTTTTGCTTGCTAAGTCCAGTACAGAGGATCTTCCAATTAAAAACACTCACCAAAATTGCAGGAGAAAGCTGTTTTTGTGGAAACTGGGGATCAGAATAAGGAGAATCAAGCAGGAAACCAGCTCTGGGGCAGTCCATTCCTCCAACCGAGTATTAAGTGTGGCAGGGAAAGAAGAGTCTAAACACTGTGTAGAGGGGCCATTTAGTCCTGGATATTAATACACAAATGCTGCCACCCAGGGGTTGTGTCAGAAATTGACTCTTTTGTAAATACAACGGAAGGCAGGGAGAAACAAAGTGAGCAAATAGATCCCACCTGCTTGAAAACAAATTTGTGGATTATGACACAGGAGCAGTGGATCACAGGGAACTTCAACACTGTGCTGACTATCTGACAGGAAACAGATGTGCCAAACAGAACAGTAGAGGAAGTGACCAACCTGCACTACTTCACTTATTTTATTTATTTTTTACATTTTACTTAAGAAACTAAATTTTTTCTCACTTGATTTTACTTTTTTATTATTATATATTTATTTTTAATTATTATTACTACTATTATTTTACCTTTTTTAAAGTTTTAGTTTAGTTTAGTTTCTTTTTGGATTAGTGTTCTACATTCTATTTTTATTTTACCATTATTTTACTTTATCTCAATTTTTCCTTTATGCCAATACTCTCTTCCTCACTTTTCCTCTTTTTCATCCGTTTCTCTTACCCTGTTCATGCTTTAGTTTTTTTTCTATCCTTTTTTTTTTACCCCTATTAAAAATTGATCTTACTCATATATCTAATTTCCTCTCTTCTGCTCCAAGTCCATGCACACTTCTCTCTTATTTTTCTTCCCTATCCAAAATGTTTTGCTTCCTTTTTCTTTTTTTTCTTTCTTTCTGTTTTGTTGTTTCTTATTTGATTGTTTGTTACTGTGGTTTTTTTCTGTTTTTCCTCTCCTTGTTTGTCCCCGTCTTCTACTAATAGCTTAATTAATTCCAATTACCAACTCAAGCCTATCTACTCTCTATTCTCATTTTCCAATCAATAATAGATGAATACATAGATAGACTAAAGGGGAAAATTTTATATATAAATTTGTTTTTTTATTTTTCTTCTTATACACTCATTCTCTTTTTACTTCCTCTATGCTGAATTGTGGCTATTTCCCCATTCATTCAATTCCTTGACCTTACCATCTGGAAATAAACTCTACCTCCTCATATTCTGGGTGTTTGTTGTTTGGGTGTTTGTTGTTTACATTTTTTGGATTAGTTGTTTGCATTCATCTCTGGGTGTTTTTTCTTTGCATTTATTGGATTATTAGTTGTTTTTGGAGTTTTATCCCCATATACATATATTTTACCCCTTCTTTTTTCTCTTTCCTCTCTTACACCTTATCTTTTTCTCAATATCATTTTTTCACCCTTCTCTCTCCCCTAATTCACTTTTCTCTGGTGGTCATCTTTATTTGGGGTTATTGGTATTGTGAATATGTTTGTATTTGGTGCCCTGGGTGTTGTGTCTTTTCCTGTTGTGTTTTGTGCCTTTAAGGCAATGCAGGAGAGAGAGAGCTACATAACCAGACATCCAGAGAGGAGCGATCATGGGGAGACAAAGAAACAGCCTGCACATGAAAAAAAGGAGGACTCACTGGAAAAGGAAGTAAATGAAATTGAGGCAACCAATATGTCAGAGAAAGAATTGAGACCAATGGTCATAAGTACACTAAAAAGGATGGAAGACAAATTCAACAATATGTGTAAGAATTAAGAGGAAATGAAGAACCAAGAAGAAATGTAAAATGACATCACTACAATAAAGAACACAATAGAAAGCATCAACATTAGACTAGAAGAAGCAGAGACTGCATCAACGAGCCACAAGACAAGGTAGAAAAAATACCCAAGAAGAGTGCAACTGGAACAAAAACTTTAAAAATAAAGAGGAAAACCTAAGGGAACTTTGGGACAATACGAAATGAAACAACGCCCACATAATAGTGATGCCAGAAGGAGAAGAAACTGAACAAGGAATAGAAAACCTGTTTGAAGAAATAATGACAGAAAATTTCTCTGATAATGGTAAGAAAAAACACAAGTCCAAGAAGCTCACAGAGTCAAACAATATGAACCCAAAAAGAACGACAACAAGACAGATTATAATTAAATTGGCAAACATCAATGACAAAGTAAGAATTTTAAAGGCTGCCAGAGAGAGACAGAAAGTTACCTACAAGGGATCTTCTATCAGATTATTGACTGATTTCTCAACAGAAACACATCAGACCAGAAGGAAATGGAATGAAATATACAAAGGCATCCAAAGAAAGGCTCTGAATTTAAGAATACTGTACCCAGCAAGGCTATCAATCAAAGCTGAGAGTGAAATCAGGAGCTTTACAGACAAAAAAGGACTAAGGGTGTTTATTACCACCAAACCAGCAATTCAAGAAATGCTAAACAGTACGCTATAAAAAGAAATAGGGAAGGAAGAAGGAACACCAGCATAAAGAATAAAAATGGCAACAAAAAAAATACCTAGTAATAACTTTAAATGTAATTGGATTAAATGCCCCAATCAAAAGACATAGGATAGCTGACTGGATAAGAAAACATGACCCATGAGAAACTAAGATGGCGGCATAGATAAACACCGGGAAATTGCCTCCTCCCACAACAATTGAAAAACACCTCAAAGGACAGAGGAGACATCATCTAGAACAACAGGAATGCTGGCTGAGTGTAAATTCTACAACTAGAAGGAAAGAAAAGCACAGGGAGAGCCAGAGGAGCTGCAGAGGTGAAGTGCAGAGGTACGGCGGCTCGCGCGCGCGCGCGCGCGCACGCGGAAAGTGGGTGGCACCTGAGGACCGGCTGTCTTTTTGAATCACAAGCTCCCGACTGCTCTGAACTCCGGTTCCAGGAAGTCTCTGGGGACCCAGGACTCATACCAGGAGAAGCTGCACTGTTGGGCAACGGGCGAACTTGAGGGTGGCTTTCCCTCAGAGGTGCTTGCAGTAATTATCGGGTCACTGAGACTCGGGACTCCTTAGGGCTGGGCGGAGAATCAGCCATAGCTCTTTGCTCCACCCTTTGATTCCCTGAGACCCCGCCCCACCCAGGCTGCGGCAGAGGCTTTTGCATGTGAATGTACCGGCCCTTTGCAAACTGATAATTACCTAACTGCAGCCGAGCCAGGCAGACCCGGAACTTCCAAGAGAAGGCCCAAGGCCCCGCAGCGGCTTGCATTGCTTCACAGCTGAGCCTCTTCATGGCTCCTGCTGTGTGGCCTCAGGCAGAGGCTGAATTAGCACCTCCTTAGATCCAGGAGCCACTGTACCCAGTGGTCAGATTGCAACCCCTCAGATCCATAAGGGACACACTCGGGGAGCAGACTCAGTGAGCACCAAAGCCCCACTGAAGCAAGTCTTGCCCCAGAAGGGTGTCTTCAGCACAGAAGTTCTCCCACTCCAGACACAGCTGATTCTCACAGCAAACTGGCCTGGAGGTCAATTCCTCCCAGTGATCCTACAACAACCAAGGCACCAAGAGTGCACCAAGAGTGTCCACCTCAGGTAACTGGGGAGGCTGAGCCACTGGGCCCTACAGGACACCTGGCGCACAAGGCCACTCTATCAACACAGGGAAGCAGCCAAAATGCGGAGACAAAGAAACAGGTCACAAATGGCAGAAATGGAGGAAAGCAAATGACTGGATATAGAGTTCAAGGCCACGTTTATAAGGTTTTTCAAGAATTTTATGGAAACCGCCGATAAATTTAATGAATCCCTCAATAAGTATAGTGAGACCATGGAGGACATGAAAAAGGACCAACTAGAAATTAAGCATACACTGACTGAAATAAAGAATAATCTACAGAGATCCAACAGCAGACAAGAGGATCCCAAGAATCAAGTCAAAGATTTGAAATACAAAGAAACAAAAAATACCCAACCGAAAAAGAAAAAAGAAAAGAGATTCCAAAAATATGAAGATAGTGTAAGGAACCTCTGGGACAACTTCAAGCGTACCAACATCAGAATTATAGGGGTACCAGAAGGAGAGAGAGGGCAAGATATTGAAAACCTTTTTGAAGAAATAATGACAGAAAACTTCCCCCACCTGGTGAAAGAAATGGACTTACAAGTCCAGGAAGCGCAGAGAACCCCAAACAAAAGGAATCCAAAGAGGACCACACCAAGACACATCATAATTAAAATGCCAAGGGCAAAAGACAAAGAGAGAATCTTAAAAGCAGCAAGAGAAAGACAGTCAGTTACCTACAAGGGAGTACCCATACGACTGTCAGCTGATTTCTCAACAGAAACCATGCAGGCCAGAAGAGAGTGGCAAGAAATATTCAGAGTGATGAATAGCAAGAACCTGCAACCAAGATTACTTTATCCAGCAAAGCTATCATTCAGAATAGAAGGTCAGATAAAGAGCTTCACGGATAAGAAAAAGCTAAAGGAGTTCATCACCACCAAACCAGCATTATATGAAATGCTGAAAGGTATTCTTTAAGAAGAGGAAGAAGAAAAAGGAACTCTTACCATTTGCCACAGCATGGATGGAACTGGAGAGCGGATAAATACCACATGATCTCACTCATTTGTGGAATATAATGAACAACATAAACTGATGAACAAGGACTGATCCAGAGACGGAGAGGCATTGATTGGACTGTCAGGCCTTGGAGGGAAGGTAGGGGAGGGGAGGGGTAAGGGGGAAAGATCAACCAAAGAACTTTTATGCAAGCATATAGGCCTAACCAATGGACATGGACAATGGGGGGGGGTGAGGGCATGAGCGGGGGGAGGGCGGGTAGAGGGTAACGTGGGGACAAGGACACATATGTAATATCTTAATCAATAAAAAATATATTAAAAAAAAAGAAACCAAAGAAAATTTTATCACCAAAAGAATATAATAACCAAAATAAAAAACTCAATGAATGGGCTCAACAGCATAATGGAAGGAAGAAAGGGAAGAAACCGTAAATTGTAATCTATAATAATAAAAGGGTAATATGCTAATTAGAAAAAAAAAAGAAAACATGACCCATATATCTGCTATCTACAGGAGACCCACCTCAGAACAAAGGACTCACATAGACCGATGGTGAAGCGATGGGAAAAGGTTGTTCAGGTGAATGGAAATGAAAAAAAAAAAGCTGGTTAGCAATACTTATATCTGCCAAAATAGACCTCAAAGTGAAGGCCATAACAAGAGATAAGGAAGGCCACTTCATAATACTAAAGGGATTGATACAACAAGAGGATATAACCCTTATAAACATGTATGCACCCAATTCAGGAGTACCCAAACACATAAAAAACCTCCTGGAAAATAACAAGGGAGAGATCAACAACAACACAATCATAGTAGGGGACTTAAACACACCACTGACATCACTGGATAAATCCTCTAGAAAAAAAAAAATCACCAAACAAACAGCAATCCTAAATGACTCACTAGATCAGATGGAATTAATTGACATCTTCAGAACACTTCACCCCAAAGCCACGGAATATACATTCTTCTCAAGTGCTCATGGGACATCTTCAAAAATAGACCACATATTGGGTCACAAACAAAGTCTGCCCAAATTCAAGAAGATTGAAATCATACCAAGCATCTTCTCAGACCACAATGGCATAATATTAGAAATAAACTACAATAAAAACAATACAAAAAACTCAAACACTTGGAAGCTGAATACCATGCTAATAAATAATGATTGGGTTACCAATGAGATCAAAGAAGAAATTAAAAACATCCTGGAAACTAATGACAATAACAGCACAACAATCCAAAATCTATGGGGCACAGTGAAAGCAGTCCTGAGAGGGAATTTTATAGCACTACAGGCCTACCTAAAAAAAAAAAAAAACAAGAAAAAATGATAGTAAATCATTTAACTCTACAACTCAAAGAATTAGAAAGAGAGCAACAAGAAAAGCCCAGAGTGAGTAGAAGGAAGGAGATAATGAAGACCAGAGCAGAAATAAATGACATAGAGACCAAAATAACAATACAAAAAAGATCAATGAAACTAAGAGCTGGTTCTTTGAAAGGTTAAACAAGATTGATGAGCCTCTAGCCAGGCTCACCAAGAGGCAAAGAGAGAGGACCCAAATAAAATCAGAAATGAAAGAGGCAAAATAACAACAGACCCCACAGAAATTCAAAGAATTGTTAAAAAATACTATGAACAACTCTAACAAACTAGACAAACTGGAGGAAATGGACATATTCCTAGAAAAATAAAATCTTCCAAAACTCAATCCGAAAGAATCTAGAAATATCAATAGGCCAATAACTATGGAAGAAATTGAAGCAGTCATCAAAAAGCTCCCAGCAAACAAAAGCCCGGGGCCAGAAGGCTTCACAGGGGAGTTTTACGAAACATTCAAGGAAGAACTAAAACATATCCTCCTCAGACTACTGCAAAAAATTCAAGAGGAAGGAACACTTCCCAGCTCATTCTGTGAAGCCAGCATCACCATAATACCAAAACCAGATAGAGACAACAAAATGAAAGAGAATTATAGGCCAATATCCCTCATGAACATACATGCCAAAATACTCAACAAAATTCTAGCAAATTGGATCCAGCAATACATCAGAAAGATCATACACCATGACCAAGTAGGATTTATCCCGGTGATGCAAGGATGGTACAATATCCGCAAATCAATAAACATGATACATCAAATAAACAAATTGAAAGATAAAAATCACATAGTTATATCAATTGATGCAGAAAAAGCATTTGACAAAATTCAACACCCTTGATAAAAACTCTCAGCAAGGTAGGAATAGAAGGATCATACCTCAACATAATAAAAGCCATATATGACAAACCCACAGCCAACATCATAATCAATGGGCAAAAACTAAAATCATTTCCCCTAAGAACAGGAACAAGACAGGGATGCTCCCTCTCACCACTCCTGTTCAACGTAGTACTGGAAGTACTAGCCATTGCAATCAGAAAAGAAGAAGAAATAAAAGGCATCCAAATTGGAAAAGAAGAAGTAAAACTGTCCTTATTTGCAGATGTCATGATACTGTACATAGAAAACCCTAAAGACTCCATCAAAAAATTATTAGACTTAATAGATGAAATCGCAATGTAGCAGGATACAAAATTAATGCCAAGAAATCTAAGGCATTTCTTTATACCAATAGAGAAATTACAGAAAGGGAGACTAAAAAAGCAATCCCATTTACCATCGCACCAAAAAAATTAAGATACCTAGGAATAAGCTTAACTAAGGAGGTAAAAGACTTATATGCGAAAAACTACAGGACACTGAAAAAAGAGAGGAAAACATAAACAGATGGAAGAACATACCATGTTCATGAATTGGTAGAATCAACATCATCAAAATGTCCATACTACCCAAAGCAATCTATAGATTCAGTGCACTCCCCATTAAATTACCAACGGCATATTTCACAGATCTGGAATGAACGTTTCAAAAATTCATCTGGAATAAAAAAAAAATACCTCGAATAGCTGCAGCAATTCAGAGAAAGAAGAACAAAGTAGGTGGGATCTCAATACCAGATATCAAGCTATACCTCAAAGCCACTGTTCTTAAAACAGCTTGGTGCCCGCACAAGAACAGACATATAGATCAATGGAATAGAATAGAGAACCCAGAAATTGACCCAAACCACTATGTCCAATTAATATTCGACAAAGGAGGCAAGAGCATACAATGGAGTCAAGACAGTCTCTTCAATAAATGGTGTTGGGAAAATTGGACAGATACATGCAAAAAGATGAAACTAGACCACCAACACACCATACACAAAAATAAACTCAAAATGGATAAAAGACTTAAATGTAAGATGGGAAACCATAAAAATACTAGAGGAATCCACAGACAAATCCATTCGCAAACATATGCCGAAGGAATTTCTTGTCTGATACTGATCCTAGGGCAATGGAAACTAAAGAGAAAATAAAAAAATGGGACCACATCAAAATAAAAAACTTTTGCACAGCAAAGGAAACCATCAACAAAACAAGAAAGCCCACTGCATGTGAGAACATATTTGCCAATGATATCACCGATAAAAGTTTAATCTCCAACATTTACAGGGAACTCATACAACTTAACAAAAGGAAGATAAACAATCCAATCAAAAAATGGGCAACGGACCTAAATAGACACTTTTCAAAAGAGGAAATTCAGAAAGCCAAGAGACATATGAAAACATGCTCAAAGTCACTAATTATACGAGAGATGCAAATCAACAGGACAATGTGGTATCATCTCACACCTGCCAGAATGGCTATCATCAACAAATCAACAAACAACAAGTGCTGGAGAAGATGTGGAGAAAAAGGAAGCCTCCTGCACTGCTGGTGGGAATGCAGATTGGTGCAGCCACTGTGGTGAACAGTATAGAGTTTCCTCAAAACACTAAAAATGGAACTCCCATTTGACCCCGTGATCCCACTTCTAGGAATATATCCCAAGAAGCCAGAAACACCAATCAGAAAGGACATATGCACCCCTATGTTCATAACAGCACAATTCACCATAGCTAAGATTTGGAAATAGCCTAAGTGCCCATCAGCAGATGAATGGATTAGAAAACTGTGGTACATCTACACGATGGAATACTATGCTGCTGTAAAAAGAAGGAATTCTTGCCATTTGCAACAGCATGGATGGAACTGGAGAGCATTATGCTAAGTGAAATAAGCCAGTCAATGAAGGAAAAATACCACATGATCTCACTCATTTGTGGAATATAGAGAACAACATAGACTGAAGGGAAGGGGAAAAGATCAACCGAAGGACTTGTATGCATGCATATAAGCCAAACCAATGGACACGGACAACAGGGGTATGAAAGTATGGGGTGGGGAGGTTAGGGGTTAATTGGGGGATGAGGACACATTTGTAATACCTGAATAAAGAAAGTTTAAAAAAAATAAAAAAAGATAAAAATTAAAAAATTCTGGAGGATATCAAGGGAGAGATTGACAGCAATACAGTCATAGTAGGGGACTTTAATACCCCACTAACACCACTGGGTAAATTCTCTAAACAAAAAATCAGCAAAGAAACATCAATCCTAAATGACTCACTAGATTAGATGGAATTAATTGACATCTTCAAAACATTTCACCCCAAAGCTACAGAATATACATTCTTTTCAAGTGCACATGGGTCCTTTTCAAAGTTATACCACATATTGGGACACAGGCAAAGTCTCTTCCAATTCAAGAAGATAGAAATCATATCAAGCATCTTCTCAGATTACAATGGCATAAAATTAGAAATCTACATTAAAAACAATAGAAAAAAATCAAACACCTGAAGGCTAAATAGCATGATATTAAACAATAAATGGGTTATCAAAGAGATCAAAGAAGAAATAAAAAGCATCATAGCAACAAATGACAATGAAAACACAACAATCCAAAATTTATGGGACACAGTGAAAGCAGTCTTGATAGGGAAATTCATAACTCTACAGGCCTACCTCAAAAAACAAGAAAAAATGATAATAAATTATCTAACCCTACAACTCAAAGAGTTAGAAAGAGAACAACAAGAAAAGCCCAAAATTAGCAGAAGGAAGGAAATAATAAAGAGTGGAAATAAATGACATAGAGACAAAATATATATATATATATAAAAGATGAACAAAACCAAGAGCTGGTTCTTTGAAAGGATAAACAAGATTGATGAACCTCTAGCCAGGTTTACCAAGAAGCAAAGAGAAAGGACCCAAATACACAAAATGAGAAATGAAAGCGGTGAAGTAACAACCGATCCTACAGAAATACAAACGATTATGAAAAAATACCATGAACAACTCTATTCCAACAAACTGGACAACCTAGATGAAATGGACATATTCTTAGAAAAATACAAGCTCCCAAAACTCAATCAGGAAGAATAAAAAATTAAAGCAACAATCAAAAATCTTCCAGCAAACAAAAGCCCTGGCTGGACTGGTTGGCTTTACAGGGTGTTTTACCAAGCATTCAAAGAAGAACTAAAACCTATCCTCCTCAGACTATTCCCAAAAATTCAAGACTAAGGCACACTTCTAAGCCCTTTCTATGAAGCCAGCATTACCCTAATCCCAAAATCAGATAAAGACACCACAAAAAAGAGAACCACAGGCCAATATCCTTGATGAACATGGATGCTAAAATTCTCAATAAAATTCTAGCAAATCAGTTTCAGCGTTACATTAGAAAGATCATACACCATGAGCAAGTGGGAATCATTCTGGGGATGCAAGGATGGTACAATATCTGCATATCAATAACTGTGATACAGCACATAAACAAATTGGGAAACAAAAATCACAATCATATCAATCGATGCAGAAAAAGCATTTGAAAAAATCCAACACCCTTTTTTGATAAAAAAAAAAAAAGAACTCTCAGAAAAGTGAGAATAGATGGGTCATACATCAACATGAGAAGAGCCTTATATGACAAACCTACAACCAACATCATACTCAATTGGCAAAAACTAAACTCATTTCCCTTAAGAACAGGAACAAGAAAGGGATGCCCACTTTCACTGCTCCTGTTCAATATAGTACTGGAAGTGCTAGCCACAGCAATTAGACAAGAAGATGTAAAAGGCATCCAAATTGGAAAAGAAGACGTAAAACTGTCCTTATTCACAGATGACATGTTACTATACATAGCAAACCCCAAAGACTCCATCAAAAAACTGATAGACCTAACAAATGAATTTGGCAATATAGCAGGATACAAAATTAACACCCAGAAATCTATGTCCTTTTCAGACACCAATAATGAACTCACAGAAAGAGAAACTAAAAAAAAATAAAAATAAAATTAAAAAAATCCCATTTACCATCGCACCAAAAAAATTAAGATACCTAGGAATAAATAACTAAGGAGGTAAAAGACCTGTACTAAGAAAACCATAGGACATTGAAAAAAAGAGATAGAGGAAGACATAAACAAATAGAAGAATATACCATGTTCATGGATTGGTAGAATCAACATCATTAATATGTCCATACTAACCAAAGCAATCTACAGATTCAATGCAATCCCCGTTAAAATACCAATGGCATATTCCAAAGATATAGAACAAACTCTTCAACAATTCATCTGGAATAAAAAAAAAAAAAACAGAACCTGAATAGCCACACAATCCTGAGAAAGTAGAACAAAGTTGGAAGGATCACAATACCAGATATCAAGCTATATTACCAAGCCATGGTTCTCAAAACTGCCTGGTACTGGCGCAAAAACAGACATATAGACCAATGGAACAGAACAGAGAACCCAGAAATTGACCCAAGCCATTATGCTCAATTAATATTTGACAAAGAAGGTTAGAGAATACAATAAGACAGTCTCTTCAATAAATGGTGCTGGGAAATTTGGTCAGATACATGCAAAAAAATGAAACTAGATCACCAACTTACACCATACAAAAAATCAAACTCAAAATGGCTAAAGGACTTAAATGTAAGACGGGAAACCATAAAAATCCTACAAGACTCCATAGGCAGCAAAATAGCAGAAATATGTCATAACAATATCTTTACTGACACAGCTCCTATGGCAATGGAAACTAAGAAGAAAATGAATAAATGGGACTGACTACATCAAAATAGAAAGCTTCTGCAGAGCAAAAAAAAACCACCAACAAAACAACAAGAAAGCCCACTGCATGGGAGAACATATTTGCCAATGCTATTTCAGATAAGGGTTTAATCTCCAAAATTTATAGGGAACTCTTACAACTTAACAAAAGGAAGATAAACAGTCCAATCAAAAAAATGGGCAAAGAACCTAAATAGACACTTTTCAAAAGAGGACATACAGAAGGCCAAGAGATATATGAAAACATGCAAAAAGTCACTAATCATCCGAGAGATGCAACTCAAAACAGCAATGAGGTACCATCTCACACCTGTCAGAATGGCTATCATTAACAAATCAATAAACAACAAGAGCTGGAGAGGATGGAGAGAAAAAGGAACCCTCGTGCACTGCTGGTAGAAATGCACACTGGTACAGCCACTGTGGAAGACAGTATGGAGTTTCCTCAAAAATTTAAAAATGGAACTCCCATTTGAACCAGTAATCCCACTTCTAGAAATATATCCCAAGAAGCCAGAAACACCAATCAGAAAGGACATATGCACCCCTATGTTCATAGCAGCACAATTTACAATAGCTAAGATTTGGAAACAGCCTAAGTGCCCATCAGCAGATGAGTGGATTAGAAAATTGTGGTACATCTACACAGTGGAATACTACACCGCTATAAAAAAGAAGGAACTTTTACCATTTGCAACAGCATGGATTGAACTGGAGAGCATCATGCTAAGCAAAATAACCCAGTTGGAGAAAGATAAACATCACATGATCTCACTCATATGTGGGATATAATGATCAACATAATCTGATGAACAAGAATAGATCCAGAGACAAATGGCAGGGAGGTGTAGAGAGCAACCAAAGGACTTTTATGCATGCATATTACCATAACCAATGGACACAGACACTGGAGCGGTGGTGGCTTGCCCAGGGTGGAAATGGTTGAGGGGAGGGGAGTGTCAATTGGGGAAAAAGTAGACTTATGTAAAACTTTAGACAATAAGAAAAAAAAGAAAAAAGGTCAAATCACAAACGTCTTTAGGGAAGCCATGCTATGAAGCTTAGAATTTATGAGAGCAATGAGAAGCTGTAAAGAATATTTTATGTAGGTTTATACTTTAGAAATATTGCATTCACCAGAAAGGAAGAATGAATAAAGAATACTAGGGACCATTAGGGTAGGGAATCTCATGTTGTGTGTTAACTTAGTGTAATTCCTAGGGGCTGGAGCTGGGCTAAACCTAGTAGTTGAGGTAAAATAGTTTCTTTTTTTATACAAAAGTAATGGCAAAACTAAGTCAAGAGGGGGAAGACAATACCCATATTATCTATTTTATGTATTTGACTCCCTCTAAATCTTAGTTAAAACCCTTCTTTAAAAAAATGACTTCTTATTTAACATCATAATGTTATGATAATTATCATTACTTTCATGACAACATATGAAAAAAGTATAGTTGATAAGCTTTATAAAAGTTATCTTGGAACACATTCCATGCGTTATATCAGAACACATATTATGTACTTCCTTATCTGCCTGTGCTCATGCCCTTTCTCTCATTGGGAATGCTTAGATAAACTCTGCACCTATTGAAATCTTATTTATACACCAAGATATAGCTCAAAAGCAACCATCTGAGAAAAACAGCAGAGGAGATAGTTCCAAGTTCCAGTCCCTTCACAGACAAAACTAATAAATAAGCACAAAAAGATTTAAAATGGCAGTGGATGCTACACAGACATGCTCCCAGGACCAAATTGGAATTACAGTAGGTCCTCAGGTTACATCGCAGATCCATTCCTATGGTGCAATGTAATGCAATTTTCGCCGTAAGTCAGAACCCACCTACATAAGCACCTGTGTCACTCACATGGAGCACATATACAGCAGTAATGAAATGAAACAGTTAAACAAATTTAAAAGAAAGATAACAATTCCTGACCTTTACTTGTGGTAAATAAATAATAAAAAACATAAAGCACATATGTACATATGTTGAAATAATGGAACTTTTATTTATAAATAAATGGGAGATGGCAACGTAACCGTGAAACGACGTATGTCGAGTCCGACATAACCTGAGGACTGATTGACTGTATAACTAATATTAAAAAAAAAAATCACCATCCTAAATAATCAACTGAAGACTGGTTAAAGAGAACCCCGGAATCTGAACAGCACCTCTAGCCAAAAGCCCTTTCAGAAACAGTCTTTTCAGTGACGAGGGTTGACAGCTGGTCAGCAGGCAGAGACAGGAGAAGGAAGAGTCCAAGAAACCTTGGGACATTTGTTGACCCATCCCTGGGCCCACGAGTGAAGCTTGGCCCCTCCTGCATGCAGCCAAGCCCTATGGAGAGAGATACAAAGTATGGATCATTTGACATTTCAAACAGGTTACTGAGGGCCAAAGGTGGACAGCTTCTAACAGTGGCTGGCAACAGAGTACCTCCCAGGAGGCCAAGAAACAGCAAAAACAGATCATCCTCAGTCAATGTAAGAGCAGGATCTAAAGGGAACTCCCAGGATGCACTAAACTCTGCTGAGATGAATGCTACCTCACTTAAAAAAAAAAAACTTTAAAAATTTTTTTTAATCCTTTATTGCTTTTTTATGTTTATCTCTCTTATTTTTCTCTCTTATTTTCCTCTTTCCTTTCCTTACTGTATTTTTTCTTTCTCCTTTCTGTTTTCTTTCTGTCTTTCTTCTCTTTTTCCTTTTTATTATGCTTTACTTCCTCTTTTATACTATTTTTCTATTCCTATTCTTGATTCTTATTTTTCCTCTTCCTTCTTTCATATTCCTTTTTCTTCCCCTCTCCTTTTCTATTTTTTATTATTATTATCTTTTCTCTTTCCCAATTCTCCTTTTTTCATGATTGTTTTTGTATGTTTTTGTTTCATTTCTTGTTTTGTTGTGTTTTGTTTTCTTCTGTCAGCACCTGCACAGTAGCTCACATGACATGGTTAGCTGATCTCAGTTAGCCAGCCTGAGAAGAGATTCCACCCATGAAAAGAACAACATTAAGACCCAATTACAACAGGAGAACCCAAATAACCCACACAAATCAAAGAGACTGTACCAGTGGGTAACACAGAACACTTCATACATAAGACCATCACATGAAGACTGGGAGGCACAGCACTTCTATCTAATACAGTGGTTCTCAACCTTCCTAATGCCGCGACCCTTTAGTACAGTTCCTCATGTTGTGGTGACCCCCAACCATAAAATTATTTTGTTGCTACTTCATAACTGTAATTTTGCTACTGTTATGAATTGTAATGTAAATATCTGATATTCAGGATGTATTTTTATTGGTACAAATTGAACATAATCAAAGCATAGTGATTAATCACAAAAACAATATGTAATTATATAAGTGTTTTTCTATGGTCTTAGGCGACCCCTGTGAAAGGGTTGTTCGACCCCAAAGGGGTCGTGACCCACAGGTTGAGAACTGCTGATCTAATACATAGAAATAAACACAAAGGAACAGAAAAAATACAGAGACAAAGAAACAACCTCCATATGAAAGAAAAGGAGGAAACTTTTTTGTTATGGGGTGGGGCCACAACGTTAGTAACAAAGAAACAGAATTTCTGGAGGATGAGGCCCAGAAATCAGGATTTTAAAAATATTCCCAGGTGATTCTAATGTGCAGCCAAGGTTGAGAACCACTGGATTAAGGGATCTTTGGGACAATATGAAGTATAACAACATCTGCATCATGGGGATACCAGAAGGAGAAGAAAGTGAACAAGGAATAGAGAACCTGTTTAAAGGAATAATGACAAGAAAACTTTTCTAACCTGGTGAAGGAAAAAGTCACACAAGTTCAGGAAGCACAGAGAGTTCCAATCAAGATGAACCCAAAGGGACTCACTCTAAGACACATCAATTAAAATGACAAATGTTAAAGAATCTTAAAGGCAGAACGAGAGAAAGTTACCTACAAAGGAGTTCCCATTAGAATGTCAGCTGACTTCTCAAGAGGAACACTTCAGGCCACAATGAATTGGCTTGAAGTATTCAAAGTAGTGAAAAGCAAGGACATAAATCCAAGAATACTCTATCCAGCCCAGCTATCATTTAAAATTAATGTGAAATAAGGAGCTTCCCAGAAAAATAAAAAGGCTAAAGGATTAGTACATTACCACCAAACCAGCATTGCAAGAAAAAAATTGAAAATGGAAGTACCATTTTCACTTCTGTGTAATTACCTGAAGGAAATGAAATACTTGAAGGAAAAAAAAAAACTTAATAATTACAATATCAAAGCAATAAAATAGAGAATATCAAGAAAATATTGGGGGGGGGGGGAGGAGAAAAAAAAGAAAAATATTGTAAGCCAGCCAAGTGAAGTTTATCTGGGCAACTTATGATGTCTGAAGCTCACTGTTTTGTTTGCTGATTACAGTACTCCTAGGCAGTACTTTTGTGTCAGTCAATGTCAGGTGCTGTCCAAGTTGACTCTTGGTGTTCTTTTGTAGCTGGCTGGTCTGAGGCTCTCTGCAGACCACCTCAACCTGTCAGCTACTCCGCCTCCCCACTGCAGTTGCCTGGTCTTTCTCCAGTGTCTCCTGAAGAGAGCATTTCGGATGGAGGCAACCTAGAGTGATTAAGGCTAGTGGGCCTCTTACTTAGAGATTTCACTGTCAGGTACTCACTGAGGGGAAATGAATCTCTTCTTCAAAGCCAACTCCTCAGTCTACATATCCTCCAACTCTATTCTCCCTAAAATGGACTGATGCAGGTTCAGATTGGATACAGCCTGCTGCCTTCTCGGTATGGGCAGTTTCAGCTGGCTAGGCTCACTGGGATTCATCAAAAGAGTCTCTGGTGAACACGTTGCCTGCCCGGCCCCCAGGAGGGGGTTAAGCATTTCCTCCTGTTCCCAAATAGTAGTCCCCAAGAGTCTTACTCTTGGAATGTCCTTCTCTGAGCTGTTCTCCCAGAGAGCTGATCCAGCGCCTTCCTGTTGGGAGATCCTCCTATCCTCAGGAGAGGTAGACATGCTCCACCCCTCCTTTCCCAGTTCTGGTCGCCTGAACTCAGGGTGGTTGGGTCAGACTCTCCATAATACAGACACAAAGCCCAGCTCCTGCTGGCCTGTCTCCCCAATATAAGCCTTCACGGTGGACGCTGTGGGGTGCTGTCCAAAAATCGACAACATAGAAAACAAACAAGCAGAAGGACTGCTTTGTGAGGACCCTGCATCATTGCGCCTCCAGTTCAGGTACTCGGGATTACAAAGTCAGCCCCATGCAAGCTCCCGCACAGCTGATCTTAGTAAAGCTCCACTTGTGATATAAACTCTCTTTAGCGCAGATAAAAAATCCCCACTCTGCCCTGCTGGCAGCTCCAGTCTCTTTCTCTGGCAGTTTCTCACAGTTTAGATGTTTTCTGGAGCTCTGCACAATGCCTTTCAGGAAAGCAAGATGGTCCCTTTAGGTCACTGCTGGGTGCAGCCCACAAGCCCGTTTCTATTCTGGAGCAACACACCATGGCACAGCCTTTCCAGCACTCAGAACTTGGGGTAGATCTCTCCTGCCTGGGCTGCTGACTTAGTACTTTCACTGGGAAAGTACTATAAACCACCTCCCAGGCAGACTGTCCCCATGGGTCCCTCTGCCTGGTGCTGCACTGGCTCTCCTTCCCATCTCTACTGCTCAGGGTTTGAGGTTCCTGCATTTAGATGCCAGTCCACAGTCCCAAATGGAGGGAGCTTTGCAGCCACTTTCCCTCAGACCTCTTAGCTGAGCACCAGCTCCAGGGGCCTCCCCCTTTGTGTGACTGCCCCTCAATTACAAGTCTCCGCACTGTTTCTTCGGTGCTCCTTAGACAAAAATATGTCCAGTTAACTGTACTTCTCTTGTTTTTTCAAGCGACCTGCACAGTATTGTAGCTGTAAATCCAGTCCATGGTGGGGAGAAAGGGCACTCCGCTGCTCCTTACAGTGCAGCCATCTTTGCTTCCCCCTCTGTTTCTTCTTGATTCATTGTTTCTAGGAATGCATTCATCTTCCCAGATTGCCCAATTGATAGCATATAGTGGTTCATAATATTTTCTTGTAATCTTTTGTATTTTGTGGTGTCACTTCTTTTTTATTTCTTGTTTTAGATATTCGTGTTGTCTCTTTTTCTTGATGAATGTGGTTAAAGGTTTACCATTTTGTTTATTTCTTCAAAGAACCAATTCTTGGTTTTATCGATGTTTCATATTATTTTTTAGATTCCATTTAGTTGATTTCTTCTCGGATTATTTTCTATTTCCTTTCTTCTACTCATTTTGGGCTTTGTGTGTTTTTCTTTTCTAGTTCCTGTAAGTGTAAGGTTTTATTGTTTATCTGAGTTTTTCATGTTTTTTTTTTTTTATGTGTGTGTGTTTTTTTTTACTTTTATTTATTTTTTGTTATTGTTTTTTTAATTGTTTTATTGCTTAAAGTATTACAAAGGGTATTACATATGTGTCCCTTTTTTCCCCTGCCCTTGACAATCCCCTGGCCTCCCCTAACCCCAGTGTCTTATGTCCATTGGTTATGCTTATATGCATGCATACAAGTCCCTCGGTTGATCTCTTACCCCCCTCCCTCCTGCCCCCGAACCCTCCCCAGCCTTCCCACTGCAGTTTGACAATCAGTTTGAGGCAGCTCTGCCTCTGTATCTATTATTGTTCATAAGTTTATAATGGTCTTTATTATCCATGAATGAGTGAGATCATGTGGTATTTTTCCTTCATTGACTGGCTTATTTCACTTAGCATAATGCTCTCCAGTCCCATCCATGCCTTTGCAAATGGTAAGAGTTCCTTCTTTTTTACAGCAGCATAGTATTCCATCATGTAGATGTACCACAGTTTACTAAAACATTCATCTACTGATGGGCACTTAGGCTGTTTCCAGATCTTAGCTATGGTGAATTGTGCTGCTATGAACATATGGGTGCATATATCCTTTCTAATTGGTGTTTCTGGTTTCTTGGGATATATTCCTAGAAGTGGGATCACGGGGTCCAATGGGAGTTCCATTTTTAGTTTTTTGAGGAAACTCCATACTGTCTTCCATAGTGGCTGCACCAGTCTGCATTCCCACCAACAGTGCACGAGTGTTCCTTTTTCTCCACATCCTCTCCAGCACTTGTCGTTTGTTGATTTGTTGATGCTAGCCAGTCTGACAGGTGTGAGATGGTACCTCATTGTTGATTTGATTTGCATCTCTCAGATGATTAGTGACTTTGAGCATGTTTTCATATGTCTCATGGCTTTCTGAATGTCCTCTTTTGAGAGGTGTCTATTTAGATCCTTTGCCCCTTTTTTTTGATTGGATTGTTTATCTTCTTTTTGTTAAGTTGTATGAGTTCTCTATAAGTTTTGGAGATTAGGCCCTTATCAGATATAACGTTGGCAATTATGTTTTCCCACACAGTGGGCTTTCTTGTTGTTTTGTTGATGGTTTCTTTTGTTGTGGAGAAGCTTTTTATTTTGATGTAGTCCCATTTGTTCATTTTTTCTTTAGTTTCAAGTGCCCTAGGAGCAGTATCAGTGAAGAAATTGCTTCGGCATATGTCTAAGATTTTGTTGCCTTTCGATTCTTTTAGAATTTTTATGGTTTCCCGTCATAAATTTAAGTCCTTTATCCATTTTGAATTTATTCTTCTGTATGGTGAAAGTTGGTGGTCTAGTTTCATTTTCTTGCATGTATCTGTCCAATTTTCCCAACACCATTTATTGAAGAGACTATCTTGACTCTGTGGTATGTTCTTGCCTCCTTTGTCAAATATTAATTGAGCATATTGGTTCGGGCCGATTTCTGGGCTCTCTATTCTATTCCATTGATCTATATGTCTTTTCTTGTGCCAGTACCAGGCAGTTTTGAGAACAGTGGCTTTGTAATACAGCTTGATAACTGGTATTGAGATCCTACCTACTTTGTTCTTTCTCAGGATTGCTGCAGCTATTCAGGGTCTTTTTTTATTCCAGATGAATTTTTGGAGAGTTCGTTCTAGATCTGTGAAATATGCCGTTGGTATTTTAATGGGAAGTGCGTTGAATTTATAGATTGCTTTGGATAGTATGGACATTTTGATGATGTTGATTCTACAAATCCATGAACACGGTATGTTCTTCCATCTGTTTATGTCTTCCTCTATCTCTTCTTTCAACGTCCTGTAGTTTTCTGAGTAGAGGTCTTTTACCTCTTTACATAAGTTTATTCCTACGTAGCTTAATTTTTTTGGTGCGATGGTAAATGGGATTGTTTTTTTAGACTCTCTTTCTGAAAGTTTACTATTGGTGTATAGAAATGCCTTAGATTTCTTGGGGTTAATTTTGTATCCTGCTACATTGCCAAATTCATGTATTAAGTCTAGTAATTTTTTGTGGAGACTTTAGGGTTTTGTATGTATAATAGCATGTCGTCTGCAAATAAGGACAGTTTTACTTCCTCTTTTCCAATTTGGATGCCTTTTATTTCTTCTTCTTGTCTAATTGCAATGGCTAATACTTCCAGTACTATGTTGAACAGGAGTGGTGAGAGTGGGCATCCTTGTCTTGTTCCTGTTCTTAGGGGAAATGGTGTTAGTTTTTGTCCATTGAGTATGATGTTGGCTGTGGGCCTGTCATATATGGCTTTTATTATGTTGAGGTATGATCCTTCAATTCCCACCTTGCTGAGAGTTTTTATCAAAAATGGGTGTTGGATTTTGTCAAATGCTTTTTCTGCATCAATTGATGGGACTATGTGGTTTTTTTCTTTCAATTTGTTTATGTGATGTATCACGTTTATTGATTTGCGGATATTGTACCATCCTTGCATCCCTGGGATAAATCCTACTTGGTCATGGTGTATGATCTTTCTGATGTATACAGCTCGATCAAATTTGCTAAGATTTTGTTGAGAATTTTGGCATCTATGTTCATGAGGGATATTGGCCTGTAATTGTCTTTCATTGTGTTGTCTTACCTGGTTTTGGTATTAGTGTGATGCTGGCTTCATAGAATGAGCTTGGAAGTGTTCCTTCCTCTTGAATATTTTGTAGTAGTCTGAGGAGGATAGGTTTTAGTTCTTCCTTGAATGTTTGGTAAAACTCCCCTGTGAAGCTGTCTGGTCCTGAGCTTTTGTTTGCTGGAAGCTTTTTGATGACTGCTTCAATTTCTTCCATAGTTATTGGCCTGTTGAGATTTTTAGATTCTTCCTGATTGAGTTTTGGAATGTTGTATTTTGCTGGGAATTTGTCCATTTCCTCCAGGTTGTCTAGTTTGTTGGAGTAGAGTTGTCCATAGTATTTTTTTAAAATCATTTTTATTTCTGTGGGGTCTGTTGTTATTTCGCCTCTATCATTTCTGATTTTGTTTATTTGGGTCCTCTCTCTTTGCTTCTTGGTGAGCCTGGCTAGAGGTTCATCGATCTTGTTTATCCTTTCAAAGAACCAGCTCTTGGTTTCATTGATTTTCTGTATTGTTTTTTTGGTCACTATGTCATTTATTTCTGCTCTAATTTTTTTATCTCCTTCCTTCTGCTCACTCGGGGGGTTTCCTGTCGCTCTCTTTCTAATTCTTTGAGTTGTAGAGTTAGATGATTTACTACCATTTTTTCTTGTTTTTTGAGATAGGCCTGTAGAGCTATAAACTTCCCTCTCAGGACTGCTTTCATTGTGTCCCATAGGTTTTGGATAGTTGTGTTTTCATTGTCAATAGTTTCCAGGATGTTTTTAATTTCTTCTTTGATCTCAATGGTAACCCAAACAATATTTAATAACATGCTATTCAGCTTCCAAGTGTTTGAGTATTTGGGGTTGTTTTTATTGTAGTTTATTTCTAACATTATGCCATCGTGGTCTGAGAAGATGCTTGGTATGATTTCAATCTTCTTGAATTTTGGGAGACTTTGTTTGTGACCCAATATTTGGTCTATTTTTGAATATGCCCTGTGAGCACTTGAGAGGAATGTATATTCCCTGGCTTTGGGGTGAAGTGTTCTGAAGATGTCAATTAAGTCCTTCTGATCTAGTGAGTCATTTAGGATTGCTGTTTCTTTGCTGATTGTTTGTCTAGAGGATTTATCCAATGATGAGAGTGGTGTATTAAAGTCCCCTACTATGATTGTATTGTTGTTGATCTCTCCTTTGATATCTTCCAGTAGTTTTTTTATGTATTTGGGTGCTCCTGCATTGGGTGCATATATGTTTATCAGGGTTATATCTTCTTGTTGTATTGATCCCTTTAGTATTATGAAGTGGCCTTCCTTATCTCTTGTGATGGCCTTCACTTTGAGGTCTATTTTGTCCGATATAAGAATTGCTACCCCAGCTTTTTTTTCCTTTCTATTTTCCTGAAAGATATTTTTCCATTCCTTCATTTTCAGTCTATGTGAGTCCCTTCTTCTGAGGTGGGTCTCTTGTAGACAGCAAATGTATGGGTCATGTTATTTTATCCATTCAGCCACTCGATGTGTTTTGGTTGGAGCATTTAGTCCGTTTACATTTAAAGTTATTATTGAAAGGTACTTGTTTGTAGCCATTTCTTTTTTGTGTGTGGCTGTTTTCTTTATGAGCTGTTTATTTCTTCTTTTTACACCAGTCCCTTTAGCATTTCTTGCATTTCTGGCTTGGTGGTGATAAACTCCCTTAGCCTTTTTTTGCCTGTGAAGCTTCTTATTTCCCCTTCAATTTTGAATGATAGCCTTTCTGGATAGAGTATTCTTGGATTCGGTCCTTTGCTTTGCATCACTTTGTAAATTTCCATTCATTCTTTTCTGGCCTTTTGTGTTTCTGTTGAGAAATCATTTGATAATCTAATGGGAGATACCTTGTATGTAACTTTCCATCTCTCTCTTGCAGCCTGTAAGATTCTCTCTTTGTCCTGAACATTTGCCATGGTAATTATGATGTGTCTTGGTGTGGGTCTTTTCGGGTTCACCTTGTTTGGGACTCTCCGTGGTTGTATGACTTTTTTCTTCCCTACCTCAGGGAAGTTTTCAGATATTATTTCTTCAAATAGGTTTTCTAATCCTTGTTCATCTTTCTGTTGTTCTGGCACCCTTATTATTCGTATGTTTTTTCATTCCATGTTGTCCCAATGCTCCCTTAGGTTCTCCTCCTGTCTTTTAATTCTTTTCTCCAATTGCAGTACAGTTTTGGTTTGTTTTGCTTCCTTGTCTTTTAATTCACTAATTCGACCCTCCGCTTCTCCTAGTCTACTGTTGAAAGTTTCAGTGGTGTTTTTTATTGCAGCTATATCGCTCTTCATTTTTTCTTGGTTCTTACCTAAGTTATTGATTTTTTCATCCATTTCTTTTTGATTTTTTTCATCTGTTTCTTCTTGCTTCTTGCATAAGTTGTTGATTTTTTCCTCCATCCAGTTTATGCACTCTAGGACCCTTAATCTGAATTCTTTTTCTGTCATGTTGCATGCCTCTGTATCACTTAGCTGCTTTTCTGGCGAGTCCTCCTATTCTTTCCTTTGTGGGTTTCTTTGTCTACCCATGTTTGATCTCACCGACATATCTAGATGTTGAGTCGTTCAGTGGCTGCTACCTGGGTAGCAGTGGCTCCTCAAGCTGTGGTTGCTCCTCAGGCAGTTGTTGTAGCAGCTGCTCCTCAGTTGGCAGCAGCTCCTCTGGTGGGTGCTGTTCACAGCTGTGGTGGCTCTTCTGGCTGGTGGAGGGAGGTTTCACACCCAGCTGGTGATCCTCAGACAGGGGTGTGGTGATCAGTAGGCTGCTGTTGCTTGGATCTTTCTGTCAGAAGCAGGACTCCAGGTAGTCACACCATCCCAGATCCGGTGTCTCCGGGTTAGCAGCCGATCTCTGGATGCCGGGTCTTTGGGTGTACCCCATGCATACTTGAGAAGAATGTGTTCTGCTGCTCTGGGTGAAATGCTTTAAAAATATCAATTAGCCCAACCAGTGTGGCTCAAGAGGTTGCTGGTTCAATTCCCAGTCAGGGCACATGCCCAGGTTGTGGGCTCAATCCCCAGTAGGGGGTGTGCAGGCGGCAGCAGATCAATGGTATTTCTCTCTTGTCTATGTTTCTATCTATCCCTCTCTCTTCTTCTCTCTCTCTAAAAATAAATAAAAATATATATAACATCAATTAAACTATTCTGGTCCAATGGTTTGTTTTTTTGTCTGAGAGATACATACATCCATTGGTGTCACTGGGATATTAACTTCCCTCACTATGGTTGTTTTACTATTGATCTGTCCCTTTATGTTCATCAATAATTGCTTTATGTATTTAAGTGCTCGCATGTTGGGTGCATAAATGTTCACAAGGGTTATATACTCTTGTTGGATTATCCCTTTATCATCTTTATGTTGTTTTTCTTTGTTTCAAATTATAGCCTTTGTTTTAAAGTCTATATTGTCTAATGTACACTATCCTAGCTTTTTTGTTTGTTTCTGTTTCCATGAAATATCATTTTCTATCTCTCCGTTTTCATTCTGTATTTATCTATTTATCTGAAATGGGTCTCTTGCATACAGCATTATGTATGGGTCTTGTTATTTTATCCATATAGTTATCCTATGTCTTTTGATTATAGCTTTTAGTCAATTTATATTTATTTTTTCCATCACCATTGATTCCCTCTATGCCCTCTTTCACCTCCACCCACCACCTCACAGTTATTATTAATAGGTATGTCATTATTTTTATTTTATTATTTATATTTATTTTCTTTTTTCTTCTTTTTCATAAAGCTCACCCACTAATATTCATTGTAACACTTTTAGTGGTGATAAATTTCTTTAGCTTTTTCTTGTCTGGAAACCTCTTTATCTCACCTTCAAATTTAAATTATTGTCTTGTTGGTTAGAGAAGTCTTGGTTATAGGTCTTTGCTTTTCATCACTTTGAATATTTTGTGTCAATCCCTTTTGGCCTAAAAAAGTTTCTATTGATATATCAACTGACAATCCTATGGGAGCTTCCTTATAGGTAAATAACTGCTTTCTTTTATGATTCTGTCTTTGTCTTTAACTTTTGCCTTTTTAATTATGATGTGTCTTGGTGTGAGCCTCTTTGAATTAATCATGTTTGGGACACTCTCTGCTTCCCAGATTGTATGTCTATTTCCTCTGCCAGTTATGGATATTTTTAGTCATATTCCTTTAAATAGATTCTAAATTCTTTGCTCTCTCTCTTTTCCTTCTGGTACCCTATGATGCAAATGTTAGATTGTATGTTGTTCCAGAAGTCCCTTAAACTATCCTCATTTTTTGAATTCTTTTTTTTTCTGTTCAGATTGGGTGTTTTTTGCTACCTTGTCTTCTAGGACAATTATTTGAGTTTCTCCTTCATCTAATTTGCTGTTGATCTGTTCTAGTGTATTCTTCATTTCACTTAAAGTATTTTTCTGTCTGGTTCTTTTTTATGACTTCTATGTCCTTTTGTAGCTTACAATGTCTTTGTTGAAGTTCTCACTGAGTGCCTTGAGCATCCTTATAACCAGTGTTTTGAACTCTGTATCTGATAAATTTCTTGCCTCCATTTCATTTAGCTCTTTTTCTGGAGAATTATTTTCTTTCATTGTGGTCATGTATTTTAAAGTTTTCCCTATTTTGTCAGCCTCTTTGTATTTTCTTTTCTGCATTAGGTAGATTTGCTACTTTTCTCATTCTTGGCAGGGTTTCCTTATATAGTAGGTGTCCTGTAAAGCCAAATTGTGCAGTCTTTCTAATCACCTGATCCAAGTGCTTTAGGAGTGTCCCTTGTTTTGGTTTTGTGTACCCTCCTGTTATAGTTGAGTCTTGACTGCTATTGGCACCTCCATGGGTGGGATTGACCCTCAGATTTACTGGCTTTGAGCACTGGCCATGACCACAGCATATGAGTTGCTGTGTGGAAGGTGACCCCATTGAGCAGTATTTGCCCCAATGGTGTCTGTTGCCTCCTTAGATTAGTCTTTGGGTGTGCCTCTTTTGAAGCTAAGGAGGTGGTACTCTATAGTGATCTGAAACTGGCCACCATGTATGTATTGTTCTGGGGCCTCTTGGTGGAGGGAGGCTCTGGTTCAGGTCAATGCCACCTTTTACCTGTGACTACCTGTTAGGAGATACAAAGCAGCCCACAGTTGTTAACTGTTTGTGCTAGGCCTAGATGGATGTAGGAGAGGCCATGCTGCAAACCAAGGCTAGCTGCCACCAATACTAGGCCTGGGGCACATCAACAAAAGGCAGAAGGCATCCCAAACCCTGCCACCACCTACTGGTTGGCTGTAAGGCTCAGCCACTTAGTGTCTCATGCCATACATATGTTGGGTGAGGTAGGACTTTAAGGATTTGCCAGAGTGGAGTGACTGGTGCTTACCAGGTTGATACATATTCAGATTGTCACCAGTGCTGAGCCAATGGTCACTTAGCAAAAGTTTCAGGGCACATGAGGCCACTTGATTGGGAACCTGGGGAGCATTGCAGTAGGGCAGGGTCTCAGGAAGTCTTCAGGGTGGACCTAGTAGAGTTCACCAGGCTAATGCAGAGTTATGTTTAACTGTGTTGGGTGAGGGCTAAACTGAGGGAAAAAGGCATCTATCAGCCACACAGAAATAGGGCTGTGCACTTGAATAATGGTAGGCATCCTCCAACCCATTCCCTGAAATCATACAACGTAGCCTCTCCTTGTGTGTTTCTGGCACTCCGCAAGCTTGGCTGGAATTCCTTGAGAGTTTTCAAAGAAAGATTGCAATGAGAGCTCAGACTGGTTGGCGCCTGAAGAGCCTTGGGCCATGGGAAAATTGGGTGGGGTGGTGTCTCAGGGAGCCATCGAGGTGAAGATAGCAGAGTTCACCAGGCTAATGGAGATGCACATTTGGTTGTGTTGGGGTGAGTGCTCCACACAAGAAAGAAGGCGCCCATCAGCAGTGTGGAAGGAGGGCTCACCACACGGAAAGTTGTGGCCATCACTGTAGCCCTTGCCCCAAAGCCACACAATTCAGTTTCTTCCTGTATGTCTCTGGCATCCCTTAAAGCCCAAAGTGAGTGCCTGTGAGTACAAGTTTGTGTACATGCTCCTCAAGAGGAGGCCTAGATTTCCGGCAGCTTTCTGTCTTTCCAAGATGAATGGAACCCAGGCTAGTTTTCACAGCCAGGTGTTATACGGGCTCCTCTTCCCAGCACTGGTGTTACAGGCTTGGAGATTGGCTTAGAGCTGAGACCCCTGCTTCACAGCGGGAACCTATGTTGCTAAGATATCCCTCCAGATTCTCCACCACCACACATGGTTTCGGGACAAGCCCATTTTGTGTGTCAGCCCTTTCTACCAGTCTTTATGTGGCTGCTTCTTTATATCTTTAGTTTTAAGACTTACGTTAAGGTAGTCTTCAGATGATTATACAGGTTTATTGCTCTATAATAGTGATTTTCAACTGGTGTGTAGCAACAGGTACACTGGTGTGCCACAAAACAATTTTTAGAACTTGACCTCTTTTTCCTAAGATTATCAAATTTAAATTTAAAAAATGACAACAGCTAATACAACAATAAGCTCTCCAGTATTAATGAATCTAAGTTATACCTAATTTTTGTCATATTGGCAAAAAATGTAATTTTTTTGGTATGCTGCAGAATTTTAGTAATTAGTTTATGTCTGGCATGAGATGAAAAATGTTGAAAATCACTGTTCTATAATTTACTTGTAATTTTGGTGTAATCATGGTATAAGGTGAGAACACTGTCCACTGACTCCACCATCTTCCATCTTGAGCTAGATTTATTTCTTTTGTTGCAGCATTATTTTCAATAGCAACAGCATGGGAGCAATCTAAGTGTCCTTTGCTGAAAGAATGGATAAAGACAATGTGGAGTTGATCTTCCTAACAACCTGGATTGTTCACTTTTGGATTATCCTGTGTATATAAAATTTGTCTTCTTTTAGCTCCTTTTACATAACAGTTTAACCTTTACCCTAACCCGGTAAAGGTCTGGTCCTCTGACCGTCAGAATCACCTTGGAATGTATTAGAAGTACAAGTTCTCAATGATGGATAAATGGATAAAGTAGACATGTGATATGTCTAATATATAGATATATAGATATAGATATAGATATAGATATGTATAGATAGATACACACACACACACACACACACACACACACACTAAGGGCCCGGTGCACGAAATTCATGCACAGGAGTGGGGGGAGGGGTGTCCTTCAGCCTGGCCTGCATCCTCTCCAATTTGGGACCCCTTAGGGGATAACCGGCAGTTGGACATCCCTCTCACAATCCAGAACCGCTGGCTCCTAACTGCTTGCCTGCCTGCCCGATTGTCCCTAACTACTTCTGCCTGCCAGCCTGATCATCCCTAACTGCTCCCCTGCTGGCTTGATTGCCCCTAACCATCTCTGCCTCAGCCCCGTACCTGGGACCCAGGATTCCCTCCTCCAGCCGACCACAGGCACCTGGGACCTGGGCTTCCCTCCCTCTGGTCAGCCATAGGCACACAGGACCCTGGACAGCTTTGCCCAGGCCAGCTGCAGCCACAGGGGATGGTGGGCAGGTGGCTTCGCCCGGGCTGCAACCACAGGTGCTGGTGCCCGGGACCACAGAGTGGGCAGCTTCTCCGTCTCCCGGGCCACAGCCAGACACAGGCACTGGTGCCCGGGACTGCAGGGTGGGCAGCTTCTCCGTCTCCCGGGCCACAGCCAGACACAGGCGCTAGTGCCCGGGACTGCGGGGTGGGCAGCTTCTCCGTCTCCCAGGCCACAGCCAGACACAGGTGCTGGTGCCTGGGACTGCAGGGTGGGCAGCTTCTCCGTCTCCCAGGCTGCAGCCAGCCGCAGGCACTGGTGCCGGGACTGCGGCAGACAGCTTCACCTGGGCCCAGCTTTGTCAGGAAGGATATGCGGATGGTCGTCCGGAAGACGTGCGGTCTAATTAGCATATTACCCTTTTATTAGAATAGATCATGGTTTTTTTTTTCTTGCCATCATTACCATAGTAACTGCTGCTTATGTATTAAAGTTCTATTCCTGCTAAGTCTAGAAGCAGCCTCAGAATACTTCTCACCATTCATCTTAAGTCTGATGCTTAGTTGATCAGAATTAATACCTGAGGTGAAGCCTCTTACTGCAGATGTATCCCAGAATGTGTGGCATCCTCTCTGCTTTGTGATCAAGCTAATAATACATTGCCTCAATCATGTTGATTGAGGTCATTTTTCCCCTTGCAGTTTCTGGTAGTAGATTACCATCTACTGCCTAGGAAGTAAAATTGTCTCCATGTAGATCGCAAAATAAGGCATTTTTCTCATCAATAAAATTTCATTCTTTCAGCATGAGTAATTTTGTCAACAACGTTTTGAGGCAGTAACAGTTTATAACAAATTGAGTGAATTACTGTTTTAGGTACTGTGCTGTGTCATACACAGATTTCATTTTACCTTTGCAACAACTCTATACAGTAGGTACTATAATGACACAGATGAGGACACTGAGATACAGAGAGATCAGGTAACTTGACCAGTAAAACCCAAAAGTGGCTGAGTCTCATTTCAAATCCGTGAGCCATGCCATTTAACCATTACACTCCACTCAGTATTGTGCTAGTAGAGCCTGCTCTTACTGGCTCACAAATTTTCAGGAATTTTATAAGCTGGTTGCTAAACATGTTCATTATTAAAAATTAAATTATATAATCTTAAAAGTGAATAAATTACATTACAACCAAAGGTAATACATACTCTAAATCAGGGGTCCTCAAACTTTTTAAACAGGGGGCCAGTTCACTGTCCCTCAGACCATTGGAGGGCAGGACTATAGTTTTAAAAAAAACTATGAACAAATTCCTATGCACACTGCACATATCTTATTTTGAAGTAAAAAACCAAAACGGGAACAAATACAATTATTTGTATTTGCATGTGTCCCGTGGGCCGTAGTTTGAGGACCCCTGCTCTAAATTCATCACTCCTCCATTATTTACTACACTTTACTGTTCTGACTCTTGACATTATTTATATCTTTTGGATCTTTCTGGTAGAATATAATAGTGTATTACTGCATGTTTCTCCTCAGCTCCGCATTTAGTGGCATCACATTAGCAGCTGAAATCAGTCATGGATGGAGAATTTATGCCACAGAAATTGGCCAATAGTATAAATCAGGGTTTTGTTTTCTTTGATTGAGAGCCAGTTGTTAAACATTTATCAGCACAACGCTGACCACATTGGCGGTGGTGGTGGTCTTGTCAAAATGTGTTAGATTATGCAGATGAAAATCTATTTAAACAGACTTGATGTAGATATTTTCAAAGATGGAAGAATTGTCCCTGTCAACTATTTTAGTTGATTCATATCTTCACTAATTGTCATCATTGCAAAGTTTTCAATCCCCATATGGATTGCTGGATATAATATGTCATGTCCTATCCCTGTCCCCTCCCTTTGTAGCCTTTGTTACCTTAAGGACTCTAGTTTTCCATTTATATGTTTAAGTACCAACATTACCAGCTTAAAAATGTAAGCTTTTAACACTGCTCTCTCTGTTCCGTATCCTTCCGATTAAAAGTGGAGTTGGGTTGTGGCAGAGGAGAGAAATTCAGAAGGGGAATATTGAAGTAATGACTGCAGTGGGCGAAGAGGCAACCTATATCCTGGGCCACAGGCGCTGGCGCCCTGGACCACAGGTGGGCGGCTTCTCCATGTCCCCTGTGATGCAGTGTGGGCAGCTTCTCTGGCCGGCTGCGGCCTGGGATCACCGGGCAGGTGGCTTCTTCGTCTCCCAAGACTCAGCCAGCCTCAGGCGCTGGGCCCGGGTTCTCTGTCTCCCCTGGGATCAATGTGGGCGGCTTCTCCAGCTGGCTGTGGCCTGGGATCACGGGGTAGGCAGCTTCTTCATCGCCCGGCCGAAGCCAGCCTCAGGCGCTGGAGCCAGACTTCTCTGTCTCTCCTGACTTCTGTGTCTCCAACAGGCCTGGAGCGGCCAGAGCCAGGATGCTTGCATGGTAGCCGTGGCTGCAAGGCAAGTATCCCGGCTCCAGTCTCTGCCATCTTTGTTGGGTTAATGTGCATATCACTCTGGATTGGCTGGTGGGTGTGGCTGGTGGGCGTGGCTGGTGGGCGTGGCTTAGCGTAGCAGAGGGATGGCTAATTTGCATGTTTGTCTATTATTATATAGAATATATATAGATATATATATAATTTAGGTATATAATTCAGCTATTAAAAACAAGGAAATCCTGCCATTGGTGACAACATGGATGGATTTTGAGGGCATTTTGCTAAGCAAAATAAGTCTGACAGAGAAAGACAAATATCATATGATCTCACATACATATAATCTTTTTAAAAAAATTGAACTCATAGAAGAGAGCAGATTGGTAGTTGCCGGAAGCAGGGGATAGGGGCTTGGCTAAATGAGTGAAGGGGATCAAAGGTACAAACTTATAAATATGTTATGGGACTATCCTAATAAAAGACAAAAAGGGTAATTAATCGTACCTCTGCTACGCTTCCCATTGGCTAATCAGAGCAATATGCAAATTAACTGCCAAGAAAGATGGCGGTTAACCGCCAACAAAGATGGTGGTTAATTTGCATATGTAGGCGCCAAGCTATGGAGCGAAGCCGGCTGGCCCCGAGCAGGAGCAGCGAGCAAAGGCTGGCGTGGCGAGCAAAGAGCAAAGAGGGGGTCCTGCCTGCCGCACGCCGCGGCCTCCACCACGCTCCCGGGGCCACCGAGTGGCGGGCCTGGGGCTTAGCTAGGGCTTAGCTAAGTCTTAGCGCATACTCCCTGGTGGCCCCACAGCAGGGCATCCTGGCAACCTCCTGACAGGAGGGCGGCTGGGAGAGCCAAGTGGGGCAGGGGCTGCAGGGAGCCAAGTTCCCGGGGGTCTGAGGAGAGTGCTTGATAGGAGCCCGGACTGCAAAGAAGGAAGAGGAAGTGGCCACAGGGAGCTCTTCCAATCCCCCTGCACGGACACCCTACCGCAGCCCCCATACTCCCGGGGGGACGGGGAGGCTGACCGGACAGGGAGAAGACCCAGCCTTGGGGGTAGCTGCAGCCCGTATCTCTGACTCCCAATCTCTTCCCCTGCCACCCCCGCCAGGGGTGCCCACAATAATAGCACCCCTGTGACAACCCGTCAGCGCCCCTGAGGCCCGTGGCCCGCTGCTGCTGGGCCCCCTCCGCTGGGGCCAGGCACGCCTCTCCTCCCTACAACTCCAGACCCGGGTGAAGGCAGGCCTAAGTGCCCCCTCAGGGTCAGACTCATCCCCCCCAACACCCCCTCCCTGACAACAGTGGTGCCATCTCCGCAGCAGAAGTGCACTGAACATTGCTGGGGGTGTGGCTAAACCCGCCCTCCTAGCCCACTAAGCCGTCAGTTGGACATCCCCCCCAGGGCTCCCAGACTATGAGAGGGCACAGGCCACATTGAGGGACCCCCCCCCCAGTGCACGAATTTTGTGCACCGGGCCTCTAGTAGTTAATACTGTATTGTATATTTGGAAGTTGCTAAAAGAGGAAACCTTGAATGTTTACATCACAAGAAAAAAATCTCTTAACTATGTATGGTAATGGATGTTAGCTATACTAAAGTGATCATTTAACAATATACACATATATCTAATCATGTTGTATACCAAAACTAATGTAATGTTATATGTCAACTATATCTCAATATCAAAAAGAATATATTTTAAAGTAGAATAAATTATTTATAGGGTTTAAATGATTATATAATTTCTATCTTACATATTACCAAATCGTTTCCCATAAAATCTGTACAGGTTGTTAATATTTAAATTTCTGAAGGATAAAAATTTTATATTATAAATATTTGTTTTTCATAGCATTTACACAGTACCTAACAGGTCACAAATATAGTAACTGGCTGGTTTCAATGTAAATATATTGGAATATAACAAAATATTTAAATGTTATTATTACCAATATAATCCATATCAATTGCAACAAACTAGTATATATTAGCAACAAATTAGTATATATTAGCAAAAAGAAAAGGAAAGGAAAGGAAGTTAAGTAGTATATAATATTAGTATATATTAGCGGAAAGGAAAGAAAAATAAAAGATAGCTAATTCCACCACCCAGATGTAACTCAACATTTTATTAAACTGTTCTTCTGCAGGAGATAGTGCTCATTCTTTTGAGTAATCCATAAGTGGGCTGAATTCGAGATACTAATTTTCATTGTCTTATCATGTTTGCTCACCAAAGCTCAGCTTCTATCATGTTTACTTGTAGGTTGCCATCCTCCAACCAGAGGAGAGGTCTATGTTAATGGATATCCCATCTCAAAGAACCTAACTGATATTCGAAAAAACTTTGGCTTCTGCCCACAGCATGACTTACTGTTTAATGATTTGACACTATCAGAACACCTTTATTTCTACTTTATGGTAAGTCAGAATTTTTTAAATTATACAGTAAATTTTACTTTTTTATATACAGATCCATGAATTTTAATACTTTTAACCAATACAGAACAGTCTCTTCACTCTAAAACACTCCCTCATGCTATTTCTTTGTAGTTATCCCTCTACCTCTGGTAACCACTAGTATCTTTCATTACTGTTGTTTTGTCTTGTTGAGAAATCATATAAATGGAATCATGTAGTAGATAACCTTTAGAGATTAGCTACTTCTACTGAGCAGAATGCCTTTAAGATCCATCTGTGCTATATATTTCTTTTAATTCCTGAGTAGTAGTACATGTTTGGATGTTACACAATATACCAATTGAAGGACATTTGCATTGTTTTCAGGCTTTGGTGAGTATGAGTAAAACTGAATTCTATGTATATCTTTTAAACATAAGTTTCATGTCTTTCAGAGTATGATTACTATATTATAAATATTTGTTTAACTTTATCAGAAACTGCCAAACAGCTTTCCAGAGTGATGGTATCATTTAGTACTCACACCAGCAATGTATGAGAATTATAGTTGCTCTATATCTTTGCCAAAATTTGATATTGTTAAGACTTTTAAATTTTTTAACTTTTCAAATCTATGTGTACTTGTATCTAATCATTGTTTAATCTGCATTTCATTAATTGATAATTATGTCATTATCCATCTTTCATGTGCTTATTTGCCATTTTTATATCCTCTTTGATGAAATATTTATTGAGGATTTGTGTCGATTTTTTTAGTTTGGATTATTTATTTCTTATTGAATTTTTGAGAGTCTTTATGTCATTTGATATATGTTTTATAATTTTTTTTCTAAACTGTAGCTTGTCTTTTCATTTTTCATTTTGAAATCCAATTTATCACATATTCTTAATGAAGCTTGCCTTTGCTGTCTTCCTAGAACTCTATACCTAATCCCAAGACATGAAGATTTTATTTTATATTTTCTTCCAAATATTTTTAGTTTTACATGTTACACTGAGATCTATAATCCATTTTTAGTTAATCTATGTATAAAAGTGTAAAGTTTAGGTCTAGGTTCATTTCCTTGCATACAGAAGATGAATTGTTCTAACACCTTTTTTTTGGAAAACACTTTCACCCTGATTAGTGAAGCTTAACAGTAAGTCTTAATATACTATTTTTTCAAATATATCCTTTTTTAAAAGTACTTTAGGTATTATAACTGCTTGGCTCTTCCTTATAAATATTTTTATGTATCTACAAAGTTCTACTGAGATTTTTATTGGTATTACATAAAATCTATATGTCACTTTGGAGAGAATTAACATTGTATCATTGTATCTCTCTTCATTAATTTAGGTTCTTTGAAAATTTTCAATTTATTGGGGTGACATTGCTTAATAAGATTATATAAGTTTCAAGAATACAATTCTATGATACATGATCTGTTTATTGAATTGTGTGCCTATCATCCAAGGTCAAATCTTCTGTTACCATATATTTGCCCCTTTTACCCTTTATTATCTCCAACCCCATCCCCTCTAGGAACCACCATACTGTGGACTGTGTCTATGAGTTTTTGGGTGTTTTTTATTTGTTCATTTGTTGCTTTTAGTTTTTTTGATTGAATTTATTGGAGTGACATTGGTTTGCAAAATGATATAGGTTTCAAGTGTACTATTCAATAAAACATCATCTGCAGGGATTTATAAAGATCATTCTCCAAAGGGAAGATCCATTAGATTTGCATCAAACACAAAGGAAAGGTTTATAGATCCAGTAAATAGGGCTTCTTTGCTTTCATAAAAGACTGAAATCCAGAGGTGTCTATGGTGTCACATGTAGGAGGGTACTCAGATAACACTTCATTAAAGGATATAATTGGAATCCCAAAGGCATATTTTATGATAATAAAAGGCTAATATGCAAATTGATTGAACAGCAGAACAACTGGTCGCTATGACGTGCACTGACCACCAGGGGGAAGATGCTCAATGCAGGAGCTGCCCCCTGGTGGTCAGTGTGCTCCCACGGTGGGAGCGCCACTCAGCCAGAAGCCGGGCTCATGACTGGCGAGTGCAGCAGCGGTGGCAGGAACCTCTCCCGCCTCAACGGCAGCGCTAAGGATGTTTGACTGATGGGTTAGGCCCGCTTCCTGTGGACTACAGGAGTTACATTTTATTATTAAATTCTGTGCAGGCCCAGAGGAAAATGTATCTTTCAAATTCTGGGCCCCCAGTATGGAGGAAACTCTCTTTATTTATACTTTTTCCAGTACTTTGTCTCCCAAATTTGGAATGAGACTTCCAGGCCTTCTGAGAAAGAAGGCCTGCCTGCTGGGAAGGGGCCATGAGACCATATCTCAAGGCCTGGCAACTCTCTGGGTGTCAGCACTGACAACTCTGTCTGGGGCATAGTTTACGGCCTCTCTGGAATGGGAGTAGTCTTATTTTCCTTATTATTTAAAACAGAAACCATACTACTAGGGTTAAAATTTCAAACAGCAGTTTTTATATAAGATGGATACTTCATTCCCCACTGGTTTTATGTACATGAGTCAAATCATTGACTCTTTTGGGTCATTGTTGGGGAGAGAGTTATATTGACCCCTGAGGACTATAATTAATTTTCTGCCAAATAAAGTCAGTGGGCCTGTTTATAAGATAAGGGCCTGGAATGAGGGCCAGAAGTAATCTCTAGAGGGTGCGAAGAGTCCTAGACTCTCTATTTTGCCTGGGCTGTCTTAAGCTGGGTGTGATGAAGCCACATCAGGATCCCATCAACCTTGACTGCCATGAGAGTGGTCCTTTCCAGGTAGGAGTCAGTCTTTGGGTGGCAAATTTCTTTACCCAAACAGAGTCACCAGGTTGGAAGGGATGAACTGGATACAGGCAGAGCATCTCGGACGTGCTTCTGGTCTGCTTTCTGGGTAGACTGTAAATCCTGTAAGAACTTGAGTAAAGATTAGTTGTGGATTTCAGCTTTTCTAGATTGGGTTTCCATGTAAGCTGGTGAGGTGGGTAGGTCAGGGTCTGGAAGAGTCACGAGAATCTGTAGAGGCCCCACTGGTTTTAGGGCAGCCTCCCGGGCTGCTTCGTCTGCAGCCTACTTCCCTCTTGCTTCTGGGGAGTCCCCTTGTCTTACATACATAGAGTTGGAAAGACTTAGTTACATCTGGAATGCCAATTGGCCCATCGTCCTTGCTCTGCTCATGTCTGTCTAACTGCCTACTATATTACCTCAAGGATCCTGGCTCTGAATTCTTTCAGGGAAAATGGATGTTGGATTTCTTCTGTAATTACTTCCTGCTGAGGCGGGTCAGAAGTTTCTCTTAGAGCCAAGAGATCCTTGCTGTCTGTCAGAGGGACAATGAGGTCTGGGCATAGAAGGAGGTGGGCTTGTGACAAACTGTAACAAAGGGCAAAGGGTCTGGTGGGAGGGAAAAAAAACATTTCAGTTTTAATAACCTCTATTGAAATAGAGTTTTTCTCCTTAAAATTATCCCTCTTTTTATTAAAATACTAATTTATTTACTGTATTCAATTTGGCATGATTGCATAAACACAACAAGAATGGTAACTGACTACCTTTGCTGGAATTTCATGATTGAATCTTAATGTGCCCCAGAGGGCCAGGAAACCAAGCCATCTAGCCTGCCTGCAGTATCTGCTGAGTTAGGTGAATTCCTCACCTGCTGTAATTAAAACAGGCATGTACTGGCACAAGAATAGGCATATTGACCAATGGAAAAGAACTAAGACCCCAGAAATCAACCCATGCCATCATGATCAATTAATACTTAACAAAGAAGGCAAAAGTACATAATGGGGTAAAGACCATTTTTTTAGCAAATGGTGTTGGGAAAATTGAGCAGGAACATGCAAAAAAAATGAAATTAGACTACCAACTTACACCATACACAAGAATAAACTCAAAATGGATAAATTTCAAGTCACAAAACCAAAAAATGTAAGTCATGAAACCAAAAAAACCTAGAAGACCTTGAAGAAAGCATATGTAGTAAGATCTGTGACATTCACATATTTTTGCCCCTACATCTGCTACGGCTAGAGAGACAAATAAAATGATAAACAAATGAAATACATCAAACAAAATATTCTGCATAGCAAAAAATAGCATAAACAAAATGAAAAGGTAGCCCATATTTGTCCCTGACACATCTGATCAGGGATACATAAATAACTTATACAACTTAACACCAGGAAAGCAATCCAATTTAAAAAATGAGCAGGTTGGACGGAAGATGGCGGCGATATAGGCAGACGCGTCCCAGGTCGTGTCCCGGAGCAAATGGAGTGAGCAGCTGAAACTAGTAACATTCACACCGAATTGACGAAATTGCTCAGCTGATGAGAGGGTTTGCAGCCGGGAAGAGCAGAACTCCCCTGGAAAGGTAAAAAAAACCCAGGGATTTGGGCAGGAAAGTTTGCCAGACCTCTGAGCCCAGAGGGTCGGAGGGAGACCACGTGGCAGACAGCCGCGTCCCCTGGGACAGGCACAGCCCCTGACAGGGGGAAAGGAGAACCGCGGGATTCCTGGCGCCGCCGGGGGGGGAGGGGGGGGGGGGATTGAGAGCTGGGTTCTGTGATCACGGAGGACTGAGCCTAAAGGGGGCAGCCTGAAGAGCTGACCTGACCATGCAGTCCCAGTAAGAGAAGAAGCTTACAGAAACCAAGCCTTCCCCGTTTCCGCGGCCGGCATTTGTTTGTTTGTTTTCACTGAATCCTGTTCATGGGACATTTCGGATACAGACACTCACCTGTGCTGAAGAGAGGGAGAGTGTGCGGAGGAGTGGAATCTGGGGAGAGACTGGGGAGAGAGGGGGAGCCCGGAGAAGTGGCAGCGAATTGAGTGCTGAGACACCCCTGAGCCCAGGACTGGGACAGCCATCCTCTCCAGAGAGTGAGACTCCTCCCCCCAGCCCCCAGGCAAGGAGCACAGCCACACCCAGATTCCACCCTGTACGAGATCAAGGATTAAGATAACCTGATCAGTCCCTGGGAGTTAACAGGGTCTGGCGTATAGAGGGATTTTCATTCCCAGCAACAACATAGCGCCGGTAACTAACTATTACGCAGTCAGCTCTGGGCAGTGAACTTCCACTGGACAGAGAGGCTCTATAGCCTCAGAGGCCAACCCCAGAACACTGCCACCCAGAGGCTGACCCACAAACTGACTCTTTGCTAAACACAAAATAAGGCAGTCTGGGAAATAAATGCAGCATGCTTTAAAATAAGGACTGTGGTTTACAACACAGAGGAACAGTATATCGCAGGGAAACTCAACACTCTCCTGAATACCTGGAAGGTCTAAGGCCAGCCACACTGAAGAATAGAAGAAATGAAGGACCTTCACTACTGCAATTTTTTGTTTTCTTTTTTCACTTTTTAACTAAGAAACCAATTTTTTTTCTTTTTCTTTTTTTCTGTTTTTTTTTTCTTTTCTTCTTTTTCCATCACCTGATTTTACCCTTTTAATTACTACCTTCTTATTTTTAACCAGTATTATTACTGCTACCATTTTACCATTTTTTAAAGTGCCATTTTATTTTCTCTTTATTTTATTTTGGGATTAGTGTTCTCCATTCTATTTTCATCGTTATATTATTGGTTGTTTCTAGTTTGCATTCATCTCCAGGGAGCTGCTGCTGGAATTTGTTGGGATTAATGGCTGTTCTATAGGAGTATTCTCCTCATATAAAAAGTCTCTTCCCCTCTTCCACTTCATTCTCTCTTTTCGCTCTTTTTTTTTTTCTTTTCTTTTCTCGCTTTTATTTTCCCCCCTCCTTTTTCCCAATTTCATTTTTGCACTCCTTTTTTTGGTCCCTACTTTTCTTTTTTCTCTTTTATCTTTTTCTCTTCCTTCTTCCTTATCCCCTAATTCTCTTAATTCAGGTGGTCACCTTTATTTGGGGTTATTAATATCATGAATATATTTGTGTATAGTGCCTGGTACGTGGTGCCTTGTTGTGTTGTATTTTGTGCCTTTAAATCAACGCAGCAGATCCAAGCAACAGCAACCTCCTGAGCACCACATCCTCTACTGAGGAACAGCAGCTGTACGTGAAACCTCGCCCCACCAGCCAGAAGAGCCACCACAGCTGTGAACAGCACCCACCAGAGGAGCTGCTGCCAACTGAAGAGCAGCTGCTACCGCAACCGCCCGAAGAGCAACCACAGACCAAGGAGTCACTGCCACCAAGGGAGCAACCACTGAACGACTCAACATCTAGATATGTCAGTGAGATCAAACTTGGGTAGACAAAGAAACCCCCAAAGGAAAGAGAAGGAGGACTCTCCAGAAAAGCAGCTAAGTAATACAGAGGCATGCAACATGACAGATAAAGAATTCAGAATAAGGGTCCTAGAGTGCATAAACCGGAGGGAGGAAAAAATCGACAACCTCTACAAGAAGCAAGAAGAAACAGATGAAAAAATCAATAACATATGGAAGAAGCTAGAAGAAACAGATGAAAAAATCAACAACTTAAGTAAGACCCAAGAAGAAATGAAGAGTGATATAGCTGCAATGAAAAACTCGATTGAAAGTATCAACAGTAGACTAGGAGAAGCGGAGGACCGAATTAGTGAATTAGAAGACAAGGAAGCAAAACACACCCAAAATGTACTGCAATTGGAGAAAAAAATTAAAAGACAGGAGGAGAGCCTAAGGGAGCTTTGGGACAATATGAAACGAAACAACATACGAATAATATGAGTACCAGAACAACAGAAGGATGAACAAGGATTAGAAAACCTACTCGAAGAAATAATATCAGAAAACTTTCCTGAGGTGGGGAAGAAAAAAAGTCACACAAGCCCAGAGAGTCCCAAACAATGTGAACCCGAAAAGACCCACACCAAGACACATCATAATCACCATGGCAAATGTTCAGGACAAAGAGAGAATCTTACAGGCTGCAAGAGAGAGACGGAAAGTTACATACAAGGGATCTCCCATTAGACTGTCAAATGATTTCTCAACAGAAACACATCAGGCCAGAAAAGAATGGACTGAAGTTTACAAAGTGATGCAAAGCAAAGGACTGAATCCAAGAATACTCTATCCAGCAAGGCTATCATTCAAACTTGAAGGGGAAATAAGAAGCTTCACAGACAAAAAACGGCTAAGGGAGTTTGTCACCACCAAGCCAGCAATGCAAGGAATGCTAAAGGGACTGGTATAAAAATAAGAAATAAAAAGCTCAGAAAGAAAACAGCCACACAAAAAAAGAAATGGCTACAAACAAGTACCTTTCAATAATAACTTTAAACGTAAACGGACTAAATGCTCCAAACAAAAGACATCGAGTGGCTGAATGGATAAAAAAACATGACCCATACATCTGCTGTCTACAAGAAACCCACCTCATTAGAAGGGACTCACACAGACTGAAAGTGAAAGGATGGAAAAATATCTTTCAGGCAAATGGAAAGGAAAAGAAAGCTGGGGTAGCAATACTTATATCGGACAAAATAGACCTCAAAGTGAAGGCCATAACAAGAGATAAGGAAGGCCACTTCATAATACTAAAGGGATCAATACAACAAGAAGATATAACCCTGGTAAACATATATGCACCCAATGTAGGAGCCCCAAATTCATAAAAAAACTCCTGGAAGATATCAAAGGCGAGATCAACAACAATACAATCATAGTAGGAGACTTTAATACACCACTGACAGCACTGGATAAGCCCTCTAAACAAACAATCAGCAAAGATACAGAAATCCTAAATGACTCACTAGATCAGATGGACTTAATAGACATCTTCAGAACACTTCACCCCAAAGCCAGGGAATACACATTCTACTCAAATGCTCATAAGACATATTCAAAAATAGACCATATATTGGGTCACAAGCAAAGTATCCCCAAATTCAAGATTGAAATCATAAAAAGCGTCTTCGCAGACCACGATGGCATAATATTAGAAATAAACTACAGTAAAAACAACCCAAAATACTCCAACACCTGGAAGCTGAATAGCATGCTATTAAATATTGATTGGGTTACCAATGAGATCAAAGAAGAAATTAAAAACATCCTGGAAACTAATGACAATGAAAACACAACAATCCAAAACCTATGGGACACAATGAAAGCAGTCCTGAGAGGGAAGTTTATAGCTCTACAGGCCTATCTCAAAAAACAAGAAAAAATGGTACTAAATCATCTAACTCTACAACTCAAAGAATTAGAAAGAGAGCAACAAGAAAACCCCAGAGTGAGCAGAAGGAAGGAGATAATAAAGATTAGAGCAGAAATAAATGACATAGAGACCAAAAAAACAATACATAATATCAATGAAACCAAGACCTGGTTCTTTGAAAGGATAAACAAGATTGACAAACCTCTAGCCAGGCTCATCAAGAAGCAGAGAGAGAGGACCCAAATAAATAAAATCAGAAACGATAGAGGCGAAATAACAACAGACCCCACAGAAATACAAATGATTGTTAAAAAATACTATGGACAGCTCTACTCCAACAAACTAGACAACCTGGAGGAAATGGACAAATTCCTAGAAAAATACAACATTCCAAAACTCAATCAGGAAGAATCTAAAAATCTCAACAGGCCAATAACTATGGAAGAAATGGAAGCATTCATCAAAAAGCTTCCATCAAACAAAAGCCCCGGACCAGACGGCTTCACAGGGGAGTTTTACCAAACATTCAAGGAAGAACTAAAACCTATCCTCCTCAGACTACTACAAAAAATTCAAGAGGAAGGAACACTTCCAAGCTCATTCTATGAAGCCAGCATCACCCTAATACCAAAACCAGGTAAAGACAACACAATGAAAGAGAATTACAGGCCAATATCCCTCATGAACATAGATGCCAAAATCCTCAACAAAATCTTAGCAAATCGGATCCAGCAGTACATCAGAAAGATCATACACCATGACCAAGTAGGCTTTATCCCAGGGATGCAAGGATGGTACAATATCCGCAAATCAATAAACGTGATACATCACATAAACAAATTGAAAGAAAAAACCCACATGGTCATATCAATTGATGCAGAAAAAGCATTTGACAAAATTCAACACCCATTTTTGATAAAAACTCTCAGCAAGGTGGGAGTAGAAGGATCATACCTCAACATAATAAAAGCCATATATGACAGGCCCACAGCCAACATCATACTCAACGGACAAAAACTAACACCATTTCCCCTAAGAAGAGGAACAAGACAGGGATGCCCCCTCTCACCACTCCTGTTCAACATAGTACTGGAAGTGTTAGCCATTGCAATTCGGCAAGAAGAAGAAATAAAAGGCATCCAAATTGGAAAAGAGGAAGTAAAACTGTCCTTATTCGCAGACGACATGATATTATACATACAAAACCCTAGAGATTCCATCAAAAAGCTACTAGACTTAATACATGAATTTGGCAATGTAGCAGGATACAAAATTAACCCCAAGAAATCTGAGGCATTTCTATACACCAATAGTGAACTTTCAGAAGGAGAGATTATAAAAACAATCCCGTTTACCATTGCACCAAAAAAATTAAGCTACCTAGGAATAAACTTAACTAAAGAGGTAAAAGACCTCTACTCAGAAAACTACAGGACGTTGAAAAAAGACATAGAGGAAGACATAAACAGATGGAAGAACATACCGTGTTCATGGATTGGTAGAATCAACATCATTAAAATGTCCATACTACCCAAAGCAATCTATAAATTCAACGCACTTCCCATTAAAATACCAACGGCATACTTCAGAGATCTAGAACGAACTTTCCAAAAATTAATATGGAATAAAACAAGACCCCGAATAGCTGCAGCAATCCTGAAAAAGAACAAAGTAGGTGGGATCTCAATACCAGATATCAAGTTGTATTACAAAGCCACTGTTCTCAAAACTGCCTGGTACTGGTACAAGAACAGGCATATAGATCAATGGAATAGAATAGAGAGCCCAGAAATCGGCCCAAACCAATATGCTCAATTAATATTTGACAAAGGAGGCAAGAACATACAATGGAGCCAAGATAGCCTCTTCAATAAATGGTGTTGGGAAAATTGGACAGATATATGCAAGAAAATGAAACTAGACCACCAACTTACACCATACACAAAAATAAACTCAAAATGGATAAAGGACTTAAATGTACGACAGGAAACCATAAAAATTCTAGAAGAATCCAAAGGCAAGAAAATCTCAGACATATGCCGAAGCAATTTCTTCACTGATACAGCTCCTAGGGCACTTGAAACTAAAGAAAAAATGAACAAATGGGACTACATCAAAATAAAAAGCTTCTGCACAGCAAAAGAAACCATCAACAAAACAATGAGAAAACCCACTGTGTGGGAAAACATATTTGCCAATGACATATCTGATAAGGGCCTAATCTCCAAAATTTATAGGGAACTCATACAACTTAACAAAAGGAAGATAAACAATCCAATCAAAAAATGGGCAAAGGACCTAAATAGACACCTTTCAAAAGAGGACATTCAGAAAGCCAAGAGACATATGAAAACATGCTCAAAGTCACTAATCATCCGAGAGATGCAAATCAAAACAGCAATGAGGTACCATCTCACACCGGTCAGACTGGCTATCATCAACAAATCAACAAACGACAAGTGCTGGAGAGGATGTGGAGAAAAAGGAACACTTGTGCACTGCTGGTGGGAATGCAGACTGGTGCAGCCACTATGGAAGACAGTATGGAGTTTCCTTAAAAAACTGAAAATGGAACTCCCATTTGACCCAGTGATCCCACTTCTAGGAATATATCCCAAGAAACCAGAAACACCAATCAGAAAGGATATATGCACCCCTATGTTCATAGCAGCACAATTCACCATAGCTAAGATCTGGAAACAGCCTAAGTGCCCATCAGTAGATGAATGGATTAGAAAACTGTGGTACATCTACACAATGGAATACTATGCTGCTCGAAAAAGGAAGGAACTCTTACCATTTGCAACGTCATGGATGGAACTGGAGAGCATTATGCTAAGTGAAATAAGCCAGTCAATGAAGGAAAAATACCACATGATCTCACTCATTCATGGACAATAGAGACCATTATAAACTTTTGAACAATAATAGATACAGAGGCAGAGCTGCCTCAAACAGATTGTCAAACTGCAGCGGGAAGGCCGGGGAGGGTTGGGGGGCAGGAGGTAGGGGCGTAAGAGATCAACTAAAGGACTTGTATGCATGCATATAAGCATAACCAATGGACATAAGACACTGGGGGATAGGGGAGGCTAGGGGACTGTCTAGGGCGGGGGGGATAAAATGGATACATATGTAATACCCTTTGTAATACTTTAAGCAATAAAAGTAATTGTTGATAGACATGTAAAAAAATAAATAAATAAAAATAAAAAAAAATAAAAAATAAAAAATGAGCAAAGGACCTGAATAGACACCTCTCCAAAAAGACATACAGATTGCCAATAGACACATGAAAAAATTACTCAAAGATACCAATCATCAGAGAGGTGCAAATTGAGACTATAATGAGGTGTCACCACACACCTGTCAGAATGGCTACTATCAATAAATCAACAAACAAGTACTGTCGAGGATGTGAAGAAAATGGAACCCTAGTGTAATGTTGAGAATGTAGACTGGTGTAGTCACTGTGGAAAACATCATGGAGTTTCCTAAAAAAATTAAAAATTGAATTGCCTTGTGACCTAGCAATCCACTTCTGGGAATATATCCTAAGAGACCCAAAACACCAATCAGAAAGAGTATATGCACAACTGTGTTCATAGAGTGTTATTTACAGTAGCTGAGATATGGAAATGGCCCAAGTGCCCATCAGTAGTACATTCTGTTGATACATTTTCACAATGGAATACTATGGGACTATAAAAAAGAAGGCTCTCTTACCCTTTGAGACACCATGGAGGGACCTGGTCATTATTATGCTAATCCAAATAAGCCAGTTAGAGAAGCAAATATCACATGATCTCACTTGTATGTGCAACCTAATGAACAAAATAAACTAACAAACAAAATAGGTTCAGAGGCATGGATGCATGGAACAGACACAGATTTCAGAGTGGAGGGTGCATGAGAGACGGTGAGATGTTAACCAACAAGCTTATACGCATATATGCACAGCCCACGGGCAAAGACAGTAATGTATTGTAGGTTGGGGTGGAGGTGGTGGCTGGGTGTCGGTGAGGAATGGGTGGATATGAGGACATCTGTAATACTGTCAAAAATAAAGACATCATCTGCACACTGCATCATACACCTGTCCCCCCATGCACAGTCTCTTTTTCACTTGTTGCAGTGGTTCTCAACCTTCCTAATGCCACGACCCTTTTATACAGTTCCTCATGTCGTGGTGACCCCCAACCATAAAATTATTTTCGTTGCTACTTCATAACTGTAATTTTGCTACTGTTGTGAACCGTAATGTAAATACTCCGTATCTGATATGCAGGATGTATTTTCAGGGGTCGCGATCCACAGGTTGAGAACCGCTGTTTTAGGGTCTTGTAAGCTAGAGAGCAAGACGAGGCCTCAGATCTCCTGTGAACCAACTCGTTCGTTGTAGGCAACTCACTCTTCAGCGCAGCTATGGCCACTGTCTGTGGGAGTCTAGTCCTTCCCATTGGGTCAGTACACCGTGTATCTACATCAAGACAATTCTCTATTACAAAGTCTTTATTTCATTTCGACTTAAAGTTAAGCACAATGGTAGGGGTTGCTCCCCCATCAAATGGAATAAATGTTTATTTCAATTGCATAGTTATTTTCAGTGTGAGTGACAAGTCCTTCAAGAATGGTTGTAATTCTGGACTCCTGTTTAGAAATATATGGAGCAAAGCTATAGGAGCATCTGATTTCAAAGATCACTGTCCCATTTTAGTCAAGGCAAATCCCCTGCTACAGGAATTATGTTAGCTGCCTTGAAACAACCTGATGAGGGACCTAGGCTACCAGATCAGAGATTATTGTTTTCTTAGATTGTTGGCAACAAATGGGTGGAGAGAAATAGAGTCAACCTCAAACTGATAAACCTCATCCTTGCAGACCTGTCTGCCCAGTAGAGAATTTTAGTTTTTGAGATTTCACTCCTCAACTTGTTAAATTTAGCCACTATAGGGTGGACAGCAAAGTTGATGGTTGCAGGAGTAGGGAAGGGGTCAATGTGGAGGTGGGCTTTCCTCAGCATTTTTGTGTGGTTTTATTAAATTTATTGGGGTGACATTGGTTAATAGGGTTATATAGGCTTCAAGTGTATATACTATGATACATGATCTTTATATTGTATTGTGAGCCCACCACCCAAATTCAAATCATCTTTTACCACTATATATTTGGACCTTTTTTACCCTCTACTAGCCTCCCACCCTCTTCTTTCTGGTAACCATAGTATCACTGCATTTCTGTGTCTCTGAGTTTCAGTTTTATATCTCACATATGAGTGAAATCATATCGTTCTTAGCTTTTTTTGACTGATTTATTTCACTTACATAATATTCTCAAGGTCCATCCATGTTGTTGCAAATGGCAGTATTTAATCTTCTCTTGTGGCTGAGTAGTATTCCATCATGTATTTGTGCCACATTTTCTTTATCCAGTCCTCTTTGGAAAAAAACTTTATGCTGGGGTCCAGCCCCAGCAGGTCCAGAGGTCCCCAAAGGTGTGGACGGAGTCAGCGAAGAAAGAATGACATGGAGACAGTGTTCAGTTGATCAGCAGCCTAGCCAGGATCTCCAGCCAAGTTCTGGTTAGGATCTCCATCCAAGTTCTGGTTAGGATCTCCAGCCAAGTTCTGGTGTTTATTGTCTTGTTACATCTGTATTTATACCAGTTGATTTTAATCCTGTCAATTTCTATTTCAAAGGTTAGGGCGTTTCTTATCTCCATTCCAGGGAGTAAAGATTATGTAGCTTAAGCGTGATTGTTTGTAGTTAAAGTGATTAACTACCCGCCTGGCACTTAGTTAAGGGGTTTTATCCCCTCCCTAACTTCAGGGAAAAATCCCTACCTGGGGAAACAACCTTTCTCGGAGAGGTGACCTTGGCTAAAACACATAGCGCTAAGGGGAGCAAACATATTAAGAACAGTATGCTATATACGCCAGGTCCCTTGAAACATATGCTGTGCAGATGTTTCTTTCCTGCAGCGACTGTGTCAAGCAGCAAGGATGGACCGGCTTCTGGCAACTTTAGTTGTTTCCATGTCTGTGCTACCATGAATAATGCTGCAATAAACATATTGTTGCATAAATGCTTTTGAGTTTTTAGGGTAGATACCTAAGAGAGGGGTTGCTGGGTCAGTAGGTAACTATATTTTTAGACTTTTGGGGAACCACCATACTGTTTTCAATAGTGGTTGTGCCACTTTACATTCCCACCACCAGTGAATGGGAGTTCCTTTTCCTTCACAACCTCTCCAATACTTGCTATTACCTGTCTTGTTGATAATAGCCATTCTAACAGATGTGCAGTGGTATCTCGTACTTTTGATTTGCATTTCCCTATATAGCTAGTGACGTTGAACATATTTTCATATATCTGATGGTTGTATGTCTCCTTGGGAGTGGTGTCTGTTCAGCTCCTCTGCCCATTGTTGTTGTTGTTGCTAGTCCTCACCTAAGGATATTTTTTCCATTGAAATTTACAGAGAATGGAAGGAAGAGAAGAGAAGAAACATCTACATGAGAGACACACATCAATTGGTTGGCTCCCACACATGTCCAGACCAGGGCTGAGGATTGAACCTACAACAATAACATATGCCTTTGACTGGGAACAGAGCTCATGACCCTTCAGTGTGCAGACTGACACACTAACCACTGAGCTCACCAGCCAGGGCCCTATGCCCTTTTTTTAGATTCTTTACATATAGTATTACATATGTCTCCCTTTCTCCCCCCTCCCCCATTACCTTCTCCCTGGCCACCCCCACCACCCAGCACATGCACTCACCCCCCTACTGTCTGTATCTATTGGTTAGGCTTATATGCATGCATACAAGTCCTTTGGTTGATCTCTTTCCCTGCCCCACCACCCTCCCACACCTTCCCTCTGAAGTTTGATGGTCTGTTCCATGCTTCTCTGCCTATGGATCTATTTTTTTTCCCATTAGTTTATGTTGTTCATTATAGTCCACAAATGAGTGAGATCATGTGATATTTATCTTTCTCCAACTGGCTTCTTTTGCTTAGCATAATGCTCTCCATGTCCATCCATGCAGTTGTGAATGGTAAGAGTTATTTCTTTTTTACAGCAGCATACTATTCCATTGTGTATATGGAATCCACTCATCTCCTGATGGGCACTTAGGCTCTTTCCAAATCTTAGCTATTGTAAATTGTGCTTCTATGAACATAGGAGTGCATATATCCTTTCTGATTGGTGTTTCTGGTTTCTTGGGATATATTCCTAGAAGTGGTATCACTGGGAAAATGGAAATTTCATTTTTAATTTTTTGAGGAAACTCCATACTGTTCTCCACAGTGGTTTCACCAGTCTGCATTCCCATCAGCAGTGCACAAGAGTTCCTTTTTCTACAAATCCTCATCAGCACTTGTTTGTTGATTTGTTGATGATAACCATTCTGACAGGTGTGAGATGGTACCTCATTGTCATTTTGATTTGCACCTCTCAGATGATTAGTGACTTTGAGCATGTTTTCATATGTCTCTTAGCTTTCTGTATGTCCTCTTTGGAAAAGTGTTGATTTAAGTCCTTTGCCTATTTTTTTTATTGAATTGTTTATCTCCCTTTTTTTTAAGATATATGAGTTCCCTGTAAATTTTGGCAATTAGGCCCTTATCGGAGATAACTGACAAATATGTTCTCCCATGCAGTGGGCTTTCTTGTTGTTTTGTTGATGGTTTCTTTTGCTTTGCAGAAGCATTTTATTTTGATGTCTCATTGTTTATTTTCTCCTTCGTTTCCATTGCCCTGGGAGCTGTGTCCATAAAGATATTGCTATGACATGTCTGATATTTTGCGGCCTATGGATTGTTCCAAGATTATTATGGTTTCCAATCTTATGTTTAAGTCCTTATCCATTTTGAGTTTATTTTTGTGTATGATGTAAGTTGGTGGTCTAGTTTCATTTTTTTGCACATATCTGTCCAATTTTCCCAACACCATTTATTGAAAAGACTGCTTGGACTCCATTGTATGCTCTTACCTCCCTCATGAAATATTAATTGAGCATAATGGCTTGGGTCGATTTCTGGGTTCTCTGTTCTGTTCCACTGGTCTGTATGTCTGTTCTTGTGCCAGTACCAGGCAGTTTTGAGAACAGTGGCTTTGTAATATAGCTTGATATCTGATTATTATGACCCCTCCAACTTTGTTCTTCTTTCTTAGGATTGCTGCAGCTATTCGGGGTCTTTTTTAATTTCATACTAGAGGCCCAATGCACAAAATTTGTTTTTTCAAGAGTAGGCCTTTGCAGCCCCAGCTGCCTCGAGTCTTGCAGCCCAGGCTCCGTCCAGAAGGTCGCCTGGAAGGTCATCCAGAAGGGCATCTGGATGGTCGTTCTGCTGTTTGGCTATTTGGTCGATTTGCATATTATGACTTTATTATTATAGAAGAATTTTTGGAGAGTTTGTTCCAGGTATTTTAAGTATGCTATTGGTATTTTAATGTGGATTGCATTAAATCTATAGATTGCTTTGGTTAGTATGGACATTTTAATGATGTTGATTCTTTCAATCCATGACCTCAGTATATTCTTCCATTTGTTTATGTCTTCCTCTGTCACTTTTTTCAGTTTTCTGAATACAGGTGTTTTACCTCCTTTGGTAAGTTTATTCCTAGGTATCTTAATTTTTTTGGTGCAATGCTAAATGGAATTTGTTTGTTTCTCTTTCTGTGAATTCATTATTGGAGTATAAAATAGTCATAGATTTCTGGGTGTTAATTTTGTATCCTGCTATATTGCCAAATTCTTTTATTAAATATAGTAGTTTTTTAATGGAATCTTTAGGGTTTTCTATGTACAATATCATGTCATCCACAAATAATGTCAGTTTTACTGCTTCTTTTCCAATTTGAGTGCCTTTATTTTTTTCTTCTTGTCTAATCACTATGGCTAGCACTTCCAATACTATGTCAAACAGGAGTGGTGTGAGTGGGCATCCCTGTCCTGTTCCTGTTCTTAGGGGAAATGGTTTTAGTTTTTGCCCATGGAGTATGATGTTGGCTGCAGGTTTTCATATATGGCCTTTATTAATGTTAGATATGATGTCTTTATTTCTACTTTGCTGAGCATTTTTATCATAAATGTTGCTCAATTTTTATTGAATGCTTTTTCTGCATCTATGGTTATGATCATGTTATTTTTATCCTTCAGTTTATTTATGTGATGGATCACATTTTTTATTTGTGAGTATTGTACCAGCCCTGCATCCCTGGCAAAATTCTGCTTAGTCATTGTGTATGCTTCTTTAAATGTATTTGTGGATCTCATTTACTAATGTATTGTTGAAGATTTTAGTATTTATGTTTATCGTGGATGTTGGCTTCTAATTTTTTGTTATTTTGCAATTAGGATAATGCTGGCCTTATAAAAATAGCTTGAAAGTCTTCCTTTCTCTTTAACTTTTTGGAATTGTTTTAGTAGGGTAGATGTTAGTTCTTCTTTGACTGTTTGGTAATATTAGCCTGTAAACCCATCCATTCCAGGACTTTATTTGCTCTGATTTTATTGATTACTTATTCAGTTTCATTAGTAGTTATTGTCTTTTCAGCTTTTCTGATTCTTCCTGATTGACTTTTGGAAGATTGTATTTTTCTAGGAATATGTCGCTTTGGTCAAGATTATCCAGTTTGTTAGAATAGAGTTGTTCATAGTATTTTTTTTAATGATTTTTTGTATCTCTGTGGGGTCAGTTGTTACTTCACCTCTTTCATTTCTGATTTTATTTATTTGGGTCCTCTCTCTTTGTTTCCTGGTGAGTCTGGCAAGAGGTTCATCAATCTTGTTTATTCTTTCAAAGAACCAGCTCTTGATTTTATTGATCTTTTGTATTGTTTGTATTTTTGGTCTATATGTCCTTTATTTCTGCTCTGATTTTTATTGTTTTCTTCCTTCTGCTTACTCTGGGCTTTCTTCTTGCTCTCTTTCTAATTCCTTAAGTTGGAGGGTTAGATAACTTATTACCAGTTTTTCTTATTTTTTGAGGTAGGCCTGTAGTTCTATCATCTTCCCTCTCAGGTTTGCTTTCATGTGTCCCATAGATTTTGAGTTGTTGTGTTTTCATTTTCATTTGTTTCTAGGATTTTTTTTTCTTCTTTGATATCTTTGGGAACCCATTCATTGTTTAATATCATGCTATTTAGCCTCCATGTATTTGATTGTTTTTGAGTGTTTTTATTGTAGTTGATTTCTAACTTTATGCCATTGTAATCTGAAACAATGCTTGATATCATTTCAATCTTCTTGAATTTGTAAAGGCTTAACCTGTGTCCCAATATGTGGTCTATATTTGAAAATGTCTCATGTGCACTTGAGAAAAATTTATATTCTGTAGCTTGGGGGTGAAATGTTCTGAAGATGTAAATTAAGTCCATCTGATCTAGTGAGTCATTTAGGATTGCTGTTTCCTTGTTGATATTTTGTCTAGAAGATTTATCCAATGATGTCAATGGGGTATTAAAGTCCCTAACTATGATTGTATTGCTGTTGATCTCTCTCCCCTGATATCTTCCAGAAGTTTTTTGTTTTGTTTTGTTTTTGTTTTTGTATTTGGGTGCTCCTGTATTGGGTGCATATTAGTATATTATACTAGAGTTATATCCTCTTGATGTATCGAACCCTTTAGTATTATGAAGTAGCTTCATTATCTCTTGTTATGGACTTCACTTTGAGGTCTATTTTGTCAGATATAAGTTTTGCTACCCCAGCTTTTTTTCTTTCATTTCCATTTGCCAGAATAATTTTTTTCTAGCCCTTCACTTTCAGTCTGTATGAGTCCTTTGTTCTGAGTTGGGTCTCTTGTAAACAGTATATACAGTATAAGGATCCTGTTTTCTTATCCATTCGGCTGTCCTATATCTTTTGATTGGAGCATTTAATCCATTTACATTTAAGATTAATGATAAGTTCTCATTTGTTGTTATTTTATTCTTTATGCCTGTATTCCTACCTCTCTTTCTATTTATTCTTTTTTACACCAGTCCCTTTAGCATTTCTTGCATTGCTGGCTTGGTGGTAAACTTCCTTAGCCTTTTTTTGTCTGCAAAGCTCCTGATTTCACCTTCAATTTTTAATGATAGCCTTGCTGGATAGAGTATTCTTAGATTCATTCCCTTGATTTTTATCACTTTGTATACTTCTTGCTATTCCCTTCTGGCCTGATGTATTTCTGTTGAGAAATCAGTTGATAGTCTAATGGCAGATCCCTTAGACTTTCTGTCTGTCTTGCAATATTATTTCTCTGTCTCTTATGTTTGCCAATTTAATTACGATGTGTCATGTTATAGGTCTTTTTGGATTTATCTTGAGAGGCACTCTCTGTGCTTCTTGGACTTGTGTGACTTTTTTCTTCCCCAAGTCAGGGAAGTTTCCTGTCAATATTTCTTCAAAAGGTTTTCTATTCCTTGCTCAGCTTCCTCTCCTTCTGGCACTCTATTATATAGATCCTAGAGGCCCGGTGCACAAAAATTTGTGCACTGCAGGGGGGGGGGGATGCCTCAGCCCAGCCTGTGCCCTCTCGCAGTCTGGGACCTCTCGGGGGATGACCACCTGCTGGCTTAGGCCTGCTCCCAAGGGGATTGGGCCTAAGCTGGCAATCAGACATCCCTCTGGCAGTCTGGCAGCCCTCGGGGGATGTCCACTTGCCAGCGGGGAGCAGACCTAAGCTGCAGTCGGACATCCTTAATGCTGCTCAGGAGGCAGGAGAGGCTCCCACCACCACCACTGTACTGGCAGCCATCAGCCTGGCTTGTGGCTGAGCAGAGCTCCCCCATGTGGGAGTGCACTCACCACCAGAGGACAGCTCCTGCATTGAGCGTCTGGTGGTCAGTGTGTGTCATAGTGACCAGTCATTCCCAGTCTTTCTGTTGTTAGGGCCAGATTGCATATTACCCTTTTACTATATAGGATAGAAGCCTGGTGCACGGGTGGGGGCGGCTGGTTTTCCCTGAAGGGTGTCCCGGATCAGGGTGGGAGTCCCGCTTGGGTGCCTGGCCAGCCTGGGTGAGGGGCTGATGGCTGTGTACAGCTGGTCACACCCCCTTTAGGGTCGGGGTCCCCACTGGGGTGCCTGGCCAGTCTGGGTGAGGGGCTGAGGGCCATTTTCAGGCTGGCCGGCAACTGAAGCTCCCAGCCTCTCCTTTTTTTCTTTTTTTTTTATTCTGGGATTTATTTACCTTCTATAATTGAAACTTTATTGCCGTCACTGGAGCTGAGAGCCGAGAGGCTCCTCCTCACTCCAGCTCTGAGGCCACAGCCTGCTGAAAGCAGGTATCTGGAGTTTGTTTAGCTTCTATAATTGAAACTTTGTTGCTTTCGGAGCTCAGAACCAGGCCGCGGCAGGCGGGGAACCTTGGCTTCCTTCATCACTGGAGCAAGCAAGCCTCCTACTTGCTTCATCTTGGTTCCCGACCGCCATCTTGGTTGGGTTAATTTGCATATCGTGCTGATTAGCCAATGGGAGGCGTAGCAAAGGTATAGTCAATTACCATGTTTGTCTATTATTAGACAGGATTATTGTGTGTTGGTCCTTTAGGTGCCTGCATTTCCAGCTGTCTCTGCCTGGCAGACAGCAACCCTCTGCTTTTCACAGCCAGATGTGATGGGGGCACCTTTCTCTGTTCTGGTATTTCCTGCTGGAGGGCCCAACTTGAGGATTAGATCCCAGAGTTCTCAGTGGCAACCCCTCACAGCTGAGATATCCTTCTGGAATTTCAGCTGCTCTCTGTGGGAGCCCATCCAGCCCTTTTGCACCTCCACACTTCCTACCAGTTTTTATGTTGTCTCCACTTTCCATCTTTGGTTATCAGGGTTCTCTCCAATGAGTCTTCTGTTGATTATTCAGGGTGGGTTTTTTTGTTTTTGCTTTTTTACTTTAGTTGTAATTCCAGTTTGGTTCAGGGAGCATGTCTGTGAACTGCCACTTACTCTGCCGCCATTTTTACTCTTTATGCCTATGTTCCTCTCTATATATTTTTTCTTCTTCTTACAGAAACCCCTTTAACATTTCTTGCAATGCTGGTTTGGTGGTGGTAATCTCCTTTAGCCTTTTATTGTCAGGGGAGATTTTTATTTCACCTTTAGTTTTGAATGATATCTTTTCTAGTGAGTAGTCTTGGTTTTTAAATCCTTGCTTTGCATTACTTGAAGTGTTTCTTTGAGAAATCAGTTGACTGTCTTATGGGAGCCCTTTTAAGTAGCTTACTATCTTTCTTTTATGGCTTTTAAGATTTTCTTTTTCTCCATAACTGTTGACATTTCTATTATGATGTGTCTTGGTGTGGACCTTTTTGGATTTATCTTGTTTTGGGCTCTGTGGACTGCCTTAACTGGTATGTCTTTTTCATTCATCAGGTTAGCCATTTGTTCAAATTGTTTCTTTATCTCTCTCTCTCTCTCTCTCTCTCTCTCTCTCTCTCTCTCTCTCTTCTCCTTCTGTTACCCCTATGATGCGGATTTTCTTTCTCTTCATGTTGTTCCAAAGGTCCCTTAAACTATTCTCATTTTTAAAGTTATGTTCTTTCTTTTTCTTTTTCTTCTTCTGTTCTGATTGGATGTTTTTCACGCCTTACCTTCCAGATTGCTGATGTGATCCTGTGGTTCATCCAATGTACTGTTTATTTCTTTAAGTGTATTCTTTATTTCAAATATTGTATTCTTTGTTTCGGACTGCTTTTATGGTTCTATGTGGTGTGTGTGGTTTTTTATGCTGTTGAGCATTCTTATAACTATTAGTTTGAACTCTATACCTGATAAATTGCTTGCATTCATTTCATTTAGCTGTTTTTCTAGAGAATTGTCTTATTATTTTATTTGAGATATTTTTCTTTGTTTCCTATTTTGGCTGCCTCTTTGTGTTTGTTGCTCTGTATTGGACTGATATGCTGACTCCCAGTATTTGTAGGGTGGCTTTATGTAGTAGATGTCATGGGGCATTGTGGGAGCACAGGTCCTTCTCTGCTAGGAACTGGAACTATGTGGATACCAGGCAGTGGATGAAGATGATATGAAGAGTCTTAGGTTTATAGGAGAATCGTTATTGTAGACCATGTAGCCATTATTACCAAAGAGCTATCAGATAAAACAGTTCTTCAAAGGAGCCCCACAAAGCATTTGCTGCTAATATAGCAGCCATTGCAAACACAGTAGCCCGATCAAGCAGCCCTTGCTAATACAGTAGCAAACACAGGAGCCATACCAAGCAGCTGTGCACTAGCTGGTCAACAACGCAACTTTATACCAACTCAGACAAAGAGGCTTCTTGCCAATTAGTGACATCAATATTTGGGTTATAGAAAGGTATGCCTGCACAGTCCAGGCAGCCAAATGCCATCAAACCATGATAAATGGTAGGGCAATGTAAACATCCCTGAGGGAGGGCGATCGAAGTCCACTGTCAACCCTTTCATGCAAAAGCAACCTGTCCTTGACTCTCTGGAGCCCTGTCCATGGAGAAGAAGGCACCAGCCAAGTGCAGGGTGATCTATGCAATCTGCTACATCCGGCACTGTGGAGTATAGCAGAGGAATCATTCTACTCAGTCCTCTGCAAGCCACGGCCAGTTGCCAGGTGCTGTCAGGCTTTTTGACTGGCCACACTGGAGAATTGTAGGAGCTGGATGATCTTTGCCTTCCCTAGCCGCAACACTATCTGTCCAATCTCCCTAAGATGCACTCTGGTATGGGAGAGAGTTGCTTGTAGCACATGGAAGCTCTGCCTCTGTACCATCTACATTAGCAACTAGGCCCGCATATCTATCCAGGCCACTACAGAGCAAACTGCATTCTGCACCAGTATCTAACTGGTCCTCTGGGCCCATTCTCCCAACTGGGTACCTCTGCCCATTCCTTGGCCTAGGAGATCAAACTCCTTCTCTCTGGAAGAGTCTAAAAGTCCTGGAGGCGCTCAGGCCTAGGGGTGGGCCTTCCCTCCAGACTCTCTTGGATTGCTGGCTCCACTGGCAGCTGCCCCGGGAGGACAGCAGCACACCACTGGGCCTTTCACCTATCCTCCCTTCTCTCAATGCTTGACTTCCAAGTCACCAGTGAGAATCAAAATCTCCATGCCCATTGCCAAAATGCTCGTTACCTGTGGCGGAGGCTCTGGCTCCCAGCCCTCCTCCTCTGCCATCTTTCACCTGCTAAGACTCCTGCTGTGGCCGCCCCAGGTAACAGCTGCCCCAGTGAAGCTGGGCTCACCTTTGCCTCCACCCAGATCACAGAAGCTCAGTCTCTCTCAAGCTGCTCTGCTCCCTGCTGCTCTTGAGGGATCTGGTCCGGCAGGGACCGCAGTGTCTTCTCCTCTGCCACTAGCATCACCTCGTCCTGTTCCCAATTCATCAGAACCACCACTACCAGAACCCCAGCCCAGTCTGAGGAAACATGACCTCCAGCAGGGTGAATGGGGCATTTACCCCTGGATCCTGTTCATAACGCCAAATGTCGGGTGCACAGGTCCTGAACCCTGCTCACTGCACCTTTCTCCCTAATCCTGCTCAACTATGCCAACTGCGGGGTTCATGGGGCCGTCTCTGCTAGGGGCTGTACCCCGTAGATGCCAGGTATTGGATGGAGAAGACATGAGGAGTCATAGGCGTATAGGAGAGTCACTATTGTAGACCATGTAGCCATTGCTACCAAGGAGCTATCAGACAAAACAGTTCTTCCAAGGAGCCCCACAAAGCAGCCGCTGCTAATATAGCAGCTATTGCAAACACAGTAGCCCGATCAAGCAGCCCTTGCTAATACAGTAGCAAACACAGGAGCCATACCAAGCAGCTGTGCACTAGCTGGTCAACAACGCAACTTTATACCAACTCAGACAAAGAGGCTTCTTGCCAATTAGTGACATCAATATTTGGGTTATAGAAAGGTATGCCTGCACAGTCCATACCGTACAATCGCTGTGACCTTGCTCAGACTGGCCTTGAACATCCAGCATACTCTGGACAGGGCCCCCACACTCCAATTGGCCTTGAACATCTGGCATATTCTGATTAGGGTTCCCACAGGTATCTAGTGTTGCAGTCTCCTTGACTACCTGAGCTGGGTGCTCTAGGAATGCCCCTTGTGTGTTTTATGTGGGCTCTCCTGCTGTAATTGAATCTTGATTGCTATTGGCTCATTTGTGCATGACATCAACCCTCAGGCTGGCTGATTGTGTGGCTGAACCCTGACCATGGCGTGTGAGCTGCTTTGCAGGTGCTGACAACACAAAACAGAATTTGCTTCAGCAGATTTGCTGCCTGCTGAGCTCTCCCTTTGGATATGCTGCTTGTGACGCTTACTGAATCCTGCCCAGATGTGGTCTGAGTCTGGCCACTGGGTGTGTTATTTCTGGACCTCTATGGAGGGGCTCTTGGGCAGACCAGTGTTTAAGACACTGCAATTCCAGCTTGGTCCCGGGAGGAAGTGAGTGTAGCTCCCACCTCCTCTGCCGCCATCTTGGATCTCCTGAAATGATGCTCCGATTAACATGTAACATCCCTCTTTTTCCTCTGGTAATTTTCTTCGCTATAAAGTCAACTTTATCTGATATTAATATAACCATTCCAGCTTTCTTTTGATTTGGGTTTGCATGGTATTTCTTCAAACACTTTAAACCTACCTATATAATTAAGTTTTAAGCAAGTTTTGGTAGACATTGTATAGTTGGGTCATGTTTTGTATACAATCTGATAGTCTCTGTCTTTTAATGGATGTGTTTAAACTATTTATTTTTAATGTAATTATTGATATATTTAGATGTAAATGTATCATTTTATTATTTGTTTTCTGTTTTTCTCACTGCTTCCCCACCACCACCACTACCCCTGATTCCTCTTTGCAGTCTTATTTTGGGTTACTTGGACTTCTTTCGTATTCCATTTTGTTTATTGTGATTTTTATTTTACTTTATATCTTGTGTACATTTTTATTGGTTATTATAGGGGTTACAAAATACAGACTTTAGCTTTTCAATTATTTGTAATTAATAGTTTTCAACTTTATTTGAATGTAGATATCTTACCACACCGTAGGTCCTTCCTTTAGGCCAGGGGTGAGAACTCTATTTCTGCCAAGGGACATTTGGATATTTATAACAGCATTCTCAGGCCATAAAAACTATCAACTTAAAATTAGCCTGCTATATTTGGTCAAACATTTAATTAACTCACAGGGCCAGATGAAATGATTTGCGGGCCATATATGGCCTGTGAGCAGGACGTTCCCCACCCCTGCTTAGGCTATAGTTGGCATAAATGACACATACATATACAGTGGGGCCTTGACTTACGAGTGTTCCAACTAATGAGTTTTTTGAGATACGAGCTTTGAGTTGCAAGCTAAAATTCGGGTTACGAGCCAGCTTCAGATACCCCACCACTAGTTGGCGCAGCGAACGTCACAGTGAACGCCACAACATCAGCCCAGCATCACCTGTCTCACTCGTTCACTTTAAGTTACGAGCTCCGTCACGGAACGAATTAAACTCGTAAGTCAAGGCCCCACTGTACTGAAAACATTACCAGAAAATATTATTTGCTTAAAATTATCTAGTGTGTTTAAAAACCATAAGAAAATAATAGTTATTATATTTAGTTATTATATTTACCATTTCTGCTGTGTTTTCTTTTTTTTTTTTAAATATATTTTATTGATTTTTTACAGAGAGGAAGGGAGAGAGATAGAGAGTTAGAAACATCGATGAGAGAGAAACATCGATCAGCAGCCTCCTGCACATCTCCCACTGGGGATATGCCTGCAACCCAGGTACATGCCCCTGACCGGAATCAAACCTGGGACCCTTCAGTCCGCAGGCCGACGCTCTATCCACTGAGCCAAACGGGTTTCGGCATCTGCTGTGCTTTCATTATTCATGATGTTTCAAGTTTTCTGCATCATTTCTCTTCTGTCTGAAAAGCATTCTGTATCAGTCCATTTACACCAATACTCTTCACTGAAGAGCCTCTTAGTTTTCTTTCACCTAAGAGTATCCTTAATTCACAAGGATATTTTTTACTTGACATAGAAATCTGAGTCAGTGGTTCTTTTCCTTTAGCACTTAAAAAAAAATGTTCTTCTTGCCCTGGCCAGTTTTCTCAGTGGTTAGGCATTAGCCTGTTGACCAAAGGGCTGTGGGTTTAATTCCCAGTCAAGAGCATTTACCGTGGTTGCAGGTTCCCAGGTCCCGGTGGGGCATATGTGGGACGCAACTAATCGATGTGTCTCTCTCACATTGATGCTTCTCTGACTATGTCTCTCCCCCTCTAGAAATCCCTCCCCCTCCTCTCTCCTTTTTATTCTCTCTAGAAATCAATGGGAAAATATCCTTGGGTGAGGACTGAAAAAAATGTTCTTGCCCTGACTGGATAGCTCAGCTGGTTGGAGGATCATCCAAATGCACCAAGTTTGCAGGTTCAAGTCCAAGTCAGGGGACATACAGGAAGCAATCAGTAAGTGTGTAACGGGTGGATCTCTCTCTATATCAATCAATAAAAAGATTTAAATGTTGTCCTACTGCTTTCTGGACACCATGTTTATAAAACATCAAAATTCATCTGAATTATTCCCCTATAATTAATCATTTTTTCTTTGAGTTCTGACAGGAGTTTTTCTTTGCCTGTACATTTCAGCAGTTTGGTTATGATTTATCTAGATCAGGTTCAATCAGCTTTTTCAATCTATAGGTTTGTATCTTTTGCCAAATTTGAGAAGTTTTCTGTCATTATTTCTTCAACTAGGGGCCCGGTGCACGAAATTCGTGCACTGGGTGTGTGTGGGGAGGGGAGTGTCCCTCAGCCCAGCCTGCCCCCTCTCACATACTGGGAGCCCTCAGGCGTTGACCCCCATCACCCTCTGATCGCCTGATCGGCCCCTTGCCCAGGCCTGACGCCTCCGCCAGAGGCATAGACCCCCATCACCCTCCGATCGCCTGATCGGCCCCTTGCCCAGACCTGACGCCTCCGCCAGGGGTGTCAGGCTTGGACAGGGGACCCCCATCTTCCCCTGATCACTGGCTCTGGCCCCCGCCCAGGCCTGAGGCCTCTGGCCCAGGAATCATGCCTGGGCAGGGGACCCCCATCTCCCTCTGATCGCTTGCTCCACCCCCCGCCCAAGCCTGACGCCTCTGACCCAGGCTTCAGGCCTGGGCAAGGGGACCATCATATCCCCCAATCCCCGGCTCCGCCCCCCCGCCCAGGCCTGATGCCTCGGCCAGAGGAGTTGACCCTCATCACCCTCCGATCACCAATCACCGGATCGGCTCCTTGACCAGGCCTGAGGCCTCCGGCAGAGGTGTCAGGCCTGGGCAGGGGACCCCCAGCTCCCTGCGGTTGCAGGCTCCGCCCCTGCCCAGGCATAACGCCTCTGGCCGAGGCGTTCGGCTCGGGCAGCGGGGAACCGCAGCTGCAGTGGCCCCGTGATCGTGGGCTCCGCTTTAGGCCCAGGCAAGGGACCCCTAGCTCCCGGGACTGCCAGCTTCGACCGTGCCCAGCTCCCATCGCTGGCTCCACCCCTACTTCCTGCTATCACTGGCCAGGGCGGCAAAGGCGCCTGATTCTCCGATCATGGCTGGGGGGCAGGGCAAAGGCGGCCCCAAGGCCGCCTTTGCCCTGCCCCCCAGCTCTTAGCTCCCCCCTGGGTTTCCGATCACTGTCAGTGGCAGGGGGCTTCTTCCTGCTTTCCCTTCGCCTCCCTGCATTGTGCCTACATATGCAAATTAGCCGCCATCTTGTTGGCAGTTAACTGCCAATCTTAGTTGGCAGTTAACTGCCAATCATAGTTGGCAGTTAACTGCCAATCATAGTTGGCAGTTAATTTGCATATAGCCCTGATTAGCCAATGAAAAGGGTATCGTTGTACACCAATTACCATTTTTCTCTTTTATTAGATAGGATTATTATTTTAGCCATATACTCTTTCTTCTCTCATGTTAGAAGTTCTGTGACATGCAGTTCTCCCCAAAAGTCCCTTGGGCTTTTTTCATTTTTCATAATTATTTTTCTTTCTATTGTTCAGAATGTATTATTTCTATTTATTTATCTTCAAATTCACTGACCCTTCTTTCTGTCACTTCTATTCTACTATTAAGCCAAATGAGCTTTTTATTTGGGTTATTAAATTTTTAGTTCTAGCCCTGCCAGTGTGGCTCAGTGATTGAGCATCAGACCTATGAACCAGGAGGTCACATTTGATCCCCAGTCAGGGCACACGCCCAGATTGTGGGCTCGGTCCCCAGTGGGGCACATACAAGAGGCAACCTATCAATGATTCTCTCTCGTAATTGATGTTTTTATCTCTCCCTCTCTGATATAAAAATATTTTTAAAATTTTTGGTTCTAAAATTTCATTTTATTTCTTCATATTTTCTATATGTTGATAATACTTTATATGTTAACTAGAAGCCCAATTCATGAAATTCATGCAAGGGTAGGTCTTGACAGCCCCAGCTGCCAGGGCCCTCGTGGTCCCAGCTGCCTCGCAGCCCCGCCCCCCACCTCGCCTGCATCCGCCTTGACCTGGTGCTGCCCGCATCCACTGCCACACACCCCCTGATCGATTGCCCCACCGGCCAGTGGCCTGGGCCTCCCTCTGCAGGGCGATCAGTGGGGTGATGGCTGGATCCCTGACCAATTGCATCGCACCCATATTGGCTGGCCTGATGCCAGTGAGTGTCATAGTGTGGTTGTCCGGTTGGTCATTCTGCTGTTCAGCCGTTCGGTCAATTTGCATATTACACTTTTACTACTACAGATTCCAACATCCATGCCATCCTATCATTGATGTCTATTGATTGTCTTTTCTATATGAGATGAGATTTTTGTGTGCCAATTGACTTTTGTTTTTATCCTGAATGTTTTTTAATAATATATCGTGACACTACATCTTTTTTTATATCTGTGGGCTGTGGTTCCCATATTAGTTCAATCTTAATAGTGCTATTTTAGTCTCAGCCTGTGTTACCCATTGGTCACTACACATCTCGGTAGAGATTTACTCATTAGCATAATTTTTAAAATTTGGTATTCTAATTAGGATTATATCCATGTGTGCAAATGACAGGGTGAACACATGAGCTCACCAACAACTTCCCCAGAATGTTCCAGTTCCCAAAAATTTCTCTTTCAGTCCCCCAGCCAGAAATCACTGACTTTCATGATCATGCCACATCCACATGGCAGGAAGACAGAGAGAGTGGTACAAAGCAGGCAGGTTTGGCCTTGTCCTTTTGGATCCAGGGCTTGACTAAACTGAGAAGGTTTACCTCCCTCACCACTTGAGCTCATTGAGAGTTCCCATTATTTTCTATTCTTGCCACCATCCCACCCAGAAGACTTCCCATGGTCTGGGCCACAAGAGAGCAGAGGGGAAATGGGATTGGGCCTTCTACACTCTCTCAGAACGTTAGGGGTTTTCCCTTTTCCACTCCTCAAACAAGAACTAGCGGGTTTCTCCTTAATCTCATTCTATTTACACTTCACTGCATTTCCAGGCTTTGGATTGCTTTGAGTTCAGGCTAGGGAATACACGAGGGGAAAATGGTAAACTCAACACCAGTTCAGTTGTATTTCAAGTTCTGGTTCTAGTATTCTTCCTGACCCAAGTGCTGATGTGTCTTACCATTATAATACAAATAAAATACAATAATTAACAAATAATAATATAAGAATAACTGTGTGTTTCACATACTCACAACTGTAAACTTATTTTTGCTAACCCTTGTAGATGTGTTATGATCTAAGAACTCTCTGAGGATAAAGTTGGCATCATGTAAATTCTGGCTTCTCTTTCTAGTCAAAAAGAAAATGTCAAGAGATGTACCCTATGGAAGCTGACCATATGCTGTCTACTTTTAACTTGCTAGAAAAGTGTAATACAATGTCAAAGTCACTGACTTCAGGAATGAAGCGCAAACTCTCCGTCATGATAGCACTTATAGTAGACGCTGAGGTATTAGAGAAGAAATAGAGAAAAAGGAGGGAGCAGGGTGGGAAGGGCATGCACACATACATGTACTGAAAATGGGTTCCTGCCAGCTGATCCAGGAAACTCAGCTGACAGAAACCTGAGAGTTGAGATGAACCTTAAGGGGATGTGGCCAATGATAATTAAAGAGAATTTGCATTATTGGGTGAGCTGTTATAATATGGTTTGGGATTATTTTTTCTAGTTTTTACCATTATTATTAGTCTAGATTTTGTATCTTAGTTTAAATGTGTTCCCCTCAAGTAGTAAATTATCCCACAAGTACTTTGGCATCAATTATCAATGGTCATGGAGTTGTTCTTCTGGTCTCTAGGTGGTGATTCTTGATGAGCCCACAATTAGCATGGACCCCATCTCACAAAGAGCCACCTGGGACCTCCTTCAGCAGTATAAACAGGACCGCACCATCTTAATGACCACCCACCACATGGGTGAAGCTGACATCCTGGGTGACCGCATTGCCATCATGGTGAAGGGAACTCTGCAGTGCTGTGGCTCCTCAGCCTTCCTGAAACAAATATATGGTCTCTCTCCCTTTGATCATTCTTAAGATATTAGTGTCTTAATCTTCTAACATGATTTTAATTATATTTTGTCTATTACCCAAAACTTCTTCAATGGCTTCTTCTGCTTTTTAATTAGGTCTCAGTTATCCTAATTAGTTTGTAAGACCCTTTGTAATCTGGAGAGTCCATATGCAGGTTGGGACAAAAGTAGGTTTACAGCTGTGAGTATGTGAAACACAGAGTTTATTCTTGTATTATTATTTATTAATTTTGTATTATTTTCCTACAAACAACTATAAATCTACTTTTAGGCTACCCTGTATGTACTTATTAATTGTTCTCCACCGCATATGTTCAGCCTCAGGAGCTACTTTTATTAACCTACAAAAGACTGTGCTTATTTCTCCCATGTTGAACCTACTGACAGTTTTCTTTGTTCCTAGAATACAGTTGTGCCTCCAAACCAATTTATTTTATTGAGTAATTGGTTGGTTGATGAGGAGAGGAAGTAGAGAAATACTGACCTTTGACCCTAGTTCTTTATTTGCCAAGTCAGTTTCTAATCCACAAATATAGCAAATGACAGTTAAAATGTAGTGCAGACTGAAAAAAAACAACATATAAGTGAAATAAAACAACCCTTGACTTTGATAGGAGGTAATACTGATACACCAAGCAGTGAATTGTTGAGGGCTAAAATTAATAGTAATTGGAATCCAAAATTGGAGGGTATAAATGTAAATAAAGATAATTGAGAATGAATTGCTTCATCATTAATTTACTTAGTATTTGAGTTTATTCAACTCACATTAATTATTTCCTCTATATCACATGGTACTGTGATATCCACTTTATACATCATATTTAATATTTAAAACAATAGCTCCATATTATGGAAGACAAATCTAGGGCCCAGATATATCAAAAGTGTATCTTAGTCATATTTATATAGCCATTTAATTCTTCAAAGTTTTTGATCACCTTATACATTTGAGTTTTACATCTGAAATTAGATTTATTCCATCTGAATTGAATGCACCTGGATGACGAGCCACATAAACATCTAAGCTTTTTATTAAATTTATTGGCATAACATTGGTTAATAATATTATACAGGTATCAAGTAAACAATTACATGGTACATTATTATATATGGCTTCGTGTGTTTGCCACCAAAACTCAAATCTCTTTTCATCACCATATATTTGATATCCTTCCCCCCAGTATTCTTTAATACCTCCTCATCTCCTTTCCTCTGGTAACCACTATGGTGTTGTCTGTGTCTATGAGTTTTTTGTTTGTTTATCCTGTTTGTTCATTTGTTGCTTTTAATTGCATATTCCACATATGAGGGAAATCTTATGATTGTTGACTTTTTCTATATGACATATGTCTCTTTAGCATCATACTCTCAAGATCAATCAATGTTGTAAAAAATGTCAGTATTTCATCTTTCCTTATGGCTGAGTAGCCTTTCATTGTATATATGTACCACATCTTCTTTATCAAATCATCTATCAGAGGACACTTTGGTTGTCTCTATAGTTTAGCCACTGTGAATAATGTTGCAGTGAACAGAAAGAGTGCATATATATCTTTGCAAATTTTCAAATTTTCAGGTAGGTATCCTGAAGATGGATTGCTGAGTCATATAGTAAATCTATTCTTAATTTTTTTTAGAAACCTCTATACTGATTTCCATAGTTGCTGTACCAGTTTATATTCCTACCAGCAATGATTGAGGGTTTCTTTTCTCCACAACCTCTCCAACACTTCTTATTTATCACTAAAGGCCCGATGTATGAAATTCGTACAAGAGTAGGCCTTTCCTTCCCCTGGCTGCCAGCACTGGCTTCCCTCTGGCACCCGGGACCTGGGCTTCGTCAGGAAGGTTGTCTGGAAGGACATTCAGTCTAATTGGCACATTATGCTTTTATTATTATAGATATTCCTTGTTGATAATAGCCATTCTGACTGGTTTGGTAGTATCTCATTGTAGTTTTGATTTGCGTTTCCCTAATAACTAAAGAAGTTGAGCATCTTTTCAGATACCTGTTGGCCATTTGTATGTCTTCTTGGGAGAACTGCCTGACAATTTTTTAATTGGATTGTTTGTTTTTTTGGTGTTGAGTTATATGAGTTCTTTATATGTATTAGTTATTAACCCTTTGTCAGAGCTCTTGTTTGCAAATGGCTTATTCCATTTTGATGGTTGCCTTTGTTTTGTTGCCAGTTTCTTTTGCTGTGCAGAAGCTTTTTAGTCTGATATAGTCTCATTCACTTACTTTTACCTTTACTTCCATTGCCTTTGGGGTCAAATTCATAAAATCCTTCCTAAGATCAAGATCCATAAGTTTAGTATTTATGTTTTCTTCTATGTAATTTATTATTTCAGGTTTTATATTTAGGTTTTCGATCCATTTTGAGTTAATTTTTGTATGTGGAGACAAACAGAAGTCTAGTTTTAGTCTTTTCATATGGCTTTTCAGTTTTTCTAGCACCATTTATTAAAGAGACTTTCTGTTCTCCATTGTATGTGTTTTGTTCCTTTATTAAAAATCACTTGCCCATATACTTTTCTTTTTTCTATTAATCCTCCTGAGAGTATTTTTTTTCCATTGATTTTTAGAGAAAGTGGAAGGGAAGGAGTGGGGAGAGAGAGAAAGAGAAACATCTATGTGAGAGACATCAAATCGGTTTCCTCCTACACATGCCCCAACCCTGGGCTGGGATTGGGCCTGCAACCCATGTACATGCACTTGACCAGGAATCAAACCTGGATCCTTCTTTCCATGGAATGATGCTTTAACCACTGAGGTAAAACATCCAGGGCTGCCAATATACTCCTGGGTTTCCTTCTGGTCTCTCCGTTTTATTTCACTGGTCTGTGAGTCTGTTTTCTGCCAATACCATGCTGTTTTGATCATCATTACTTTGTAGTATAATTTGAAGTCAGTGAGTATGACACCTCTGGCTTCATTCTTTTTTCACAGGATTGCTTTGGCTATTTGGGGTCTTTTGTGGTTCCATACAAATATGATGATTTTTTTGTTCTATTTCTTTTAAAAATGCCATTGGAATTTTCTAAAATTGATTTGAGAGAGAGAGAATTATTGCTCCACTTATTTATGCATTAATTGGTTGATTCTTGTATCAAACTTTGGCATATGGGGACAATTCTCTAATCAATTGAGCTACCCATCTAGGGCCCCATTGGGATTTTGATGGAGATTGCATTAAATCTGTATATTGCTTTGAGTAATTTGTACATTTTAACTATGTTGATTTTTTTCAATCCATGAAAATGGAATATCCCTCCATTTCTTTGTGTCTTTTTCTGTCGCTTTTAATAAGGCTTTGTGGTTTTCAGTGTATAGGTCCTTCACATCCATTATTACATTTATTTTTAGGTGTTTTATTCTTTTTATTGCAATTGCAAAGTGAATTTAATCTTTCTAAAACTTCGTTGTTACTATATAGGAATGTAATAAATATTTTTGATTTTTTATTAAATTTAATAGGGTTACATTGGTTAATAAAATTACATAGGTTTTAAGTGTATAGTTCTGGGCATTATCTGTATATTGCATATGTGCCCACAATCCAAAATCAAATCTTCTTCTATCACCATACACTCAAATGGATTTTTTGTGCATTTATTTTATATGCTACAACTTTACTGTATCTGTTTATTGTTTCTAATAGTATATTAGATGGAGTCTTTAGGGATTTCTATAAAAAGAATTGTGTAATCTGCAAAATGTGACTGATGAAGTCAGCTAGTTCTTGTAGAGTTGGGTTTTTGTGTGGTTTTTTTTTTTACTCTCAAGTTTCTCTGTTCTTCCATATGAGTCATTTCTAGATTTCTATTTTCAATGTCACCAATTCTTTCCTCTACCTGGTCAGCTCCATTTTCTAAGCTTGCTAGTTCATTCTTTATCTCTTTTATTAACTTCTCAATCTTTAAACAGCTAAACTTTTGATAAATAATTTATTGTCACTTCTAATATTACTTACTAATTTTATGAATTATTGATAAAATAGTATACAATAGTACTACTAGATATTTGGAGACATTCAGTTGCTTCTTACAGATGCTTAAGTTTAAATATGCCTAACCTCAGTTTTAAGAGGGTAAGATAATTGAGAAGCTTATTGTGTCATCATTGATGAGAAGTGAAAAACAATTTGTATATCATTTTGTAAATTAACCAAAAATAGTTTTGGTTCCCATAGCTAGTAAATAATGGATGTTGCCCTACTCTCTGGACTCTTGTTGCCTCATTTTTAAAATGGAATAGCAGTGTCTTCTCTACTATAAGCCAGGTAAATAAACCAAATTCTCAGCTAAGGTGATCTATTCTTAAGACCTATTATTTATTTATTTTAAATCATTTCTTAAGTCTCCTCAAGAAAAGGGGAGAGGAAGGGAAGGAGAGAGTGACGGGGGTGCGGGGGTGCGGGGGTGCGGGGGGGGGGGGAGAGAGAGAGAAAGAGAGAGAGAACTTGTTCCACTCATCCATGCACTGATTGGTTAATTCTTGTATGTGCCCTGACCAGGGATCAAATCTGCAACCTTGGTGTATGGGGACAATGCTCTAAGCAACTAAGCTACCTGGATAGGGCCTTTTTAAAAATCTAAATAAGAAGTATAAATGTAAATGCAATGACCATTTAAAATGCATACACTTAAAAGCTATGATTTTTTCTTTTAATTCCAGAAAATAATTTCTCTATCTATGTGAAGCACTACTTAAGTACAAAAGTTTTCTGATTTCTTTAAGATTTCTAATAAAGAAATAATTTATCAAATTAAAAACCTTCTTTCAACATTTCATACCTTCTTTCTCTGCTTTATCTTTTCTAACACAATATATATTTTAACTTATTTATCTTTATTATTATTTGTTCCCTTTGACTAAAAAGAAGCTCTTATGAGGACAGGAATTTTTATCTACTTTTTAAACTACTGTATCCCCAGGGCCTAGTTAATGCCTGATACACAATGGACAACCCATGATTATCAATGAGTATTTATTAAGATTACAGTTTCAGTAGTTCTAAGTAGATGAAAACAGGGGCATTTCTTTACATAACTACTGTATCTGTTTATATATTTAAACTTATATTATAATTTAAAATTTTATTTAAATTATAGGGGAAATTCCTAGCTATTCAATGACTTGGTTTCTGGAGCAACATTTGGAAATTTTAAGTTGAGCCTTCCTAGAGTCAAAATAAAATCTTTTGTGACATACCATGTCTCCTTCCTGTGGACCTAGGTAACCTGAACCATGGAAAGATACAGTTGGTCTTACAAGATGAAAAAGTACAAAACTTCTTCATTTGGTCTTCTAAATGATTTTTCTTTATTTTTATTTAATTAATTAATTAATTATTTTTTTAAATTGTTTTCTTGCTTAGAGTATTACATATGTCTCCTTTTTTTTTTCCTGCCCTTGACAATCCTCTGGCCTCCCCTACCCCCCAGCGTCTTATGTCCATTGGTTATGCTTATATGCATGCATACAAGTCCTTCGGTTGATCTCTTACCCTTCCCTCCTGCCCACCAATCCTCCCTGGCCTTCCCGATGTAGTTTGACAGTCTGTTCGAGGCAGCTCTGCCTCTGTATCTATTTTTGTTCATAAGTTTATAATGGTCTTTATTATCCATAAATGAGTGAGATCATGTGGTATTTTTCCTTCATTGACTGGCTTATTTCACTTAGCATAATGCTCTCCAGTTCCATCCATGCCGTTGCAAATGGTAAGAGTTCCTTCTTTTTTACAGCAGCATAGTATTCCATCTTGTACATGTACCACAGTTTTCTAATCCATTCATCTACTGATGTGCACTTAGGCTGTTTCCAGATCTTAGCTATGGTGCATTGTGCTGCTATAAACATAGAGGTGCATATATCCTTTCTGATTGGTGTTTCTGTTTTCATGGGATATATATTCCTAGAAGTGGGATCACTGGGTCAAATGGGAGTTCCATTTTTAGTTTTTTGAGGAAACTCCATACTGTCTTCCATAGTGGCTGCACCAGTCTGCATTCCCACCAGCAGTGCACAAGTGTTCCTTTTTCTCCACATACTCTCCAGCACTTGTCATTTATTGATTTGTTGATGATAGCCATTCTGACAGATATGAGATGATACCTCATTGTTGATTTGATTTGCATTTCTCAGATGATTATTAACTTTGAGCACATTTTCATATGTCTCTTGGCTTTCTGAATGTCCTCTTTTGAAAAGTGTCTATTTAGGTCCTTTGCCCATTTTTTGATTGGTTGTTTATCTTCCTTTTGTTAAGAAGTATGAGTGCCCTATAAATGTTGGAGATTAAACCCTTATCGGTGATAACATTGGCAAATATGTTCTCCCATGCAGTGGGCTGTCTTTTACCTCTTGAGTTAAGTTTATTCCTAGGTATCTTAAACAATCCCGATGGTAAATGGGATTGTTTTTTTAGTCTCTCTTTCTGTAAGTTCACTATTGGTGTATAGAAATGCCATAGATTTCTTGGCGTAAGCTTTGTGTCCTGCTAGATTGCCAAATACATATATTAAGTCTAAAAGTTTTTTGATGGAATCTTTAGGGTTTTTTATGTATAATATCATGTCATCTGCAAATAAGGACAGTTTTACTTCTTCTTTTCCAATTTGGATGCCTTTTATTTCTTCTTCTTGTCTAATTGCAATGGCTAATACTTCCAGTACTATGTCGAACAGGAGTGGTGAGAGCGGGAATCCCTGTCTTGTTCCTGTTCTGAGAGGAAATGGTGTTAGTTTTTGTCCATTGAGTATGATGTTGGCTGTGGGCTTGTCATATATGGCTTTTATTATGTTGAGGTATTATCCTTCTATTCCCACCTTGCTGAGAGTTTTTATCAAAAATGGGTGTTGGTTTTTGTCAAATACTTTTTCTGCATCAATTGATGTGACTATGTGGTTTTTTCTTTCAATTTGTTTAAGTGATGTATCACGTTTATTGATTTGCGGATATTGTACCATCCTTGCATCCCTGGGATAAATCCTACTTGGTCATGGTGTATGATCTTTCTGATGTATACAGCTGGATCCAATTTGCTAAGATTTTGTTGAGGATTTTGGCATCTATGTTCATGAGGGATATTGGCCTGTAATTCTCTTTCATTGTGTTGTCTTTACCTGGTTTTGGTATTAGTGTGATGCTGGCTTCATAGAATGAGCTTGGAAGTGTTCCTTCCTCCTGAATTTTTTGTAGTAGTCTGAGGAGGATAGGTTTTAGTTTTTCCTTGAATATTTGGTAAAACTCCCCTGTGAAGCCGTCTGGTCCTGGGCTTTTGTTTGCTGGAAGCTTTTTGATGACTGCTTCAATTTCTTCCATAGTTATTGGCCTATTGAGATTTTTAGATTCTTCCTGATTGAGTTTTGGAATGTTGTATTTTTCTAGGATTATGTCTATTTCCTACACGTTGCCTAGGTTGTTGGAATAGAGTTGTCCATAGTATTTTTTAACAATCATATGTATTTCTGTGGGGTCTGTTGCTATTTCACCTCTATCATCTCTGATTTTGTTTATTTGGGTCCTCTCTCTTTGCTTTTGGTGTGCCTGGCTAGAGGTTCATCGATCTTGTTTATCCTTTCAAAGAACCAGGTCTTGGTTTCATTGATTTTATGTATTGTTTTTTTGGTCTCTATGTCATTTATTTCTGCTCTAATCTTTATTATCTCCTTCCTTCTGCTCACTCTGGGTTTTTCTTGTTGCTCTCTTTCTAATTCTTTGAGATGTAGATTTAGATGATTTACTCCCATTTTTTCTTGTTTTTTGAGATAGGCCTGTAGAGCTATAAACTTCCTTCTCATGATTGCTTTCAGTGTGTCCCATAGGTTTTGGATTGTTGTGTTTTCATTGTCATTAGTTTCCAGGATGTTTGTAATTTCTTCTTTGATCTCATTGGTAACCCAATCAATATTTAATAACATGCTATTCAGCTTCCAAGTGTTTGAGTATTTTGGGTTGTTTTTATTGTAGTTTATTTCTAATATTATGTCATTGTGGTCTGAGAAGATGCTTGGTATGATTTCAGTCTTCTTGAATTTGGGGAGACTTTGTTTGTGATCCAATATGTGGTCTATTTTTGAAAATGTCCCGTGAGCACTTGAGAAGAATGTATATTCCGTGGCTTTGGGGTGAAATGTTCTGAAGACATCAATTAAGTCCATCTGACTAAGTGAGTCATTTAGGATTGCTGTTTCTTTACTGATTTTTGTCTAGAGGATTTATCCAGTGATGTCAGTGGTGTATTAAAGTCCCCTACTATGATTGTATTGTTGTCGATCTCTCCCTTGATATCTTCCAGGAGTTTTTTATGTATTTGGGTGCTCCTGCATTGGGTGCATATATGTTTATCAGGGTTATAGCCTCTTGTTGTATTGATCCCTTTAGTATTATGAAGTGGCCTTCCTTATCTCTTGTTATGGCCTTCACTTTGAGGTCTATTTTGTCCGATATAAGTATTGCTACCCCAGCTTTTTTTTCATTTCCATTTTCCTGAAAGATATTTTCCCATCCCTTCACTTTCAGTCTGTGTGAGTCCCTTCTCCTGAGATGGGTCTCTTGTGGACAGCAAATGTATGGGTCATGTTTTTTTATCCATTCAGCCACTCTATGTGTGTTGATTGGAGCATTTAGTCCATTTACATTTAAAGTTATTATTGAAAGATACTTGTTTATAGCCATTTCTATTTTTTGTGCCTGGTTTTTTTGAGCTTTTTATTTCTTCTTTTTACACCAGTCCCTTTAACATTTCTTGCATTGCTGGCTTCGTGGTGATAAACTCCCTTAGCCTTTGTTTTGTCTGGGAAGCTTCTTATTTCCCCTTCAAGTTTGAATGATAGCCTTGCTGGATAGAGTATTCTTGGATTCAGTCCTTTGCTTTGCATCACTTTGTAAATTTCTGTCCATTCTTTTCTGGCCTTTTGTGTTTCTGTTGAGAAATCATTTGATAATCTAATGGGAGATCCCTTGTATGTAACTTTCCATCTCTCTCTTGCAGCCTTTAAGATTCTCTCTTTGTCCTGAACATTTACCATGGTAACTATGATGTGTATTGGTGTGGGTCTTTTTGCCTTCACCTTGTTTGGGACTCTCTGTGCTTTTGTGACTTTTTTCTTCCCCACCTCAGGGAAGTTTTCTGATATTATTTCTTAAAATAAGTTTTCTAACCCTTGTTCCTCTTTTTGTTGTTCCGGCACCCCTATTATTCGTATGTTGTTTTGTTTCATGTTGTTTCATAGCTCCCTTAGGCTCTCCTCCTGTGTTTTAATTTTTTTCTCCAATTGCAGTTCAGTTTGGGTGGGTTTTGCTTCCCTGTCTTCTAATTCGCTAATTCGGTCCTCCGCTTCTCCTAGTCTACTGTTGAAACTTTCAATGGTGTTTTTTATTGTAGCTATATCACTCTTCATTTCTTCTTGGTTCTTACCTAAGTTATTGATTTTCTTCATCCTTTTCTTCTTGATTCTTGCATAAGTTGTTGTTTTTTTCCTCCATCCAGTTTATGCATTCCATGACCCTTAATCTGAATTCTTTTTCAGTCATGCTGCATGCCTCTGTTTCACTTAGCTGCTTTTCTGGTGAGTCCTCCTTTTCTTTCCTTTGGAGGTTTCTTTGTCTACCCATGTTTGATCTCACCAACATATCTAGATATTGAGTCATTCAGGTGCTTCTCCTTGGGAGGCAGTGGCTCCTCGGGCTGTGGTTGCTCCTCGGACGGTTGTGGTAGCAGCTGCTCCTCAGTTGGCAGCAGCTCCTCTGGTGGGTGCTGTTCACAGCTGTGGTGGCTCCTCTGGCTGCTGGGGGGAGGCTTCACACACAGCTGCTGTTCCTCAGACAGAGGGTGTGGTGATCATGAGGCTGCTGTTCCTTGGATGGGGGCGGGCTATACACACAGCTGCTACTCCTTGAACTGTTGTGGACTGCTCACGTGGCTGCTGATCCTTGGATTGGGGCTGGCTGCACGTTGCTGTTGTTCCTCTGATGTGGTGGGCTGCTTGTGGGGCTACTGCTCCTTGGACTTGGACAGGTTGATTGCAAGTCTGCTGCTCCTCAGACGGGGATGGGCTGCTTGCGAGGCTGCTGCTCTTTGGACGGGAGTGAGCTGCACATGTGGCTGCTCCTCCTCGGATGGGGGTGGGCTGCTTGCGCGGCTGCTGCTCTTTGGACGGGAGTGAGCTGCACATGTGGCTGCTCCTCCTCGGACGGGGGTGGGCTGCTTGCGCGGCTGCTGCTCTTTGGACGGGAGTGAGCTGCACATGTGGCTGCTCCTCCTCGGACGGGGGTGGGCTGCTTGCGCGGCTGCTGCTCTTTGGACGGGAGTGAGCTGCACGTGTGGCTGCTCCTCCTCCGATGGGGATGTGCCACTCAACCAGCTGCTGCTCGTCGGGCAGGTGCAGGCTGTTGTGGCTCTGCTCCTCGGACCGGTGCATGCTGCGCAGGGCTGCCACTCCTCAGACATGGGCGGTCTGCTCGTGTGGCTCTGCTCCTCGGACCGGTGCGTGCTGCGCAGGGCTGCCATTCCTCGGACCTGGGTGGTCTGCTCGTGTGGCTGCTGCTCCTCTGACCGGGGGAGACTGCTGCTGCTCCTCGAATGGGGACGGGCCGCTTATAGACCTCCTGCTCCTCAGATTGGGTAGCTGCTCGTGTGGCTGCTGCTGCTAGGATGAGAGCAAGATGTTTGTGCAACTGCTGCTCCTAGGATAGGGGCAGGCTGTGCAGGGCTGCCGCTCCTCAGACATAGGTAGACTGCTCATGCAGCTGCTGCTCCTCAGACGGGGAAGTGGACCACTCACACAGCTGCTGCTCCTTGGACAGGGGCAGGCCACATGAGGCTTCTGCTCTTAGGCTCGAGGCAGGCTGCTTACGGGGCTGATGCTCCCTGGACAATTGTGTGCCGCTCACGTGTCTGCTGCTCACGTGTTTGAAAAAATAATGTGAAAAGAAGTAGTAAATAAAGGAACAAACAAAAATAGGAGAACAAAGAAAAAAGCAAAAAAAAAGCAACAAACAAAAATAAGGGAAAACAAAGAAAAAGGCAAAAAAACTAACAAAATAAAAATAAAAATTAAAAATTTAAATGTCATTCCTTTGGCTGGCTTAAGATCCCAGTTTTCTGGAATGTCTGTGATTTTTTTTTTCTAAATGATTTTTCTCAGGTGCTACATATCGCATAGTCATGGAGATTGACCCACAGTGTGATGTTGAAAAGCTCTCTGCAGTGATTCGGTCTCATATTCCACATGCCACTTTGGAAGAGTCTACTGGAGCTGGGTTATCATTTATCCTACCCAAAAAGTATATACACAGGTATACATTTAGGGCGCTCGAGGTGGGTGGTTTGGGTCACCAAAACTTATTTTTAATTTTCCAGGTTTAGCAAGTTTAGTAAATAGTATTTTGCTAACAAACCATTTAAGCTGTCATTTGCCAACTATAGTTGAGAAGTTCAGAGCTGAAGATTTCTCTCACTAAATAGAGGATTGCTTCATCAATTCAAGTTCATTCAAAGCTTATTTGATGTTTTTCTTTCTTTTTTACTTTATTTTTAATTACATTTAGTTAGGTGACCTTGTTTAATATGATCATATAGGTGTAGGTTCCTGTGTTACAAGATCTATATATTGCACTGTGTGCCCAAAAATCAAAGTTCTGGTTTTTCTTTTGGAGAGAGGTTCTCCACTTATTTTCTACTAGAGGCCCGGTGCACAAAAACTTGTGCACTCAGGGGGCAGGGATTCCTCAGACCGGCCTGTGCCCTCTCACAGTCTGGGACCCCTCAGGGGATGTGTACCTGCGCTGGTTTAGGCCCACTCCCCGGGTGATTGGGCCTAAGCTGGCAGTCAGACATCCTTCTGGCAGCCCGGCAGCCTTAGGGGGATGTCCACTTGCCAGAGAAGAGCAGGCCTAAGCTGCAGTTGGACATCCTTAGCGCTGCTGAGGAGGCGGAAGAGGCTCCCACCACCACCACTGTACTGGCAGCCATCAGCTTGGCTTATGGCTGAGCAGAGCTCCCCCTGTGGGAGCACACTGACCACCAGGGGGCAGCTTCTGCATTGAGCATCTGGCCCCTGGTGGTCAGTGTGTGTCATAGTGACCAATTATTCCCAGTCGTTCTGCTGTTACGGTCAATTTGTATATTACCCTTTTATTATATATGATAGAAGCCTGGTGCATGGGTGGGGGCCGGCTGGTTTGCCCTGAAGGGTGTCCTGGATCAGGGTGGGGGTCCCACTGGGGTGTCTGGCCAGCCTGGGTGAGGGGCTGATGGCTGTTTTCAGACTGGTCATACCCCCTTCAGGGTGGAGGTCCCCACTGGGGTGCCTGGCCAGCCTGGGTGAGGGGCTGATGGCTGTTTACAGGCTGGCCACACCCCCTTCATGGTGGGGGTCCCCACTGGGGTGCCTGGCCAGCCTGGGTGAGGGTCTGGTGGCTGTTTGCAGTCTGGTCAAGCCCCCCCACCCCAATAGGGACCCTCACCCCAGGGAGGTTTGGCCAGCCTGGGTGAAGGGATGATGGCTGTTTTCAGGCTGGCCACACCCCCGTTAGGGTGGCGGGTCCCCACTGGGATGCCTGGCCAGTCTGAGTGTGGGGCTGATGGCCGTTTTCAGGCTGGCCAAGCCACCCCTCCCCGGCGACAGAAGCTCCCAGCCTCTCCTTTTTTTCTTTTCTTTTTTTTATTCTGGGATTTATTTACCTTCTATAATTGAAACTTTGTAGCCTTGAGTGGAACTCAGAGCCAGCCAGGGCAGAAGGGAGGGAAGCTTGGCTTCCTCCATCACCAGGAGCACCCCAAGCCTCCTGCTCACTCCAGCTCCATGGCCACGGCCAGCTGAAAGCAGGTATCTAGGGTTTATTTACCTTCTATAATTGAAACTTTGTTGCTTTGAGTGGAGCTCAGAGCCGGCTGCAGCAGGCGGGAAGCTTGGCTTCCTCCATCATTGGGGCAACCAAGCCTCCTGCTTGCTCCAGCTCTGTGGCTGCCGGCCGCCATCTTGGTTGAGTTAATTTGCATATAGTTGCTCTGATTGGCTGGCAGGCATGGCTTAAGGTATAGCGAAGGTACGGTCAATTTGCATGTTTGTCTTTTATTAGTGTAGATAGCTTCCTAGTGTTCACCAGAGTAAATCATGACAAGATGTTCATAGTAAACAAATTTTTTTAATATAATTTTGTTTTTTTACAGAGAGGATGGGAGAGGGATAGAGAGTTAGAAACATTGACGAGAGAGAAATATCGATCAGCTGCCTCCTGCACATCCCCTACTGAGGATGTGCCTGAAACCAATGTACATGCCCTTGACCAGAATCGAACCTGGGACCCTTGAGTCCGCAGGCTGATGCTCTATCCACTGAGCCACAAGCCGGTTAGGGCTAGTAAACAAATTTTATGTATGGTAAGATCCAGGGAGACATTGAGATGAAATAAGAAAGTAGCTTCGATTGCAACTCTTGGAGTAAGAATAACAAGGACAGTTGTTGGGTAATTATAAATCTGGAGGTTCTGAGTAATGCTTTAAAAGAAATTAGAGAAGCTGCTTAAATGTATCACATCTGTCCATCCTATATCATGTGTATACAAATGGCATTATCAGAAAGAATAATAAATACAACATTTATATAAAGTACAAAATAGGAAATGTAAGGACTTAGAAACAGGTAATATTTTTATCCTGTACTCCCACTAAATACTTTGAACATGGAAGGAAGAAAGAGAAAGAATTTCTGAGAAATGAATAACTAGCCATACAGTTTATTGTCAACAGTTTAACTGTGGAGATTCTGGGCCATGGACAGTGGACCTAGTAAGCATAAAAGTAAATCATGAAGTTAGGGGAAAGTATATGAACTCAGAATGAAATTAATTTTAAACCAAGTGTTGAAAGAGAAAAAAAACAACCTAAATAAAATGTCCATAGCCTGTTTATTCTCAGAATTATTCACTATAGTAAGAGAAGAATAAAATGACAGAGTTCTTGGTTATTTTCAAGACTTTGATAGCTTAACTAATTGTTTATTTGCTTTGGGATGGGCACAACTCTAAATGTTTTCCAACTGTGTATTTACATAAAAACGAGGGAGAGACTTAGAATCAATACTTATAACCTCAATACCTATATTCTAATCTATAAAATATGGCTAACAAAATGAACTTGAAATTTGTAAATTGGTTCTTTGAGAAGACCAGTGAGGTTAGTAAAACTTCAGTCATACCAATCAGAGGGAGAAACAGGAAAGACACAAATTACCAACACTATCTCAAGAAGAAATTAATTTGAAAATCTCTATTTATTAAAGACATTTAATTTGTACTTTAAGACATCCCCACAGAGAAAACTCCAGGACCAAATGACTTCACAGATGAATTCTACTAAATATTTAAAGAAGAAAAAGTAGCAATTCTATATAAACTTTTCTAGAAAATGAGAGAAAACAGAACATTTCCCAATTTGTTTTATAAGGCCAGTATTACCCTGGTACTAAACCCAGTCAAAAACATTACAAGAATATTATTATTATTCAATAATCCTTACCAGAATATATGGACCCTTAAATATAGGTGAATAGGGATTCTATTGAGAAGATTAAAAAAGGAAGATGGGAATGACCTTAAAATATGTGAAGAGCTATAATTGGAAGAGGGGTTAGATTGAACTGGGTTAAAAGTAGAAGTAAGAGTCATAGCTAGGTGAGGTTAGATGAAAATGGTGTTCAGCCTTAAATATGGATTAAATTTAGAAGTTGAAGAGTTTTGAGTCTACCATCTCGGAGGGTAATAACACATAGACTTGATAGTTCCTTACAAGGAATTGGAGGTGTGTTTAAGGAGTGGATGGGTCTCTGGAGACCATTTCAACCTAAAACAGTGTTCACTTTTCCTGGTAAAACTAGTCATGGAATCTTGATGTAACTGCACTACAATTAGCAATACCTTCATACAATTTACCTATTTGATTAAATCTCTCCAGTGCCCAGCTACTGCTTCACTAACTCTATTTTCTGTCAATTATGATTCATACCTCCTGTACTTTGCAAATTTTTTCACTTGATGTAGGAATCACATGTGAGTAAATTAAATTTTATTAACACTTCTAAAAATAAATTTATATTTTATTATTTTTTTAGACCACTGATTGTTTTTATTTTTTATTTTTTTATTTTTATTTTTTTTTATTGCTTAAAGTATTACAAAGGGTATTACATATGTGTCCATTTTATCCCCCCGCCCTAGACAGTCCCCTAGCCTCCCCTATCCCCCAGTGTCTTATGTCCATTGGTTATGCTTATATGCATGCATACAAGTCCTTTAGTTGATCTCTTACCCCCCTACCTCCTGCCCCCCAACCCTCCCCGGCCTTCCCGCTGCAGTTTGACAATCTGTTTGAGGCAGCTCTGCCTCTGTATCTATTATTGTTCAAAAGTTTATAATGGTCTCTATTGTCCATGAATGAGTGAGATCATGTGGTATTTTTCCTTTATTGACTGGCTTATTTCACTTAGCATAATGCTCTCCAGTTCCATCCATGACGTTGCAAATGGTAAGAGTTCCTTCCCTCTTAGAGCAGCATAGTATTCCATCGTATAGATGTACCACAGTTTTCTAATCCATTCATCTACTGATGGGCATTTAGGCTGTTTCCAGATCTTAGCTATGGTGAATTGTGCTGCTATGAACATAGGGGTGCATATATCCTTTCTGATTGGTGTTTCTGGTTTCTTGGGATATATTCCTAGAAGTGGGATCACTGGGTCAAATGGGAGTTCCATTTTCAGTTTTTTAAGGAAACTCCATACTGTCTTCCATAGTGGCTGCACCAGTCTGCATTCCCACCAGCAGTGCACAAGTGTTCCTTTTTCTCCACATCCTCTCCAGCACTTGTCGTTTGTTGATTTGTTGATGATAGCCAGTCTGACAGGTGTGAGATGGTACCTCATTGCTGTTTTGATTTGCATCTCTCGGATGATTAGTGACTTTGAGCACATTTTCATATGTCTCTTGGCTTTCTGAATGTCCTCTTTTGAAAGGTGTCTATTTAGGTCCTTTGCCCATTTTTTGATTGGATTGTTTATCTTCCTTTTGTTAAGTTGTATGAGTTCCCTATAAATTTTGGAGATTAGGCCCTTATCAGATATGACATTGGCAAATATGTTTTCCCACACAGTGGGTTTTCTCATTGTTTTGTTGATGGTTTCTTCTGCTGTGCAGAAGCTTTTTATTTTGATGTAGTCCCATTTGTTCATTTTCTCTTTAGTTTCAAGTGCCCTAGGAGCTGTATCAGTGAAGAAATTGCTTCGGCATATGTCTGAGATTTTGTTGCCTTTGGATTCTACAAGAATTTTTATGGTTTCCGGTCATACATTTAAGTCCTTTATCCATTTTGAGTTTATTTTTGTGTATGGTGTAAGTAGGTGGTCTAGTTTCATTTTCTTGCATATATCTGTCCAATTTTCCCAACACCATTTATTGAAGAGACTATCTTGGCTCCATTGTATGTTCTTACCTCCTTTGTCAAATATTAATTGAGCATATTGGTTCGGGCCGATTTCTGGGCTCTCTATTCTATTCCATTGATCTATATGCCTGTTCTTGTGCCAGTACCAGGCGGTTTTGAGAACAGTGGCTTTGTAATACAGGTTTATATCTGGTATTGAGATCCCACCTACTTTGTTCTTTCTCAGGATTGCTGCAGCTATTCGGGGTCTTTTTTTATTCCAGATTAATTTGGGGGGAGTTCGTTCTAGATCTGTGAAGTATGCCGTTGGTGTTTTAATGGGAAGTGCATTGAATTTATAGATTGCTTTGGGTAGTATGGACATTTTAATGGTGTTGATCCTACCAATCCATGAACACGGTATGTTCTTCCATCTGTTTATGTCTTCCTCTATCTTTTTTTTCAACGTCCTGTAGTTTTCTGAGTAGAGGTCTTTTACCTCTTTAGTTTATTCCTAGGTAGCTTAATTTTTTTGGTGGGATGGTAAATGGGATTGTTTTGTAATCTCTCTTTCTGAAAGTTCACTATTGCTGTATAGAAATGCCTCAGATTTCTTGGGGTTAATTTTGTATCCTGCTACATTGCCAAATTCATGTATTAAGTCTAGTAGTTTTTTGATGGAATCTCTAGGGTTTTCTATGTATAATATTATATTACTTCCTCTTTTCCAATTTGTGTGAGAAGAGCTCAGGAGATTTATCTCAGTGCAGTGGCGGATGCAATGGCGTGAGCGCACTCCGCCTATACAAGCTTCCTCTACACACCGGGAAGTGGCAGCGCCCGCCTGAGTAAGCCCCCTAGAGCCCCTACATAGTACCCTAACTTTCCTACCATTCGTTGCCCTAAGGATGTTGTAAACTTCTGATTGGTCCAGAAAGTTATATATGTCCCTGTACTTAAACAATAAAGTTCAGACTGCGTCTTGAACCTGTCTCTGGAGTCGGACATGCTTTGTTAGGACTCCATCGGCCTCACCCCCGCGGGACCCCCTGCCTCAAATTTGGATGCCTTTTATTTCTTCTTCTTGCCTAATTGCGATGGCTAGTACTTCCAGTACTATGTTGAACAGGAGTGGTGAGAGCGGGCATCCCTGTCTTGTTCCTGTTCTTAGGGGAAATGGTGTTAGTTTTTGTCCATTGAGTATGATATTGGCTGTGGGCCTATCATATATGGCTTTTATTATGGTGAGGTATGATCCTTCTACTCCCACCTTGCTGAGAGTTTTTATCAAAAATGGGTGTTGTATTTTGTCAAATGCTTTTTCTGCATCAATTGATATGACCATGTGGTTTTTTTCTTTCAATTTGTTTATGTGATGTATCACGGTTATTGATTTGCGGATATTGTACCATCCTTGCATCCCTGGGATAAATCCTACTTGGTCATGGTGTATGATCTTTCTGATGTACTGCTGGATCCGATTTGCTAAGATTTTGTTGAGGATTTTGGCATCTATGTTCATGAGGGATATTGGCCTGTAATTCTCTTTCATTGTGTTGTCTTTACCTGGTTTTGGTATTAGGGTGATGCTGGCTTCATAGAATGAGCTTGGAAGTGTTCCTTCCTCCTGAATTTTTTGTATTAGTCTGAGGAGGATAGGTTTTAGTTCTTCCTTGAATGTTTGGTAAAACTCCCCTGTGAAGCCATCTGGTCCTGGGCTTTTGTTTGCTGGAAGCTTTTTGATGAATGCTTCAATTTCTTCCATAGTTATTGGCCTGTTGAGATTTTTAGATTCTTCCTGATTGAGTTTTGGAATGTTGTATTTTTCTAGGAATTTGTCCATTTCCTCCAGGTTGTCTAGTTTGTTGGAGTAGAGCTGACCATAGTATTTTTTAACAATAATTTGTATTTCTGTTGGGTCTGTTGTTATTTCTCCTCTGTCATTTCTGATTTTGTTTATTTGGGTCCTCTCTCTTTGCTTCTTGGTGAGCCTGGCTAGAGGTTTGTCAATCTTGTTTATCCTTTCGAAGAACCAGCTCTTGGTTTCATTGATTTTCTGTATTATTTTTTTTGGTCTCTATGTCATTTATTTCTGCTCTAATCTTTATTATCTCCTTCCTTCTGCTCACTCTGGGATTTTTTTGCTGCTCTCTTTCTAATTCTTTGAGTTGTAGAGTTAGATGATTTACTCCCATTTTTTCTTGTTTTTTGAGATAGGCCAGTAGAGCTATAAACTTCCTTCTCATGATTGCTTTCATTGCGTCCCATGGGTTTTGGATTGTTGTGTTTTCATTGTCATTAGTTTCCAGGATGTTTGTAATTTCTTCTTTGATCTCATTGGTAACCCAATCAATATTTAATAACATGCTATTCAGCTTCCAAGTGTTTGAGTATTTTGGGTTGTTTTTATTGTAGTTTATTTCTAATATTATGCCATTGTGGTCTGAGAAGATGCTTTTTATGATTTCAATCTTCTTGAATTTGGGGAGACTTTGTTTGAAGATGTCCCATGAGCACTTGAGAAGAATGTATATTCCGTGGCTTTGGGGTGAAATGTTCTGAAGATGTCAATTAAGTCCATCTGATCTAGTGAGTCATTTAGGATTGCTGTATCTTTGCTGATTTTGTCTAGAGGACTTATCCATTGATGTCAGTGGTGTATTAAAGTCCCCTACTATGATTGTATTGTTGTTGATCTCTCCTTTGATATCTTCCAGGAGTTTTTTTTATGTATTTGGGTGCTCCTGCATTGGGTGCATATATGTTTATCAGGGTTATATCTTCTTGTTGTATTGATCCTTTTAGTATTATGAAGTTTCCTTCCTTTTCTCTTGTTATGGCCTTCACTTTGAGGTCTATTTTGTCCGATATAACTATTGCTACCCCAGCTTTCTTTTCATTTCCATTTGCCTGAAAGATATTTATATATTTATCTTGTTTGCTCATTTGTTGCTTTCAATTTTGTATTTTACATATGAGTGAAATCATGTTCTTAATCTTTTCTGATTTATTTCCCTTAGCATGATATTCTCAAGATCTCTATCTCTCTCAAATCAATAAATTAAAAATTGTAAAAAAATCTATCCATATTGTCACAGATCTCAATATTTTATCTTTTCTTATGGCTGAGTAGTATTCCATTTTATATATATATATAAAATTTATTACTAGAAAATAAAATGTATCTAAACTAGTGCTTTTTTTTTTCTTCTTGTCTCCAGATTTGAAGCTCTGTTTAATGATCTGAATGAGAAAAAGGGTGAGCTTGGCATTACCAGCTTTGATGCTTCAGTTACTACCATGGAAGAAGTCTTTCATAAGTGAGTAATAATGACCTTAAAAAAATTTCCACCACTAAAATTATACACCATTTTGAAGGCAAACCTCACCTCACCCTATTTGCATTGCAAGAAATTAATTACAGTTATGGATTTTTAAAAATATGTTAATATTTATGCTAATGTAGTTCTGTATTTTCAGCTATGAATGTGTAAAGATTTTGAACTTGGGCCTTGATGCATATGTCTTACTATGTTAGTCAAGAAAAAAAACAAAAATTAATATTAATGTTATCATAGGAAAAGTTAGAATTGTAATTGGAGTCTGAACTAGAAATGACTTTAAAATTTTGACCTAACCATGTTTCCATAATTTATTTAATTTGTACATTATTTTATTTTATTGACAGTGTTACAGATGTCCCTCAGTTTCTCCCCCGTTACCACCCTCTTCCCAGCACCTAGCCAACTCCAGCCTTCACCATCCTATTCTCTGTGTCCGTGGGTGATGCATATATGCATACACGTTCTTTGGTTAATCTCTTCCCACCCACCCACCCCCACCTTTCCTCTGAGATTACACAGTCTATTCTGTGTTTCCATGCCTCTGGACCTATTTTGCTCATCAGTTTCTTATGATAATTAGATTCCACTTATAAATGAGATCATGTGATATTTATTTGTCTTTCTCTAACCAGCTTATTTCACTCAGTATAATACTCTCCAGATTCCTCCATGCTGTCTCAACGGATAAGAAATACTTATTTTTACAGCTGTGTAGTATTCCATGGTGTAAATGAACCACCACTCATCTACTGATGGGTCCCTGGGCTGTTTCCAGATCTTAGCTATTGTAAACAACACTGCTATGAATATAGGGGTGCGTATAGTCTTTCTTATTGGTGTTTTGGGATTATTCTTAAGATATATTCCTAGAAGTGGTATTACTGGGTCAAACAATAGTTCCGGTTTTTTAAGAATATATATTATTTTTAATTGTTTACAGTATTAGAGTTATCTCTCATTCACCTCCTTGACCCACCTCTACCCAGCCCCTACCCAACTCCCAGGTCTTCACCACCCTATTCCCTGTGTCCATGGGCTATGAAGATCAGTACATAAGTTTTTTTGGTTTAATTTCTTCTCATCCTCTCACCCCCAAATTGAGGTATGTCTGTCTGTTCCATGCCTCTAAGCTTCGAGTCTTACTTTGTTGATCACTTTTTAAAAAATTAAAAATGGAACTTCTGTTTGACCCAGCAAATCCACTTCTGGAAATACATCCTAAAAAACCCAAAACACCAATCAGAAAGAATATAAACACCCCTATGTTTATAGCAGCTTTATTTACAGTGGCTACGATTTAAATAGCCAAACTGCCCATTAGTGGATGAATGGGTAGTTCATTTTTTATGTTTTGAGGAAACTCCATACTGTTTTGCATAATGGCTGCACCAGTCTACATTCCCACCAGCAGTGAACTAGTGACCCTTTTCTCAACATCCTCCCCAACACTTTTTGTTTGTTGATTTATTGATGGTAGCCATTCTGGCAAGTGTGAAGTGAGGGAAGGGTATTTCACTTAGCATAATGCTCTCCAGGTCCCTCCATGCTGTTGCAAAGGATAAGAGGTCCGTATTTTTTTACTGCTGCATAGTATTCCATGGTGTAAATGTACCACAGCTTTTTTATCCACTCATCTACTGATGGGCACTTGGGCTGTTTCCAGACCTTAGCTTTTGTAAATTGTGCTGCTATGAAAATAAGGGTGCATACATTCTTTCTGATTGGTGTTTCGAGTTTCTTAGGCTATATTCCTGAAAGTGGGATTGCTGGGTCAAATGGCAGTTCCATATTTAATTTTTTAAGGAAAGTCCACAATGTTTTCTATAATGGCTGCACCAGTCTGCATTCCCACCAGAAGTGCACTAGGGCTCCCTTTTCTCCACATCCTCGCCAGCACTTGTTGTTTGTTGCTTTATTGATGGTAGCCATCTGGCAGGTGTAAGATGACACTTTGTTGTAGTTTTTAATGTGCATCTCTCTGATGATAAGTGACACTGAGCATTTTTTTTCATATGTCTGTTGGCCATCTGTGTGTTCTCTTTGGAGAAGTATCTATACCGATTCTTTCCACATTTTTTTTAAAAAAATTTATTTTTATTCATTATTGTCTTAAGTTTTACATATGCCTCCTTTTCTCCTCAATTGACACCCCCCCCCCAACCATTCCCACCCCAGGCAGGCCACCACCGCCCCAGTGTTTGTGTCAATTGGTTATGCTAGTATGCATGCCTACAAGTACTTTGGTTGCTCTCTAATCCCCGCCCCCCATCTTCCCTGCCATTTGACTCTGAATCTATTTTTGTTCATCAAATTATGTTGATCATTATATCCCACATATGAGTGAGATCATGTGATATTTATCTTTCTCTGAGTGGCGTATTTCACTTAGCGTAATGTTCTCCAGTTCCCTCTATGCTGTTCAAAGGGTAAGAATTCCTTCTTTTTTACAGCAGTGTAGTATTCCATTGTGTAGATGTGTCACAGTTTTCTAATCCACTCATCTTCTAAAGGGCACTTAGACTATTTACAAATCTTAGGTATTGTAAATTGTGCTGCTATGAACCTTGGAGTGTATATATCCTTTAAGACTGGTGTTTCTGATTTCTTGGGATATATTCCCAAAAGTGGGATTACTGGGTGAAATGAGAGTTCCATTTTTAACTTTTTGAGGAAATGCCATACTATTCTCTACAGTGGCTGCACCAGGCTGCATTCCCACCAGCAGTGCATGAGGGTTCCTTTTTCTCCACATCCTCACCAGCACTTGTCATTTGTTGATTTGTTGATGATAGTCATTCTGACAGGTGTGAGATGGTACCTCTTTTGTTGTTTTGATTTTAATATCTTGGATGATTAGTGACTTTGAGCATGTTTTCATGTCTCTCAGCCTTCTGTATGTCCTCTTTTGAGAAGTGTCTATTTAATCCTTTGCCCATTTTTTGATTGCATTGTTTATCTTCCTTTTGTTAAGTTGCATGAGTTCTCTGTAAATTTTGGAGATTAAACCCTTATCTGAAATAGCATTGGCAAATATGTTCTCCCATGCTTTCTTGTGTTGGTGATGGTTTCTTTTGCTGTGAAGAAGCTTTTTATTTTGATGTAGTCCCATTTATTCATTTTCTCCTTAGTTTTCATTGCCCTAGAATCTGTGTCAGTAAAGATATTGTTATGACATATTTCTGCTATTTTGCTGCCTATGGAGTCTTGTAGGATTTTTATGGTTTCCCGTCTGCCGGAAGCCGGTCCATCCTTGCTGCTTGACACAGTCGCTGCAGGAAAGAAACATCTGCACAGCATATGTTTCAAGGGACCTGGCGTATATAGCATACTGTTCTTAATATGTTTGCTCCCCTTAGCGCTGTGTGTTTTAACCAAGGTCACCTCTCCGAGAAAGGTTGTTTCCCCAGGTAGGAATTTTTCCCTGAAGTCAGGGAGGGCATGAAACTCCTTAACTAAGTGCCAGGCGGGTAGTTAATCACTACAAACAATCATGCTTAAGCTACATAATCTTTACTCCCTGGAATGGAGATAAGAAACGCCCTAACCTTTGTAATAGAAATTGACAGGATTAAAATCAACTGGTATAAATACGGATGTAACAAGACAATAAACAGCAGAGCCTCTCTGGAGATCGAGACCAGAACTTGGCTGGAGATCCTGGCTAGGCTGCTGATCAACTGAGCGCTGTCTCCGTGTCATTCCTTCTTCGCCGACTCCGTCTACACCTTTGGGGACCCCTGGACCTGCTGGGGCTGGACCCCGGCACCCGTCTTACATTTAAGTCCTTTATCCATTTTGAGTTTGTTTTTCTGTATGGTGTAAGTTGGTGATCTAGTTTCATTATTTTGCATGTATCTGACCAAATTTCCCAGCACCATTTATTGAAGAGACTGTCTTGACTCTATTGTATATTCTTGCCTCCTTTGTCAAATATTAATTGAGCATAATGGCCTGGCTAGATTTCTGGGTTCTCTGTCCTATTCCACTGATCTATATGTCTGTTCTTGTGTCAGTACCAGGCAGTTTTGAGAACCATGGCTTGGTAATATAGCTTGATATCTGGTATTGTGATTCCTCCAACTTTGTTCTTCTTTCTCTAGATTGCTGCAGCTATTTGGATTCTCTTTTTATTCCATATGAATTTTTGGAAAGTTTGTTCCAGGTCTTTGAAATATGCTGTTGGTATTTTAATGGGGATTGCATTGAATCTATAAATTGCTTTGGGTATTCTGGACATTTTAATGATGTTGATTCTACCAATCCATGAACATGGTATGGTCTTCCATTTGTTTATGTCTTCCTCTATCTTTTTTTTTCAGTGTCCTGTAGTTTTCCAATTACAGGTCTTTTACCTCTTTAGTTAAGTTTATTCCTAGGTATCTTAATTTTTTTGGTGCAATGGTAAATGGGATTTTTTGTTTGTTTCTCTTTCTGTGAGTTCATTATTGGTGTATAAAAAGGCCATAGATTACTGGGTGTTAATTTTGTATCCTGCTACATTGCCGAATACATTTATTAGGTCTAGTCGTTTTTTATGGAGTTTGTGGGTTTTTCTATGTACAGTATCATGTCATCTGCACATAAGGACAGTTTTACTTCTTCTTTTCCAATTTTGAGTCCTTTTATTACTTCTTGTTGTCTGATTCCTGTGGCTAGCACTTCTAGTACTATATCAAACAGGAGTAGTGAAAGTGGGCACCCCTATCTTGTTCCCTATCTTAGTGGAAATGAGTTTAGTTTTTGCCCATTGAGTATGATGTTGGCTATAGGTTTGTCATATATGGCTTTTATTATGTTGATGTATGATCCCTCTATTCCCACTTTGCTGAGAGTTTTTATCAAGAAAGTGTGTTGGATTTTGTCAAATGCTTTTTCTGCATCATTTGATATGTGATTTTTGTCTCCCAATTTGTTTATGTGATGGTATCAAGTTTGTTGATTTGCGGATATTGTACCCTCCTTCCATCCACACTTGGTCATGCTGTCTGATCTTTCTAATGTAATGCTGGATCCGATTTGCTAAAATTTTATGGAGGATTTTAGCATCTATGTTCATCAAGGTAATTGGCCTGTAGCTCTCTTTCTTTGTGGTGTCTTTATCTGATTTTGGAATTAGGGTAATGCTGGCTTCATAGAAAGAGCTTGGAAGTGTGCCTTCCTCTTGAATTTTTTGGAATAGTCTGAGGGGTATAGGTTTTAGTTCTTCTTTGAATGCTTGGTAGAACTCCCCAGTAAACCCAGTCGGACCAGAGCTTTTGTTTGCTGGAAGATTTTTGATCGTTGCTTCAATTTCTTCAGTGGTTATCGGCCTATTCAGGTTTTTTTATTCTTCCTGATTGACTTTTGGGAGCTTGTATTTTTCTAAGAATATGACCATTTCGTCTAGATTGTTCATTTTGTTAGAATAGAGTTGTTCATAGTATTTTTTTCTTAACAGTTTGTATTTCTGTAGGATCGGCTGTTATTTCACCTCTTTCATTTCTCATTTTGTTTATTTGTGTCCTCTCTCTCTGCTTCTTGGTGAGCGTGGCTAAAGGTTCATCAATCTCGTTTATCCGTTCAAAGAACCAGCTCTTGGTTTTATTGATCTTTTGTGTTGTTTATTTGGTCTCTCTGTCATTTATTTCTGCTCTGATCTTTATTATTTCCTTCCTTCTGTTTATGCTGGGCTTTTCCTGTTGCTCTCTTTCTAACTCTTTGATTTGTAGGGTTAGGTAATTTATTACCATTTTTTCTTGGTTTTTTTTTTTTTTTTTTTTTTTGAGGTACGCCTGTAAACTTCCCTCTCAAGACTCTTTAAATGTGTCCCATAGGTTTTAGATTGTTGTGTTTTCATTGTCATTTGTTGCCATGATGCTTTTTATTTCTTCTTTGATCTCTCTGGCAACCCAGTCGTTGTTTAATAGCATGCTATTTAGCCTCCAGGTGTTTGATTTTTTTCATTGTTTTTATTGTGATTGATTTCTAATTTTATGCCATTGTGATCTGAGAAAATGCTTGATATGATATGATTTCTATCTTCTTGAATTTGAAGAAACTTTGTTTGTGCCCCAATATGTAGTCTGTCTTTGAAAATGTCCTATGTGCACTTGAGAAGAATGTATATTCCATGGCTTTTGGGTGAAATGTTCTAAAGGTGTCAATTCCATCTGATCTAGTGAGTCATTTAGGATTGATGTTTCTTTTTGATTTTTTGTTTAGAAGATTTACCCAGTGGTGTTAGTGGGATATTAAAGTCCCCTATTATGACTGTATTGCTGTCAATCTCTCCCTTGGTATCCTCCAGAAGTTTTTTATGTATTTGGGTGCGCCTATATTGGGTGCATATATGTTTACCAGAGTTATATCTTCTTGTTGAATTGCTCCCTTTAGTATTATAAAGTGGCCTTCCTTACCTTTTTTATGGCCTTCGCTTTGAGGTCTAATTTGTCAGATATAAGTATTGCTACCCCAGCTTTTTTTTCATTTCCATTAGCCTGAAAACCCTTTTCCCATACCTTCACCATCAGTCTCTGTGAGCCCTTTGTTCTGAGGTGGGTCTCCTGTAGACAGCAGATATATGGGTCATGTTTTCTTATCCATTCAGCTATCCTAGGTCTTTTGATTGGGCATTTAATCCATTTACATTTAAAGTTATTATTGATAGATACTTCTTTGTAACCATTTTTATTCTTTATGCCTGTGTTCCTTCGTCCTTTCCAATTTCTTCTTTTTACAGCAGACCCTTTAGCATTTCTTGCATTGCTGGTTTGGTGGTCCTTCCTTTGTCTGTGAAGCTCCTGATTTCACCCTCAGCTTTGATTGATACAGTATTGTATCAATACTTGTTGGGTATAGTATTCTTGGATTCAGACCCTTGCTTTGCATGACTTTGTATATTTCATTCCATTCCTTTCTGGCCTGATGTGTTTCTATTGAGAAATCTGTTCATAGTCTGATGGGAGATCCCTTGTAGGTAACTTTCTGTCTCTCTCTGGCAGCCTTTAAGATTCTTACTTTGTCGTTGATGTTTGCCAATTTAATTATAATGTGTCTTGGTGTTTGTCTTTTTGGGTTCATCTTGTTTGGGACTCTGAGCTTCTTGGACTTGTGTGAGTTTTTTCTTGCCAATATCAGGGAAGTTTTCTGTCATTTTTTCAAACAAGTTTTCTATTCCTTGCTCAGTTTCCTCTCCTTCTGGTACCCCAATTATGCAAATGTTGCTTTGTTTCATGTTGTCCCAAAGTTCCCTTAGGTTCTCCTCCTGGTTTTTAAGTTTTTGTTCTAGTTGCTGCTCTCTTGGGTATTTTTTCCTACCTTTTCTTCTAGCTCACTGATGCGGTCCTCCACTTCCTCTAGTCTACTGTTGATGCTTTCTATTGTGTTCTTTATTGCAGTGATGTCATTCTTCATTTCTGCTTGGTTCTTCTTCATTTCCTCTTAATTCTTACACATATTGTTGAATTTGTCTTCTATCCTTTTCAGCGCCCTTCTGATCATTGCTCTGAATTCATTCTCTGACAAATTGCTCGCCTCCATTTCGTTTACTTCCTTTTCCAGTGATTCCTCCATTTCTTTCATATGGGTGCTGTTTCTTTGTCTCCCCATGTTCGCTCCTCTCAGGGTGTCTGGTTATGGAAATGTTGGTCAAAAGGTACAACCTTTCAGATATAAGATGAGTAAGTTCTAGAGAATACAGGTCTCCACAATACATTATGGTAACTATATTTAATAATAATTGTAAATTTGAAATTTTCTAAGACAATAGATCACAAGTAATTTTTTTGCCCAAAAGGCAAAAGTAACTCTGTGATGTGATGAATTTGTTAATTATCTTGACTGTGGTAATGATTTCACAATGTATACACATACCAAAACATATAGTATATGTTCTATACTATAAATACATATATAATTTTTATATGTCAATCATACTTCAATAAAGCTAAAAAATAAAAAAGATAAATAGAAGGAAACAAGATGTTAGATATAAGCCCAAATATATTGATAATTATGTAAATGGATGAAATACAATTTGGATGCTACTTTTAAGAGAATGTGTGTATGTTTGTGTATGTTTTTTCCTGTTTATACATTTCTGTGGAAAATATCTCATCAGGATTCTCTCTAGGTAATAAGAATTTTTTTCTTCCACTTATTTATATTATTGGATGGTTTCCTAATGGAAATTTATTGCCATTGAGTACAATATGAAGAATTAAAAACTTCATATGACAAAGAAAAATATTAAATGATTATTTTAGAAAGTATAATGGTCCTCAAGACTTTTAGTATCAAACAACAGACAACCCTGCAGGGACGTTTTAAAGCAAGGTTTTAATATGCATATGTGATCTTTAAAGGCTACAGAAGTCATCAATCTACTCATTACTGGGAAGGTCATAATTCAGAATGATTAATGTTGTATTCCATACAAATGCTAATGGTGGAATTTAAATTACCTTGATAGTTCTATGGCTTAGAAAAAATACATCTTTTAAATCATGTATTTCTTACCAAGTGTTTTATCACTTTAGTGTATTTTTTCCTGTCTCTCAGTATAATATTTTTCTATTATTCTACTTAGTACTTTCCTCCTCAGATTGTAATTACTTGTGTATATCTCTTTATTTTTCTCGAATATCTATACCCAAAGACCCAGCTTTAAACATAGGCAGCAGTAAGAAATGTAAGGACTTAAAAAAAACACACTAGCCTATGTCCCCATAATTTCATAAAATACATAACATTGTAACCCTCAAAGGAGAGTTACTATCTTTCATGAAAGGTAACTTCTTTAACTTGTATATGTTTAGCTTAAGACAACATTGAATATATTCAAATATTTTTTGCATGATAACACAGTTCCTCAGAATTATCAGAACTCTGCCTTGAATTTCTGTTATCCCTCTGCCTGGTTTACTGGGATCCCCTGTTACCATGCTGCCTCAAAACAATATGCCGGCAGTCAGTGAGAACGAGGAAGGAGGGTCCATATTTGGAACTTTCTTTTACATTCCCCAAATAAAATAGTTTAAGGCTCTTGTCAAAATAAAATGTTTTGTGCTTTTTCTGTGTACTTGTGTGTATGTAGGGCCAATAAACTGGCACATTCCCAAATGGATAGTCTACCCTCCATATCCTCTTCCTTGGAGGGCCAAAGAAAAAGGCAAGACATGAAGCAGAATAGGATTATGCCCAGAAACTACAACACAACAGTTTTCTCCAGATTGAGTGAAATTACTACCATTGAATTTAACACTGGGGTGAGCACATTTACTAATAATTTAATCAGTAAGTTGGTTTGTGTTTGAGATGTACAATTTCAAATCTGAACTTAAAAGATGTTTGAAGTTTAGCCATAGAAGACCCAGACAGATATGGTATCCTGATGCAGGAGAAATGGATTCTAAAGAAAAGACAGCTGCTCTCACTATTGATATTTTTCAGAATCACTTTGAAAAGTACTCATTCATTTTCTCATAAATTTTTCCCTTTGTTCAGATCTAACAAAAAACTCAAGATTTATGACAGCTGTGATCAGATGATACTGGTTGATCCAATTAGGGGTATTTTTTTCACTATGAATCATAGTTTGTGTATTAAAACCTAGCAAAGGATAATACTTCCATATAAGTTTTGTAGGGATATTTCCTTTTAAAATGGAGAAATAGAAGGATGATTTTTTGATATTAAGTAAAAGAAATAAATATAATTTTGTTTTTCTAATCAGAAACACTATATGTATATTAAGGAATAAAATCATTAGATTTTTCATGTAGTTAGATCAGAAACCAGATTCTAATTATTTCCCTTATTACCTTACACAAATAAAACTTTTTACACCATCTTGTTATTTTCTTGGGTCCAATTCAAGTATATATTTCTATTATATGTGTATATCTTCTGCTGTAAAAAAATTGAAACATTTATATTAATGGGTTCCAATATGAATATCATACTTGAGTCACCAACAATTGTACTGCTATGTTTTTTTCTCTCTTTTCAGTTTCCACTTTACCGCCAGCAATTTTATTGCATGTTTGTAAAGAGAGCACTGTTCAGTTTGCGTAACTGGAAGCTGGTGTTACTACAGATATCAGTAATTGTCGTTGTCACTACATATCTATTAACAACTGAAAACTTACGTTCTGAGATACCCGTCAGAGAAATTGATTTGAGTCAGTATGGTCAAACAATTGTGCCTTACTCAGTTTCAGGGAAATCTGATTTGGCTATGAATTTAATAAAGAACCTTAAGATTTTTCTAGCACTTGCGAACCAACAATTGCATGAAGTGCAAGGTAAGACCCATCTATAATTAAAAAAAAAAAGTGTAATATGCTAATTAGACCAGATATCCTTCTGAACGACCTTCCAGATGAAGTCGGGGCTGCAAGGGAAGCCCGGGTTCCGGGTGCCAGAGGGAAGCCAGTGCTGGCAGCCAGGGAAAGGAAGGCCTACTCTTGCATGAATTTCATGCATCGGGCCTCTAGTAGGAAATAAAGAGACTGCTGCTATATGAAGACATTTGTATCACTTGCAAAAAAAAGGGATTTAACTGTGGTATTTAGCTACCCATTTCTTTCATTTTCTACAAATAACCTTAGAGGCAGCTAAATAAGAGGCCAAAAAAAAATGTACACTAAAGGCAACTGACCACAAAAGTAGTAAGTAATTAATGGAGGTGTTTTGGCACTGGGTGGTCTTTCAGCTAATTGTATCACCATTCAGAGGATGGGTAAAATAGCCAAAATACTATGTTGTGAAATTTAGCATAGATTTTTATTCTAACAAGAATATAAATATGTTTCTCCAAGCTCTCATAGGGTGAAATGTTGGTTTCAAGAAGGAACATTGTCCTTTAATCTAGTATATTGGCCATTCTAAAAACAAGTGGCTGCCCTATCTGGCTTGGCTCAATGGATAGAGCATTGGCCTGCGGACTGAAGGGTCCTGGGTTCAATTCTGGCCGGAGGCACATACCCAGGTTTTGGGCTCAGTCCCAGTGGGGGGCATGCAGAAGGAAGCTGATCAATGAGTATCTCTCATATTGATGTTTCTCTCTTTCCCTCTTTCTTCCTCTCTGAATCAATGAAAATATTTTTTAAATATATAAAAACAAGTGGCTGAAGACTTAGTAGACTGACTCCTCAAACTAAGTTTTTGAAGATAGTATAAGTAACTATCCTTAATTAGTTCAATGTTTATTTTCATATTGAACACATTTTCTGCATTTTTATTTTTTATGCTAAAAACACTCCTTTTATATAGCTTACTTGTTATCTATTGTGTAACAAATTTCCCCAAAACTTAATGGATGGAGAATTTGAATTTTTGGTATGGTGAAATGAACCTCTCTCCAACAAAAGCAACAAAGTACTTAAAAAACATTTTTCCCATTTTTAATCATCTTTATTTTTCAATTATAGTTGACATATAATATTATATTAGTTTCAGTTGTACATCCCAATGATTAGCCATTACATAACTTACTAAGTTATTATCCCAATAAATCTTACACCCACCTGACACCATGAATAGTTATTAGAACACTAATAACTATATTTCCTATGCTACACTTTACATCCCATGACTACTCTGTAACAACCAACTTGAATTGCTTAATCCCTTCAACTTTTTCACCCAACCCTTCAATCACCCTCTCATCTGGCAATCATCACAATGTTCTCTGCATGAATCTGTGTCTGTTCTGCTTGTTCATTTGTTTTGTTTTTTAGATTAAATTGTTGATAGAAATGTATTTATTGACCTTTTTTAAAATATATTTTATTGATTTCAGAGAGGAAGGAAGAGGGAGAGATAGAAACATCAATGATGAGAGACAATCATCATTGCTCAGCTGCCTCCTGCACGCCCCTTACTGGGGATTGGACCCACAACCCAGGCATGTGCCCTTGACCGAAATCGAACCTGGCACCTTTCAGTTTGCAGGCTGATGCTCTATCCACTGAGCCAAACCAGCTAGGGCTTTATTGACCTTTTATTATTCATATTTTTATCTTTTGTATTTCTTCTTCTTAAAGAAGACCCTTATCTAATAAAGAGGGAATATGCTAATTGACCCTCACACCATCGAAAAGATGGAAGTGCCCATGGCCAATAAGGAGGGAATATGCTAATTGACTGTCATGCCCTCAAAGATGGTGTTGCCCACAGTCAATAAGGAGGGAATATGCTAATTGACTGTCACACCCTCAAAGATGGCAGCACCCACAGCCACAAGATGGCAGTGCCCAGTCCTCTCAGCCCCGCCAGGGAAGCAGGCATTCCTCGGGCCTGCCTCTGGAGACCCCCAGTCCCCTCAGCCCCCCAGGCACCCAGGGCCAGCCCAAGGCTCAGGCAAGCCTCGAATGGCGGCTACCCAGCCACCCAGGGCTGCCTGAGGCTCAGGTAACGAGGGCTGGTTGAGGCTTGCACTGCCGGCAGTGGCAGCAACAGGGGTGTGATGGGGCATCATCGCCTTCCCCTGATCGCCAGGTCGTCTCCCACCCTGAGAGCTCCGAGACTGTGAGAGGGGGCAGGCTGGGCTTAGGGACCACCCCCCCTCTAGTGCATGAATTTTCATGCACCAGGCCTCTAGTTTCATATAATACTGTTTTGGTGGTGATAAACTCCTTTAGCTTTTTCTTGTCCAGGAAGTCTTTATATGTCCTTCTATTCTAAATGATATATTTGCTGAGTAGAGTAATCATAATTGTACGTCCTTTTTTAAAATTCTTTATTGTTTAAAGTATTACTTATGTCTCATTTTCCCCCCATTGACCTTTCCCCAGCCACCTCCCCCACATACACATACCCCCTTCCCCGTAGAATCTGTGTCCATTGTTTCTGCTTATACTAGAGGCCTGGTGCACAAATTCATGCACCAGTGGGGTACCTCAGCCTGGCCTGTGGGATCAGGCTGAAACTGGCTCTCTGACATCCCCCGAGGGGTCCCAGATTGTGAGAGAGTGCAGGCCAGGCTAAGGAACCCCACCAGTGCACAATCAGGGCCAGGGAGGGGCACAGGAGTTTGGCCAGCCAGGGAAGGATCTCAGGAGGGCTCCAGGGTGTGTCCAACCCGTCTCACTCAGTCCCAATTGGCCAGACCCTAGCAGCAAGCTAACCTACCAGTTGGAGCATCTGCCTCCTGGTGGTCAGTGCACATCATAGCAAGCAGTTGAGTGGCCTTAGCATATCATTAGCATATTACACTTTGATTGGTTAAACGGCCAATCAGACGACTGAACATATTAGGCTTTTATTATATAGGATGCATGCATACAAGTCATTTGGTTTATCTCTTCCCCCCTCCCCTGCCTTCCCTCTGAAGTTTAACAGTCTGTTCAATACTTCTCTGTCTCTGGATTTATTTATGTTAATCAGTTTATGTTGCTCATTATATTCCAACTGGCTTATTTTGCTTAGCTTAATGCTCTCCATGTTCATCCATGCTGTTGTGAATGGTAAGAGTTCTTTCCTTGCATTCTATGACTGAATATTTCTTGCCACTTCCTTCTGGTCTGCAAAGTTTCTGTTGAAAAGTCAGCTGGAAGTCTTGTAGGAATTCCACTGTAGGTCGCTAACTGCTTTTCTTTTGATGCTTATGAGACACTCTCTTTGTCTTTAACCTTCTGCATTTAATTATGATGTGTCTTGGTTTGCGGCTCTTTGGGTTCATCTTGTTTGGGACTCTCTGCACTTTTTAAACTTGTATGTTTATTTCCTTCACCAAGTTGGCAAAGTTTTCTGTCATTTTTTTTTCCAAATAGGTTTTCAATTCCTTGCGCGCTCTCTCTCTCTCTCTCCTCCTTCCATAATCCCCATGATACAAATATTGGTATGCTTGAAGTTGTTCCAGAGGTGCCTTACACTATCCTGATTATTTTTTATTCCTTATTCTTTTTGCTGTTCTGATTAGTGTTTTTTCTTTCTTAACTTCCAAATAGATGATTTGATTCTTGGTTTCATCTTCTCTACTATTGATATACTGCAAATTATACTTAATTTCAGTTAGTGTATCCTTCATTCTCCCTGGTTCTTTTTATGCTGTTGAGGTTCTCACTAATTCATTGAGCGTCTTATAACCAGTGTTTTGAACTCTGCATCTAGTAGATTGCTTGTCTCCATTCCTTTCAGTTCTCTTAATGAAATTTTCTTCTATTCTTTCATTTGGGGCATATTTCTTTGTCTCCTCATTTTGACAGCCTCCTGGGTGTGTGTATATATTAGGTAGGGCTGCTACGTCTCCCAGGCTAATGCAGTAGGTGTTCGGTAGGATCTAGTGGTATAGTCTCTTGATCATCCAAGCTGGCCCCCACATTTGGGTCCATGTAGACCCTCCTATTTTAGTTGAGTCTTCATCGATGTTGGCCCATCAATGGGAGGTAGTTACCCTCAGGCCAATCAGCTAAAAGGACTGAATACAACCACTGACCACCAGCCATTTTATTATTGAAAGTGTTACAGATATCCTCTGTTATTTCCCCATTGACTTCATTAACCCCACTCCCACTCTATTGTGTGTCCAGAAGCTGTGCATATATGCATATAAGTTATTTGGTTAATCTCTTCCTGCTACTCTGAAATTAGTCAGTCTGTTGCAAGATTCAATCTCTCTGGATCTGTTTTATTCGTCAGTTTATTTTATTCATTAGACTCCACATATAAGTGAGATCATGTGATACTTGTGTTTCTCTGACAAGCACATTTCACTTAACATAATACTCTCCAGTTCCCTCTATGCTGCCCCAAACAGTAAGAAATCATTCTTTTTTAGAGCTGCATAGTATTCCATTGTATAAATGTACCAGAGATTTTTAATCCACTCATCTGCTCAGGGCACTTAAGCTGTTTTCAGATCTTAGCTATTGTAAATAATGCTGCTATAAACACAGGAATGCATATATTTTTTTCTGACTGGTGTTTCAGGCTTCTTAGGATATATTCCTAGGAGTAGGATTACTAGATCAAATGGCAATTCCATTTTTAATTTTTTCAGGAAACTCACACTGTTTTCAAAATTTGTTGTACCACGCTGCATTCCCACCAGCAGTATACTAGTGTTCCCTTTTCTCCATATCCTTGCCAGTTCTTGTCATTTCTTGATTCCTTCACCAGTACTTGTCATTTCTTGATTTCTTGGTGGTAGCCATTCTGACAGGTATGAGATAATACCTCATTGTCATTTTAATCTGAATCTCTCTGATGAATAGTGATGTTGAGCATTGTTTCATATGTCTCTTGGCCTTTTGTATGTCCTTTTTGGAGAAGTGTCTATTTAGGTCCTCGCCCATTTTTTAATTGGGTTGCTTGTCTCTTTTGTTGATATGTATGAGTACTTTTTATATTTTGGAGATTAACCACATTATCAGATGTGTCGTTGGCATAAATGTAATCCCATGCCAGGGGTTCCCTTTTCAATTAGATGCTGGTTTCCTTTTGCTTTGCAGAAGCATTTTAGTTCGATGCAGTCCATTTGTTTATTTTTTCTTTTGTTTCTCTTTCCCTAGGAGATGTATCTGTGAAAATTCTAATATGTGAGATGTCTAATATTTTACTGCCTATGTTTTCTTCTAGGATTTTTATGGTTTCACAACTTACATTCGAGTCCTTTACTCATTTTTAGTTTATTCTTATGTACAGTGTAAGTTGGTAATCTAGTTTAATTCTTTTGCATGTATATATCCAATTATCCCAATACCATTTATTAAAGAGACTATCTTTACTCCATTATATACCTTGCCTCCATTGTCAAATACTAATTGAACATAATAACTTGGGTCAATTTCTGGGTTTTCTGAACTGATCCGTTGTTCTCTATGCCTGTTCTTGTGCCAGTACTAGGCTATTTTGAGTACATTGGCTTTATAGTATAACTTGATATCCAGTATTGTGATCCCTCCAAATTTGTTCATCTTTCTCAAGATTGCTGTGGCCATTTTTTTAAATTCCTTTATTGATTAAGTTATTACATAGGTGTCCATACCCCTCCTTTGCCCCCGACGCCCCCCACTCATGCCCTCAACCCCTGTTGTCTGTGTCCATTGGTTAGGCTTATATGCATTATGCATGTATACAAGTCCCTTGGTTTATCTCCCCACTTACCCCACCATCCCCTACCTTCCCTCTGAGGTTTGACGGTCTGATCAATTCTTCTCTGTCTCTGCATCTGTTTTTGTTCATCAGTTTATGTTGTTCATTATATTCCACAAATGAGTGAGATCATGTGATATGTATCTTTCTCTGACTGGCTTATTTCTTGAGTCACTTAGCATAATGTTCTCCAGTTCCATCCATGCTGTTGCAAGTGGTAAGAATTCCCTTTTTTTAGAGCAGCGTAGTATTCCACTGTGTAGATGTACCAGAGTTTTCTAATCCACTCATCTGATGATGGGCACTTAGGCTGTTTCCAAATCTTAGCTATGGTGAATTGTGCCTCAATGAACATAGGGGTGCATATATCCTTTCTGATTGGTGTTTCTAATTTCTTGGAATATATTCCTAAAAGTGGGATCACTGGATCAAATGGAACTTCCATTTTTAGTTTTTGAGGAAACTCCATACTGTTCTCCACAGTAGCTGCACCAGTCTGCATTCCCACCAGCAGTGCACAAGGGTTCCTTTTTTCTCCACATCCTCGCCAGCTCTTGTCGTTTGTTAATTTGTTGATGGTAGCCAGTCTGACAGGTGTGAGATGGTACCACATTGTTGTTTTGATTGAGCCTGTTTTTATATGTCTCTTGGCCTTCCTTCTGTCTTCTTTCGAAAAATACCTACTTAGGTTCCTTGCCCATTTTTTGATTGGGTTGTTTATCTTCCTTTTGTTAAATTGTATGAGTTCCCTGTAAATGTTGGAAATTAAACCCTTATCAGAGATAACATTGGCAAATATGTGCTCCCACGCAGTGGACTTTCTTGCTGTTTTGTTGATGGTTTCTTTTGCTGTGCAAAAACTTTTTATTTTGATGTAGTCCCATTTGTTTATTTTCTCTTTAGTTTCAATTGCCCTAGAAGCAGTATCGGTGAGGAAATTGCTTTTACATGTCTGAGATTTTGCTGCCTGTGGATTCCTCTACTATTTTTATGGTTTCCTGTCTTATGTTTAAGTCCTTTATCCATTTTGAGTTTATTTTTGTGTATGGTGTAAGTTGGTGGTCTAGTTTCATTTTTTTTTTCATGTATCTGTCCAATTTTCCCAACACCATTTATTGAAGAGACTGTCTTGACTCCATTGTATGTTCATGCCTCCTTTGTCAAATATTAATTGAGCATAGTTGTTTGGGTCGATTTCTGGGTTCTCTATTCTATTCCATTGATTTATATGTCTATTCTCGTGCCTGTACCAGGCTGTTTTGAGAATAGTGGCTTTGTAATCCAGCTTGATATCTGGTATTGAGATCCCGCCTACTTTGTTCTTCTTACTCAAGATTGCTGCAGCTATTCAGGGTCTTTTTTTATTCTAGGTGAATTTTTGGAACGTTCATTCTAGGTCTGTGAAATATGCCATTAGTATTTTAATGGGGAGTGCATTGAATCTATAGATTGCTTTGGGTATTCTGGACATTTTAATGATATTGATTCTACCAATCCATGAATACGGCATGTTCTTCCACCTATTTATGTCTTCCTCTATCTTTTCAGTGTCCTATAGTTTTCCATGTATAGGTCCTTTACCTCCTTAGTTAAGTTTATTCCTAAGTATCTTAATTTTTTTGGTGCAATGGTAAATGGGAGTGCTTTTTTAGTCTCTCTTTCTGTGAATTCACTGTTGGTGTATAAAAAAGTCATAGATATCTTGGCATTAATTTTGTATCCTGCTACATTGCCGAATTCATTTATTAAGTCTAATGATTTCTTGATGGAGTCTTTAGAGTTTTCTATGTACAGTATCATGTCATCTGCGAATGAGGACAGTTTTACTTCTTTTCAAATTTGGATGCCTTTTATTTCTTCTTCTTGTCTAATCACAATGTCTCATACTTACAGTACTATGTTGAACAGGAGTGGTGAGTATAGGCATCCCTTTCTTGTTCCTATTCTTACGGGAAATGGTATTAGTTTTTGCCCATTGAATATGATGTTGGCTGTGGGTGTGTCATATATGGCTTTTATTATGTTGAGGTATGATCCTTCTATTCCCACCTTGCTGATAGCTTTTATCAAGAAAGTGTATTGGATTTTGTCAAATGCTTTTTCTGCATCGATTGATATGACTATGTGATTTTTATCTCTCAATTTGGTTATGTGATGTATCACATGTATTGATTTGTGGATATTCTACCATCCTTGCATCCTTGGGATAAATCCTACTTGGTCATTGTGTATGATTTTTCTGATGTACTGCTGGATCTGATTTGCTAGAATTGTCTTAAAGATATTGGCATCTATGTTCATGAGGGATATTCGCCTGTAATTCTCTTATACATTGTGTTGTCTCTATCTGGTTTTGGTATTATGGTGATGCTGGCTTCATAGAATGAGCCGGGCAATGTTCCTTCCTCTTGAATTTTTTGGAATAGTCCGAGGAAGATAGCTTTCAGTTTTTCCTTAAATGTTTGGTAAAACTCCTCTGTGAAGCCATCTGGCCCCAGGCTTTTGTTTGTGGTAAGCTTTTTTATGACTGCTTCAATATTTCCATAGTTATTGGCCTATTGATATTTTTAGATTCTTCCTGATTGAGTTTTGGAAGGTTGTATTTTTCTAGGAATATGTCCATTTTCTCCATGATATCTAGTTTGTTGGAATAGAGTTGTTCATAGTATTTTTTTTTTTAATATGGAACGCTTCACGAATTTGCGTGTCATCCTTGTGCGGGGACCATGCTAATCTTCTCTGTATCGTTCCAATTTTAGTATATGTGCTGCCGAAGCAAGCACTCATAGTATTTTTTAACAATCCTTTGTATTTCTGTAGGATCTGTTATTATTTCGCCTCTTTCATTTCTCATTTTCTTTATTTGAGTCCTTTCTCTTTGCTTCTTGGTTAGCCTGGCTAGAGGTTGATCGATCTTGATTATCCTTTCAAAGAACCAGCTCTTGGTTTCATTGATCTTTTGCATTTTTTTTTTTGGTCTCTATGCCATTTATTTCTGCTCTGATCTTTATTATCTCCTTCCTTCTGCTCATTCTGGGCTTTTCTTGTTGCTCTCTTTCTAATTCTTTAAGTTGTAAAGTTTGATGATTTACTACCATTTTTTTGTTGGTTTTTTTGAGATAGAGCTATAAACTTCCCTCTCAGGACTGCTTTCATTGTGTCCCATAGATTTTGGATTGTTGTGTTTTTGTTGTCATTACTTTCCAGGATGTTTTTAATTTCTTCTTTGATCTCTTTGGTAACGCAGTCATTGTTTAATAGCATGCTATTCAGCTTTCAAATGTTTGAATTTTTTGGATTGATTTATTGTCAGTTTATTTCTTTTTTTTTAATGAAATCTTTATTGTTCAGATTATTACATTTGTTCCTTTTCCCCCCCCCCATAACTCCCCTCCTCCCAGTTCCCGCCCCACCCTCCGCCCTCACTCCCCACCCACTGTCCTCATCCATAGGTGCACGATTTTTGTCCAGTCTCTTCCCACATCTCCCACACCCCTTTCCCGCCCAAGAATAGTCAGTCCATTCCCTTTCTATGTCCCTGATTCTATTATAATCAACAGTTCATTCTGTTCATCAGATTATTTATTCACTTGATTCTTAGATTCACTTGTTGATAGATGCATATTTGTTGTTCATAATTTGTATCTTTACCTTTTTCTTCCTCTTCCTCTTCTTAAAGGATACCTTTCAGCATTTCATATAATCCTGGTTTGGTGGTGATGAACTCCTTTAGCTTTTCCTTATCTGTGAAGCTCTTTATCTGACCTTCAATTCTGAATGATAGCTTTGCTGGATAAAGTAATCTTGGTTGTAGGTTCTTGGTATTCATCACTCTGAATATTTCTTGCCACTCTCTTCTGGCCTGCATGGTTTCTGTTGAGAAATCAGCTGACAGTCGTATGGGTACTCCCTTGTAGGTAACTGAGTTTCTTTCTCTTGCTGTTTTTAAGATTCTCTCTTTATCTTTTGCTCTTGGCATTTTAATTATGATGTGTCTTGGTGTGGTCCTCTTTGGATTCCTTTTGTTTGGGGTTCTCCGCGCTTCTTGGACCTGTAAGTCCATTTCTTTCACCAGGTGGGGGAAGTTTTCTGTCATTATTTCTTCAAATAGGTTTTCAATATCTTGCTCTCTCTCATCTTCTGGCACCCCTATAATTCTGATGTTGGTACGCTTGAAGCTGTCCCAGAGGCTCCTTACACTATCCTCGCATTTTTGGATTCTTTTTTCATTTTGCTTTTCCGGTTGGATGTTTTTTGCTTCCTCGCATTTCAAATCATTGACTTGATTCTTGCGCTCCTCTGGTCTGCTGTCGGGCGTCTGTATAATATTCGTTATTTCAGTCTGTGTGTGCTTAATTTCTAGTTGGTTCCCCAATATAAGATCGAGGGTCTTATTAGTTTTCGTGTAGATCTCATTAAGTTTATCGGCAGCTTCTAAACAGTTCTTGAGAGACCTTAAAAGTGTGGTTCTGAACTCTATTTCTTCCATTGACAATTTTGTCCTGTTTCTTTGTCTGCGCATTTTGTTATGCTTCCTTGGTGCACCCCCTAGTGGTCTTTGTTCGCAGTCTTATAGATAAATCTTGATTGTTGTAGCTAATTCCAGGGAGGGTTTGACCTCCAGGCCAAGTGGCTATGAGAATCAGCTGTGTCAGCAGTGAGAGAACTTCTGTCCTCTAGGGAGGTGCTAATCTAGCCTTTGCCTGAGGCTATCCGGCAAATGCCTTTGCCTGAGGCTATCCGGCAAATGCCTCTGTGCAGGGCTTGGGCGGGGCAGGTCGCACAGGATCAACAGGGTGGGCCGGAGAGAGCAGTTATGGCGGCTCTCAGTCCTGTCCCAAGGGGCTCTGCCTCTCTGAGTCCCAGCACGCGCTGCAAAGCTCGGAGAGAAAGCTGCACTCGCTCTGACCGAAGCCAGACAGTCCCGCTTCTCCCGTTTGAGTCTGGGTCCCTAAAGACTCGCCCGGATCTGGTGCTCAGAGTCTGCGACTCCCTCCCGATTGAAAACAACAACCGCGCCCTCCGCCGCCAGCCTGCTCCACGCACTCCGCACCTCAGAACTTGACCTCAGCACCGCGCCTCCTCTGAGTGTCCGTATGCGTTTCTCTTTCCTCCTAGTTGTAGGACTTCCACTCAGCCAGCGTTCCTGTGGTTCTGGGTGATGTCCCTTCCGTTTTTTGGTTTCACTTTTGAAGTAGTTGTTCAAAGCAGCAAACTCCGGCGTTAACCTATGCCGCCATCTTGGTTCTCCCCCCTGGAACTTTCGTCAGTTTATTTCTAATGTTATGCTATTATGGTCTAAAAAGAAACTTGATATGATTTCTATCTTCTTGAATTTGGGGAAACTCTGTTTGTGACCCAATATGTGGTCTATTTTTTAAAATGTCCCATGTGCACTTGAGAAGAACATATATTCTTTGGCTTCGGGGTGAAATGTTCTGAAGATGTCAATTAAGTCCGTTTGATCTAGTGAGTCATTTAGGATTGCTGTTTCATTGCTAATTTTAGTCTAGAGGATTTATCCAGTGCTGTCAGTGGTGTATTAAAGTCCCCTACTATGATTGTATTGTTGTCGAGCTCTCCCTTGATAATTTCCAGGAGTTTGTGGTGGTTTGTTTGTTTTTTTTTTTGTATGTGGGTGCTCCTGCATTGGTTGCATTTATGTTTATCAGTGTTTTATCCTCTTGTTGTATCCATCCCTTTAGTATTATGAAGTGGCCTTCCTTTTCTCTTGTTATGGCCTTCACTTTGTGGTTTATTTTACCAGATATAAGTATTGCCAACCCAGCTTTTTTTTTTTCATTTCCATTTGCCTGAAAGATATTTTTCCATCCTTCACTTTCATTCTGTATGAGTCCTTTATTCTGAGGTGGGTCTCTTGTAGATAGCATATATATGATCCATGTTTTTTATCCATTCAGCCACTCAATGTCTTTTTATTGGATTGTTTATTTTTGTAATTGTTTTATTGCTTAAAGTATTACAAAGATTATTACATATGGCTCCTTTTTCCCTCCCTTGAGAATCCCCTGGCCTCCCCTACTCCCCACTGTCTTATGTACATTGGTTATGCTCATATGCATGCATACAAGTCCTTCGGTTAATCTCTTACCTCCCACCCCCTGCCCACCAACACTCCCCGGCCTTCCCACTGTAGTTTGACAGTCTGTTCGAGGCTGCTCTGCCTCTGTATCTATTTTTGTTCAAAAGTTTATAATGGTCTTTATTATCCATAAATGAGTGAGATCATGTGGTATTTTTCCTTCATTGACTGGCTTATTTCACTTAGCATAATGCTCTCCAGTTCCATCCATGCTAGTGCAAATGGCAAGAATTCCTTCTTTTTTATAGCAGCATAGTATTCCATCATGTAGATGTACCACAGTTTTCTAATCCATTCATCTACTGATGGGCACTTAGGCTGTTTCCAGATCTTAGCTATGGTGAATTGTGCTGCTATGAACATAGGGGTGCATATATCCTTTCTGATCGGTGTTTCTGTTATCTTGGGATATATACCTAGAAGTTGGATCACGGGGTCACCTGGGAGTTCCATTCTTAGTTTTTTGAGGAAACTCTATACTGTCTTCCATAGTGGCTGCACCAGTCTGCATTCACACCAGCAGTGCACAAGTGTTCATTATTCTCCGCATCCTCTCCAGCACTTGTCGTTTGTTGATTTGTTGATGATAGCCATTCTGACAGGTGTGAGATGGTACCTCATTGTTGTTTTGATTTGCATCTCTCAGATGATTATTGACTTTGAGCATGTTTTCATATGTCTCTTGGCTTTCTGAATGTCCTCTTTTGAAAAGTGTCTATTTAGGTCCTTTGCCCATTTTTTGATTGGATTGTTTATCTTCCTTTTGTTAAGTTGTATGAGTTCCCTATAAATGTTGGAAATTAAACCCTTATCGGTGATAACATTGGAAAATATGTTCTCCCATGCAGTGGGCTTTCTTTTTGTTTTGTTGATGGTTTCTTTTGCTGTGCAGAAGCTTTTAATTTTGATGTAGTCCCATTTGTTTATTTTCTCTTTAGTTTCCAATGCCCTAGGAGCTGTATCAGTGAAGAAGTTGATTTGGCATATGTCTGAGATTTTGTTGCCTTTGGATTCTTCTAGTATTTTTATGGTTTCCCGCCATATATTTAATCCTTTATCCATTTTGAGTTTATTTTTGTGTATGCTCTAAGTTGGTGGTCTAGTTTCATTGTTTTGTATGTATCTGTCCAATTTTCCCAACATCATTTATTGAAGAGACTATCTTGACTCCATTGTATGTTCTTGCCTCCTTTGTCAAATATTAATTGAGCATATTGGTTCGGGCCGATTTCTGGGCTCTCTATTCTATTCCATTGATCTATATCTGTTCTTGTGCCAGTATCAGGCAGTTTTGAGAACAGTGGCTTTGTAAAACAGCCACTTGATATCTGGTATTGAGATCCCATCTACTTTGTTCTTTCTCAGGATCGCTGCAGCTATTCGAGGTCTTTTTTTATTCCAGATGAATTTTTGGAGAGTTTGTTCTATGTCTGTGAAATATGCCATTGGTATTTTAATGGGAAGTGTGTTGAATTTATAGATTGCTTTGGGTAGTATGGACATTTTAGTGATGTTGATTCTACCAATCCAAGAACATGGTATGTTCTTCCATCTGTTTATGTCTTCCTCTATCTCTTTTTTCAATGTCCTATAGTTTTCTGAGTCTTTTACCTCTTTAGTTCAGTTTATTCCTAGGTATTTTAATTTTTTTGGTGCGATGGTAAATGGGATTGTTTTTTTAGTCTCTCTTTCTGTAAGTTCACTACTGGTGTATAGAAATGCCATAGGTTTCTTGGCATTAGCTTTGTATTCTGCTACATTGCCAAATTCATATATTAAGTCTAATAGTTTTTTTATGGAGTCTTTAGGATTTTTTATGTATAATATCATGTCATCTGTGAATAAGGACAGTTTTACTTCCTTTCCAATTTGGATGTTATTTATTTCTTCTTCTTATCTAATTAAAATGGCTAATACTTCCAGTACTATGTCGAACAGGAGTGGTGAGAGTGGGCATCTCTGTCTTGTTCCTGTTCTTAGGGGAAATGCTGTTAGTTTTAGTCCATTGAGTATGATGTTGGCTATGGGTTTGTCATATATGGCTTTTATTATGTTGAGGTATGATCCTTCTACTCCCACCTTGCTGAGAGTTTTTATCAAAAATGGATGTTGGATTTTGTCAAATGCGTTTTCTGCATCAATTGATATGACTGTGTGGTTTTTTTCTTTCAATTTGTTTATGTGATGTATCACATTTATTGATTTTCGGATATTGTACCATCCTTGCATCTCTGGGATAATTCCTACTTCGTCATGGTGTATGATCTTTCTGATGTATACAGCTGGATCCAATTTGCTAAGATTTTGTTGAGGATTTTGGCATTTACGGATTTTGGCATTTATGTTCATGAGGGATATTGGCCTGTAATTTTCTTTCACGGTGTTGTCTTTGTCTGGTTTTGGTATTAGGGTGATGCTGTCTTCATAGAATGAGCGTGGAAGTGTTCCTTCCTCTTGGAGTTTTTTGTAGTAGTCTGAGGAGGATAGGTTTTAGTTTTTCCTTGAATATTTGGTAAAACTCCCCTGTGAAACCGTCTGGTCCTGGGCTTTTGTTTGCTGGAAGCTTTTTGATGACTGCTTCAATTTCTTCCATCGTTACTGGCCTATTGATATTTTTAAATTCTTCCTGATTGAGTTTTGGAATGTTGTATTTTTCTAGGAATACGTCCATTTCCTCCAGGTTGTCTAGTGTGTTGGAGTAGAGTTGTCCATAGAATTTTTTAACAATAATTTGTATTTCTGTGGTGTCTGTTGTTATTTCACCTCTATCATTTCTGACTTTGCCTCTTGGTGAGCCTGGCTAGAGGTTTGTCAATCTTGTTTATCCTTTCAAAGAACCAGCTCTTGGTTTCATTGATTTTATGTATTGTTTTTTTGGTCTCTATGTCATTTATTTCTGCTCTAATCTTTATTATCTCCTTCCTTCTGCTCACTCTGGGTTTTTCTTGTTGCTCTCTTTCTAATTCTTTGAGATGTAGATTTAGATGATTTACTCCCATTTTTTCTTGTTTTTTGAGATAGGCCTGTAGAGCTATAAACTTCCTTCTCATGATTGCTTTCATTGCGTCCCATGGGTTTTGGATTGTTGTGTTTTCATTGTCATTAGTTTCCAGGATGTTTGTAATTTCTTCTTTGATCTCATTGGTAACCCAATCAATATTTAATAACATGCTATTCAGCTTCCAAGTGTTTGAGTATTTTGGGTTGTTTTTATTGTAGTTTATTTCTAATATTATGTCATTGTGGTCTGAGAAGATGCTTGGTATGATTTCAATCTTCTTGAATTTGGGGAGACTTTGTTTGTGACCCAATATGTGGTCTATTTTTGAAAATGTCCCGTGAGCACTTGAGAAGAATGTATATTCCGTGGCTTTGGGGTGAAATGTTCTGAAGATGTCAATTAAGTCCATCTGAACTAGTGAGTCATTTAGGATTGGTGTTTCTTTGCTGATTGTTTGTCTAGCGGATTTATCCAGTGATGTCAGTGGTGTATTAAAGTCCCCTACTATGATTGTATTGTTGTCGATCTCTCCCTTGATATCTTCCAGGAGTTTTTTATGTATTTGGGTGCTCCTGCATTGGGTGCATATATGTTTATCAGGGTTATAGCCTCTTGTTGTATTGATCCCTTTAGTATTATGAAGTGTCCTTCCTTTTCTCTTGTGATGGCCTTCACTTTGAGGTCTATTTTGTCCGATATAAGTATTGCTACCCCAGCTTTTTTTTCATTTCCATTTGCCTGAAAGATATTTTTCCATCCCTTCACTTTCAGTCTGTGTGAGTCCCTTCTTCTGAGGTGGGTCTCTTGTAGACAGCAAATGTATGGGTCATGTTTTTTTATCCATTCAGCCACTCGATGTGTTTTGATTGGAGCATTTAGTCCATTTACATTTAAAGTTATTATTGAAAGGTACTTGTTTATAGCCATTTCTATTTTGTTGTGCCTGTTTTCTTTCTGAGCTTTTTATTTGTTCTTTTTACACTAGTCCCTTTAGCATTTCTTTCATTGCTGGCTTGATGTTGATAAACTCCCTTAGCCTTTTTTTATCTGGCAAGCTTCTTATTTCCCTTTCAATTTTGAATGATAGCCTGCTGGATAGAGTATTCTTGGATTCAGTCCTTTGCTTTGCATCACTTTGTAAATTTCCATCCGTTCTTTTCTGGCCTGATATGTTTCTGTTGAGAAATCATTTGATAATCTAATGGGAGATCCCTTGTACGTAACTTTCTGTCTCTCTCTTGCAGCCTTTTCTCTCTTTGTCCTGAACATTTAACACCATAATTATGATGTGTCTTAGTGGGGGTCCTTTCCAGTTCATCTTATTTGTGACTCTCTGTGCTTGTGTGATTTTTTTTCTTCCCCACCTCAGGGAAGTTTTCTGACATTATTTCTTCAAATACATTTTCTAACCTTTGTTCCTCTTCCTGTTGCTCTGGCACCCCTGTTATTCGTATGTTGCTTCGTTTCATGTTGTTCCATAGCTCCCTTAGGCTCTCCTCCTGTGTTTTAATTTTTTTCTCCAATTGCAGTTAAGTTTAGGTATGTTTTGCTTCCCTGTCTTCTAATTCGCTAATTTGGTCCTCCGCTTCTCCTAGTCTACTCTTGAAACTTTCCATGGTGTTTTTTTTATTGCAGCTATATCACTCTTCATTTCTTCTTATTTTAAAATATATTTTATTGATATTTTTACAGAAAGGAAGGGAGAGGGATAGAGAGTTAGAAACATCGATGAGAGAGAAACATCAATCAGCGGCCTCCTGCACACCCCCACTGGGGATGTTGCCCGCAACCAAGGTACATGCCCTTGACTGAAATCAAACCCGGGACCCTTCAGTCCGCAGGCCGATGCTCTATCCACTGAGCCAAACAACTTAGGGCTCTTCATTTCTTCTTGATTCTTACATAACTTGTTGCTTTTTTTTCATCCCTCCAGTTTATGAACTGTGTGATCCTTTTTATGAATTCTTCTTCTGAAATATTGCAAGCCACTGTTTCACTTAGATGCTTTTCTGGTGAGTCCTTTTCTTTTCTTTTTTGGGGGGCGTGGCTTTTCTTTGTCTACCCATTTTTTATCTCACCGACATATCTAGAGGTTGAGTTGTTCAGTGGCTGCTCATTGGGTGGCAGTGGCTCCTCAGGCTGCGGTTGCTCCTCGGGCAGTTGTGGTAGCAGCTGCTCCTCACTTGGCAGTGGCTCCTCTGGTGGATGCTGTTCACAGCAGTGGTGACTCCTCTGGCTGTTTGGGGGAGGCTGCTCACACAGCTGCTGCTCCTCGAGCAGGGGTGGGATGATCATGTGGCTGCTGCTCCTCAGACGGGGGTGGGCTGCACGCAGCTACTGCTCCTTGTCCAAGCAGACTGCTCATGAGGCTCCTGCTCCTTTGACAGGGATATGTTGCTCACAGGACTGCTGCTCCTTGGACGGGGGCAGACCGCTCACCCAGCTGCTGCCCATCAGACGGGTGCGGGTTGCATGTGGCTGCTGCTCTTCATAACAGTGCAGACTGCACAGGGCTGCTGCTCCTTGGATGTGGCAGTCTGCTCATGTGGCTGCTGCTCCTCGGACCAGGGTGGGCTGCTCAGGAGACTGATGCTCCTCGAATGGGGGTGGGCTGCTTGCGCAGCTGCTGCTTCTTGGACGGGGTGTGCTACTCTCGTGGCTGCTGCTCCTTGGATGCAAGTGAGCTGCACATGCAGCTGCTGCTCCTCAGACAGGGGCAGGCCACTCACACAACTGTTGCTCCTCCGATGGGTGTGGGCTGCACAGGGCTGCTGCTCCTTATATGTCGGCAGTCTGCTCATGTGGTTACTGCTCTTCGGACTGAGGTGGGCTGCTCGGGCGGCTGCTGCTCCTTGAATGGGGGCAGGCTGCTCGCGGAGCTGCTGTTTCTCAGACGGGGGTAGGCTGTTCACAGAGTTGCTGCTCCTCGGATGGTGGCAGGCTGCTTGTGTGGCTACTGCTCCTTGGACGGGAGCTTGTTGCTCGCACAGCTGCTGCTCCTCGGATGGGTGCAGGATGAGGGCTGCACACAGCTGCTGCTCCTCAGATAGGGGTGGACTGCGCAGGTATGCCGCTCCTCAGTTGTGTTCAGGCTGCTGGTGCAGCTTCTGCTCCTCAGACAGGAGCGGGCTGCTCACGTGGTTGCTGCTCCTTGGTTGGAGGAGCAGGTCGCTCACTCAGCTGCTGTTCCTTGGGCAGGGACAGGCCACGTAAGGCTGCTGCTCTTTGGCCTGGGGAAGGCTGCTCATGGGGCTGCTGCTCCTTGGACAGGCACAGGCTGCTCACATGTCTTCTGCTCACGTGGTCGCAGAGCCCTGGGCTAAAGCGTTGTGCCAGTCAGAGGGAAGCGCAATTCAGAACTCACAGGAGCCTGTGCCCTGGGTTGCTGGAGACCTGGTGACTGTGAGACCACAGCCGAGGTAGCAGGTCCCTGGTGGGGATGGCTGTAGAGTCCCAGGAGTTATCTGAGGGCACCCTGGGTGGAGGTGAGGCTGGGCTCCAAGTTACAGCAGCTCTCCCCTCCAAAAAGGTGAGGCCTCTGAGGAAGAGCAGGCCTCCTGGTGCCATTTTCAACGGTAGCATAGGCTGCCTAGTTAGGGAAGCCCAGTTAGCCGACCCCCGAAGGTCCTGTGGGATCTAACTGTGCCTCACTCACACACACACACACACACACACACACACACACACACACACACACACCACGACCACACATTCCTCCTTTGCTCCCTTCCTCACTCACGCTCTCTCCCTCACTGCCGCCTTCTTCCTGTCTCTGTAGTTGGGTTTGGGGTATTATTGACCCATTCAGGATGGAGTTTCCTCTCCAGGTGTCTGGTTATATTGCTCACTCTCTAGCATATTGGCTGGACAGGATAAAATTCACCTTGACAAGACACGACACAAAGGGAACAAAACACGAATGTATTCATGACATCGATAACCCCAATATTAGTGATCACCTGAGAAAAGAGAATTAAGGGAGAGAAAAGTGATTACAAATGATGTCAAAGAGAGAAAAAAAGATAAAAGAAAAGAAAAAGGGGAAAATATATATATATGTGGAGAAAACATCACAGAACAGGTAAACCAAAAAAATGCAAACATCAAACACCCGGCAAAGAGGGTGGGGGCAGAATCTGTAGAGGCTGAGCTTATATACAGAAAATAAGGTTAAGAATTGCATCAACCAAAGGACTTATATGCATGCCTATAAGCATAACCAATGGACATAAGACACTGGGGGGTAGGGGAGGCCAGGGGATTGTCAAGGGCGAGGAAAAGAAGGAGACATATGTAATACCCTTTGTAATACTTTAAGCAATATTAAAAAAAAGAATTGGATGAATATGGGGAGTACATCAGTTCAGTATAGAGGAAGTAGAAAGAGGATGAGTGGATAAGAAGAAAGAGAATGAGAAGAAAATAATCTACACTAATAAAAGAGAAACATGCAAATTGGTTTCACTCTGCTACACCCACCAGCCAATCAGATGAGTATGCAAATTAACCCAACAAAGATGGTGGTTAATTTGCATATGCAGGCATGGAGCGAAGACAAGACAATGTAGAAGGAAGCCAAGTGCTGCAGAAGGGAGCAAAGCTGCGGAGAAGCAAGTAGGACAGCGGAGGCAGGAGGGAAGCAAGCGGGGTGGCGGAGGCAGGAGTAAAGCCCGCCTCAGCGGGTTTTGCTCCCTTCTCTGCTTCACTCCGGCCACAGGAAGCCATATTCTTGCAGGAACCTTCCTGCAATAGGCCTCTAGTAATAATAATATAATAATAAATTTGCAGAAAATTTGATTTTTTTAATTAAATCTTTATTCAGATTATTACAGTTGTTCCTCTTTTTTCCCCCCATAGCTCCCCTCCACCCGGTTCTCACCCCACACTCTGCCCTTACGCCCCACCCTCCACTGTCCTCATCTATAGGTGTATGATTTTTGTACAGTCTCTTCCTGCAACACCACACCCCGTTCCCCCCAAAAATTGTCAGTCCACTCCCTTTCTATGCCCCTGATTCTGTTAAATTCACCAGTTTATTCTGTTTATCCGATTTTTTATTCACTTGATTTTTAGATTCACTTGTTGATAGATATGTACTTGTTGTTCATAATTTGTATCTTTACCTTTTTCTTCTTCTTCCTCTTCTTAAAGGATACCTTTCAGAATTTCATATAATACTGGTTTGGTGGTGATGAACTCCTTTAGCTTTTTCTTATCTGTGAAGCTCTTTATCTGACCTTCAATTCTGAATGATAGCTTTGCTGGATAAAGTAATCTTGGTTGTAGGTTCTTGGCATTCATCACTTTGAATATTTCTTGCCACTCCCTTCCAGCCTGCAAAGTTTCTGTTGAGAAATCAGCTGACAGTCGTATGGGTACTCCCTTGTAGGTAGCTGACTTTTATACTCTTGCTGCTTTTAAGATTCTCTCTTTGTCTTTTTCTCTTGGCATTTTAATTATGATGTGTCTTGGTGTGGTTCTCTTTGGATCCCTTTTGTTTGGGGTTCTCTGCGCTTCCTGGACTTGTAAGTCTATTTCTTTCACCAGGTGGGGGAAGTTTTCTGTCATTATTTCTTCAAATAGGTTTTCAATATCTTGCTCTCTCTCATCTTCTGGCACCCCTATAATTTGGATGTTGGTACGCTTGAAGCTGTCCCAGAGGCTCCTTACACTATCTATGTATTTTTGGATTCTTTTTTCATTTTGCTTTTCCGGTTGGGTGTTTTTTGCTTCTTCGTATTTCAAATCATTGACTTGATTCTTGCAATCCTCTAGTCTGCTGTTGGTATTCTGTATAATATTCTTTATTTCAGTCAGTGCATGCTTAATTTCTAGTTGATCCTTTATCACAACCTCGAGGGTCTCATTAGACTTCTTGTAGGTTTCATTAAGTTTATTGGCAGTTTCTAAAAATTCTTGAAAAGCCTTTAAGTGTGGTTTTGAACTCTATATCCAGTAGTTTGCTTTCTTCCATTTTTGTCATTTGTGTCCTTTTTCTTTGTCTCCGCATTTTTTATGCTTCCCTGTGTTGATAAAGTGGTTTTCTGTGCTAAGTGTCCTCTAGGGCCCAGTGGTTCAGCCTCCCCAATTACCTGAGGAGGACACTCTTGTTGCACCCCTTTGTGGGCTTTGTGCACAGTCTTGTTGTAGTTAAGCCTTGATTGTTGTAGGTATCACTAGGAAGAATTGACCTCCAGGCCAATTGGCTATGAGAATCAGCTCTGTCTGCAGTGGGAGAACTTCTGTGCTGGAGACACCCTTCTGGGGCAAGACTTGCTTCAATGGGACTTTGGTGCTCACTGAGTCTGCCTCCTGAGTGTGTCCTTTATGGTTCCACGGAGCTGCAAACTGGATGGTCCCACTCTGACTTTTGGGTACATTGGCTCCTGGATCTCTAGGGAGGTGCTAATCTAGCCTCTGCCTTAGGCTATCCAGCAAAAGCCTCCCTGCAGGGCTTGGGCGGGGTGGGTCCCAGGGGATCAACAGGGCGGGGCTAGCAGTTATGGCTGCTCTCAGAGGCTCTGCTTCTCAGTGTCTGGGCAATCGCTGCATGCCCCTCCGAGAGAAAGCTGCCCTCAAGTTCCGACCGATGTCAGACAGTCCCACTTCTCCCGTATGAGTCTGGGTCCCCAGAGACTCGCCTGGAACTGGAGCTCAGAGACTGAGACTCCCTCCTGATTGAAAATGACAACCACGCCCTCAGCCGCCAGCTCTCTCTGCATGCACTCTGCACCTTAGTATTTGACTTCAGCACTGCACCTCCTCTGAGTCTCGGTATGCTTTTCTCTTTCCTTCTAGTTGTGGAATTTCCACTCAGCCAGCCTTCCTGTGGTTCTGGATGATGTCCATTCAGTCTTTTAGTTGTATTTTTGAAGTGGTTGTTCGAGGCAGCAAACTCCAGTGTTTACCTATGCCGCCATCTTGGTTTCTCTCTCCCTGCCTTTTTTATTTTTATTTTCATATGCATATAACATTTTTTTCTCTTCCTTCCCTGTAATTCTCTGTGAGTCTTTTGTATTGAGATACATCCCTTGTAGACTCTATATGTGGGTCACGTTTTCTTATTCAGCTATCCTATGTCTTTTTATTGGAGCATTTAATCCATTTACATTTAAAATTATTATTGATCGGTATGTATTTATTGCCATTTTTATTCTTTATGCCTATATTTCTCTCTTTCCATATTTCTTATTATTATTGCACTAGTCCCTTTAACATTCTTTGCAAACATCCCCACAAGAACAGAAACAAGACAGGATTGTCTGCTTTTACCACTTTTATTCAACATAGTACTAGAAGTCTTAGCCACAGTGATCAGACAAGAAGAAAAAAAAATAAGAAAGGAGGAAGTAAAACTCTCATCTTTGCAATGCTGGTTTGGTTGGTAATAAACTCTTTTAGCCTTCTTTTTTGTCTGGGAAGGCCTTTATTTCACCATCTATTTTGAATGATAGTCTTGCTGGAGATAATAGCCCTGGTTTCAGATGCTTGCTTCTCATTACTTTAAATACTTCATGCCATTTTATTCTGGCTTGTAGTCTTTCTGTTGAGAAAATAGCTGACAGCCTTATGGAGGTTCCCTTTTAGGTCTCTAACTCTCTCTCTCTCATTTAGCCCTTAAGATTCTCTCTTTGTCCTTAATGTTTGTCATTTTAATTATGATGTGTCTTGGAGTGGGTCTCTTTGGGTTCTTCTTGATTGGTACCCTCTGGACTTCCTGAACTTGTGTGTCTTTTTTCTTCACCATTTTAGGAAAGATTTCTGTAATTATTTCTTCCAACAGGTTCTCCAAGCCTTGCTCTGGTACCCCTATGATGCAGATGCTGTTTCATTTTATGTTGTCCCACAGTTCCCTTAAATTGTCCTTGTGCTTTTTAAGTATTTTTTTCTTTTGGCTGCTGTAATTGAGGGTGTTTTTTCTACCTTATTTTCTTATGTAATTATTTGATCCTCTGCTTCATTGAGTCTGCTTTTAAATACTTCCAGGGCATTCTTAATGTCAGCTATAATATTCCTCATATCTGTCTGGTTCTTATTCATAATATCTATATCTTTTTTCATGCTAATGTAGCTTTTACTAAGTTCCTTGTAATTTCCACTAAGTCCCTGGAAGTTTCCATTAAGTTTCTTATAATTCTAACTTCATTGAGCATCTTTATAACCATTATTCTGAAATCTATGTCTGATAATTTGCTTACCTCCATTTCATCTAGGTCTTTCTTTGGTGATTTCCCCTTTTCTTTAATTTGGGGGTTGACTCTTGGTCTCTCATTTAGTTGTCTCTTTGTGTTTGTTTCTGTGTATTGATATATTTGCTATGACTCCCTATCTTTGGGGTGGGCTTTTAGAGTGAATGTCCTGTGGAACCTAGAAATGCATTTTCCTTTGGCTTTGATCTATATGCACTAAGCATGTCCCGTTTGTGGGTTATTTGGCCTCTTCTGTTGAGATTGGGTCTAAATTCCTGTTGTCCCTTTGGTGAGAGTACACTCCTTTCAGGCTCGTTAACTGTGAGACTCGGCTGCTACCACATTGTGTGAGCTGTTGTATAGGTGCTGACAGGGTAAAACAAAAACAAACCAAAAGCAAACAAACTGGAACATACAACATGTACTGAAAATCACAGTTAAAACAACACAAGAAAAGAGAATTGGGAAAGAGAAGAGAGAAGACAAATACTAAGCCAAAAAGAGAAAATGATATTATTGCTTAAATAATAATAATAATAATAATAATAATAATAATAATAAAAGAAGCTACTGGGAGATAAAAAGGGAAGACCAAAGATTCTGAAATGAATCAAAATAAGGAAATCAAACAATAAGAGTAAAGAGTAGGAATAGGCAAGTAATTTTTAAAAATCAAAATAAAAGACAAGAAGACAGAGCAAAAAAGAAAAATTATGCAAGGGTATCAAGAAGAAAAAGAAAGGTAAAGCAATAGAAAAAATGAAAAATTGAAAGGGGGAAAAGAGGAAAAAAAGATAAAGAAGGAGGCCAATAAGAGATATGGAAGAAACAAGAGAGAAAAACAATAAACTTTATAATAAAAACATCAAAGTGATAAAGTAGAGAATATCAAAGAAGATATTGAAAAAAAGAACAAAAACTATAACAAAAGAAACAAGCAAAACTAAACTAAACTAGCAAAAGAAATGCCAGCCAAGTGAAGTTGGGCTGGGCAGCATATGATGTCTGAAGCTCACTGTTGCTTGCTGATTTCAGGCCTCCTGGGCAGTACTTTTGTGTCAGCCAATGTCACAAGCTGTCCAAGTTTGGCTCTGAGTGTCCTTTTGTAGCTGGCCACTCTGAGCTTCTCTATGGACCACCTACACCTGTCAGCTACTCCACTGCCGGGGTCCAGCCCCAGCAGGTCCAGGGGTCCCCAAAGGTGTGGACGGAGTCGGCGAAGAAGGAATGACACGGAGACAGCGTTCAGTTGATCAGCAACCTAGCCAGGATCTCTAGCCCGGATCTCCAGAGAGGTTCTGCTTCGGATCTCCAGCGAGGTTCTGTAGCCATGTTCCCTCGCTAGGTTCTCCAGCCAGGTTCTGTCCAGGCTCTCCAGTCAGGTTCAGTGTCCAGGTTCCAGTCAGGTTCTCCTGCCAATCTCTGTAGTCAGGTTCAGTCCAGGATCCCTTGCCATGTTCTCCCGCTAGGCTCTGTCTCTAGGCTCCGAGGCCAGTCCCTCTCCAGCATCCTCCGGCATGCTCTCTCCAGCGAAGTTCTTCTGTCTCTAGGCTCCGTGTAGGTTCTGTCTTCTTGATTCTGTTCTAAGTTCTGAGTCTTTCTGTCTTGTTACAACTGTATTTATACCAGTTGATTCAATCCTATCAATCTCTATTACAAAGGTTAGGGCGTTTCTTATCTCCATTCCAGGGAGAAAAGATTATGTAGTTTAAGCATGATTGTTCGTAGTTAAAGGGATTAATTACCCGCCTGGCACTTAGTTGAGGGGTTTTATTCCCTCCCTAACTTCAGGGGAAAATCCCTACCTGGGGATTCAACCTTTCTCGGAGAGGTGACCTTGGTTAAAACACAGTGCCAAGAAGGTGAGCAAACATATTTAGAACCGTATGCCATATATGCCAGGTCCCTTGAAACAGCAAGGATGGACCGGCTCCCGGCACTCCACCACCCCCCCCACCCCCCTGTGGTTGCCTGACTTTCTCCAGGGTCTGTTGAAGACAGTCTTTAGGGTAGAGTCAGGCGAGTGTGTAGGTAGGGCTAGTGGACCCCTTACTTAGAGACCTCCCCATCAGGCACTCACTCAGGGGAAATTAATCTCCAAAGCTAACTCCTCTGTCTCTACCTATCCTCCAACTCTATTACCCCTAATATGGGCTGATGCAGGTTCAGCTTGAATGCAGCCGACTGCCTTCTCTGTATGGACAGTTTCAACTGGCTAGGCTCACTGGGATTGATCAAAAGAGACACCTGTGAGCCCGCTGCCTACTGCCTGGTCCCAAGTAATAGTCCAGGGGATCTTACTTTTGGAATGTCCTCCATTGAGCTGTTCTCCCTTTCCCCATCAAACTGTGCCCAAAGGGTGGGTCTGGGACTTCAAAGAGCTGATCCCGTGCCTTCCTGTTGGGAGATCCTCCTAGCCTACAGGAGAGGTAGACATGCTCCACCCCTCCTCTCCCAGTTCTGGCCGGCTGAACTCATTGAGCACTTGGCTCACTCTCCATATTGCAGGCACAAAGTCCAGCTCCTGCTGGTCATCTCCTCAGTCAGCCTTCCTGGTGGATGCCTTGGGGTCCTGTCCAAACATAAAAGCATAGAGAGAAATGAACCACAGACAGCCTGCTTTGCAAGGACCTGGAGCTCTTGTGCCTACAGTCCAAGCAGGAGGTATTACAAAGAGCCCCATGAAGGTCTCCCACACAGCTGATCTCAGTGTAGTTGGCTGGGGACAAGGTTCTCCACTCCACTGGAAACCTCACCTCTCTGCCGTGCCAATCAAAATTCCCCACTCCGCCCTGCCAGCAGCTCCAGTCTCTGTGGTGGTGGGAGGGCCCCCTTTCCCTTTGCTGAACCACCCAGTTTAGATACTTTCTGGGACTCCATACAATGCCTTACAGGACAGCAGGAGTTCCCTTTAGATCACTGCTGGGTGCAGCTACACACCATGGCACAGCCTTTCCAGCAGTCAGTGCCCAAAGTGATCTCTCCTGCCAGGGTTGCTGCCATTAGGTGCATTCTTTCACGTGGAAGGTATGACCCCATCTCGCAGGCAGACTGTTCCCCTGTATCCCTCTACCCTCCTTCCCTCTCCATTGCTCAGGGTGTGAGATCCCTGCATTTGGATGCCAGCCACACTCCCCAGGGGAGGAGAGTTGCAGCCACTATTTCCCCAGCCCCTCAGCTGAGCACCAGCTCCAGGGGAGCTTCCCCTTTCCATGACTCCCCTTCTCACAGTTCCTATGTTGTTTTTTCAGTGCTCCTTAGTGAAAATATGTCCAATCCGCTATGTTTCTCTTGTTTTTCCAAGCTGATTGTGCAGTATTGTAACTGTAAATCCAGTCCAAGGCTGGAAGCAAGGGCACTCAGCCTTCTGTTAGAGTGTAGCCATCTTTGCTGGCCCCCTTTTTTCATTTATCTTTATTATTGAAAGTTTTAGAAATGTCCCCTTCCCCCACCCATTGACTGTCTCAGCGCATTCTCAACCCCTCCCCACACTTTCACTGCACTATTGTCTGTGTCCTGGGTTATGTATATACGCATATAAAGTCTTTGGTGGATCTCTTTCTATCCCCTGCCACTTCCCTCTGAGAATCCTCAGTGTTTGCATGTTTCCATGTCTGGCTCTATTTTGTTCATCAGTTTATTTTTATTATATTCCACATATAAATGAGATATCATGTGATATTTGTCTTTGACTGGCTTATTTCACTTAGCATAATGCATTCCAAGTCCCTTCATGCTGTCTCAAAGGTTAAGACTTTTTTTTTTTTACACCTGCATAGTATTCAAGTGTGTAAATGTCCCACTGATTTTTTTATCCAATCATCGACTGATGGTCACGTGGCCTGTTTCCAGATCTTAACTATTGTAAATAAAGCTGCTAGGAACATTGGGGTCCATACATTCTTTCTGACCAGTGTCTCTGGCTTCTTAGGATATATTCTTATACTTGGTATTGCTGGATCAAAAAGTAATTTTTTTTTTTTTTAGTAAATTCCTTACTATTTTCAGTAGTGGCTGCCACCAGTATGTATTTCCATCAGCAGTGCACTAGGTTTCCCTTTTCTCCACATCCTCACCAGCACTTGATTTTGTTGACTTATTGGTGGTAGCCATTCTGGCATGTATGAGGTGATACCTCATTGTTGTTTTTGGTTTTTTGTTTTTGCTTTATCAAAAATATTGTATTGGCAAAGTTGAAAGGAAGCATTTAAAGTTTTCCCACTCATTAGAAAACTGTGGTACATATACACAATGGAATACTATGCTGCGGTAAAAAAAAAAAAGGAACTCTTGCCTTTTGCAACAGCATGGATGGAACTGGAGAGCATTATGCTAAGTGAAATAAGCCAGTCAGAGAAAGATAAATACTACATGATCTCACTCATTTGTGGATTATAGAGAACAACATAGACTGATGAAAAGGGACAGACCCAAAGACTGAGAAACAGCGATCAGGCTATCAATCCCCAGAAGGAAAGTAGGGGAGGGCGGGGGTAAGGGGAAGAGATCAACAGAAGGACTTGTATACATGTATATAAGCCAAACCAATGGACATGGACAACGGGGGGATGGGAGCATGAGTTTGTGTGTGTGGGGGAGGTTGGGGGTTAATGGGGGGGATGAGGACACATTTGTAATACCTTAACTAATAATAATAAAAAAATAATAATAATAAAAAATAAAAAATAAAGTTTTCCCACTCTTTCTAGTATATTGTAATAAACAGTTTGTCTCTGAATAAAAGCATAAGATGAAGTCATTCTTTTATTGAAATATTTGCATACTTCCATACTGGTTTGTAACTATGTTTTATAATCTTTGTGATTTTTTTAAATTTGCCTCTCTCTGAGGATTAGTGATGTTGAGCATTTTTTCATATGTCTCTTGGCCATTTGAATGTACTGTTTGGAGAATTTCTATTTAGTTCCTCTGCTCATTATGTAAAAATGTTTTTTTTGTTTTGTTTTGTTTTTATTGTTTAAAGTATTACAAGTAGTAGTACATATGTCTCCTTTTTTTTTCCAATTGACCTTCCCCCAGCCTCACCTACCCCCCGGCACATGCCCTCACTCCCCTTCCAGTGTCTTGCATCCATTGGTTATGTTTATATGCATGCATACAAGTCTTTCAGTTGATCTATTACCTCCCCTCCAATCCTCCCCAGCCTTTCCGCTGTAGTTTGACAGTCTGTTCGATGCTTCTCTGGCTCTGTATCTATTTTTGTTCATCAGTTTATGTTTTTTATTATCCATAAACTAGAGGCCCGGTGCACAAAAATTTGTGCACATGGGGGCAGGGTCCCTCAGCCCGGCCTGCGCCCATTCACAATCCAGGACCCCTTGGGGGATGTCCACCTGTCAACTTAGGCCCACTTCCCGGGGGTCAGGCCTAAGCTGGCAGTCAGACATCCTTCTGGCAGCCAGGGAGTCCTCAGGGGATGTCCGACTAAAGGCTTAGGCCCCCAAGGGATCGGGTCTAAACCGTTAGTTGGACATTCTTAGTGCCGCCACAGAGGTGGGAGAGGCTCCTGCCACCACCACTGTGCTGGCCAGCCATGAGCCAGCTTCTGGCTGAGTGGTGCACCCCCTATGGAAGTGCACTGACCACCAGGGGGCAGCTCCTGCATTGAGTGTCTGCCCCCTGGTGGCCAGTGAGCATCATAGCAACCAGTCATTCTGCTGTTCAGTCAATGTGCATATTAGCCTTTTATTATTATTATATAGGATGTCCCTATTTCCCCCCCCTTTGCCCCTTCTACCCAGCTCTTGCCCCCCACTTCTCTCTGGCCATCACCATACTGTTGTCTGTATCCATGGGTTGTGCATATATTTTCTTTGGCTAATCCCTTTAAATTCACTTCTTTAAATTTTTATTTTCAGATAAGTGCTTTTATAACTACACTATTATATATGTTGTATTATATCATTTAGAATTAAGATATTTTTTAATTGAACCCTTGTAAATTTTAGCACAATTTAATAAATTATGCTAGAAGCAATTAGATTTTTCATGTAATGCATACACATTTCAATTAATACTTTATTGATTTTTTAATTTTTTAATATTTTAATTTGAAATCTCATACATGTAAAAAAACTATAAAATACTACAGCATATTATATGTACCCTTCACCCAATTTCTTAGGTGTTAATAATTTAAACATAACCATTATACAACTAAAAAAAATTGAAATATATTTTTTTATAATCTCTTTAATGTTACTTAATCCATTTACTTTGTTTTTGTTAATCTTCACCCAAGGATATTTTCCATTAAATTTTAGAGAGAGTGAAGGGAAAGGGAGAGACACATTGATTGGTTGCCTCCTGCACATGCTTTGATAGGGACTGGGGATCAAGCCAGCAACTGAGGTACATGCCCTTGACTGGAATCGAACCTGAGACCCTTCAGTCCATGGGCTAATGCTCTATTCACTGAGCAAAACCGGCTGCAGCTTAATTCATTTACTTTTAATCTATATGTGTCTTTATATTTAAAGTGGGTTTTGTTTTTGATTCACCCTCATAATCTGTCTTTAATTGATGCATTTATGCCACTGACTTTCAGAGTGCTTACTGATAGAGTTACTACCATATCAAGCGGCCTCTGTGGCTTCTGGGGCGGGCATGCCTTGCCGCCCTGGGACCCACCAATCTCGGGTCCCAGGGCAGCAAGGCACAGCCGGCTGCTGGGGATTTCTGGGGTGGGCGTGCCTTGCCACCCCAGGACCCGCTGATGGGATCCCAGAGAGGCCAGCCTGCCCTGGATGGCAGCACACTGGCAGTTCATGCTGTCTGGCCCTGCCTGCAGTATGCAAATTAGCCACCATCTTTGTTGGTGGTTAATTCGCATATTGTGCTGATTAGCCCATAGGAGGCGTAGCGAAGGTACGGTCAATTACCATGTTTGGCTATTATTAGATAGGATGAGTGTGATCATGTGGTATTTTTCTTTCACTGACTGGCTTACTTCACTTAGCATAATGCTGTTGCAAATGGTAAGAATTCCTTCTTTTTTATAGCATAGTATTCCATTGTGTAGATGTACCACAGTTTTTTATCCACTCATCTGCTGATGGGCATTTGACCTGTTTTCAAATCTTAGCTATTGTAAATTGTGCTGCTATGAACACAGGGGTGCATATATCCTTTCTGATTGGTGTTTCTGTTTTCTTGGGATATATTGCTAGATGTAGTATTACTGGGTCAAATGGCAGTTCCATTTTTAATTTTTTGAAGAAACGCCATACTGTTCTCCACAGTGGCTGCACCAGTCGGTACTTTACCAGCAGTGAAAAAGGGTTCCTTTTTCTCCACATCCTCTCCAGCACTTATCATTTGTTGATTTGTTGATGATAGCCATTCTGACAGGGGTGATGTGGTACCTCCTTGTCATTTTGAGTGGCATCTCTCAGAAGATTAGTGACTTTGAGCATGTTTACATATGTGTCTTGGCTTTCTAAATGTCCTCTTTCAAAAAGTGTCTATTTAGGTCATTTGCCCATTTTTTAACCGGGTTATTTATCTTCCAAGAAATCCCATTTACCATTGCAACAGAAAAATTAAGATACCTAGGAATAAACTTGATAAAGGACCTGTACTCAGAAGATTTCAGAACGCTGAAAAAAGAGATAGAGGAAGACATGAGCAAATGGAAGAATATACCATGTTTATGGATTGGTTGAATCAACACCATTAAAATGTCCAGAATACCCAAAGCAATCTATAAATTCAATGCAATCCCCACTAAAATACCAACAGTACACTTCAAAGACCTAGAACAAATTCTCCAAAAATTCATCTGGAATTTTTAAAAAAGACCCCAAATAGTTGCAGCAATCTTGAGAAAGAACAAAGTTGGAGGGATCATAATACCATATATCAAGCTATACTACAAAGCCATTGTTCTCAAAACTGCCTGGTACTGGCACCAGAACAGACATATAGACCAGTGGAACAAAACAGAGAACCCAGAAATTGACCCAAGCCAGTATGCTCAACTAATATTTGACAAAGGAGGCAAGACTATACAATGGAGTCAAGACAGTCTCTTCAATAAATGGTGTTGGGAAAATTGGACAGATACTTGCAAAAAAAATGGAACTAGACCACCAACTTACACCATACACAAAAATAAACTCAAAATGGATAAAGGACTTAAATGTAGGACGGGAAACCATAAAAATCTTAGAAGAAGCCATAGGCAGCAAAACATCAGACATATGTCATAGCAATATATTTAACAATACAGCTCCTAGGGCAATGGAAACTAAGGAGAAAATAAACAAATGGGACTACATCAAAGTAAAACGCTTCTGCACAGCACAAGAAACCATCAACAAAACAACAAGAAATCCCACTGCATGGGAGAACGTATTTGCCAATGTTATCACTGATAAGGGTTAATCTCCAACATTTATAGGGAACTCATGCAATTTAACAAAAGGAAGATAAACAATCCAATCAAAAAATGGGCAAAGGACCTAAATAGACACTTTTCAAAAGAGGACATTCAGAAAGCCAAGAGACATATGAAAACATGCTCAAAGTAACTAACCATCCAAGAGATGCAAATCAAAACAACAATAAGGTGCCATCTCACACCTGTCAGAATGGCTATCATCATCAAACGACAAGTGCTGGAGAGAATGCAGAGAAAAAGGAACACTCGTGCACTGCTGGTGGGAATGCAGACTGGTGCAGCCACTATGGAAGACAGTATGGAGTTTCCTCAAAAAGTTAAAAATGGAACTCCCATTTGACCCCCTGATCCCACTTCTAGGAATATATCCCAAGAAACCAGAAACACCAATCAGAAAGGATATATGCATCCCTATTTTAATATCAGCATAATTTACTATAGCTAAGATTTGGAAACAGCCTAAGTGCCCATCAACAGATGAATGGATTAGAAAACTGTGGTACATCTACACAATGGAATACTATCCTGCTGTAAAAAAGAAGGAATTCTTACCATTTGCAACAGCATGGATGGAACTGGAGAGCATTATGCTAAGTGAAATAAGCCAGTCAATGAAGGAAAAATACCACATGATCTTACTCATTTAATGATAATAAAGACCATTATAAACTGATGAACAAAAATAGATACAGAGGCAGAGCAGCATTGAACAGACTGTCAAAATACAGCAGGAAGGCCATGGAGGATTGGGGGGGGGGGGGGGACGGGTAAGAGATCAACCAAAGGACTTGTATGCATGCATATAAGCATAACCAATGGACACAAGACAATGGGTGATAGGGGAGCCTGGGGGAAGGTCAAGTGGGGAGAAAAAGGAGACATATGTACTACTCTTTGTAATATTTTAATCAATAAAACAAAATTTAAAATATATATACCAATGGCATATTTCACAGATGTAGCACAAATATTCCAAAAATTAATATAAAAACAAAAGGACCTTATATAGTCTCAGCAATTTTGAGAAAGAAGGACAAAGTTGAAGGAATCACAATACCTAATATTGTAAGGCCATTGTAATCAAAACAGCCTGGTATAGGCATAAAAACGGGCACATAGATCAATGGAACAGAACAAATAGCCCAGAAGTAAACCCATGTGTTTATGGTCACTTGGTATTTGACAAAGAAGGCAAGAGCATACAATGGTGTAGATTCCATCTCTTCAATAAATGGTGTTGGGAAAATTGGGCAGGTACATGCAAATATTGCAACTGGACAGCCAACTTACAGCACACAAAAGAATAAACTCAAAATGGAAAAAACACAACTGTAAGGCACAAAATCATAGAAATTCTAGAAGAAAACTTAGGCAATAAAATCTCAAGCATTGCTCATAGCAATATTTGTGTTGATATATCTCCTAGGGCAAGGAAAACAAGGAAAAAATAAATAAATGGGATTATATCAAGCTAACAAGCTCCTGCACAGCAAAAGAAACCACCATCAAAATGAAAATAGAAGATCTGAACATGGCAGCTAGCAGGACTGGAGTAAGGGAGAGAATGTGACACCTGTATAACAGCTGGCACAATGACATTGGGGTTGAACCTCACTATGGTAAGTCGAAGGGGAGATCTCTCCCACAATTGGGACATCAACAATCAAGTCCCAATTACAACAGTAGAGCCCAAATAATGCACACAACGGGCATTGTTAGAGCATTCAGCTCAGGTGAACAAAGAGTTTGCACCATTGCATGCCTCAAGACACTTTCTTCATAAGGCCATCCCACAAAGACTGGAAGGCATGGCAGTTCTTTCTAATATATAGAAGCAAATACAGAGAGACAGCTAAAATGAGGAGACAAAGAAATAACACCCAAATGAATGAAAAGAAGGAATCTCCAGAAAAAAATAACTAAATTAAATTAAGCAAAAACAAGCAAACTGTCAGATATAGAGTTCAAAGCAATAAACATGCTTAAGGAAATTAGTGAAAATTAGAACAGCCATAAAAAAGGAAATAGAGGCCATGAACAAGAACCAGACAGAAATGAAGAATTCTATATCTGACATCAAGAACACACTGGTTGGTATTAAAAGTAGACTGGATGAAACAGAGAATTGAATCAGTGATTTGGAAGACAAGGTAGAAGTAAATACCTAATTAGAGCAGCAAATAGAAAAAAGAATTAAAAAGCAAGAAGATAGCTTAAGGGAGCTCAGGACAACATGAAACATAACAACATCCACATTATAGGAATTGCAGAAGGGGAAAAGGTGAACAAGGAACAGAGAACCTGTTTAAATAAATAATGATAGAAAACTTCCCCAACATGATGAAGGAAAATGTCACACAAGTTCAGGAGGCACAGAGAATCCCAATCAAGATGAACCCAAAGAGACCCACACCTAGACACAACATAGTCAAAATGATAAATGTTAAAGGCAAAGAAAGAATCTTAAAGGCTGCAAGAGAGAGATAAAATTACCTACAAAGAAGCCCCTATTAGAATGTTGGCTGACTTCTCAATAGAAACACTTCAGGCCAGGAGGGAGTGACAGGAAGTAATCAAAGTAATGAAAATCAAGGGCCTAAATCCAATACCACTGTTTCCAGCAAGGCTAAAAATAGACAGTGAAATAAAAAGTTTTCCAGACAAACAAAAAGTAAAAGGAGTACATTACCACTAAACCAGCAATACAAGAAAGGTTAAAGAGACTGCTTTAAGAAGACGAAGAAAAGGAGAGAGAGAGAATCATCAGCATAAAGAAAATAACAAGGGCAATAAAAAAAAACCTATCAATGATAACCTTAAATGCTCTAGTCAAAAGCAATAGGGTGACTAACTGAATAAGAAAACATGACCACTATATATACTGTCTACAAGAGACACACCTCAGAACAAAAGATAGACACAGATTGAGAGTGAAAGGGTGGGAAAATGTATTCCATACAAATGGAAAGGAAAAAAAAAAGCTGGGGTAGCAATACTAATATCAGACAAAATAGACTTCAAAACAAAGGCCATAACAAGAGACAAAGAAAGCCACTACATATTACTAACAGGAATGATTCAACAAGAAACTATAACACTTGTAAACATATATTCACCCAATATAGGAACATCCAAGTTCATTAAAGAAAAAAAACTCTTGATGAACTTTAAGAGAAATATTAACAGCAATACAGTTATAGTAGGGAACTTTAACACCCCTACTGACACCACTGGATAGATCTTCAAGACACCTCCAAAAAAATCAACAAGGAAACAGGCCTTAAGTGACACACTAGATCAGATGAATCTAACTGATATTTACAGAACATTCACCCCAAAGCAACAGAATATACATTCTTCTGAAGTGCACGTGGAACATTCTCAAAGATAGACCACACATTAGGGAACAAAACAAGTATATACAAATTCAAGAAGATGGACATAATACCAAGCATCATCTGGGATCACAATGATGTGAAGTTAGAAATCAACTACACTTAAAAAAAAAACTCAAAACACTCAAATTAATGGAGGCTAAATAGAATGTTTTAAACAATTAATGTGTTACCAATAAGATTAAGCAAGAAATTAAAAACTTCTTGGAAACAAATGAAAATGAATACACAACCAGGCAAAACCTATGGGACACTGTGAAAGCAGACCTAAGAGGAAAGTTCATAGCATTTCAGGCCTACCTTAAGAAACAAGAAAAAGCACTAATAAACTATCTAACTCTACAACTAAGTGAATTAGAAAGAGAACAGCAATAAAAGCCCAGAGGAACTAAAAGGAAGGAAATAATAAAGATCAGAGTGGAAATAAATGACATAGAAAAACAGTACAAAAGATCAATGAATCCAAGAGCTGGTACTTTGAAAAGATAAATAAGACTGTTGAACCCCTAGCCAGGTTCATCAAGCAACAAAGAGAGAGGACCCAAATAAATAAAATCAGAAATAAAAGAAGTGGTGATATAACAACAGACACCACAGAAATACAAAGGATTGTAAGCAAATACTATGAACAACTTTATGCCAACAAATTGGATACCCTGAGTGAAATGGACAAATTCCTAGAAACATACAACCTCCCAAAACTCAATCAAGAAGAATCTGAAAACCTGAGTAGGCTGATAACAACTGAGGAAATTGAAACAGTAATTTTAAAACTCCCAGCCAAAATAAAAAAGTCCTGGACCAGATGGATTTATAGGATAAATTTACCAAACATTCAAAACGAAATAACACCTGCTCTCCTCAAACTATTCCAAAAAATTCAAGAGGCAGGAATACTTCAAAGCTCTTTTTACAAAGCCAACATTATCCTAATTCCAAAACCCAATAAAGACACTACAAAGAAAGAAAGTTACAGGCCAATATCCCTAACAAACATATATGCTAAAATCCTCAACAAAATATTAGCAAATCGGATCCAGCAATATACTAAATGATCATACACCATGATCAAGTGGGATTTGTTCCAGGGATACAAGGCTGGTACAATATTCTCAAATCAATAAATGTGATATATCACATAAAATTGAAAGATAAAAATCACATGGTCATATCAATAGGTGCCAAAAAAGCATTTGACAAATTCATCACCCTTTCTTGATAAAAACTCTCAGAAAAGTGGGAATCGAGGAATCATTCCTTAACACAATAAAAGCCATATATGTCAAACCTACAGCCAACATCATACTCAATGGGCAAAATCTAAAACCATTTCCCCTAAGAATAGGAGCAAGACAGGGATGCCCATTTTCACCACTCCTGTTTGACATAGTGCTGGAAGTCCTAGCCACAGCAATCAGACAAGAAGAAAATATAAAAGGCATCCAAATTGGAAAGGAGGAAGTAAAACTGTCGTTATTTGCAGCTGACATGATGTTGTACATAGAAAATCCTAAGGACTCCACCAGGAAACTATTGGACTTAATAAATGAATTTGGCATGTAGCAGGATACAAAATTAACATCCAGAAATTGATGGCATTTTTATACACCAATAATAAACACTCAGAAAGAGAAACTAAAAAAAAAATCCCATTTACCATTGCAACCAAAAGAGAAAAAGAAAAAAGGATACCTAGGTATAAACTTAACCAAGGAGGTAAAAGAACTTCAATTGAAAAAGAATAGGATATTGAAAAAAGAAGCAGAGGAAGATTGAAACAAATGGAAATGAATAGACATTTCTCCAAAGTGGACATACAAATGGTCAAGAGACATATGAAAAAATGCTCAAAGTCACTAATCAGAGGAATGCAAATTAAAACCACAATGAGATATCACCTCACACCTGTCAGAATGGCTATCATAAAAAAATCAACAAACAAAAAGTGCTGGCAAGGATGTGGAGAAAAGGGAACACTAGCTCACTTTTGGTGGGAATGTAGATTGGTACAGCCACTGTGGTAAACAGTATGGAGTTTCCTTAAAAAAAAAAAAAATTAAAAATGAAATTTCTGTTGCCCCAGCAATCCCACTTCTGGGAATATGTACTAAAAATCCCAAAGTACCAATCAGAAAGCATATATGCACCCACCCCTATGTTCACAGCAGCATTATTTACAACTAGAGGCCCAGTGCATGAAATTCATGCACTCAGGGGGTTTCTCCGCCTGGCCTGCACCCTCTCGCAGTTCGGGAGCCCTCGAAGGATGTCTGGCTAATGGCTTATAACAACTGACCATTGTTATAATTAATTCATCCCTGGGGAGCGGGCCTAAGCCATTAGTCGGACATCCTTAGCACTACTGCAGAGGTGGGAGAGGCTCCTGCCACCACCACTGTGCTCACCAGCCATGAGCCTGGCTTCTGGCTGAGCGGTGCTTTCCTGTGAGAGCACACTGACCACCAGGGGACAAGCTCCTGTGTTGAGAATGTTCCCCCAGTGGTCAGTGCACATCATAGCGACTGGTCGACCAGTTGACTTTCTGCCCCTGGTGGTCAGTGCATGTCATAGTGAGCGGTTGAGCAGCCTTAGCATATCATTAGCATACTAGAGGCCCAGTGCACAAAATTTGTGCATGGTTCAGTTCCCTAGTGGCTGCCGGCTGCTAGCTGGGGCCTCCCTTTCCCAGCTGCCATCTGCCTACCAGGGCCTTCCTTCGTTCCATGCTGCCTCCTGGTGGTCAGTGCAGGTCATAGTGAGCAATCGAACTCCCGGTCAGTCGAACTCCTGAGGGGACACTTTGCTTTTATATATGTAGATTACACTTTGGTTGAACGGATGACCAGATGACTAGACATTTAGCATATTAGGCTTTTATATAGGATAGCTAAGATTTGGAAACAGCCCAAGTGCCCATCAGTACATGAAGAAATAAAATAGCTGTGGGACATTCACATAATGGAATACTATGCAACTGTAAAAAAAAAAAAAAAAAAAAAAAAAAAAGGATATCTTACCCTTTAGGGCAGCATGGTTGAACCCGGAGAATATCACACTAAGTGAAATAAGCCAATCTGAGAAAGACAAATATCACATGATTTCACTTATTTGTGGAATCTAATGAACAAAATGAATTTACCAATAAAATAAGACCCAAAACAAGGAGGTATGGAACAGACTGACATAGCTTGATGTTGGGGTAGGGGGACGAGAAGAGATAAACGAAAGAATTTATATACATACTAGAGGCCCGGTGCACAAAAATTTGTGCACTCGGGGGGGAGGGGGGTCCCTCAACCCAGCCTGTGCCCTCTCGCAGTCTGGGACCCCTTGGGAGATAACGACCTGCTGGCTTAGGCCTGCTCCCGGGTGGCAGAGGGCAGGCCCAATCCCTAGGTGCAGCCCCTGGTGGGGCTCAGAGCAGGGCCGATTAGGGAGTTGGGGCGCCGCCCCATCATGCACAGAGCAGGGCAGATTGGGAGGTTGTGATGCCACCCTCAGTCATGCTCAGGGTAGGGCCAATTGGGGGGTTGGGGCACTGTCCCCTGTCACACTCAAGGCAGGGTTGATGGGGAGGTTGCGGCACCACCCCATCACGCACAGAGCAGGGCCAATCAGGGGGTTGGGGCGCTGCCCCCGTCACACACAGAGCAGGGCCGATCAGGGGGTTGGGGAGCCGCCACTCTCACACTCAGGGCAGGGCCGATGGGGAGGTTATGGCTCTACCCCGTCACACACAGAGCAGGGCCCGTGGTGGGGGGGGGGGGTTGGGGAACTCCCCCCTATCAGGCACAGAGCAGGGCTGCTCAGGGGGTTGGGGCCCCGCCCCCTGTCACACACAGAGCCGAAGGGCGATCAGGGGGTTTGGGCGCTGCCCCCTGTCACGCTGATCCCGGTGCCGGGAGGCATATTACCCCTTTACTATATAGGGTAGAGGCCTGGTGCATAGGTGGGGCCGGCTGGTTTGCCCTGAAGGGTGTCCTGGATCAGGGTGGGGGTCCCCACTGGGGTGCCTGGCCAGTCTGGGTGAGGGGCTGAGGGCTGTTTTCAGGCTGGGAGTGACTGAAGTTCCCAACCACTCCTTTTTTTTTTTTTTTTTGGGGGGCCAGCTTTACTTTGAGGCTTGGCTCCAGCTCTTAGGCCTCCGCGGCTGAAAGTAGGTTTCTGGCCTTTGCTTACAATGTTGCGAATCTGCTGGCTGAAGTCCGGCGGTATTTGTTACAATGTTTCTTAAACTGCCCGCTCAGAGGCCTGCAGCCGCAGGCGGGGAACGTTGGTTTCCTCCGTCACTGAAGCAAGCAAGCCTCATGTTAGTTTCAAGCTGCCTGGCTGCCGGCCGCCATCTTGGCTGACAGTTAATTTGCATATCTCGCTGATTAGCCAATGAAAAGGGTAGCGGTCGTACGCCAATTACCATGTTTCTCTTTTATTAGTGTAGATAGGTATATCCCATGGACACAGGCAATAGGGTGGTGAAGACCTAGAGGAATGGGTATGGACTGGGAGGAGAGAAAGGGGGATAGGGGTGGGAACTGGAGAGACCTGTAATACTATCAACAGTAATGACAGTTTTACTTCCTCCTTTCCAATTTGGATGCCTTTTCTTTTTTCTTCTTACCAGATTGCTGTGGCTAATATTTCCAGTTCTATGTTGAATAAGAGTGGTGCAAGTACACAGATTTGTCTTGTTCCTATTCTTAAGGGAAAAGTTTTTAGTTTTTGCCATTTGAGCATGATATTGGCTGTAGGTTTGTCATATATGGCTTTTGTTATGTTGAGGTACGTTTCCTCTATTCCCACTTTCCTGAGAGTTTTTATCAAAAATGGGTGCTGGATATTGTCTAATGCTTTTTATGTCCATTGAGATGATCATGTAATCATTATCCTTAATTTTGTTTATGTGATACATCACACTTATTGATTTGCAAATATTATATCAGCCTTGCATTCCTGGAATAAATCCCCCTTGGTCATGGTATACAAGCTTTTTAATATATTGCTGGATATGATTTGCTAATGTTGTTGAGGATTTTAGCATCTATGTTCATCAGAATTGTTGGCCTAGAATTTTTTCTTTGTAGTGTTTTGGGGTTAGGATAATGCTGGCCTCACAAAAGTAGCTTGGGAGTTTTCCATCCCTTTGAATTTTCTGGAACAGTTTGAGGAGAATGGAAGTTAATTCTTGCAATTTTTAGCAAAATTCAATTGTAAACCCATCTGGTCCAGGACTTTTGTGTGCTGGGAGTTTTTTATTACTTTTTCAATTTTATTAGTTGTTATTAGCCTATTCCAATTTTATGATTCTTTCTAATTGAGTTTTGGAACATGTTTCTAGAAATTTCCCCATTTCACCCATGTTGTCCAGTTTGTTGGCATATAGTTGTTCATAGTATTTTCTTACAATCCTTTATATTTCTGGGTGTCAGTTGTTATAATGCCTCTTTCATTTCATTTATTTTTATATTGTTCATACAGTTGTATTGATATATTTTCATTTTATTTTTATTTTTAATATTTTTATTTTTCTATTAGAGTTGAGGTACAGTATAGTTTCAGGTGCACAGCAACCCAGACAAAGTGATCATCCCAATAAATCTAGTACCATCTAACACCATACAAAGAAATTATAATATTATCTATATACTAGAGGCCCAGTGCACGAAATTCATGCACAGGGGCTGGCGGGGGGGGGGTGCCCTCAGCCCAGCCTGCACCCTCTCCAATCTGGGGGGTCAGGGGATGTCCGGCTGTCTGACCAGCAGTCAGACATCCCTCTCACAATCCTGGACCACTGGCTCATAATCACTCACCTGCCTGCCTGCCCAATCACTCCTCACTGCCTCTGTGTGCAAGCCTGATTGCCCCTAACTGCCCCCCCCCGGCTTGGTCTCCCCTAACTGCCCCCCACTGCCAGCCAGGTTGCCCCCAACTGCCCCCTCCCTGCTGGCCTGGTCACCCCTCACAGCCTCCCCGCCAGCCTGGTCGCCCCATGCAGCCTGCTGTTCAGTCATTTGATCATCCCTCACTAAACCCCCTGCAGGCCTGGTTGCCCCACACTGCCTGCTTGTTCAGTCCTTTGGTTGTCCCTCACTAACCTCCCTGCCAGCCTGGTCATAGGCAGCCATCTTGCGAGGGTTAATTTGCATATCACCTCTTTGTTATATAGGATATAGAAAGCCAGCAACCTTAACGCTGTCATGACCAGAGACCAGAACACTGTAGCCCCTCACCCAGGCCAGCCTTGACCCCCAGCAGAAACCCCCACCCCGATTGGGAGCATGGCCAGCCTGCAAACCGCCAGCGGCCTTTTACCCAGGCTAGCCTTGCCCTCCCAGCGGGGACTCCCACCCAGATCAGGGGCATGGCCAGCCTACAAACTTCCCGCATCCCCTTGCCAAGGCTATCCCCGCCCCAGCAGAGACCACCCACTGGATCTGAGGCCCCTATCAGGGCAGGCCAGCTGGTTCCCACCCGTGCACCAGGCCTCTAGTCCTATATAAGAAAAGGGTAATATGCAAATTAACCCTAAAGACAGAAGAACCAGAAGACCTCTGGACCAGTCACTATTGAGGTGCACTGACCACCTCTTGGTCCCTTTCCCCAGCTGGTAGGCTCCAATCGCCTGATGGCAAAAGAAGAATGGGGATGGGTGGCAGGGAATGGGTGGCGCCAGGCCACACACAGAGGGCGACCCACATTGGGGGTGGGGCCTGCGAGCAGGCAGGAACAGCTGACCTCTCAGTCCCTTCCCCCAGCCGTCAGGCACCAATCACCTGATAGTGAATGGGGAACCAAGGGCAGAGCGTGGGGCCGGCTGTGGGCAGCCAGGGAAGATGGCCCTGATCGCAGGTCAGGTCTAGGGACCATACCTGTGCATGAATTTCGTGAACTGGGCCTCTAGTTTACTATATTTCCTATGCTGTACTTTACATTCCCATGACTATTCTGTACCTGCTAATTTGTACTTCTTATTTTTAATTCTTTATTGTTGAAGGTGTTATATATGTCCACTTTTCCCCCACTGTCCTCTCCCAGCCCACCCTGCCCCCAGCCCAGGCATTGATTGTGTCCCACCTATTGTCTGTGTCCATTGGTTATGCTTATATAGATACAAGTACTTTGGTTGATCTCACTCATCCCCCTCCTCCCCACTGTTTGTTACTTCACCTCTTTCATTTCTGATTTTGTTTATTTGAGTCCTCTTTCTTTTCTTCTTGGTGAGCCTGCTAGAAGTTCATCAATCTTGTTTATTCTTTCCCAAGAACCAGCTCTTGGTTCTTTTGATCTTCTGAATTGGTTTTTTGTTGTTGTTTGTCTCTATGTTATTTATTTCTTCTCTGATCTTTATAATTTCCTTCCTTTCCAATTACTCTGGGCTTTTCTTGTCGCTCTCTTTTTAATTCTTTAAGTTTTAGGGTTAGATAACTTACCAGTTTTTCTTGTTTTTTGAGGTAGGCCTCGAGTGCTATGAACTCAGGATTGTTTTTACTGTGTTCCATCAATTTTGGATTGTTGTGTTTTCATTGTCATTTGTTTCCAGGATATTTTTTATTTTTTCTTTGATCTTTTGTAACCCAATAATTGTTTAATAGCGTGCTACTTATATTCCATGCATTTTATTGTTTTTTAGTGTTTTTACTGTATTTGATTTCTAATCTGATGCCATTGTGATCTGAGAACATGCTTGCTATTATTTCAATCTTTTTGAATTTGAAGAGACTTAGCTATTGTCCTCATATGTGGTCTATCTTTGAAAATACCCCATGTGCACTTGAGAAGAATGTATATTATATGGCTTTGAGGTAAAATGTTCTAAAGATATCAATTAGTTCCATATGATCTAGTGAGTAGTTTAGGTTTAATTTTTCTTTGTTAATTTTTTTTATTGTTTAAAGTATTACAATTAGTAGTATATATGTCTCCTTTTTTTCCCCATTGACTTTCCCCCAGCCTCCCCTAACCCCCGGCACATGGCCTCACACCCCCCGCCCCAGTGTCTTGCGTCCATTGGTTATGCTTATATGTATACATACAAGTCCTTCGGTTGATCTCTTACCTCCCCTCTATCCCCCGCCAGTCCACCCCAGCCTTCCTGCTTCTTTGTTGATTTTTTGTCTAGAAGATTTATCCAGTGATGTCAATTGGGTATTAAAGTCTGCTACTATTATTGTATTGCTGTTGATCTCTCCCTTGATATCTTCCAGGAGTTTCTTTTTTATGTATTTGGGTGCTCCTGTATTGGGTGCATATGTGTTTACCAGAGTTATATCCTCTTGTTGTATCAATCTTTTAGTATTATGAAGTAGCCTTCATTATCTCTTGTTATGGGCTTCACTTTGAGGTCTATTCTGTCAGGTATAAGTATTGCTACCCCAGCATTTTTTTCATTTCCATTTGCCTGGAAAAATTTTTCCCATCCCTTCACTTTCTGTCTGTATGAGTCCTTTGTTCTTATGTGTGTCTCTTGCAGACAGCATATATATGGGTCATATTTTCTTATCCATTCAGCCACCCCATGTCTTTTGATTGAAGTATTTAATGCATTTACATTTAAGGTTATTATTGATAAGTACTTTTCTGTTGCCATTTTTATCCTTTATGTCTCTGTTTCTCCTTCTCTTTCTATTCATATTTTTTTACACTAGTACCTGTAGTATTTCCTGCATTGCTGGTTTGGTGGTAATAAACTCCCTTAGCCTGTTTTTCTCTGTGAAGCTCCTGATTTCACCTTCAATTTTGAATGATAGCTTTCCTGGATAGAGTATTCTTGGATTCAGTCCCTTGCTTTTCATTACTTTGCATATTTCATTCCATTCTCTTCAGGCCTGATGTGTTTTTGTTGAGAAATCATTTGATAGTCTAATGGGAGATTCTTTATAGGTAACATTCTGTCTCTCTCTTACAGGTCTTAATTTTCTTTCTTTGTCATTAACATTTACTGTTGTAAATACGATGTGCCTTTGTGTGGGTCTTTTTGGGTTCATATTTGTTTGGGACTCTCTGTACTTGTGTGACTCCACTGCCCCATCCCCAACCCCCATGCCAGGGAAGTTTTCTGTCATTATTTCTTCAAATAGTTTTTCTATTCCTTGCTCAGCTTCTACTCCTTTTGGAACCCCTATTACGCTGATGTTGCTTCATTTCATATTGTCCCAAAGCTCCCTTAAACTCTCCTGCTTCTTTTTAATTGTTTTTTTCCAATTTCTGTTCAGATTGGGGGGTTTTTTCTACCCTGTCTTCTAACTTTCTGATTCAGTCCTCAGCTTCTTCTAGTCTACTATTGAAACCTTCCACTCTGTTCTTTATTGCAGCTATGTCATTCTTCATTTCCTCTCGATTCTTTTTTTTAATTAAATGCTTATTGTTCAGATTATTACATATGTTCCTCTCTCTTTCCCGCCCCCCATGACTCCCCTCCACCCAGTTCCCACCCCACCCTCCTCCCTCACTCCCCATCCACTGTCCTCATCCATGGGTGCACGATTTTTGTCCAGTCTCTTCCCGCATCTCCCAGACCCCTTCCCCCCCACCCCAAGAATAGTCAGTCCATTCCCTTTCTATGTCCCTGATTCTATTATAATCACCAGTTCATTCTGTTCATCAGATTATTTATTCACTTGATTCTTAGATTCACTTGTTGATAGATGCGTATTTGTTGTTCATAATTTGTATCCTTACCTTTTTCTTCTTCTTCCTCTTCTTAAAGGATACCTTTCACCATTTCATATAATACTGGTTTGGTGGTGATGAACTCCTTTAGCTTTTTCTTATCTGTGAAGCTCTTTATCTGACCTTCAATTCTGAATGATAGCTTTGCTGGATAAAGTAATCTTGGTTGAAGGTTCTTGGTATTCATCACTTTGAATATTTCTTGCCACTCCCTGCAAAGTTTCTGTTGAGAAATCAGCTGACAGCCGTATGGGTATTCCCTTGTAGGTAACTGAGTTTCTTTCTCTTGCTGCTTTTAAGATTCTCTCTTTGTCTTTTTCTCTTGGCATTTTAATGATGATGATGTGTCTTGGTGTGGTCCTCTTTGGATTCCTTTTGTTTGGGGTTCTCTGCGCTTCCTGGACCTGTAAGTCTATTTCTTTCACCAGGTGGGGGAAGTTTTCTGTCATTATTTCTTCAAATAGGTTTTCAATATCTTGCTCTCTCTCATCTTCTGGCACCCCTATAATTCTGATGTTGGTACGCTTGAAGCTGTCCCAGAGACTCCTTACACTATCCTCATATTTTCGGATTCTTTTTTCATTTTGCTTTTCCGGTTGGGTGTTTTTTGCTTCTTTGCATTTTAAATCTTTGACTTGATTCTTGCACTTATCTGGTCTGCTGTTGGGAGTCTGTATAATATTCTTTATTTCAGTCAGTGTATGCTTAATTTCTAGTTGGTTCTTTATCACAACATCGAGGGTTTCATTAGATTACTTGAGGATCTCACTACATTTATCGGCGGTCTCACCAGTCTTTTTGAGGGCCTTACTAAATTTATCAGCGGCTTCTAGACAGTTCTTGAGAGACATTAAAAGTGTGGTTTTGAACTCTATATCCTCCATTTCTGTCATTTGTGTCCTGTTTCTTTGTCTTCGCATTTTTTTATGCTTTCTTGGTGCACCCCCTTGTGGTCTTTGTGTGCAGTCTTGTTGTAGTTAAGCCTTGATTGTTGTAGGTAATACTGGGGGTATTTGACCTCCAGGCCAACTGGCTTTGAGAATCAGCTGTGTCTGTAGTGGGAGAACTTCTGTCCTCTAGGGAGGTGCTAATCTAGCCTTTGCCTGAGGCTATCCCACAAATGCCTCTGTGCAGGGCTTGGGTGGGGCCGGTCCCAGGGGATCAACAGGGCAGGCGGAGCGAGCAGTTATGGCTGCTCTCAGTCCTGTTCCCAGAGGCTCTGCCTCTTACGAGTCCCAGCAACCGCTGCAAACCTCGGAGAGAAAGCTGCCTTCGAGTTCTGACCGATGCCAGACAGTCCTGCTTCTCCCGTTTGAGTCTCGGTCCCCAGAGACTCGCCCAGAACTGGAGCTCAGAGCCTGAGACTCCCACCCGATTGAAACAGACAACTGCGCCCTCAGCCGCCAGCCCGCTCCGCACGCACCTCCGCACCTTTGTATTTTACTTCTGCACTGCGCCTCCTCTGAGTCTCGGTATGTTTTTCTCTTTCCTTCTAGTTGTAGAATTTCCCCTCAGCCAGCCTTCCTGTGGTTCTGGGTGATGTCTGTTCCGTCTTTTAGTTGTATTTTTGAAGTGGTTGTGCGAGGCAGAAATCTCCGGTGTTTACCTATGCTGCCATCTTTCCTCTCGGTTCTTACCCATGTTGGTGAATTTCCCATCCAGATGTTTGAGCATCTTTATAACCAGTATTCTGAATTTTCTTTGACAAATTGCTTGCCTCCATTTCATTTAGTTCCCTTTCTGACAGTTCCTCCTTTTCTTTCCTATGGGTATTGTTTCTTTATCTCCCCATTTTTGCTGTCCCCTTGTATTTTTTTTCTATGTAATGTGACTTGCTGACACTTCTGGCCCTGGACAACCTGCTTGAAATCCAAGAAGTTAAAGCTCTTAGTGGTCCAATGGTCCAGGACTCCTTAGGCCAGAGGCTGGGTCTGCCTTGAGTCTCAAGCCTTTATTGTGTCTTCTCTGAGTTGTATTCCCTTCCTCCACAGATCTGGTCCCTCAGTTTCCCACTGAAGGTGTACACATGCACAGTTCTGGTGTGCAACTCACTGTGGGGTCCCAGAGCCCTCTAGCATGAAATTCACTGCACAGCCCCAGCACCAATAACAGGGTGGTATCCTATAACCCTCTAGTTTGCCCAGTCTGCCAAGTCCTGGACAAGGGGCCATGTCGGGTATCCTTGGCTAGCACCATGGGAATGGTCCTTGGGGCTGGCCTGGGTACATCCTGACTCACATCATAGGCACGGCCCTTGAGAAGGACAGGGTGCTGTGCCAGGTGTCCTGGCATGCATCATTCATGTGATCCTTGGGGCTGGGCCGGGTCCAGGCTGGGGGTCCGTGGCTCACACCATTGGTGAGGCCCTTGGGGCGGGATGCTGGGCGGGTGTCTCCCACTCACAGTTGGCATGATCCCAGGGGATGGGAAGGGAGTGGGGTGGGGTCCCTCTGCCTTGCACTTACCAAGCGGGGTCTGGGAATGCAGGATCTGGGATCTCAGGGTCCAGGAGCCCAGCTGGGGAGGGGAGGTGCAAGAGGTCTCTCTGGCCTTCAGTCACTGAGTGAGTACATCTGGGAGCCAGCAGCGAGGTAGGGTGCCACTTACTGCAGGGATGTGGCAGTGGTCCCTCCTGAGTTATGCATGGTGAGTGGCTCACGGTTTGGGTTCAGAGTGGTGTTCAAGGCCAGTCTGGGTATTGATGTGGCTGCACTCCTGGCCTCCACTGCTCCCTCTACAAGATGGCGTGGGCTCCACACCTGAGCCACACCTGGCCTAGAAGTGCCACGGCAATACCAGGCACTCCCTATCCAGGAGATCCTAATCCACAAGTCCCTGAAACTCCTGCAAGATCTGACTGTCCCTCCCTCACCTACACACATACCACACATGTCCATACACTCCCTTCTCACTTCTTTACTCACAGTCTTTCCCTCACTGCTGTCCTGCTGGCCGCCATGTTGGGATCCTTCCCTCTTTCATTTCTGATTTTGTTTATTTGGGTCCTCTCTCTTTGGTTTCTTGGTGAGTCTGGTTAAAGGTTAATCAATCTTATTTATCTTTTCAAAGAACCAGCTCTTGGTTTCCTTTATCTTTTGTATTTTTTTAATTCTCTATGTCATTTATTGCTGCTCTGATCTTTACAATTTCCTTCCTTCTACATCCTCCCTGCTTTTCTTGCTGTTCTCTTTCTAATTCTTTCAGCTGTAGTATTAGATAGTTTATTAGAGCTTTATATTGTTTCTTGAGGTAGGCCTGTAGCACTACTTTCTTCTCACGGCTGCTTTAGCTGTGTCCCATAGATTTTTGGGTTGTTGGATGTTCATCTTCATTTCTTTACAGGAAGTTTTTTTTTATTTCTTCCTTGATTTCTTTGGTAATCTACTCATTGCTTACTAACATGCTATTTAACTTCTAGGTGTTTGAATTTGGGGGGGGGGGGTATTTTCATTATTGTTGATTTCTAATTTCATGTCATTGTGATCTGAGAAGATGCTTGACATGATTTCAATCTTCCAGAACATGTAAAGACTTATTTTGTGTCCTAACGTCTGTTCTATCTTTGAGATTGTTACATGTTCACTTGAGAAGAATGTATATTCTGCAACTTTGGTATAAAATGTATTAAACTCATTAGATCTAGTGTGTCATTTAAAGTCTCTGATTCCTTGTTGATTTTTTGTCTAGAAAATCTATCCAGTGATGACAGTGGGGTGTTAAATTCCCCTACTATGACTGTGTTACTATTGATTGCACCCCTTAAACTCCACCAAGAATGGCTTTATATATTTAAGTGCTTTTTTATTTAATGTATCTGTTTATAGGGTTATAACCTCTTGTTGGATCATTCCCTTTAATATTATGTAGTGACCTTCTTTGTCTATTTTATGGTCTTTGTTTTGAAGTCTATTTTGTCAGAAGTTATTGATACACCAGTTTTTTGTTTTGTTTCCATTTGCATGAATTTTTTCCATCTCTTCACTTTTAGCCTGTGTGAATCTTTTGTTCTGCAGTGGTTCTCTGGTAAACAGCATATATATGGGTTATGTTTATTTTTCCATTCAGCTACCCTATGTCTTTTGACTATAGCCTTTAATCCATTTACATTTAAGATTATTATTAATATGTACTTATTTAATACCATTTTTTCTTTATGTCTATGTTCCTTTCTCTATTTCTTCTTCTTCTTAAAGCAGTCCTTTCAGCATTCCTTGGAATGCTGGTTTGGTGCTACTAAATTCCTTTAGCCTTCTTTTATCCGGGAAGCTCTTTATTTCACCTTCCATTTTAAATTATAACTTTGCTGGATAGAGGAGTCTTATTTGCAGGTTTCTTGCTTTTCATTACTTTAAATCCTTCATGCCATTCACTCCTGGACTGCAAATTTTCTTTTGAGAAATCATCCAACAGCCTTATGGTGGCTCCCTTGTAGGTAACTAACTCTGTTTTTCTCTCTTGCTGCCTTTAGGATTCTCTCTTTGCATTAACTTTGACCATTTTAATTATGATGTGTCTTGGTGTGGGTCTCTTGGGGTTCCTCTTGATTGGAACTCTGCTTCCTGAATTTGTGTAACTTTTTCTTTCAGCAGGTTTGGGAAGCCTTCTATGATTATTTTTTCAAATAGGTTCTCTGTTCCTTGCTCACTTTCTTCTCCTGTTACCCTTATGATGTAGAAGTTGTTACATTTCACGTTGTCCCAGAGTTCTCTTAAACTATTATACTTCTTTTCTATTCTTTTTTTCTTTTTATTGCTCTGTCTGCGTGGTTTTATTTACCTGGTCTTTCAAATTGCTGAGTTGAGCCTCCACTTCCTCCAACCTACTTTAATTCCTTCCAATGTATTCTCTTTTTTTTATATAGTTTTGCACTTTATTTTTCTCAGACATATTACTAATAAAAATGCATTGAATATGTTTTTTAATATTTATTGTTGAGAGTATTACAGATGTCCCCCTACCTCCTCCCAGACTGCACCCCCAGTTCTTGTACCACCCCAAGCCTTCACCACTCTCCTGTCTGTGTCCATAGGTAAGATCTTGCACCCCTTCCTCCCTTCCCTCTGAGATTCATCAATCTGTTGCATGCCATTGACTCTATTTTATTCACCAGTTTATTTTGTTCATTAGATTTCTGGTTCATTTGTTTGGATTTTTAGATTCAATTGTTAATAGATATATATTTGTTGCCACTTTATTTCTTCTGCTTCTCCTTCTTCTTTTTCATAATCATCATCTTCTTCCTCTTCTTAAAGAATACCCTCCAATATTTCCTGTAATACTGGTTTGGTGGTGGTGAACTTCGTTAGCTTTTTTTGTTTGTGAAGTTCTTTATCTGACCCACAATTCTAAATGAGAGCTTTGCTGGGTAATCTTGGTTGTAGGTTCTTGCTTTTCATCACTTTGAATATTTCTTGCCACTTTTTCTGGCCTGCAAAGTTTCTGTTGAGAAATCAGCTGACATCAGATGGGCACTCCCTTGTAGGTAACTAGCTGCTTTTCTCTTCCTGCTTTTAAGTTTCTCTCTTTGTCTTTAACCTTTGGCATTTTAATTAGGATGTGTCTTGGTGTGGACCTCTTTGGGTTTCTCTTCTTTGGGACTCTCTCTGTGCTTCCTGGACTTGTAAGTATATTTCTTTCACCAGATAGGGGATGTTTTCTGACATTATTTCTTCAAATAGGTTTTCAATATTTTTCTCTCTCTCATCTCCTTCTGGCACACCCATAATGGAATGTTCTCCCAGAGGCTGCTTACACTATCTTCATATTTTTGGATTCTTTTTCTTTTTGCTCTTCTGATTGGGTGTTTTATGCTTCCTCATATTCCAAATCATCGATTTGATTCTCTGAATCCTCTACTCTACTATTGAATACCTATTATTTCAGTTAGTGTATGCTTAATTTCTGACTGGTCCTTTTTCATGTCTTTGACATTCTCACTAAGATCCTTGAAAGTCTCATGGAGATCCTTGAGTAACCTTACAACAATGGTTTTAAATTCTGTGTCCAGTAGTTTGCTTGCTTTCATTTCTGACATGTTTTGTTATTGTTGTTGTTGTTGTTGTTATTGTGTGTTTTTGTCTCCACATTTTGGCTGCTTCCCTGTGTTTGTTTTTATGTATTAGATAGAGCTGCTATGTCTCTTGGAATTGGTATAGCGGCATTGTGTAATAGGTGTCCTGTAGAGCCAAGTGGCTCAGCCTCCCCAGTCATCTGAGCTGGGCACTCTAGGTATGCCCCTGTGTGGGCTGTGTGCACAGTCTTGTAATTGAGACTTGATTACTGTTGGTGTAACTGGGAGGAATTGACCTCCAGGCAAATTTGCTGTGAGGACAGTGGGAGAGCTACTATGCAGGAAACACCCTTATGGAGTAGGACTTGCTTCAGTGGGGCTTTTGGTTGTTCACTGAGTCTACCTCTTGAGTGTGTCACTTGTGGATGTGTAGAGTTATAATCTGGTATGATCTGAAGCTTTCTACCAGGTGCACTGGCTCTAGGGCCAAGTGGTACCAAGGAGGTACAAAGTCAGCCAATGCCCATGGCCACCCATTTGGAGCTACAGTGGGATCTGCAGACAACTGCTACTTGCTATTTGTATTAGGCTTAGAGGTGCCCAAGTGAGGCCTAGCTGTGAAGCAAGACAGGCTGGTGCTAATTGGGTCTTGGGCCTTTCATTGATAGGTTTGGGGCACACTGTCACCAGTGTATGGTAAATTGACATTTTTAGAAAAGTCTGAAGCCTAAGTTAAGACAGGTCATTCATATGGAAAAGCAGCCACAAAAAGCTTGGGTGGAGCTGCAAATTGGATGGGCCAGGGTCTCAGGAAATCCCCAGGGCTGAGCAAACAGGGTTCTTCAGGCTGATGTAGACTCAAATGTGGCTACCAGTCAGCCCTGGGATAATGAAGGTCCCAGCACAGGAACAATGACCCCTGTGAGCACCCTCTTCTGGGAGAAAGCTACCCCCGAATTTCTGCCCCAATGCCAGACAATCCAGTTTCTCCCCATATGTGTCTGGATCACCTGGTGCTGGAGCTCGAAGAAAGTGGGACTGTGTAAGTTTGTGCACCTGTCATATAAGAAGAACACCTGGGATTCCAGCCGTCTTCCTGTCCCTTGGCCACAATCTGGCCTGGTTTTTACAGCCTATAGTTACAGGGACTGCTTTTCCCAGCTCTGGGAGCCTGGGTTGGGGGTTTGGTGTGGGGCTAGGACCTCTTGCTTCTCATGGGTGGGCCTTCTCAGTGACAGTCTCCCTCCCAATTAAAAAAATGTCACTCATAGGTGTCAGACCAGCCCATTCAGTGCCTCCCCTCCTCCTACCAGGCTCAAGGTGCTTTCTTATGCTTCTCTGGTTGTAAGATTTCCATTCAGCTGACTTTCAGGCAGTTATGAATGATGGTTGTTCTGTATTTTGGTTGTAATTTCAATGTGGTTGTGGGAGATGGCGAGTACAGGCATTTAACTACACCACCATCTTGGTTCTCCCCTCCAGTGTATTCTTTTTAAATATATTTTTATTGATTTTGAAGAAGAAGGGAGAGGGAGAGAGAGGTAGAAACATCAGTGGTGAGAGAGAATCATTGATTGGCTGCCTACTGCATGTCCCACATGGGGGATCAAGCCCACAACCCAGGCATGTGCCCTAACCAGGAATCGAACCGTGACCTTCTGGTACATAGGTCAATGTTCAACCACCAAGCCACACAGGCTGAGCCCCTCCAGTGTATCCTTCATGTCAGATATGGTGTTCTTCATATGGTGACTCCAGATGTCCCAGTTTTGATTTGCACTTCCTTCCCCCTGTGGGACTGCACTTGGCCAGCAGCACCAGCAAATTTGGGGAGTCAAATACAGACAGGCCTTTGTTGGGGGTGGTGCAGGCCCTCCTTGGCCATCCCTAGAGAGGGGAGCTAGCCTCTCACCATCTAGCTTTGTGGTGCCCCACCAGAGATCCTGAATGGAGGCTTGCAGTGTGTGCTTCCCCCCAGGTCCGCTGCTGCCCTCCATCTATTCCCAAGCCACTGCGTTCAATGCTTATCTGAGACTACCCATAGTTTGATCAGAAAAAGAATGCACTTCAGATCCCCCTTGGGTACAGCCAAGAGTTCTCTATGTGGGACTTGAGCTTGGCAGGGTGGTGTAACCAGTATTTGGAGAACAGGATTAGTGCACTTTCTCCGACTGGTACTGCAAGAAATGCTGGAACCTGGGAGATGGCACCCAAGGGCAGTGTGGGATTTGGCTCAGGACTGGGACCCTCCGAAGCCACCTTCTAGTCTCCAGAGCTATGCCACTCAGATCTTCTCTTTATGACTTTCATATGCCCCAAGTCTCTTTCCCTCTACCAGAGCTCTGGGTGAGTGTCCAAGAGCGAGTCCTTGTGCATTAGCCCTGAAGGAGGTCACCAGGGATTCAAGCAGACTGCCTCCTCTTTTCAGTGGACAAAATCCCCATTTATTTTTGCTGTCAAATGTTATGCAGGCTCTTCTTCTTGGCCCTGGTCTTCTGGGTTGGAGGTCCCAGCTGGGATTGAGACCCCACTCTCCTCCAAGGGGGGGCTTTGGCATCCACAGTATTTCTCTGGCTTCACAGCCACAGCCCCTGAGTGCAGGGATCCACCGTTTCTGTGTGTCTACCATTCTTACCAGTCTCTATGTAGCTTCTTTATTTCAACCTTGGATATAATATTCTTGTTCAAGTGTCCTCCTGTTGTTCATTCGAGTTAATTGCTCTACATTTTATAGCTCTAACTCAAGTTTGATGCAGGGAGAAGGTGTGTTGCTTTCACCTACTCTGCCACAATATTCCCACTGTATAACCATTGTTTTAAATTTTTCATCTGGTAATTTGGTTACTTTCATTTTATGTAATTATTTTAGGAGTATTTCTCTTGATCTTTCATTTGAAGCATATTTCTATGTCTCCCCATTTTGTGTCTGTATATTAGATAGATCTTCTATGACTCTCAAACTTGTTAGGATGGCTTTGGGCTCAGTTGGCACAATCTTTGAAATCACCTGAGCTCTGTGTTCCAGGAATGTTTTTTGTGGGTTATGTGTACCCTTCTCTTATAGTCGACCTTTTTTTTTTTTTAATTAAATCTTTATTGTTCAGATTATTACATTTGTTCCTCTTTTTTTCCCCCCATAACTCCCCTCCTCCCAGTTCCCACCCCACCCTCCGCCCTCACTCCCCACCCACTGTCCTCATCCGTAAGTGCATGATTTTTGTCCAGTCTCTTCCCGCATCTCCCACACCCCTTTCCCCCCCAAGAATAGTCAGTTCATTCCCTTTCTATGTCCCTGATTCTATTATAATCACCAGTTCATTCTGTTCATCAGATTATTTATTCACTTGATTCTTAGATTCACTTGTTGATAGATGCGTATTTGTTGTTCATAATTTGTATCCTTACCTTTTTCTTCTTCTTCCTCTTCTTAAAGGATACCTTCCACCATCCTATCTAATAAAAGAGAAAAATGGTAATTGGCGTACGACGATATCCTTTTCATTGGCTAATCAGGGCTATATGCAAATTAACTGCCAACTAAGATTGGCAGTTAACTGCCAACAAGATGGCGGTTAATTTGCATATGTAGGCACAATGCAGGGAGGCGAAAGGGAAAGCAGGAAGAAGCCCCCTGCCACTGACAGTGATCGGAAACCCAGGGGGGAGCTAAGAGCTGGGGGGCAGGGCAAAGGCGGCCCCAAGGTCGCCTTTGCCCTGCCCCCCAGCCATGATCAGAGAATCAGGCGCCTTTTCCGCCCTGGCCAGTGATAGCAGGAAGTAGGGGTGGAGCCAGCGATGGGAGCTGGGCATGGTCGAAGCTGGCAGTCCCGGGAGCTAGGGGCCCCTTGCCTGGGCCTAAAGCGAAGCCCACGATCGCGGGGCCGCTGCAGCTGTGGGTCCCCGCTGCCCGGGCCGGATGCCTCAGCCAGAGGCGTCCTGCAGGGGCAGGGACAGAGCCCACGCGATCGCGCCCAACCTCCCCCCCCCCCCCCCCCGCTGCCACTGCAGGTCCCTGCTGCCCGGGCCAGACGCCTAGGCCAGAGGCGTCAGGCCTGGGCAAGGGGCCGATCCTGTGATTGGAGGGTGATGGGGGTCAATGCCTGAGGGCTCCCAGTATGTGAGAGGGGGCAGGCTGGGCTGAGGGACACTCCCCCCACCCCCGACACACACACCCAGTGCACGAATTTCGTGCACCGGGCCCCTAGTTTCATATAATACTGGTTTGGTGGTGATGAACTCCTTTAGCTTTTTCTTATCTGTGAAGCTCTTTATCTGACCTTCAATTCTGAATGATAGCTTTTCTGAGTAAAGTAATCTTGGTTTTAGGTTCTTGGTATTCATCACTTTGAATATTTCTTGCCACTCCCTTCTGGCCTGCAAAGTTTCTGTTGAGAAATCAGCTGACAGCCGTATGGGTATTCCCTTGTAGGTAACTGAGTTTCTTTCTCTTGCTGCTTTTAAGATTCTCTCTTTGTCTTTTTCTCTTGGCATTTTAATGATGATGTGTCTTGGTGTGGTCCTCTTTGGATTCCTTTTGTTTGGGGTTCTCTGCGCTTCCTGGACCTGTAAGTCTATTTCTTTCACCAGGTGGGGGAAGTTTTCTGTCATTATTTCTTCAAATAGGTTTTCAATATCTTGCTCTCTCTCATCTTCTGGCACCCCTATAATTCTGATGTTGGTACGCTTGAAGCTGTCCCAGAGGCTCCTTACATTATCTTCGTATTTTCGGATTCTTTTTTCATTTTGCTTTTCCGGTTGGGTGTTTTTTGCTTCTTTGCATTTTAAATCTTTGACTTGATTCTTGCACTTATCTGGTCTGCTGTTGGGAGTCTGTATAATATTCTTTATTTCAGTCAGTGTATGCTTAATTTCTAGTTGGTTCTTTATCACAACATCGAGGGTCTCATTAGATTTCTTGTAGATCTCATTAAGTTTATCGGCAGTTTCTAGAAACTTATTGAAAGACCTTAAAAGTGTGGTTTTGAGCTCTATATCCTCCATTTCTGTCATGTTTCTTTGTCTCCACATTTTTTATGCTTTCTTGGTGCATGCCCTTGTGGTCTTTGTGCGCAGTCTTATTGTAGTTAAGCCTTGATTGTTGTAGGTAATACTGGCGGGGATTTGACCTCCAGGCCCACTGGCTATGAGAATCAGCTGTGTCTGGAGTGGGAGAACTTCTGTTCTGGATCTCTAGGGTGGTGCTAATCTAGCCTTTGCCTGAGGCTATCCAGCAACGCCTATGTGCAGGGCTTGGGTGGGGCGGGTCCCAGGGGATCAACAGGGCAGGCGGAGCGAGCAGTTATGGCTGCTCTCAGTCCTGTTCCCAGAGGCTCTGCCTCTTACGAGTCCCAGCAACCGCTGCAAACCTCAGAGAGAAAGCTGCCTTCGAGTTCCGACCGATGCCAGACAGTCCTGCTTCTCCTGTTTGAGTCTGGGTCCCTAGATACTCGCCCGGATCTGGAGCTCAGAGTCTGAGACTCCCACCCGATTGAAACAGACAACTGCGCCCTAAGCCGCCAGCCCACTCCACACCTTAGTATTTTACTTCTGCACTGCGCCTCCTCTGAGTCTCGGTATGTTTTTCTCTTTCCTCCTAGTTGTAGAACTTCCACTCAGCCAGCCTTCCTGTGGTTCTGGGTGATGTCTGTTCTGTCTTTTAGTTGTATTTTTGAAGTGGTTGTTCGAGGCAGCAAACTCCAGCGTTAACCTATGCTGCCATCTTGGTTTCTCCTTGTAGTTGAGCTTTTAATGCTTTTGGCCCTTTCGTGGGTGGGGTTTACCCCTCAGACAGGCTGACTATAAGGATAAACCTCGATCCCTGTGCACAAGTTACTGCCCTTCAAGTCTGTGTTGCTCCCAGCAGGGTCTGGCACCTGCCTCAATCTTCCTTTGGTTTTGCAACTTGTATGGTAAATTGGGTTGAACTTGATCTGGTCTGAAGCCCACCACTAGTTTTGTTGGTTTGGGGTCCATTTGGGTGGGGTTCAGGTATAGGTTGATGTAAGATGTTGTGGGTACCTGGCCTTGGGCTACCTGTCTGGAGATACCACACTGTTCACTGTGGCTCCATCTAATGGGCCTTTGTGTACAAGGGTTGACTTCCTTCAGCTTAGAGTTGGAGGCAGATCTATAAAAGATCTGATGCTAAGGTTCACCTGTCAGCTACTCCCCCTCACCGAGAGGTTGCCTGGTCTTTCTCCAGAGCCTTTTGAATTAAGACTGTAGGATGACCCCAGGGTAGCTGTAAGCCACAGACTCTTCACAGGTTGTGAGCTCAGTAAGACAGAGCAACTGTGTACAGGAGATGGGGCTAGAGGGCCCTTATTGGAGGTTATATGGTCAGGCATCAATGAGAGGAATGTGGACCTTATTCTAGACACTAACCACTCAGCTTCTGCCAGTCTCCAACTTCAGCTTTCCCAGAAGAGACTTCTTGCAGGTTCAGGTTGGATGCAACCTGCTGTCCCCTCTGCAGGAGCAAACTCACTGGGTGGAGGCACCTGGCTCAGGAGTACAAATAAAGAGTCTTTTGTTGGGGGTGATGCCAACCTATCCTAAAGGAGGGGGCCTAGCACCTTCCTCCTGGTTCCAGTCAGTATCTTCTGAGGGACACACACCATGAATGTCCTAGCTCCCAGAAGCTCTCCCTTCTCCCCCAACCCCTAGAAATGAGCTCAGCAGGGCAGGGAATCAGGGAGTTGGAGGAGCATATTCCCATTGAGGGTGGTGCCTGCAAGCCTGTTGGAGGGGGGCCAGGCTCTTTTTCCCCTTTCCAGGATAGTGCAGGCTGAGATGGCAGGGGGTAGAGGAGTGGCTCCTCCATCATGTAGTCACACAACCCAGCACCTGCCCATTTGATTCCTGGACAAAAGCCCTTCCAGGAGACATGCTTTGGGAGGCCCAGCTCTGCACGGCCCTCTGATTCCCTGTGCAACTGAACTCAGCAAGACAGGGTCAGCCATGTGATTCAACATGTTGCAGGGTGGGCAGTGCCAGCTGTGTGCTAGAGGTGGGGGAAACTGGTCTCCTTTCCAAAGTCACACAGTTCAGTCATTTTCTGAGTCTCCATCAAGAGCCTCCCCAGAAAAAGAGCACCCCAAAGTTCACTGCTGGATGCATTCTGTAGACCCCTCCACAGGACCTGGACATGACAGAGTGTCCTCACCAGCCATTGGAGGACCAGACAATGCACTCCCTAAGCTGGTGCTATAATAGGAGTGCTTATGCCTGAAAGATGGCGTCTGGATTTTCAGCAGACTCCTTCTCTCCCAGGCAAATTGAATACCCACTGATTTTTCACTATTAGATGGGTCCTCTTCCCCTCTCTGTTGCTTTGGGTTGAGCATCCTGGCATGAGGTTGAGATCCCGTGCTCCTTGGGGGCAAGGGAGTTTTGCAGCATAGATATCTTCCTGGCTTCTCAGCCACTGCATATAGGTGAGAGGGCCAACCCTTTCTGTGTCTGTACCCTTCTTACCAGTCTCTATGTGGCTTCTTCTGTAAATCCTTGGTTATACTACTTTAGTTCAGCTAGTCTTCAGTTGATTATTCAAGTTTGATTGCTCTATAATTTATAAATCTGGGGCTGGTGTCAAGTGAGTATAGCTGCCACCTACTCTGCAGCCATCTTGGAATCCTACTGGTTTTTTCCAAGTTGTAGAGTATAATGTGAGATTGTAGAGAGTAACAATGGGGTAGAATTATTGAGAATCAAGACAAAAAATTTAAGTAACCATTATGAGAAGTTGGAAGAAGAACAGGAAAAAAAAATGCTTGGTCTTTCTTCTCCAATATAAGAAGTAGGTGATTTATTACATGTTGACTCACTGACCAATTTCTTTCTTTTTTCTAGGTCATGTAACAAATTACATATTGAGAATTAAAAAGTTTAATGACTTCTCCATTATTGCCTTTTCCATTGACGTTGGAAAAAACAAAACAATGTTGACTATTCTGTTCAATAATGAGGCATATCATTCAGCTACAACATCTCTGGCAGTGTTAGACAACATCCTCTTCATGTCACTCTCTGGCCCCAGTGCTTCCATTAAAGTCTCCAACAATCCTCAGCCTCTCCCTCTTTATGTTTCTCATGCAGTGTGCGTACCATTTTCCTTTTATTGAAATGAGTCTTCATATATCCCCTTGTAATTTGGCCATTACAAGAAAATAGCTACTAAAATCATCATTTTCTACTTTTATTTCATCATTTATTTGAATTTTTATTTCATCCTTTGTAGGCCTACAGAAGGAAGACATATAGTATTACATTTGGCATTTGGCATGGCTGTTGTAGTCGCTAGCTTTGGCCTCCAGACAGTGACTGAGAGAATCACTAAGGCAAAGCACATCCAGTTTGTGAGTGGGGTCTATATCCTCACCTACTGGCTTTCTGCTCTCCTGTGGGATCTCATCTACTACTTCATTTCCTGCTGCCTACTGCTGGTGAGTGTTACCCAAAGTTACATGAAGGCTAATTTTTCTATATCACCCACCAGAAATTCCTAATCAAGTAATTGTATCCTAAAATAAAACTTGTAAAGAAGTTTACAAGTTACTTATGTCAGAGAATATATTGTGGAAATGTTCTCCCTCATATTCTTTCAGCTGGAGAAAATATTTTTCTTTGAAAAATCTCTCAAATTGGTTTCTTATGTAATTCTCAGCATGATGCCCTGGCCAACAACTCTAGGATGGACTATTATTTGTCACTCGTCTCTCACTACCCATATTACTTCCCAATGCTGTGTCCTTTGGTAAAATTGGACTATAGAAAACAAGGTAGAATCAAGACCTAAGTTGCCGGGGTCCAACCCCAGCAGGTCCAGGGGTCCCCAAAGGTGTGGACGGAGTCAGCGAAGAAGGAATGACACGGAGACAGCGTTCAGTTGATCAGCAGCCTAGCCAGGATCTCCAGCCAAGTTCTGGTCTCGATCTCCAGAGAGGTTCTGCTTCAGATCTCCAGCCAGGTTCTGTCCAGCTTCTCCAGCCAGGTCCAGTCACCAGGTTCTAGTCAGGTTCTCTTGCCATGTTCTATAGTCAGGTTCAGTCCAGGATCCCTTGCCATGTTCTCTCCAGTGAAGTTCTTCTGTCTCCAGGCTCCGTGTAGGTTCTGTCTTCTGAATTCTCTTCTAAGCTCTGTCTCTTTCTGTCTTGTTACATCTGTATTTATACCAGTTGATTCAATCCCATCAATCCCTATTCCAAAGGTTAGGGCGTTTCTTATCTCCATTCCAGGGAGTAAAGATTATGTAGCTTAAGCATGATTGTTCGTAGTTAAAATGATTAATTACCCGCCTGGCACTTAGTTAAGGGGTTTTATTCCCTCCCTAACTTCAGGGGAAAATCCCTACCTGGGGAAACAACCTTTCTCAGAGGTGACCTTGGTTAAAACACATAGTGCCAAGAAGGTGAGCAAACATATTAAGAAAAGTATGCCATATGTGCCATGTCCCTTGAAACAGCAAGCATGGACCGGCTCCCGGCACTAAGTAAAGCTTCCTGCTACCATTCACCCCCACGCCCCGCCCCACCCCACCCCCTCCACACACACACACTTTCATACCTCAAACTCAAGATGGCTAGGTCTGCAAAGCAAAACTTGTTTTGACTCAGACAACTGATTTTAGACATTGAGAAAGTGGCTTAAAGAATGTACATGTAAGGATAGTACAGCAGCTTTTAATGTAAAGACTTTGCTCATTAAGGAACTTGGCAACTTCTTCTGTATGCATATTGAAGTTGAGGAAGATATGAAGCTATGCAGTTACAAGAGGTAAACACAGGAGTGAAAGAGGTAAAGCTCCTTTCTTTGCAAGAGTTACTGGGGAATTAAGTCGAATAGGATAACATCTCAGCCCTCAAATAGTTCACTGTTTAGCAATGGACACAGTAGTGAAATAGATCATTATAAAATAGCATGCTAATTGCCACTATAATGGATAAACCACCATAGAATGGTAAAATTAGTTGTTGGAGGAAAAAAGAGAAACTTTCCGTCTATCTGGCTCCAACAACTTGTGAATATTGCACAGGGCCTAATATTGGTTCTGAAGGAGAACCAGGATCTCACCAGCTAGAACAGCTTCTCAGCACGGGCCAGGGGCTAGGCTGGTTGGGGCAGGGATGGTGAGGTAGTGTAGTGAGCAAGTAGTATGTACAGAAGAGTCCCAAGATGCAGAGAGCAGTGTGGGGCTGCCATCGTCTCACAACAGTGCACGACTCCAGTGGTGTTCTCCTGCCAGTCTCTTCTGCTCACAGCTCACCAACCAGCCAGTGTAACAAGAGAAAATCACCATCCTCTGTAACGGATGCTCCTCTCATTCTTCACCACAGGAACTTGGGTAGCTACTCCAGACAGAGTCTCTGGCTTTACTAGCTCCCCTGTGTAACTCAGTGCTCATTGAATCAATCAGAAAACCCCTGAATAATTTCATCTCCATGTCGAGAATCCATTCTTTCTCTGATTCTTGAAGCTTGGCTGACACACCCAGCTATCCTTTCCTAGTTAACAGGCCTATATAGAAGACTATCCATTATTAATACTTATGCAAATATTGGCATTTATGGCTCATGAGAAAAGTTACTTGTCATATGTTTTTTATGTGTTACATCATTCAATAGTACAATGATGTTAATTCATTATATTTATATACAAGGAAACTGAGGCTCACATAAATAAGTTACCTGCCTAACTTCACTCAGATAGTAGTTTCAAACCCGGGTTGTGGTTATTCCAAAGCTCATTTGCTGGGGTCCAACCCCAACGGGTCCAGGGGTCCCCAAAGGTGTGGACGGAGTCGGCGAAGAAGGAATGACACGGAGACAGCATTCAGTTGATCAGCAGCCTAGCCAGGATCTCCAGCCAAGTTCTGGTCTCGATCTCCAGAGAAGTTCTGCTTTCATGTTCTCTTGCTAGGTTCTCCAGCCAGGCTTTGTCCAGGATCTCCAGCCAGGTTCTGTCTGAGATCTCTAGCCAGGTTCGGTCACCAGGTTCTAGTCAGGCTCTCTTGCCAACCTCTGCAGTCAGGTTCAGTCCAGGATCCCTTGCCATGTTCTCTCCAGCGAAGTTCTTCTGTCTGTAGGTTCTGTGTAGGTTCTGTCTTCTTGGCTCTGTGTTCTAAGTTCTGTCTCCTGAGTTCTGTGTTCTAACTTCTGTGTCTTGCTGTCTTGTTACATCTGTATTTATACCAGTTGATTCAATCCTATCAATCTCTATTACAAAGGTTAGGGCGTTTCTTATCTCCATTCCAGGGAGTAAAGATTATGTAGCTTAAGCATGATTGTTCGTAGTTAAAGTGATTAAGTACCCGCCTGGCACTTAGTTGAGGGGTTTTATTCCCTCCCTAACTTCAGGGGAAAATCTCTACCTAGGGAAACAACCTTTCTCGGAGAGGTGACCTTGGTTAAAACACAGCGCCAAGAAGGTGAGCAAACATATTAAGAACCGTATGCCATATATGCCAGGTCCCTTGAAACAGCAAGGATGGACCGGCTCCCGGCACTCATTGTCTTTTATATATTCAAGGTCTTCCTGGATAATATACTACTAATGTATGTTAAAGTCATGTCTACATCTTACTCCAGCTCCTCTATTTTGTTTGTTCTCTCTGTCCTTCTATCTCTTCCTCTCTTCTCTCTCTCTCTCTCTCTCTCTCTCTCTCTCTCTCTCTCTCTCTCTCTCTCTCTTTCCCCCCCCCCCCAAATTTCCCTTAATGATTCTCAGACTGTGGTCTATATGGCTTCTTAGCTTTGCTTGCTTATCTGACTTGAATGTCCCGGTTTTCAGTGGAATACTCTTCCACCCTGCTCTGATTCTATGAAATGCCACCAACTGGACTCATTCTTGGACTCAACAAGAGGAGGCAAGATTCTATCATTTTGCCTAGCAGCTAGGATTCCTATTTCACCCCTTCTCTGCTGGTCAGATTCACAGAGCAGGGGACTTTACTGCTCATATGTCAGAGACAAGGATTAAGCTATGTTGCTGACTCCAAACCCTGATGCATTATCTTCCCCCAACACTGTTTTCCCAGCCACCCCAGGAGATTGTTGGTGAGGTTTAGTGAAGTCCTCTGCCTATTCCCATGACTGAGCCCATGCATGAAGGCTCAGGAAAGAAGAAAAAGTAACTTTTCTCGTGTGTTATGTGACCAGGGACGCTGTGCGGTGAGGCTTCCCTCTCATGCGGTCTGTGTGCCTGTCTTGATGACGGTTAGATATACTATATCGCCACCTTTCTGCACACATAGAATTATTTATTCAGCAAACATTGAACTCCTGCTTGTAAGCTAGTCTATGCTTTAGGCATGGATACAGCATGGGGAAGGTAGACAAGGGCTCATCTCATACTGGTCTCACCAAGGACTTGAATAGTTAGCTCAATGTCACTTTGGAAATGTGTCTCTCATAAGCCTTCAGATGCACTATTTTCATCATTGTACAGTTCTGGAAATTTGTCCAGGAGCTACCCTTTTCTCTCAATCAGGCCATTATGCATTGGACACAGATTACTTTGCTAGTATTATTTTTTGCTATTTCATTCTCATTCATTAATTTATTTTTAAGTAAAGAGCCAAGTTAGTATTCACTTTTTTCCCTAAGTAGCTAACCCATTGTTCTACCATCTTTTTTTTTTAATTAAATCTTTATTGTTCAGATCATTACATTTGTTCCTCTTTTTTTCCCCCCCATAACTCCCCTCCTCCCAGTTCCCGCCCCACCCTCTGCCCTCACTCCCCACCCACTGTCCTCATCCATAGGTGCACGATTTTTGTCCAGTCTCTTCCCACATCTCCCACACCCCTTTCCCCCCCAAGAATAGTCAGTCCATTCCCTTTCTATGTCCCTGATTCTATTATAATCAACAGTTCATTCTGTTCATCAGATTATTTATTCACTTGATTCTTAGATTCACTTGTTGATAGATGCATATTTGTTGTCCATAATGTGTATCTTTACCCTTTTCTTCCTCTTCCTCTTCCTCTTCTCAAAGGACACCTTTCAGCATTTCATATAATCCTGGTTTGGTGGTGATGAACTCCTTTAGCTTTTCCTTATCTGTGAAGCTCTTTATCTGACCTTCAATTCTGAATGATAGCTTTGCTGGATAAAGTAATCTTGGTTGTAGGTTCTTGGTATTCATCACTTTGAATATTTCTTGCCACTCCCTTCTGGCCTGCAAAGTTTCTGTTGAGAAATCAGCTGACAGTCGTATGGGTATTCCCTTGTAGGTAAGTGAGTTTCTTTCTCTTGCTGTTTTTGAGATTCTCTCTTTATCTTTTGCTCTTGGCATTTTAATTATGATGTGTCTTGGTGTGGTCTTCTTTGGGTTCCTTTTGTTTGGGGTTCTCCGCGCTTCTTGGACCTGTAAGTCCATTTCTTTCACCAGGTGGGGGAAGTTTTCTGTCATTATTTCTTCAAATAGGTTTTCAATATCTTGCTCTCTCTCATCTTCTGGCACCCCTATAATTCTGATGTTGGTACGCTTGAAGCTGTCCCAGAGGCTCCTTACGCTATCCTCGAATTTTTGGATTCTTTTTTCATTTTGCTTTTCCGGTTGGATGTTTTTTGCTTCCTCGCATTTCAAATCATTGACTTGATTCTTGCGCTCCTCTGGTCTGTTGTCGGGCGTCTGTATAATATTCGTTATTTCAGTCCGTGTGTGCTTAATTTCTCATTGGTTCCCCAATATAAGATCGAGGGTCTTATTAGTTTTCGTGTAGATCTCATTAAGTTTATCGACAGCTTCTAAACAGTTCTTGAGAGACCTTAAAAGTGTGGTTCTGAACTCTATATCTTCCATTGACAATTTTGTCCTGTTTCTTTGTCTCCGCATTTTGTTATGCTTCCTTGGTGCACCCCCTAGTGGTCTTTGTTCGAAGTCTTATAGTTAAATCTTGATTGTTGTAGCTAATTCCAGGGAGGGTTTGACCTCCAGGCCAAGTGGCTATGAGAATCAGCTGTGTCAGCAGTGAGAGAACTTCTGTCCTCTAGGGAGGTGCTAATCTAGCCTTTGCCTGAGGCTATCCGGCAAATGCCTCTGTGCAGGGCTTGGGCGGGGCGGGTCGCACAGGATCAACAGGGTGGGCCAGAGAGAGCAGTTATGGCGGCTCTCAGTCCTGTCCTCAGGGGCTCTGCCTCTCTGAGTCCCAGCACCCGCTGCAAAGCTCGGAGAGAAAGCTGCACTCGCTCTGACCGAAGCCAGACAGTCCCGCTTCTCCCATTTGAGTCTGGGTCCCTAAAGACTCGCCCGGATCTGGTGCTCAGAGTCTGCGACTCCCTCCCGATTGAAAACAACAACCGCGCCCTCCGCCGCCAGCCTGCTCCACGCACTCCGCACCTCAGAATTTGACTTCAGCACTGCGCCTCCTCTGAGTGTCCGTGTGCGTTTCTCTTTCCTCCTAGTTGTAGGACTTCCACTCAGCCAGCGTTCCTGTGGTTCTGGGTGATGTCCGTTCCGTGTTTTAGTTTCACTTTTGAAGTAGTTGTTCAAAGCAGCAAACTCCGGCGTTAACCTATGCCGCCATCTTGGTTCTCCTCTGTCTGTAGGTTCTGTGTAGGTTCTGTCTTCTGAGCTCTGACTGCTAAGTTCTGTCTACCATCTTTTTTTTGACAGCCAACTCCCACTGATTTGAAATGTATATCACCTAATACTCATTTCAGTATATTTTATGTGTCTGTAATTTTCCATTACCAATATGTTTTGATTATGGTAGTTTTGTAATGCATTTAATTATGTTTTCTGTATTGACCTTTCTTACCTTTCCCATTAATCTTCTGTGGAATTTCCTGACCATCTTGACATGGTGTGTGTTTTTACATGTAATGTTTAAAATTAGATTATCTAATTTCAAAAATACCTGTTTCTATTTCTATTTAGAGTAATTTTGGGAGAATTTACACTTTTATCATGTTGAGTCATACCTTACCTAAAAATAGGATATGTGTTTCCATGTATCCAATATATCCAAATAGCTATTTAAATTTTCTTTGTAATAGATTCTGAGACATCTCTAAGCATTATAAGGCTTGGAACAAAGCTGCTAGGTTACTTGCTATTTTTCTGACTGTGTTTATTCTTTTTATTTCACCCTCTTAATTTGAATGGGGGAAACAACTGTACTTATAGCTGTTCAAGTTCTTACACCTAAGCTGGCTCATTCTCTACATATACTTTCTTTACACACTATTGCTTAAATAGAAACTACCTCTAAGAGCATCATAAGGTTCTAATAGGGGCTATTCTTATTTTAATCCTTCTTTTCCTCTGCTAGTAGCCTTGCTAAACAATCCTGTGATTGCTCCAAAGAGGCATCCTGGCTATCTTTAGAGAAACTGTAATTACCAACTATAATCATACATATTTCTGGAAAATTCTTTAAAAGCTCTGGCAATTCTCCTCCTCCTAATCTAGTGCAATCTAAAGTTATGCCTCTTTGTCTGATTTGCAAATGGATTAAGAAATAAATGAATAAGGTGGCCCCTGATATGAGGGGCTTGGGGGCAGTCTAAGCGTGTGGCGTTATGCAAGAGAGGTTACATAATATGACAGCAGCCCCAGGGAAAATCTGTAGAGAAAGAGTCTACTTCCTAGGTCATTTGTTTTTCTGGGAAAATTCAGAGTCGGGCTTAAGGCAGACATAATTACTTTTACTTTAATCATGGGGTCAGGGTAGGGAATCAAAAGTAATATTTTCCAAATGGGGGAAGAAAACAGAAAATAAAAGTATAGTCCTTCTGTTCAGGAGAGTCCTCTATTGAGGAAGAGGTAATTTAGTTCAAGCTCATAAGCTAAGACTAGCTATTATTTCAGAAAGGAAGGGAGAGGGAGAAAGAGATGCGAACACCGATGATGAGAGAGAATCATTGATTGGCTGCCTCCTGCATGCTCCACACTGGGGATTGAGCCTGCAGCCTGGGCATGTGCCCTGACCAGGAATGGAACCGTGACCTCCTGGTTCATGAGTTGATGCTGAACCACTGAGCCAACTGGCTGCGTGAAGCTAAGGCTTTTTTTACTGGGTAAGCTGATTTAAGTAATAAGTAGTTTTATGTGCTAATGATGCAGTGCTTGCTGTCTCCTCAGTGTCTGGCTTGGCTCCTTGTTGCACTGTGTCCTTCACCTGCCCTTACTCTGCATTTGTCTTAGGGAGTGTTCAAGTACTGCGAACTGGGTGCATTTGTGGAAGACTACAACTTTCTGGACACAATGCTGATCTTTATGCTGTATGGTTGGGCTACTGTTCCTCTCATGTACCTGGGAAGCTACCTGTTTTCTAGTAGCACTGCTGCCTACATCAAACTCACCCTCTTTAACTACTTTTCAACTGTGTTCAGCGTCATCGTTGATACCATAATGCACCTCCTTGGTAAGGACTTTCCACACTTTCCCTTTTCTCCAGGAAATATATTAAATAAATGAGGATGAAGGAGCTAGAGAATAAAATAATAATTGTTAAGCACTTACTTTCCAGACATTTGAAAAACTATGCTTTTTGGAAAACAGCAAATATTTATTGAATATGTGAAAAATAGAAGTTGAAGGAGAGAGGGAGAGAAAGGAAATGGAGAAGAGAAAGGAAGAGAGAGAGAGGCACTAGGCCATCTGAAGGAGATGGGCTTGGTATCACTCTAGTTTCATTAAAGAAAAAGAAGAGTAAAAAACTACAATATAAGTGTGCAAACCATTTATCTCCTTTGAAATGTTCCCCCTCTCCCAGACTTAGTCCTTCAGTTCTAAATCTTAACAGCACTCACTTTGAAGCAAAGTAGGGAGATGGAAGGGTGGGAGGTTCTATGGGCTGACTTCTGCCTAATTTAATGCAGCACATCATCCTGACCCTTCAAATGAGATTTTTTCTGAAGAAAACAAGGAAATATGCAACAAATGTAGTTATCATTAAACCATTTTCCCTTCTTTTGAGTAGATTTTCCCTGTCTTCCTTCTCTGATTATAAAATTTGAAGAGAGTTTGACTGCTGGTGATTATCACAAATAGGATTTGTTTGGTTTTAGAACATTCCTTGGTTAAACTTCTGTTTAAACATGAACTTTGAACTGTGTTAATCATTTTAGCTCTTCCTGAAGTGGTAGAACTTTACCAAAAGAGCTTCCAGACTCATTCCCTAACTTTAGGTGTTGGCCTTACACAAAAGGAAACAGAGTGTGTGGACCAAGCACATTCTTTTGCAGTCTTCTCCAAGAAGTGGTATTATGCCTGGTGAGGAAGACTTGAGCCCCTGCATAATAAGCCAAGCAGGAGTTATGCATTCGTGCTCATTCCCTGAATCAGTGGTGGTATTGTCAATTACTTTTTTACTACCTATAGATTCTACCTGTGTTCTGTCCTATTACAGTTCATGTGCCACATATGATGTTTCGGTAAATGACAGACCACATATTCAACAGTTGCACAGATTATAACAGAACTGAATTTCCTGTAAGAAATGGAAGGATATGTCATTTAGGAAGAATTTTTTCTTTGATTACAGCAATATCTATGGGGCTTGACAATAGGTTCCCTCTCACTCACAGCTCCTCAGTTTTGAGTACACAACTTAGATTCCAATCAGTCAACCAATGACCTGTTTCAGCACAGAGGAGCCTGTCCCCCCAATACTAATTTTCAAAAGATGCTACAACCCTCCCAGCTCTGGCTTGATGGTCTTCAGAGCACATTATTATAAATTCTTCGTTGAGGACATAAGATCTTGTACAAGAACCCAGACGCACAGGAACTGCCTCAACTAGTACGAAGTACCACTGACACTTCAGTAAAAGGGTTCTGTGGCAGTTTGGAGCCAGCCCATCCCTGTGCTTTGAAATATTTTCAGGTTGTACTGATGTAAAGCATAGGTAAGTTTTATTTCTTTAATAAATTCAATGCCAGAGAGAGCCTGTTGTGCCAGATAGGGTCAATGGAACAAAAAAACAAATTTCCAATATCAAAATATTGACTCCTGAGTTCTGTCCCTCTCCATTTTAAACACCATCTTTTTTATGGATACCACAAAGTTTCTTAATCTGACCACTGCTCCAGCATGCAAGAGCCAAAACCATGGTGCCATGACACCCCCGAAGTCCTTCTCTCTCCACCTCGGTTTCATATTCTTACTGATCTTCAGGGCCCCTCAACTCCCTCCTGACTATTAGTATTATGGTGACCTGGTCCTCACCCAGCCAGTTTCTCCTCACTATTTCTAGTCAGTTCACCCCACAATCTATTTCTGAAATCTCCCTTCATGATAAGTGCCCTTCTCTTTAACTCTATAATTGATAAATCCATGTTACAAGCTATCAAGATGAATAAGCTTAGTGACTTAAATAATGAGTGTTTTCTCAGGGATCATCTGCTAGATTGGTAATTATCTGAGAATTGTTTAGTTATCTTGAGGAAGTTTATTATGGGAGGTTCATTACTTTTTATAATTAATCTATCCTCTTTTATTTAATTTTTAATTAAATTAATTGTGGTGACAGTGGTTAATAAGGTTACTATTAACCAAGTGTACATTTCTATGATACATGATCTGTATATTGCATTGTGTGCCCACAACCCAAAAATCACAGGCAATGAAATTTCTTACTTCACTAAAGTCTTCATAAGTAATGTGTTAGTGATGCTTCCCAGTTACAACTTTGCAATGAGTGTCAGCAAATTCTTTGATGACTATGAAGTAAAAAGACTGTGTACCCAAGAAATTCAAAACGTCTATGTGGACTGTAGGAAAAAATGTGAGTATTGGGACTCCCCATGTTGTTAACCACAACCTATCCCTGTCCAGACTTCCACATTTAAGCTTAGATAAGAAAATCAGAAAAACGTGTTTATCCTCCAGTGGCTGGGCTTGCCATTTTGAGTGTTGAGTGTTTTGTGTACCAGTTACTTTCACAGACGGGCGGGGAGGGAGGGCTGAAGCCTCAAAATAAAATCCAAGATGAATTTCATGGAGTCACAACCAGATTTTGAATGAATTACTACTACTACTCACTCACCTACTGTGTGAGAATAGCTTAACATTATTTTGAATATTCCCAGCACTCTTTGAGTTAGCTAATATTATCACAGTTTTATTCCCAATGAGGAAACTGAGCTCTTTACTTAAACTGGATATTAAATAAGTTCCCTGGGACACTAAGCTTTAAGTGTCACACAGATAAAAGAAAGGCTAATTCCCAGAAAGATCAAAATGAGGAAAAAACAAATGCATTCTATTAAATTTTCATATTTTAGGCTGATTTCATGTTTCAGACTGATTCTAAAAATTTATAAGCCTATTTACTGTGTGTGTATAATTTGTTATAGAACCAAATAATTTATATGCAGCCACAGAAAGAGAAATGTAATTTTATTTTACTAAATCAGTGCAGGATAAAATATAATTATTAGGGTCAAATAAATTATATTTTCTTAAAATCTCTGAATAATAAAAATTATGTCATATTTTAGTTTGCATCATATTTGGATTATAAAATCCTCTCTCTGCTTTTTAAAAATAGCTCTATTGAGTTATTATTAACATACTGTAGTCACCAGGTTTAATTAACCTGTTGGATGGAAGCGGGGAGGGCTTGTTGGACAGTGTTTATAAAGTCTATAGTAGCGGTCCACACTATTATTGAATTAAAAATTTAATTTATTTCATTCATTATTTTAATTCACTGTTCTAAATTAGTTAATTAATTAATTAATTCCGCTTCCCCTGTGTTGTGTATTCCTTCTAATGTGTTCTTTATAGTGTTACTAGTATGTCATTATTTATTTCTGACTGGTCTTTTTCCATAGTTACTATATCTTCTTTCATACTGTTGAGTATCCTTGCCATCATTATTCTGATCACTATATCTGATAAATTTATTATCTCCATTTCATTTAGTTTTTCTTCTGGAGAATTCTCTTGTTCTTTCATTTAGGGCTTACTGTTGTTTTTTGTCTTCCCATTTTTGGTTGCCTGCTTGGGTTTGTGTCTATATACTAGGTAACTCTGCTATGACTCCCAATCTCTAGTGCAGGATAATGTCAGATGCTGTGTGTAACCGGCCCTGAGTACCCTCTTTGGAGCTATCAGCCACCCACAGCTAGTGGCTCCCTCTGCTGGGGCTGGGTGCCTTTGGAAAGGACCAGGATATGGATCAAGGTTAGCTTTTCCTAGCCCTGGGTCCTGACTTATATCAGGCAATGACTCAAAAGTCTCTGATCTGCCTCTGCCTGCAATCCGATTGTTATTCATTCTTGATTAGCCTTGGGCTATTGCCTACTGGCTGGGGGAAGATATTTTCCAACAGGTTGGGGCAACTTCTTCCCCCAAATGCAAAAGCTTCCTGGATGGTAAAGGTCTGCCCGAGAATGATGTCCTCTGGAGTATGAGGGGATGACTCAGCACTGGAAACCTGGGTGTCTGCCTTTGAGGTCTAACCCCAAATCTGGATTCTGCTCACACAGCTCCAGTCCACTCTGCCCTCCCTCTGCCAGAGCCCAAGGTATGTGGCTGCACAAGAAATTTTATTCATTGGCCCTTTAAGAGGGTGCCTGCATTTCCAGCCATCTCTCCCAGATGTTGTGTGGGCCTTCTCAGTTATGGTTCTCTAGACTGGGAGGCCCAGCTTTGGGGTTAGACCCCAGAGTTCTCAATGAGAAACCCTCCCTCCTAGATGAAATATCTCTCTGGAACTTCAGTTGCTGTCTATGGGAGCGTGGCCAGCCCTTTCATGCCTCCTCCCCTCCTACCAGCCCCTATGTGATTCTACTTTATGTCCTTGATTATTATGGTTCTCTCAAGTTAGTCTTCAGTTGATTATTCAGGATGGTTTTTCTGTATTTTAGCTGTAATTTCAGTTTAGTCCTGGGAGTGTGTCAGTGTAGCTCCCACTTACTCTGCTGCTATTTTAAGGGTGTCTTTTGAAGCATAAAAGTTTAGAATGTTGAAGGGGTTCAAGATGGCTGCAGAGTAGATGGAAGTTACACTTACTTCCTCCCAGGACCATATCAGAAGAGTAGCTAAAGTATGGGAAAATCAACCGAATAACTATCTGAAGACTAGTTGAACAGAAGTGTTATAACTAAGGATTGAGAGTAACATCCAACAAAACCTGTAGAAAGGGAAGAGCCACAAAAAGGCTGGCCCTACACCAGGTGTGCTAGGAGAGAATCCAGAAGGATATCTCAGGTAATGAGATTCCCCCTGGAGAAGGGAGTGGCCTCAGCCCCAAGCTGGGTACCCTAGCCTGGAGAACTAGAAAATCAGCAGGAATTTAACTTTCCCTGGTGAGAAGGGAAATGGCTTTCTTAAAGGGCCAGTGATTAGAATCTCAGTCACATCACTCACTCTCGGCTCTAGCAGGGACAATAGTGGCTCTCAGTAGACCAGAGTCATAAAAAGAGAAATTGAATGGCATTGCTAAGGAAAGAGAACTGGCATGAGAGCAGCAGGTACCATGTGCTGCGTTGGGTTCCTTGCCCATCTAACTCATAGATGTCATCTTCAATAAAAACATCTCAGGCCAGAAAGAATGCTATGAAATAGTCAAAGTGATGAAAAACAAAGGCCTACACCCAAGAATACTCTACCCAGCAAAGCTACCATTTAAAATTGAAAGAGAAATAAAGAGCTTGCCAGAAAAGAAAAGGCTAAAGGGGTTTATTACCACCAAACCAGTAAGAAAAAGGAAAACAAAAGAAGAGAAACATAATTATAAAAATAAATTGGCAATAAATACATACAAATTAATCATCACTTTAAATGTTAATGGATTAAATGCTCCAATCAAATGACACAGGGTACTTTTGGCCAGTGTGCCTCAATTGGTTGAACCATCATTCCATGAATTGAAGGGTGGGGGGGTTCAATTCTCATTCAGAGGATATACCCAGGTTATAGGTTCAATTCTCAGTTTAGGATGTGTATTGGAGGCAACCAAATGATGTTTCTCTCACACATCAATGGTTATCTTTCTCTCTTATTCTCCCTTCCTCTCTCTCTTTCTAAAATCAATTTTAAAAAACTTATACTTGATCAAAAAGCAACCATGTTTGTTACATTTGTTGCTTGGTGTTAAAAAAAAAAAAAAAGAAAGAAAAAAAAAAACGTATTCTTGAGTGAGGATTTTTTTTTAAAGACACAGGGTAACTGAACAGATAAGAAAACATGACCCATATATATTCTATCTACAAGTGACCCACCCAGGAACAAGAGATTCACACAGCCTTAACCGGTTTGGCTCTGTGGATAGAGCGTCAGCCTGTGAACTCAAGGGTCCCAGGTTCAATTCCTGTCAAGGGCATGTACCTTGGTTGCGGGCACATCCCCAGTAGGGAGTATGCAGGAGGCAACTGATTGATGTTTCTCTCTCATCGATGTTTCTAACTCTCTATCCCTCTCCCTTCCTCTCTGTAAAAAATCAATAAAATATATATTTTTTTTAAAAGATTCACACAAACTGAAAGTGGACAGATGGAAAAAATATTCCATGAAAATGAAAATTTAAAAAAACAATGCCGGGGAAGCAATACACATATCTGACAATACAGGCTTCAAAGCAAAGGCCATAATAAGAGACAAAAGCAGGCATACACAGGGAGAATGCCATGGAAAGATGAAGGCAGAGGTTGGAGTAATGCAGCAGAAGCCATAGTACTGGAAGTCCTAGCCAAAGATTGGCAGCAGCCACTGGAAGCTAGGGGAGAAGCCTGGAACAGATTCTTACTCACAAACTTCAGAAGGAACAAACCTGTCCACACCTTGAAGGACTTCTAGGCTCCAGAATTATGAGATAGTTTCTATTGTTAGACTTCCCAGTTTGTGGCATTTTGTTTGTGGTTGCCCTAGTAGACTAATAAAGCATACCAGGGAGGAAAAGGAGACAAAAACAGGCCATCACATAATACTGAAGGAAATTTTACCAAACATTCAAAGAAGAACTAACACCTATTTTCCTCAAACTATTCCAAAAAAAAATCCAAGAGGAGAGTACACTTCCAGGCCTTTTTGATGAAGCTAGCATTATCCTAATGCCAATGCCAGATAAATACATTACAAAGAAAGAAAATTACAAGCCAGTATCCCTTATGGGAACATACTAGTACATGCTAAAATACTCAGCAAAATATTAGCAAATTAGAACCAGTAATACATTAAAAATATCATGCACTATGACCAACTGGAATTTATTATGGGAATGCAATAAATTGGTATGATATTCACAAATCATTAAATGTGCTACATCACATAAACAAAATGAAGAATAAAAATTACATGACCATATCAATAGATGAAGATAAGCATTCCACAAAATCCAACACCCATTTATGATAAAAACTCTCAGCAAAGTGGGAATAGAGGGATCATAACTCAACATAACAAATGTCATATATTAAAAAACCTATAGCCAACATCATACTCAATGGGCAGTTATTCAACATAGTACTGGGAGTCCTAGCCATAGGGGTCAGATAAGAAGAAATAAAAGGCATCCAAATTGAAAAGAGTAAGTAAACTGTTACTATTCACAGATGGCATGCTATTGTTCATAGAAAACCCTTAGGATTCCACCAAAAAACTATCAGACCTAATTCAGCAAAGTAGCAGAATACAAATTTAATTCACAGAAATCAGTGGTGCTTTTATACATCAATAATGATCTCTCAAAAAGAGAAACTAAGAAAACAATCCAATTTACTATTGCAACAACAACAACAACAACAAAATAACGTACCTAGGAATAACTTAACTCAGAAAACTATAAGACATTGAAGAAGGAAATAGAGGAAGATACAAACAAATGGAAGCATATACCATGTTCACAGATTGAAAGAATTAACATCAGTAAAATGTTCATACCACCTAAAGCAATCTATAGATTCAATGCAATTCTTATTAAACTACAAATGCCGTATTTCACAGATCTAGAACAAATATTCCAAAAATGTATAGGGAACCAAAAAAGATCCTAAATTGCCTCAGCAATCTTGAGAAAAACAAAGTTGGAGGGATCATATACCGGATATCAAACTATATTAAAATATATTTCTTTATTGATTTCAGAGAGGAAGGGAGAAGGAGAGGGAGATAGAAACATCAATGATGAGAGAGAATCATTGATCGGCTGCCTCCTGCACACCCCCTACTGGGGATCGAGCCCGCAACCCAGGCATGTGCCCTTGGCCAGAATCGAACCTGGGACCCATCGGTCCGCAGGCTGACGCTCTATCCACTGAGCCAAGCCGGCCAGGGCCAGATATCAAACTATATTACAAAGCTACTGTAATGCCAATAGCCTGGTAATGGCACAAGAACAGGTTTATAAGTCAATGGAACAAAACAGAGAGCCCAGAAGTCAACCCACACCTTTATAGTCAATCAATACTTGACAAAAGAGGTAAGAGTATACAATGGAGTAAAACCAGTCTCTTCAATGAATGGTGTTGGGAAAATTGTACAGACACATAAGAAAAAAAAAGGAAATGAAACTAGACCACCCACTTATACTACACACAAGAATAAACTCAAAATGGATAAAAGACTTAAATGTAAATCGTGAAACCATAAAAATCCTGGAAGAATCCATAGATAGGAGGAGGAAGATGGTGGCCATATAGGCAGACCTTTCTTATACCTCCTCCAACAGACAGACTGGAAATATAACTAAATTGGAAAAAATTCACCGGGAATTACTAGCTGAGTTCCACTTGAGGAGAAGACATATAACGAAGGGAGAGAAAACACCTGGAGACTGGTAGGAAGGGTGAGATCAGGAAAGGGCCTGGACCCAGCTTCCACAGGTGGCAAGCCTAGAGTGAAGAGGGACCTCTCAACTATGATAGGGTCCTTTCCCTGAAGACATTGAGGCCCGGAACCCAGGCTGGGCTCCACAGCCCAGAGCACCAGACCAAGATCAGCAGCCCACCTCACATCCAGCCATGAAAGGTGGCAGGGCTGCTGGCCACCAGGGAGTCTGGAGCAGGTCAGATATAAAGCCACAGGTTTTTTTTCCTCTTTTTATTTTTTTTGAAAACCCAGATCACAAGATTTTCATTTGCAGCTACTTACCTGAGACTTCAGGGGAGGGAGGGCAGTGTGGACTGAAGGTGCCTGAGGAGAGGCTGAGGTAGGAAGCATTGGGGGAGATGTGGAAAAGAGGTGACTGGGAGACCTGCATCAGTCATATCCCCCAAACCGAAATGGCCATTTTACCTCAGAGGCGCTGGCCCTTTCCACAAGCCACAGCTCAGGAAAAGGAGAAACCCACCCTAAGTGGTACAGCCCGCCCTACCCTCAGGAGCCTGTCTGCCACACCCTGCATCTTGACTTTGCAGAGGAGGCACAGCAGAAGCCAAGCCTAGGGGTTAGATCAGTTCCAGGAAGCACCAGTCACTGGCTTGGGGGTAGAGCTGTCTACCTCACTAACCCAGGAACCTAGCTGATGAAAACTCCAGCTTTCCAGCTGATCCCACTGGACTGCACATGAGGATCTCTGTCCAGCAGTGGGCAGGGAAATATTCTGGGCCACTCTACAAGGGGTCGCTCTGGGAAGGGGAAACACACCCACTTTCCCTGAAATCTGAATGGCACTTCCCCCTCATGGAAGACCCAGATGTCTAGACTCCCTATTCTGCCTAAAGCCCTTTCAGAAACAGACTTTTGAGTATTAAGATAGACAGTTGGCTGGCAGGTGAACGCAAGCAGAGGCAGAGCCTGGGGAACCTGGAAAAGTTAGCCGACCCAGCCCTGAGGTCCCTGCTGCTAACAAACTGGCCTTAGAGCGCAACTGGGCCTCTCCCACATGCAGGCATGTCCTGTGGAGAAAGACACAAACTGTGGATCACTTGAAGCTTCAAACTGGTCGCCGAGAACCAAAGAAGGACAGTTTCTGACAGTGGTTAGTATATAAGTACCTCCCGGGGGGTCCAGCATTGGCAAACAAAAGAGTCTGCCTCAGTCATCAGAAGAGCAGGATCCAAAGAGAGCTCCCAGGAGGCACTAAACTCCCAACCACATTGTTCGAGCTGTTTTGCAGGTGCTGCTAGACAAAACAAAACACAAGAAAACAAGAAACAAAACAAAAACATACACCAGACCCTTACAACCACAAAAGCAACCACAAAGGAAGAGAGAGTTAGGAAGAAAAAAAGAGAACAACACCACCTTACTTTTTTTTTATCGTCTTCATTTTTCCTCTTATTGATTTCTTATTCTTTTAGTCTCTCTTTTTTCTTTCATAGATCTAATTTTTCCCTCTCCTTTTCTTACTTGATTTTTCTTCTTTCTCCAGCTTTGTCTTTGTTTTTTCTTTTCTAATTTTTTGTCTATCTTCTATCTCCTCTATTTTCCTTTGCACAATTTTTTCCTCTTTTATAACATTTCCTTTCCCTTTTCCTTATTCTTATTTTCTTGTATCTCTATGCTTTCATATCCCCTTTTCGTCCCTTTTTTTCACCTTGTATTTTTTTTATTTTCTATTATGGTTCTCTTTTGTCCTTCCTAATTCTCTCTTCCTTTGTGGTTGCTTTTGTGGTTGTAGGGGTCTATTATATGTTTCTGTTTTGTTTCTTGTTTTGTTTTGTTTTTGTGCTTTGTTTTGTCCTAGCAGCACCTACACAACAGCTCACACAATGTGGTTGGGATGAGCCTCACAGTCAGCCAGCCTGAGAGGAGATGACTCCCACAAGCAGGACAATAACATTTAAGGCCCAGTTACAACAGGAGAGTCCAAATAACTCACATAAGGGACATTCCTAGAACAACCAACTCAGGAGACCTAAAAGACTATACCACTGAGGCCCACAAAACTTACTAATTAAGGCCAACCCCTGAAGACTGGGAGGCATAGCAATTTGATCTAATACATAGAAACAAATACAAAAGGGGAAGCAAAACTGGGGAGACAATGAATAACAACCCCTAAGTAAAAAATGGAGGAAACCCAGAAAGAGAGCTAAACAAAATGGAGGCAAGCAATTTATCAGATACTAGAGGCCCGATGCACAAAAATTTGTGCACTGGAGGGGGGGGGTCCTTCAGTCCCAGCTTGCACCCTGTCACATACTGGGAGCCCTCAGAGGATGTCCTACTCCCCGCTTCCTGCTCCCCTAGGGGAGCGGGCCTAAGGCACAGTCTGGCCTCCCTTTGTGGGAGGCGACCGGGCTGATCAGGGGAAGGCACTAGCCCAGCCGTGGGCAAACTATGGCCCGCGGGCCGGATCCAGCCCATTTGAAATGAATAAAACTAAAAAAAAAAAAAAAAAAAAAAAAAAAGACCGTACCCTTTTATGTAATGATGTTTACTTTGAATTTATATTAGTTCACACAAACACTCCATCCATGCTTTTGTTCAGGCCCTCCGGTCCAGTTTAAGAACCCATTGTGGCCCTCGAGTCAAAAAGTTTGCCCACCCCTGCACTAGCCCCATCACCCTGCTGTTGCAACCACTGCCAGTCACCGCAGCCACCAAGGTGTTTTCATGGACTCCAGTCCCTCTACCATGAATAAATGACAACTTTCTTTAAGCATTTTCAAGATGTGTCTTTCATAGGATATGACATTTCTTTCTTTCTTTCTTCCTTTTTTATTCTCACCTTAGGATATGTTTCCATTGATTTTTAGAGAATGTGGAAGAGAAAGGGAAAGACAGAGAGAAACATCAAAGTGAGAGGAACACTTTGATTGGTTGCCTCCTGCATGAGCCCTGACCTGGGCCCAGGCCAGGGAGGAGCCTGCAACCTAGGTACATGCCCTTAGTCAGAATTGAACCCAGACCCAGCAGTGGGCAGGCCGAGGCATTATCCACTGAGCAAAACCAGCTAGGACAGGATATGACATTTCTTAACCCTCCAGCAGCAGACCTTCCTTTTTTTCTCCAGGAATGTGGTGAAAAACCCTAGATCACCTATTTGGATTCCTATTACCCAAGTTACTAAGATTATTACCAGTGGCATACAGGGAGCTAAGCCAATGAGCAGTCAGAAAAGGTGTTTCCTCTATAGTTCACACCAATCGCCGACTTGGCCCCTGCCCAAGCCTAATGCCTCTGGCCGAGTCATTAGCCCTGGGCAGGGGACCTCCAGCTCCCTCAATCGTCGGCTCAACCCCTGCTTCCCATAATCGCTAGCTCTGCTCCTGCTCCCCGTCATCGCCAGCTCCCTCCCTGCTCCCGCAAATCACTGGCTGTACCCCTGCACAGGCCTAACGCCTCTGGCCAGGGCATTAGGCCTGGGCAGGGGACCCCCATCTATCTGCGATCTCCTGCTCTGCCCCTGCCCAGGCCTTACGCCTGTGACTCAGGCATTAGGCCTGGGCATGGGACCCCCAGCTCCCCACAATTGCCGGCTCCACCCCTGCCCAGGCCTAATGCCTCTGAACAAGGAATTAGGCCTGGGCAGAGGACCCCCAGCTCCCACCATCGCTGGCTCCACCTCTGCTACCCGTGATCGCTGGCACCACCCCTGCTCATGCCTAATGCCTCTCACTGAGGCGTTAGGCCTGGGCAGGGGACCCACAGCTCTCCGCGATCTCCCACTCTGCCCCTGCCCAGGCCTAACGCCTGTGGCCAAGGCATTAGGCCTGAGCAGGGGACCCCCAGCTCCCCTCAATTGCCGGCTCCGCCCCTGCTTCCCATGATCACTGGCTGGGGGCTCTTGGCTGCCGCCTTGGTTTCCGATCACCGTCAGCGGCAGGAGGCTTCTTCCATCCTTCTCCTTTTGCCTCCTAGCATTGTGCCTACGTATTCAAATTAACTGCCATCTTTGTTGGCAGTTAATTTGCATATCACCCTGATTAGCCGAGGGGAAGCATAGTGAAGGTACAGTCAATTACCCTTTTTGTCTTTTATTAAATAGGATAGAGTTCAAAGCAATGGTTATAAGGATACTTAAGAAACTTAGAGGGAACTACAACAGCATGAAACAAGAAATAGAAACCATAAATAAGAATCCGTTGGAGATGAAGAATAACATATCTGACATTAAGAATACACTGGAAGGAAACAAAAGTATAATAACTGAGGCAGAAGATCAATTAAGTGACTTGGAAGAAAAGATAGAAGAAAACACCCAATTAGAGCAGCATAAAGAAAAAAGTAAAAAACAGAAGAATAGTTTAAGGTACTTTGGTACAACATGAAATGTAACAACATCTGCATCATAGGGTTATCCAGAAGGAGAAGAAAGTGAGCAAGGAATAGAGAACCTGTTTAAAGAAATAATGACAGAAAACTTCCCTAACCTGATAAAAAGTCACACAAGTTCAGGAAGCAAAGAAGGTCCAATCAAAATGAACACAAAGAGTCACATGCAAGACACATCATAATCAAAATGACAAACATTAAAGACAGAGAAAGAATCTTGAAAGTAGCAAGAGAGAGACGAACTAGTTACCTACAAGAGAGTACCCATTAGAATGTCAGCTGATTTCTAAACAGAAAAACTTCAGGCCAGAAGAGATTAGCATGAAGTATTCAAAGTAATGAAAAACAAGGACCTGAACTCAAGACTACTCTATCCAGAAAGACTATCATTTAAAATGGAAGGGGAAATAAAGAGCTTCCCAGGTTAAAAAAAAAAAAAAAAAAGTAAATGAGTACATTACCACCAAACCAGCATTGCAGAAAATGTGAAAGGAAGTGCTTTAAGAAGAAGAAGAAAAAGAGAAAGAGAGGAACATATCTATAAAGAAAACGTGACAGTAAATGAGCACCTATCAATGATAACCTTAAAGGTAAATGGATTAAATGCTCCAATTGATAGACATAGATTAGCTGAATGGATAAGGAAACATGATCCATATATATACTGTCTACAAGAGACCCACCTCAAAATGAAAGATTCACACAAGCTGAAAATTAAGCGATGGAAAAATAATTCCATGCAAATGGAAACTTAAGAAAAAACAGGAGTGGCAATAAAATAGACTTAAAAGCAAAGGCCATAACAAGAGACAAAGAAGGCCACTACATAATACTAAAGGGTTAGATATAACAAAAGTATATAACCCTGGTAAACATAGGAGCACATAAATGTATAAAAAGCTCTTGGAGAATTTAAGGGAGAGATTGACATGGGACATTCTCAAAGATAGACCACATGATAGGACACAATATAAGTCTCTACAGGTAAAATAGGATTGAAATCATCTCAAGCATCCTCTTGGATCACAATGGCATACTACTAGACATCAATTACAATAAAAGCACTCAAAAACAGTCAAACACATGGAGGTTAAGTAACATGTGATTAAACAATTAATGGATTACTAATGAAATCAAGGAAGAAATAAAAAACATCTTGAAACAAACAAAAATGAACACACAACAACCCATAATCTATGGGGCACAGCAAAAGCAGTCCTCAGAGGGAAGTTCATAGCACTACAGGCATACCTCAAGAAATAAGAAAAACCTCTAATAAACTAACATTACAACTAAAAGAATTAGAAAGAGAGAAATAAGAAAAGCCCAAAGGAAGTATAAGGAAGTAAATATCAGAGCAGAAATAAATGACATAGAAACCAAAAATTTAATTAATTAATTAATTAATTAAACAAACCAATAAATCCAGGAGCTGGTTCTTTGAAAAAATAGAGGACCCAAATAAATAAAATCAGGAAAAAAAAAGTGGAGAAGAATTGACACCACAGAAATACAAATAACTATGAACAACTATATGCCAACAAGCTGGACAATCTGGACGAAATGGACAAATTTCTAGAGAAATACAATCTTCTAAAACTGAATCAGAAAGAATCACAAAACCTGAATAAGCCAATAACAACTGATGAAATTGAAGCCGTAGTCAGACTCCCAGCAAACAAAAACCCTAGTCCAAACTGCTTCACAGGGGAATTTTAACAAACATTCAAAAAAGAACTAACACCTATACTCCTCAAACTCTTCCAAAAAAATTTAAGAGGAAGGAACACTTCCAAGCTCTTTTTATGAGGCCAGCATTATCCTAATCACAGGATCAGATAAAGACACTACAAAGAAAGAATTACAGGCCCATATCCCTGATGAATATAGATTCTCAAAGGATGTCAAAGGAATGGCGACATGAGACATCCCCGTGGCCTCTCTCCCCGAAACTACAATCAGTTTACCAATTAAAATTCAACAAAGAATTCCTTGCTCAATGCAGAGGCATGTCTGAGAGATCCGCACATTGAAACATCTAAAGGTTGTAACGGGGAATCAAAAGGGAGATGAGAAGGGAGGAAAGCGCAGACGGCCCTCAGATGCAGCCCTGAAGGTGGGCATTTTTAGCTAGGCCTGGAAAGGGGAGAAAGTCTGTGATTCATTCAGGCAGGAAGAACAGAGAGCTGTAGGGACCGCGGGGAGGCCCATCCCAGCAGGGTGAGCAGGAACAGAGTGAACAGTGTCTGAGGCAGCAGATGCCTGACAGAGCACAGGTTTCTGCATTCAGCTCTCCACTGTTGGGCTGTGTGGTGGTGTTTCAGAAAAAGAAATGGAATCACAGAGACCCTGCCACCACTTGGACTCCCAAAGCTCACCCCCTGTTGCCCTTGGAGTTGGGCCTAGGAGCATATTATCTGAAAAACAAAAGCTATTGCAGTAGAACTACTGTTTCCATCTATGACTGAGACCTAGGTGGGTTGCTTGGGGTGGGACCCCATGGAGATCAGGGGGTCACCATTATGATGAAGGCAAAACAAACCCCACCCCCAAGCAACAGCTGTACTGTCTTTTTTACTGGTGACATTTTCTTTTTTAAAATATATATTGCCAGCCCTGACCCTCCCCACCCTATTGCCTGTGTCCATCAGCTATGCCTATCTATACTAATAAAATGGTAATATGCTAATTAGACCAGACAAAGCCACGGTGGTGGGGGCAAAGGGAGAGACAGTTAGAGGCAACCAGGCCAGCAGGGGAGAGCAGTTAGGGGTTATCAGGCAGCAGGCAGAGAGGTTAGGGGTGATCAGGCAGGGAGGCAGGTGAGCAGGTAGGAGCTAGCAGTCCTGGATTGCGAGAGGGATATCTGACTGCCGGATATCTAAACAGGCAGTCAGACATCCCCCGAGGGGTCCCAGATTGGAGACGGTGCACGCTGGGCTGACGAAACCCCCCCCCCCCCCGCACGAGTTTCATGCACTGGGCCTCTAGTAAGTATATAAGTTCTTTGGTTTCTCTCCTCTTCCCCCCAATCCCCATACCAATCTATGTCAATCTGTTTTATGCCTCCATGTTTCGGGTCTTATTTCATTGGTCAATTCATTTTGTTCATTAGATTCCACAAATAAGTGAGATCATGTGATTTTTTCTTTCTCAGATTGGCTTATTTCACTTAGCATAGTAGTCTCCAGGCTCATCCATGCAGTCCCAAAGGATAAGAGACCCCTCTTTTTTACAGCTGCAGAGTATTCCATTGTGTACATATCCCACATCTTTTTAATCCATTCATCTACTAATGGGCACTTAGGCCATTTTCAAATCTTAGCTGCTATGTTCTTTCTAATAAGTGTTTCAGGGATTTTAGGATATATTCCCAAAAATGGGGTCACTAGGGCAAACAGAAGTTCCATTTTTAACTTTTTGAGGAAACTCAATACTGTTTTCCATAATGGCTGTACCAGTCTGCATTCCCACCACACATGAACTAGTGTTCCCTTTTCTCCACATCCTCACCAGCACTTGTTTGTTGATTTTTCATGATTAAATAAATTTAATTAATTAATTAATTAAACAAACCAATAAATCCAGGAGCTGGTTCTTTGAAGAGATAAAGAAGATTGATGAACCTTTAAGCATGAAAACCATGACAAAAGGCCTCACAAAGCCACCCACCATACACACATCTGTGGGTTTTTCCATACAGTGGGCTCCCTTTTTATTTTTATAGTAGTTTCTTTGGCTGTGTAGAAGTTTCTTATTTTGATGTAGTCTCATTTGTCTATATTTCCATTGTTTCTCTTGCCCTATGAGATGTATAGGCAAAAATTCTGCTACATGAAGTGTCTGGGATTTTACTGCCCATGTTTTCTTCTAGGATTTTTATGGTTTTATGCATTACATGTAAGTCTTTTTTCCATTTTGAGTTTATTCTTTTGTATGGCGTAAGGTAGTGGTCTAGTTTCATCTTTTTATATGTATCTGTCCAGTTTTCCCAATACCACTTATGAAAGAGACTGTCTTGACTCTATTGAATGTTCTTGCTTCCTTTGTCAAATATTAATTGACCATAATAACTTTGGTCAATTTCTGGGGTCTCTGTTCTGATCCATGGGTCTATATACCTGTTCTTATGCCAGTACCAGGCTGTTTTGATTACAAAGAGTGAGACTGAAGCATAAAGAAAAATGAAAGAGCTTTGAGAATTATATGACTCCATCAGAAAAAGCAATATCCTACTCTTCCAATATTCTGGAAGAGGAAGAGACGGAGCAGGGAATGGAGAGTCTATTCTAACAAATAGTGGATGAGAACTTCCCAAAACTATGGAAAGAACTAGATCCTCGAATCCAAGAAGCAAACAGGATACCTAGTTACCTCAATCCAAAGAGGCCCTCTCCAAGGCACTTTGAATTGAAACTGTCAAAAATTAATGACAAAGAAAAAATTCTCAAAGCTGCCAGGGAAAAGAAGGAAGTGACCTGCAAAAGAAAACCCTTAAGAATTTCATCTAATTTCTCAACAGAAACTCTACAATCTAGAAGAGAGTGGAACCAAATATTCAAACAACTGAAAGAGAGAAATTACTAGCCAAGAATAGTATATCCAGCAAAATTATCATTTAAATAGGAAGGAGAAATAAAGACATGCCCAGTCATACAGAAGCTGAGGGATTTTATCACCACAAATCCTCACTGCAGGAAATACTCAAGGGGGCTATTCTACCTGAAACAAAGAACATAAGCTCACAACACTAAGAGTACAATCAACCAAAAGATTTACAAAATAGACAAGGATAATTTGTGACAACAAAAATATAAAAGGTGCAGGTATAATGGTCTGAATTGGCAAAGGAAGATGAAGATCAGATGCATTCAAAAGAAAAAAACTGTATATATGAAACTTTATTTTTTATAAACCTAATGGTAGCCACAGACAAAAATCCCCAAACTAGTACACGTAGTTTTAAAAAAGAGGAAACAGAGGAACAGAGCTAGAACACCACCAAGTAAAAATAACAAACAGAAACACAAAAGAAAAGAACCAATGGAAACACAGAACTCCCTGAAAACAGAAGATAAAATGGCTGTAGAAAATCCTCATACATCAATAATCACCTTAAATGTCAGTGGACTGAATTCACCAGTAAAGAGGCGCAGAGTAGAAGAGTGGATTAAAAGATAATACCCAACCATGTGCTGCCTTCAGGAGACACATATAAGCTGGAAAGATGAAGGTAGATTCAAAGTTAAAGAGTGAAAAAAATGATTCTCCAAGCAAATAAGAGCCATACTTATATCTGACAAAGTAGATTTCAAGATGACAAGAGACAAAGATGGACACTTGATATAATAAAGGGGACACTACATCAAGAAAACATAACACTGCTTAATATATATACACCCAGCCAGGGAGCATCAAAATATATAAAACAACTGTTCACAGAACTAAAGGGAGAAACAGATAAAGACACAACCATAGTTGGGAACCTTAATATTCCATTGACAGCTCTAGACAGATTAACCAAACAGAAAATCAATAAAGAAGTATTAGTCTTAAATGAAACATTAGACTAAATGGACAAAATGGACATTTATAGAACCTTTAAACCCAGAATATCAGATTATACATTTTTCTCCAGTGCACATAGAATATTCTCAAGGATAGACCATATGTTGGCTCCCAGAACTAGCATCAAAAAATTCAAGAAGATCGAAATTATACCAAGCATATTCTCTGATCACGGATGCCTTGAAATTAGAAATCAACTTCAAATACATGGGGATTAAAAAACATACTACTAAAGAATGGCTGGTTCAAAGAAGAAATAAAAGATGAGATAAAAAGATATAGAGACAAATGAGGACAAAAATACAACATATCAAAACTTCTGGGACGCAGTGATAAGAGGGAAGTTTATATCATTACACACCTATCTCAAGAAACAAGATATATCCCAAGTAAATAACATTACATCTAAACAATCTAGAAAAAGAAGAACAAAAGCAATCCAAAGTCAGCAGAAAAAAAGGAAATACTAAGAATTGGAGCAGAATTTAATGAAATAGAGAACAAAAAGACTATACAAATTATTAATAAAACAAAGAGCTGGTTACTTGAAAAGATTAATAAATTGACAAACCCCTGGCTAGATTTGCTAAGGAATAAAAGAGAAAAGACCCATATAAACAAAATCAGAAATGAGAGGGGAGAAGTCACCACAAACATCACAGGAATACCAAGGATCATACTAGAATAATATGAGAGACTATATGCCACCGAATTCAATAAAATTTTTAAAAAATGGACATGTTCATAGAAATATATAACCTTCCTAGAAGAATTCAAAAATCTAAATAGACCTGTCAGCAGTAAAGACATTGAAACAACCATAAAAAACTAGAAACATCATTCAGAAAGGATATATGTACTCCATATTCATAGCAGCACAATTCACTATAGCTAAGATTTGGAACCAGCCTAAGTGCCCATCAGCAGATGAGTGTATTAAAAAGCTGTGTTACATCTACACAATGAAATACTATGCTATGGTAAAAAAAAAAAAAAAAAGGAGGAGGCGGAGGAGGAGGAGGAGGAAGAGGAGGAGGAGGAGTTCCTAACATTTGCAACACCATGTATGGAACTGGAGAGCATTATGCTAAGAGAAATAAGCCAGTCAGAGAAAGACAAATATCACATGATCTCACTCATTTATGGAATATAATGAACAACATAAACTGATGAATAAAAACAGATCCAAAGACAGAAAAGCATAGATCAGACTGCCAAACCTCAGAGGGAAGGTAGGGGAGGGTGGGGGTAAGGAAGAGAGATAAACCAAAGGATTTGTAGGCATGCATATAAGCCTACCTAATGGACACAGACAACAGGGAGGTGAGGGCATGAGTGGGGAGGCCAGGGGGCGGTATGAGGGGATAAGGACACATAAGTAATACCTTAATCCAGTGGTTCTCAACCTTCATAATGCCACGACCCTTTAATACAGTTCCTCATGTTGTGGTGACCCCCAACCATAAAATTATTTTCGTTGCTACTTCATAATTATAATTTTGCTACTGTTATGAATTGTAATGTAAATATCTGATATGCAGGATGTATTTTCATTGTTACAAATTGAACATAATTAAAGCATAGTGATTAATCACAAAAACAATAAGTAATTATATATGCATTTTCCGATGGTCTTAGACGACCCCTGTGAAAGGGTCGTTTGACCCCCAAAGTGGTCGCGACCCACAGGTTGAGAACCGCTGCCTTAATCAGTAAAGAAAAAAAAAATACCAACAGCATATTTCCCAGATCTAGAAAAAATACTTTAAAAAAATTCATATAGAACCAAAAAAGACCCCAAATAGAGCAATCTTGCAAAAGAAGAACAAAGTTGAAGGGTTCTCAATACCAGATATCAGGTTATACTACACAGCCACTGTAATAAAACTAGTCTGGTATTAGCACAAGAACAGGCATACATATCAATGGAACAGAACAGAGACCCCCAGAAATTGACCTGAGCCAATATGCTCAATTAACATTTGACAAAGGAGGCAAGAGCATACAATGAAGTAAAGATAGTCTCTTCAATACATGGTGTTGGGAAAATTGGACAGATACATGCAAACAAAATGAAACTAGACCCCCAACTTACACCACACACAAGAATAAACTCAAAATGGATAAAAGACCTAAATGAAAGTCCTGAGATCATAAAAATCCTAGAAGAAAGCATAGGCAACAAAATTTCAGGCATCTCACATAGCAGAGTTTTCACCGATACATCTCCTAGGGCAAGAGAAACAAAGGAAAAAAATAAACAAGTGGGACAACATCAAAATAAAAAGCTTCTGCTCAGCAAAAGAAACCAGCATCAAAATAAAAAGGAAGCCCTAGCTGCTTAGGCTCAGTGGATAGAATGTTGGCCTGTGGACTGAAGGGTCCCAGATTCAATTCCAATCAAGGGCACATGCCCAGGTTGCAGGCTTAATCCTTAGTAGGGGGCGTGCAAGAGACAGCTAATCAATGATTCTCATCACTGATGTTTCAATTTTTCTCTCCATCTCCCTTCCTCTCTGAAATCAATAAAAACATATTTTTAAAAAATTAAAAGGGAAGTAGAAGATGGCGGCATAGGTTAACGCCAGAAATTGCTGCCTCAAACAACCACTTCAAAAAAACAACTAAAAGACGGAACGGACATCATCCAGAACCACAGGAAGGCTGGCTGAGTGGAAATTCTACAACTAGGAGGAAAGAGAATATCATACCCAGACTCAGAGGAGGCGCAGTGCTGAAGTGAAATACTAAGGTGCGGAGTGCACACGGAGCGGGCTGGCGGCGGAGGGCGCGGTTGTTGTTCTCAATCGGGAGGAAGTTTCAGACTCTGGGCTCCAGATCCGGGCGAGTCTCTAGGGACCCAGACTCAAACGGGTGAAGCGGGACTGTCTGGCTTCGGTCGGAACTCGAAGGCAGCTTTCTCTCTGAGGTTTGCAGCGGTTGCTGGGACTCTGTGAGGCAGAGCCCCTAGGGACGGAACTGAGAGCAGCCATAACTGATCGCTCCGGCCCGCCCTGTAGATCCCCAGGGACCCGCCCCGCCCAAGCCAGATAGCCTCAGGCAAACGCTAGATTAGCACCACCCTAGAGATCCAGCACAGAAGCTCTCCCACTGCAAACACTGCTGACTCTCATAGCCAGTTAGCCTGGAGGTCAAATCACCCTCGGTATTGCCGACAACAATCAAGGCTTAACTACAACAAGACTGCACACAAAGACCACTAGGGGGTGCACCAAGAAAGCATAAAAAATGCGGAGACAAAGAAACAGGACAAAACTGTCAATGGAGGATATTGAGTTCAGAACCACACTTTTAAGGTCTCTTAAGAACTATCTAGAGGCCGCCGATAAATGTTGTGAGATCCTCAAGAAATCTAATGAGACCCTCGATGTTATGATAAAGAACCAACTAGAAATTAAGCATACACGGACTGAAATAACGAATACTATACAGACTCCCAACAGCAGACAAGAGGAGCGCAAGAATCAAGGCAAAGATTTGAAATGCGAAGAAGAAAAAAACACCCAACCAGAAAAGCAAAATGAAAAAAGAATCCGAAAATACGAAGATAGTGTAAGGAGCCTCTGGGACAGCTTCAAGCGCACCAACATCAGAATTATAGGGGTGCCAGAAGATGAGAGAGAGCAAGATATTGAAAACCTATTTAAAGAAATAATGACAGAAAACTTCCCCCACCTGGTGAAAGAAATAGACTTACAGGTCCAGGAAGCGCAGAGAACCCCAAACAAAAGGAATCCAAAGAGGACCACACCAAGACACATCATAATTAAAATGCCAAGAGAAAAAGACAGAGAATCTTAAAAGCAGCAAGAGAAAGAAACCCAGTTACCTACAAGGGAATACCCATACGACTGTCAGCTGATTTCTCAACAGAAACTTTACAGGCCAGGAGGGAGTGGCAAGAAATATTCAAAGTGATGAATACCAAGAACCTACAACCAAGATTACTTTATCCAGCAAAGCTATCATTCAGAACTGAAGGTCAGATAAAGAGCTTCACAGATAAGGAAAAGCTAAAGGAGTTCATCACCACCAAACCAGTATTATATGAAATGCTGAAAGGTATCCTTTAAGAAGAGGAAGAAGAAGAAAAAGGTAAAGATACATATTATGAACAACAAATATGCATCTATCAACAAGTGAATCTAAAAATCAAGTGAATAAATAATCTGGTGATCATAATAGAATCAGGGACATAGAAAGGGAATGGACTGACTATTCTTGGCGGGGAAAGGGGTGTGGGAGATGCGGGAAGAGACTGGACAAAAATCGTGCACCTATGGATGAGGACAGTGGGTGGGGAGTGAGGGCGGAGGGTGGGGTGGGAACTGGGTGGAGGGGAGTCATGGGGGGAAAAAAGAGGAACAACTGTAATAATCTGAACAATAAAGATTTAATTTTAAAAAATCGTACACCTATGGATGAGGACTTTGGGGGGCTACGAGCAGAGGGTGGGGTAGGAACCGGGCAGAGGGGAGCTATGGGGAGAAAAAAGAGGAACAACTGTAATAATCTGAACGATAAAGATTTAGTTTTTAAAAAGTTTATATTTAAAAATATCTTAATTAATAAATAATTTTGATATAAAAAAGTAAAATTTTAACGATTAAATAGAAATATCCTTATAGAATAAGGATATAAACAGAGAAAATATTTTTGTACAGCTATAGAATGTGTTTAAGCTAAGTGATATTACAAGAGTCCATGTTTTACAATTTTATTTTATTTTATTTTTTTATTGAAAAATAACAATTCTTTAATAACATCAAATATAGCCAGTATTCAAATTTCAAATATCTATAGAAATGTAAAACATTTTATTTTATTTTTTATTTTTTTATTGCTTAAAATATTACAAAGGGTATTACATATGTGTCCTTTTTTTCCCCCCGCCCTTGACAGTCCCCTAGCCTCCCCTATCCCCCAGTGTCTTATGTCCATTGGTTATGCTTATATGCATGCATACAAGTCCTTTGGTTGATCTCTTACCCCCCTCCCTCCGGCCCCCCAACCCTCCCCGGCCTTCCCGCTGCACTTTGACAATCTGTTTGAGGCAGCTCTGCCTCTGTATCTATTATTGTTCAAAAGTTTATAATGGTCTCTATTGTCCATGAATGAGTGAGATCATGTGGTATTTTTCCTTCGTTGACTGGCTTATTTCACTTAGCATAATGCTCTCCAGTTCCATCCATGCCGTTGCAAATGGTAAGAGTTCCTTCCTTTTTACAGCAGCATAGTATTCCATCGTGTAGATGTACCACAGTTTTCTAATCCATTCATCTACTGATGGGCACTTAGGCTGTTTCCAGATCTTAGCTATGGTGAATTGTGCTGCTATGAACATAGGGGTGCATATGTCCTTTCTGATTGGTGTTTCTGGTTTCTTGGGGTATATTCCTAGAAGTGGGATCACAGGGTCAAATGGGAGTTCCATTTTCAGTTTTTTGAGGAAACTCCGTACTGTCTTCCATAGTGGCTGCACCAGTCTGCATTCCCACCAGCAGTGCACAAGTGTTCCTTTTTCTCCACATCCTCTCCAGCACTTGTCGTTTGTTGATTTGTTGATGATAGCCAGTCTGACAGGTGTGAGATGGTACCTCATTGTTGTTTTGATTTGCATCTCTTGTATGATTAGTGACTTTGAGCATGTTTTCATATGTCTCTTGGCTTTCTGAATGTCCTCTTTTGAAAGGTGTCTATTTAGATCCTTTGCCCATTTTTTTATTGGATTGTTTATCTTCCTTTTGTTAAGTTGTATGAGTTCCCTATAAATTTTGGAGATTAGGCCCTTATCAGATATGACGTTGGCAAATATGTTTTCCCACACAGTGGGTTTTCTCGTTGTTTTGTTGATGGTTTCTTTTGCTGTGCAGAAGCTTTTTATTTTGAAGTAGTCCCATTTGTTCATTTTCTCTTTAGTTTCAAGTGCCCTAGGAGCTGTATCAGTGAAGAAATTGCTTCGGCATATGTCTGAGATTTTGTTGCCTTTGGATTCTTCTAGAATTTTTATGGTTTCCTGTCATACATGTAAGTCCTTTATCCATTTTGAGTTTATTTTTGTGTATGGTGTAAGTTGGTGGTCTAGTTTCATTTTCTTGCATATATCTGTCCAATTTTCCCAACACCATTTATTGAAGAGACTATCTTGGCTCCATTGTATGTTCTTGCCTTCTTTGTCAAATATTAATTGAGCATATTGGTTCGGGCCAATTTCTGGGCTCTCTATTCTATTCCATTGATCTATATGCCTGTTCTTGTACCAGTACCAGGCAGTTTTGAGAACAGTGGCTTTGTAATACATCTTGATATCTGGTATTGAGATCCCACCTACTTTGTTCTTTTTCAGGATTGCTGCAGCTATTCGGGGTCTTTTTTTATTCCAGATGAATTTTTGGAGAGTTTGTTCTAGATCTGTGAAGTATGCCGTTGGTATTTTAATGGGAAGTGCGTTGATTTTATAGATTGATTTGGGTAGTATGGACATTTTAATGAAGTTGATTCTACCAATCCATTAACATGGTATGTTCGTCCATCTGTTTATGTCTTCCTCTATCTCTTTTTTCAACATCCTGTAGTTTTCTGAGTAGAGGTCTTTTACCTCTTTAGTTAAGTTTATTCCTAGGTAGCTTAATTTTTTTGGTGCAATGGTAAATGGGATTATTTTTATAATCTCTCTTTCTGAAAGTTCACTATTGGTGTATAGAAATGCCATAGATTTCTTGGCATTAGCTTTGTATCCTGCTACATTGCCAAATTCATGTATTAAGTCTAGTAGTTTTTTGATGGAGTCGTTAGGGTTTTGTATGTATAATATCATGTCGTCTGCAAATAAGGACAGTTTTACTTCCTCTTTTCCAATTTGGATGCCTTTTATTTCTTCTTCTTGCCTAATTGCAATGGCTAACACTTCCAGTACTATGTTGAACAGGAGTGGTGAGAGGGGGAATCCCTGTCTTGTTCCTGTGCTTAGGGGAAATGCTGTTAGTTTTTGTCCATTGAGTATGATGTTGGCTGTGGGCCTGTCATATGTGGCTTTTATTATGTTGAGGTATGATCCTTCTACTCCCGCCTTACTGAGAGTTTTTATCGAAAATGGGTGTTGAGAAAAAACCAAGATGACGGCATAGGTTAACGCCGGAGATTGCTGCCCTCGAACAACCACTTCAGAGATATAACTAAAGGACAGAATGGACATCATCCAGAAACACAGGAAGGCTGGCTGAGTGGAAATTCTACAACTAGGAGGAAAGAGAATATCATACCCAGACTCAGAGGAGGCACAGTGCTGAAGTGAAATACTCAGGTGTGGAGTGGGCACCCGGAGTGGGCTGGCGGCGGAGGGCGGGGTTGTTGTTTTCAATCGGGAGGGAGTTTCAGACTCTGAGCTCCAGATCCGGGCGAGTCTCTGGGGACCCAGACTCAAACGGGTGAAGCGGGACTGTCTGGCTTCGGTCGGAACTCGAAGGCAGCTTTCTCTCTGAGGTTTGCAGCCATTGCTGGGACTCTGAGAGGCAGAGCCCCTGGGGAAGGAACTGAGAGCAGCCATAACTGCTCGCTCCGGCCCGCCCTGTAGATCCCCAGGGACCCGCCCCGCCCAAGCCCTGCAGAGAGCCATTTGCCGGATAGCCTCAGGCAAAGGCTAGATCAGCACCGCCCTAGAGATCCAGCACAGAAGCCTTCCCACTGCAGACACAGCGGACTCTCATAGCCAGTTAGCCTGGAGGTCAAATCACCCCCGGTATTGCCGACATAAATCAAGGCTTAAAGGCAACAAGACTGCGCACAAAGACCACTAGGGGGTGCACCAAGAAAGCATAAAAAATGCGGAGACAAAGAAACAGGACAAAACTGTCAATGGAGGATATTGAGTTCAGAACCACACTTTTAAGGTCTCTTAAGAACTGTCTAGAAGCTGCCGATAAACTTAGTAAGGCCCTTGAAAAGACTGGTGAGACCGCCGATAAATGTAGTGAGATCCTCAAGAAATCTAATGAGACCCTCGATGTTGTGATAAAGAACCAACTAGAAATTAAGCATACACTGACTGAAATAAAGAATATTATACAGACACCCAACAGCAGACCAGAGGAGCGCAAGAATCAAGCCAAAGATTCGAAATGCGAAGAAGAAAAAAACACCCAACTGGAAAAGCAAAATGAAAAAAGAATCCAAAAATACGAAGATAGTGTAAGGAGCCTCTGGGGCAGCTTCAAGCGCACCAACATCAGAATTATAGGGGTGCCAGAAGATGAGAGAGAGCAAGATATTGAAAACCTATTTGAAGAAATAATGACAGAAAACTTCCCCCACCTGGTGAAAGAAATAGACCTATAGGTCCAGGAAGCGCAGAGAACCCCAAACAAAAGGAATCCAAAGAGGACCACACCAAGACACATCATAATTAAAATGCCAAGAGCAAAAGACAAAGAGAGAATCTTAAAAGCAGCAAGAGAAAGAAACCCAGTTACCTACAAGGGAATACCCATACGACTGTCAGCTGATTTCTCAACAGAAACTTTGCAGGCCAGAAGGGAGTGGCAAGAAATATTCAAAGTGATGAATACCAAGAACCTACAACCAAGATTACTTTATCCAGCAAAGCTATCATTCAGAATTGAAGGTCAGATAAAGAGCTTCACAGGTAACGAAAAGCTAGAGGAGTTCATCACCACCAAACCAGTATTATATGAAATGCTGAAAGGTATCCTTTAAGAAGAGGAAGAAGAAAAAAAAGGTAAAGATACAAATTATGAACAACAAATATGCATCTATCAACAAGTGAATCTAAGAATCAAGTGAATAAATAATCTGGTGATCATAATAGAATCAGGGACATAGAAAGGGAATGGACTGACTATTCTTGGGTGGGAAAGGGATGTGGGAGATGCGGAAAGAGACTGGACAAAAATCGTGCACCTATGGATGAGGATATTGGGTGGGGAGTGAGGCGGAGGGTGGGACGGGAGCTGGGAGGAGGGGGATTATGGGGGGGGGGAAAGAGGAACAAATGTAATAATCTGAACAATAAAGATTTAATTAAAAAAAAGAAGTAAAAAAAAAAGAAAGAAAGAAAATGGGTGTTGAATTTTGTCAAATGCTTTTTCTGCATCAATTGATATGACCATGTGGGTTTTTTCTTTCAATTTGTTTATGTGATGTATCACGTTTATTGATTTGCGGATATTGTACCATCCTTGCATCTCTGGGATAAATCCTACTTGGTCATGGTGTATGATCTTTCTTATGTACTTCTGGATCCGATTTGCTAAGATTTTGTTGAGGATTTTGGCATCTATGTTCATGAGGGATATTGGCCTATAATTCTCTTTCATTGTTTTGTCTTTTCATGGTTTGGGTATTAGGGTGATGCTGGCTTCATAAAATGAGCTTGGAAGTGTTCCTTCCTCTTGGATTTTTTATAATAGTCTGAGGAGGATAGGTTCTTCCTTGAATGTTTGGTAAAACTCCCCTTTGAAGCCGTCTGGTCCTGGGCTTTTGTTTGCTGGAAGCTTTTTGATGACTGCTTCAATTTCTTCCACAGTTATTCGCCTGTTGAGATTTTTAGATTCTTCCTGATTGAGTTTTGGAATGTTGTATTTTTCTAGGAATATGTCCATTTCCTCCAGGTTGTCTAGTTTGTTGGAGTAGAGTTGTCCATAGTATTGTTTAACAATCATTTGTATTTCTGTAGGGGCTGTTGTTATTTCCCCTCTATCATTTCTGATTTTCTTTATTTGGGTCCTCTCTCTTTGCTTCTTGGTGAGCCTGGCTAGAGGTTCATCAATATTGTTTATCCTTTCAAAGAACCAGGTCTTGGTTTCATTGATATTATGTATTGTTTTTTGGTCTCTATGTCATTTATTCCTGCTCTAATCTTTATTATCGCCTTCCTTCTGCTCACTCTGGGTTTTCTTGTTGCTCTCTTTCTAATTCTTTGAGTTGTAGAGTTAGATGATTTACTACCATTTTTTTGTTGTTTGTTTTTTGAGATAGGCCTGTAGAGCTATAAACTTCCCTCTCAGGACTGCTTTCATTGTGTCCCATAGGTTTTGGATTGTTGTGTTTTCATTGTCATTAGTTTCCAGGATGTTTTTAATTTCTTCTTTGATCTCATTGATAACCCAATCAATATTTAATAACATGCTATTCAGCTTCCAAGTGTTTGAGTATTTTGGGTTGTTTTTATTGTAGTTTATTTCTAACATTATGCCATCGTGGTCTGAGAAGATGCTTGGTATGATTTCAATCTTCTTGAAGTTGGGGAGACTTTGTTTGTGACCCAATATGTGGTCTATTTTTGAATCTGTCCCATGAGCCCTTAAGTAGAATGTATATTCCGTGGCTTTGGGGTGAAGTGTTCTGAAAATGTCAATTAAGTCCATCTGAGTCATTTAGGATTGGTGTTTCTTTGCTGATTGTTTGTCTAGCGGATTTATCCAGTGATGTCAGTGGTGTATTAAAGTCCCCTACTATGATTGTATTGTTGTCGATCTCTCCTTTAATATCTTCCAGGAGTTTTTTTATGTATTTGGGTGCTCCTGCATTGGGTGCGTATATTTTATCAGGGTTATATCATCTTGTTGTATTGATCCCTTTAGTATTATGAAGTGGCCTTCCTTATCTCTTGTGATGGCCTTCACTTTGAGGTCTAGTTTGTCCGATATAAGTATTGCTACCCCAGCTTTCTTTTCATTTCCATATCCCTAAAAGATATTTTTCCATCCCTTCACTTTCAGTCTGTGTGAGTCCCTTCTTCTGAGGTGGGTCTCTTGTAGACAGCAAATGTATGGGTCATGTTTTTTTATCCATTCAGCCACTCTATGTCTTTTGGTTGGAGCATTTAGTCCATTTACGTTTAAAGTTATTATTGAAAGGTACTTGTTTGTAGCCATTTCTTTTTTTGTGTGGCTGTTTTCTTTCTGAGCTTTTTATTCCTTCTTTTTACACCAGTCCCTTTAGCATTTCTTGCATTGCTGGCTTGATGTTGATAAACTCCCTTAGCCTTTTTTTGTCGGTGAAGCTTCTTATTTCCCCTTCAATTTTGAATGATAGCCTTTCTGGATAGAGTATTCTTGGATTCAGTCCTTTGCTTTGCGTCACTTTGTAAATTTCTGTCCATTCTTTTCTGGCCTGATGTGTTTCTGTTGAGAAATCATTTGATAATATAATGGGAGATCCCTTGAATGTAACTTTCCGTCTCTCTCTTGCAGCCTTTAAGATTCTCTCTTAGTCCTGAACATTTGCCATGGTAATTATGATGTATCTTGGTGTGGGTCTTTTCAGGTTCACCTTGTTTGTGACTCTCTGTGCTTGTGTGATTTTTTTTCTTCCCCACCTCAGGGAAGTTTTCTAATATTATTTCTTTAAATATGTTTTCTAACCCTTGTTCCTCTTTCTGTTGTTCTGGCACCCCTATTATTCTTATGTTGTTTCGTTTCCTGTTGTGCCATAGCTCCCTTAGGCTCTCCTCCTGTCTTTTAATTTTTTTCTCCAATTGCTGTTCAGTTTCCATGTGTTTTGTTTCCCTGTCTTCTGATTCACTCATTTGGTCCTCCGCTTCTCCTAGTCTACTGTTGAAACTTTCAGTGGTGTTTTTTTTTTAATTTTTTTTAAAAAATATATTTTATTGATTTTTTACAGAGAGGAAGAGAGAGAGATAGAGAGTTAGAAACATCGATGAGAGAGAAACATCGATCAGCTGCCTCCTGCACACTCCCCACTGGGAATGTGCCTGCAACCCAGGTACATGCCCTTGACCGGAATCGAACCTGGGACCCCCCAGTCCGCAGGCCGATGCTCTATCCACTGAGCCAAACTGGTTTCAGCTCAGTGGTGTTTTTTATTGCAGCTATATCACTCTTCATTTCTTCTTGGTTCTTAAATAAGTTATTGATTTTTTCATCTGTTTCTTCTTGCTTCTTGCATAAGTTGTTGATTTTTTCCTCCATCTGGTTTATGCACTCTAGGACCCTTAATGTGAATTCTTTTTCTGTCATGTTGCATGCCTCTGTATCACTTAGCTGCTTTTCTGGCGAGTCCTCCTTTTCTTTCCTTTGAGATTTTCTTTGTCTACCCATGTTTGATCATACCGCCATATCTAAATGTTGAGTCATTCAGTGGCTGCTCCTTGGGTGGCAATGACTCCTCGGGCTGCAGTTGCTCCTCAGGCGGTTGTGGTAGCAGCTGCTCCTCAGTTGGTAGCAGCTCCTCTGGTGGGTGCTGTTCACAGTTGTGATGGCTCCTCTGGCTGATGGGGGGAGGCTTCACACACAGCTGCTGTTCCTCAGTCAGAGGGTGTGGTGATCAGGAGGCTGCTGTTCCTTGGATGGGGGCGGGCTACACAAGCAGCTTTACAATTTTTAAATCTATACTAATAAAAGGCTAGGTGGCCCTCGTGCCTTGGTGCAATGCCCTCACATCATCACAAGATGGCCGCCCCTCATCATCACAAGATGGCTGCCACAAGATGGCCTCCACAAGATGGCCAGCAGGGGAGGGCACTTGTGTGCAGGGGAGGGCACTTGTGGGTGATCAAGCCTGCAGGGGAGGGTATTTTGGGGGGGACCAGGCCTGCAGGGGAGGGAAGTTTGGGGGGGACCAGGCCTGCAGGGGATGGCAGTTGGGGGCCATCGGGCCAGCAGGGGAGGGCAGTTGGGAGCCATCAGGCTGACAGGGAGCAGTTATGGTGCAGTCAGGCTGGCAGGCAGAAGCAGTTAGGGCCAATTAGGCAGACAGGCGAGCAATTAGGAGCCCAGTGTCCCGGATTGTGAGAGGGATGTCAAAGGGGTCCCAGATTAGAGAGGGTGCAGGCTGAGCTGAGGGACACCACCCTCAATGCACAAGTTTTATGCACCGGACCTCTAGTGTTTAAAATAAAAAAGTTGTACAGTGGGGCCTTGACTTACGAGTGTCCCAACTAACGAATTTTTCAAGATATGAGCCATCTCTCAGCCGATTTTTTGCTTTGAGTTGCGAGCTAAAATTCAGGTTACGAGCCAGTTTCAGATACCCCACCGCTAGTTGGTGCAGCGAACATCACAGTGAACGCCACAACATTAGCCCAGCATCACTTGTCTCACTCATTCACTTTTTGATTTGACAGACGAGTAATTTGAGTTACGAGCTTTGTCATGGAACAAATTAAACTCGTAAGTCAAGGCCCCACTGTAGTAAGTTAAGTTTACTTTATTATTAAAGGAAGAAAATAATTTTTATAAATTTAGCATAGCCTAAGTGTACATCATTTATAAAGTCTAAAGGAGTGTACAGTAATATGCTGGGCCTTTACACTTACGCATCACTGACTCACTGACTCACCTAAAGCAACTTCTAGTCCTCCAAGCTCCATTTAATATAGGGCTGTATGTAGGTGCACCATTATGTTACAACTGCCTGCAGCATTCATGCGGCATGCTGTACAGGTTTGTATCCTAGGAGCAGTAGATTCTACCATATAGTAGGCTATACCGTCTAGGTTTGTGCACTCTGATGTTCACACAATGACAGAATTGCTTAGTGACACATTGCTCAGAATATATACATCCCTGTCAATAAGTGATGCATGACTATATAATGAATATAGGCAATAATATTGTACTGTAAAGATGTAATGTGATAAATATTGCTACATCATCAATCATTACAATACATAAATGTTTCAAAGTAACATACTTATATCTTAAACTTACACAATGTTACATGTCAAATGTATTCCCTAAAAAAACATATCACTTCACACATACTTGGATGGCTGTAATTTAAAAAATGGAAAGTATTAAAAGTTTGGTGAGGATATGAAGAAATTGTTACTCTCATTTCTGGTAGGAATATAAAATGTTGCACCTGCTGTGAAAAATTTTGGTGGTTCCTCAAAAAGCAAAACATACAATTACCATATGACCCAGCAACTCTATTCCTGAGTATAAAACCCCAAACTCTAAAACAAGTATATAAACAAGAGTTTTACAGATATTTGCATGGCCTACAATAATGGTTAGATATGTCATAAATACCTTTATTTTGCTTTCTTTATTTAATTACTAAGCATTCTTCTCACAAAGGCTCAGCCTTTGACATTTATTATGTAGTAAGGTGATCTCCTGTCAAGACTGGTAAAAATTATTGGCAGGCAAACTTGCATATTAATTATAAATATCAGGGAAGATCAAATAAGACAAATAGCTTATGAAGACAATTACTACCTCTGTTCCATACTTCTCTGAATCTAACTTAAGTGCACTTTGAATCTGTATTTCTTGACATATGGTATCATCGTAGACTTTGCATCAGTTTTTAAAGTAAGGCTGTCTCTCTTATTATCCTCAGTGACTAATAACAGTGTCTATAATTTTGGAGAGAATGGGATTGCAAAGTTTTTGATTTCGTTGGCTGTCCTGGGCTTATTTTATCTCCTCTTGCTTTTTTGTCTGGAGACTACATCCTGGAGATTGCAAAACTTTCTCTTTCAAAAAATTGTGTCTAATGTGTACAACATATTCATGAAAGGCAAGAAGGTGAGTAACATAGACTTTTGATACAATTCAAAGAAGGCTCAATGTTAGGCCAGCAAGTATTAATTTGCATATTTCTATCTCTATTATTTGATGAAAGTATCATTTAATTATACCAAGATCTAATGGGTACTAATTGAAATTACAACTCTTTCATCTTAGTTTGTATCTTAGGCTCTAAGCTTTGAATCCTCTACCAACCAGGAAATAATTTATTTGTAATGGATTTGTAATAATTTATATGTAATGATAGAAATAACATGGACATGTTACCTTTAGATGTATTTGGTTGCAGTTATGAAGGGACTTTAAAACCATGTGGGCTTATAGGACATCATAGCCCCTACTAGTCAGATTATTAATTTTTGCTGTAAATAACACTTACAATTTCACATAATCCCAGAGTTTTGCCTAGAATTTATATATATTTAATGGTCCATTGTTCTGTAATTTAATCCCTAATGGTTTATATGAGAATTTCTGTTGAGACAGAAAACCGCTACATCTATCTCTTTGTAATTTCTCTTCATTCATCCCAATTCTCTGTCGGGGTGGCTCTAGATTTTGTCCATAACATTCTCTGAGTCAGCATATCTCTAATATTTCAGAGGGAGGATATCTTGAGACCATAATGGCCTTTGCTACCAACTGGAGTTGTGACTAGTATGATTAGCATTCCACCTGCACTTCAGTTGCCTCTTATGTGTTGCTAACTAATGACTAGAACTATATAACAAATCAAAAGTGCTATTCTACCTACTTTTACACCAAAGCCCATCAGATCTTACTACTGTAAACAAGATACCTGGTCTAAGATATGGCAACAAGAATAAATTTAAGGTTTTGAGCAACATGAAAAAGAAAGGATTTATTTCCTGGTGCCTAGAATTAAACATGTGAATGTTACCTTGAGACTTTTTCCTGCCCTGACTTTCCTAAGCTTGAACAGTAGCCCCTGAACCATGTCACACTTCAGAAGTAAATGTGATAAAAAGAAATATAATGAGTATGGAGGGAGAATTCATGGTAAAATTATAAGAATATTTGGCTTCTAAATGCTTCCCCTTTTTGTCACTACTGCTGAATACAGAAGAAAACATGGCCAAGCAAAGGAGTAATATTTACATTAGACCAAGGCCTCAATCTTCATATAGTTATCTAATAAACTAGTTTGGTTAACCGTGGTATCCTTAAATCAAAATAAACTGAATTTCCTAAGCCAAAGGTTCAATCTCACTTTTTTAACATTCCAAAATAAGAAAAAGTCACCCCTGTCAATGAGAAGTACAAAATAGTTCATGAACTATAAAAAGTGAACATCTTACATCTTCACTGACAGATGTTTCTTTCCTTCCTGAGAGCACATCACACCACTGCCCTTCAGACCCCACTGTCTCTGTGACAGGGAGCCCAGATTTCATGAGGAGCTGGCTGTTCATCTTGTTGATCTTTTTGTGTTTAAACTACTTGGAATTCATTTAAATTATTGGATGTATAGATTAATATTTTTCATGAAATTTAAGAAATTTTTGGCCACTATTTCTTCATGTATTTCCATTACTAAAGTAAGGTCATAATAGATCTGTTTCATAGAGTTATTAAGAAGGTTAATTACCTGTGAAGGGCACATAATAAATAATAAATGCTGGGTTTTAGTAGGAGCGTTATTGTTGCTTATTAACATCCTCTTCTTCCACTGCCACAAAACCTCCCAATGTTCCCTATTTTAATAACTAACACCATCAATTATATATTTGTTGAATAGAGAAATCTGAGACTTGTCCTTAACTTCTTTTTTAAGTTTCATCCCTAATCTAATCTATCTAAAATCCATGTAAATGTGTTTCACTTTGTTTCAAAAGGACTTCTTGGTACTTTATGCTAGGATCAAACATTTTCTCTGTGGCTGCTATGTATGTCCCAGAAAATCAAAGGGTAGAGTGCACTGTCGAGATCCCCCTTCAGTGGAGTTGGTGCCCCCAGCTTCTCGGGAACTCTGTCTTCAGACCCCTTCAGCTGCCATTGTCTTCATGGATGCTTTAGCTGCAGAGATCCTCCTCTCCCAAGGTGATACTCTTCCCAGATGACCTGCATCCAGTCACTCGCAGATGCAGAAGTAAAATGTTTGCTCATCTCAATGCCACTCAAACAACTTTAGGACTTCCCACTGGTCAACTGAGGATGGCATTTGACCTTCATCATAGCTTGATTTCTATCCTTTGCCTACTCCTGATTTTTCTCTCCCTTCCACAGGCGTTGATACCAAAGGAAGTCCACCTGCAACAGTACCAGGAGAGGTTTGAGAAAGTACACAATCACATAGGGTTTTACTGAGGCCCACATGACTGGTGGTAAAGGAAGAATAATAACCTCTGGCACAAATAATAGTCCAATTGTAAAACTTTTTTATCTGTTCTGACCTGGGACAACATACCAGAGGAACAGAAAGCATGTCTGATGCGATAAGTCAAGTATTCTTTAAAAATGGGGGAAATAGCAACTGAAAGAACAATGGGGATATGAGTTATTGGTAAGCTCCTTCCTCCATAGGATGAAAAGCTGAGAGTTATTAGTAGGAAATTGAAAGCCAAGTGTGAGAGTCAAAGAGCCTCTTTGGTAGCATTTCCTGCCATAAAAGGGCAGAGAAAACTGAGTACTCAGATCAAGGTTTAACCTTCAGATTAGATGAGCTCCAGGAAGATCAAACTCTCAACCAAGGCAGATCTGCTCTGCCAAGATCACACCTCTTGTTAGAAGAGCGGTGCCCTAATTCATTAGATGGAGACATCTGAGTTAATGACCCTGCAACCTTAAATCCGCACACTTCCCTGAACACTGAGTTTAAGAACTCCCACTACCCCCTCAGATAAAAATAAATACAGGGGTCTCTGCTTCAAAACAACATATGCTCATTCAGTTGTGTTGGTAACCAATCAATTACTCCTCTAGTGATCAGTAGAACACAGAGACAGAAAATTATTAATAAAAGAACTGCAAACTACTAACTAGATCTAACTGGTATTTAGAGAGCATGCACCCAATAAAAGCAGGACACATGGAACATTCACCAAGACACACCATTCACAGTTTTAAGAGATTTAACATAATGAAGAGTATGTTTTCTGATCATCATGAAATTAAACTATAATTTAATAACAGAAATATAATAGGAATATCTCTATAAACATTGGGAAATTAAACAACACACTTCTCTCAAACCCATCAGTCAAGATGAAAGTTGCAGAAGAAATTAGAAAATATTTTAAACTAAATGAAAGGAAAATACAACATATCAAAACCTGTGGGGTGCACCGAAAGCAGTGTTTCCGTGGGCATTTATAGTCTTAAATATTTACATTAGAAATGGAAAAAGGTCTCAGTTCAGTAATTGAAGTTTGTATCTCAATAAATTAGGAAAAGAAGAGCAAAAAAACTCAGAGCAAACAGCATTTAAGTTAACAAAACAAGAAAAGGAACTGCAAACAGAAACACAACAGAGAAAAATCTGTGAACACAACCAAAAGCTAATTCTTTGAAAAATGATTAAAAGTGGTAAGCCTCCAGGCAGAGTGACCATAAATTAAAAATAGGTGACACATACTAACCAATGTAAAGGCAAAATGAAAGTGCATAGTTTAAAACCTCCAAAAAAAAAAAAAAAAAGAAAGAAAGGAAAAGAAAACACCACGCCGGGACAATTCCACTGATAAATTCTACCAAAAGCAGCAGCAGCAGTTCTTGTAAAGTATACCGTAGGCAATAATACTGTAACAATTTCATATGGTGCCAGGTGGGTACTGGAAATACCAAGGTAATGCTTTGTAAAGTATACGATTGGTTAACCACTCTCCTACACCCCTAAAACTAACATTGAATGTAAATTGTAATTAAATTGAATGTAATTAAATTGAAAATAATATTGAATGTAAACTGTAATTAAAAAATAAATTAAAAAAACAAATAGCATCAATTCTATACAATTTCAGAGTATAGAAGTAGGAGCTTTTTCCAATTCTATTTATGAAACTATTATTACACTTGATACCAAAATCAGAAAAAGTACAAGAAACTAATATCCCTTATGAACACAGAAACACAAATCCTCAACAAAATATTCACAGATAGAATCCAGGAATACATAGAAAGACTACCATGAACAAGTAGGGTTTATTTCATAAATGTAAAAAAGCTAGTTTAATATTTGAAAATCAATGGTACCCATGAATTAATAAATGTCAAGAAGAAAAGCCACATGTTTATATCCACATTTCACACTCATATACATAAAAAGTGTCAGAACTAGGGAAAGAAAGGAGCTATCGCAGCCTGATCGGTGGCATCTGCTTATATATATAAAGCCTACAGCAAACATAATGGCAAAAGATGTCATGAGCACCCTAAGACTGAAAACACAGCAAGGATGTTCACTTAGCACTCTGATACAACCAATTTTAAAATTGGGGAAAAGCAGTCTTCTCATTCTTTGGATTATCCTGTTTACTGGGCTGGATAATATAATGAGTACTTGATGTAAAAGTAGGCAATTCAAATCAACCAATTTTTGCTCAAGCAGTATGAGTTACTAATCCCAGTGTTACCAGAATGCTGGCCTGTCGCGTGTGGGTTCTTGACTTCATGTAGGGAAGATCTCACACCATGAGTCCGGATGGGTTTGAGAGTGTTTATGAAAGGTAGGGACAGCAACACAAAGGAAGGACTTGGGGTAGAAGCAGCAACAGGAGAGAGCCTAGGCAGCGCTCTATTTTAGCTCTCCAGAAATGTTTTAGGAGAGACGTGAGCCTGGGCTGTCAGATCACTAGGAAGTTGAAGTCACAGTGATGGAAGTGGGCTGGGCAGGGCTGCGTTGGCTCCCTGGGAAGTCAGAGGAAAAGGGGGCCTTGGAGACAGGGCCAGAGAGTGAGCCTGGGTCGAGTTGCTACTGCCCAAGGCTCCCCTGGTTGCGAGTCTCATGGGGACCCTTAGAAAGAAAGTTCACGCCTGAGAAGGGGCATGATCACATCCTAGAGGGAGTCTTTGTCCTGGGGGCTTTTTATCCTTTTTTCTTCAGGTGAAAATCTTAGGGGAGGGTTTCAGCAAAATATTCATCAGCGTTCCAGGTGCATTTTTAATATGCTGAGGCATCAAAATAAGTGTGGGTGGGAGTTTTGGATTGTTCTTTGGTCTATTGTACTGTTATCTTCGGTCTGTCTGGCTTTAATGGGGTTTTGTTATTTGTTACCCACTTCCATCTGTCCCTGGCTTGAGCTGGCACACATGGCGTTCATAGTGTCTGTGTCCTCTGTTGTCCCAGGCCAGGGTGAGGTAAGCTAGGTGTTTTCTGGTTATGACCCAGCTGCTCTCCAGCATCCTTGGTGAGGGAAGATAAGGTCTTGCAGTTCACAGACTGGCTGTAAGTTGCCCAAACTGTTGAACCGTATTTAATTTTTTTTCATTAAATTTTTTTTAATCTTTATTGTTCAGATTATTACAGTTGTTCCTCTTCTTTCCCCCATAGCTCCCCTCCACCCGGTTCTCACCCCACCCTATGCCCTTACCCCCTCCCCCTGTCCTCATCCATAGGTGTACGATTTTTGTCCAGTCTCTTCCTGCACCCACCACACCCCTTCCCGCCCCCCGAGAATAGTCAGTCCACTCCCTTTCTATGCCCCTGATTCTATTATAATCACCAGTTTATTCTGTTCATCAGATTATTTATTCACTTGATTTTTAGATTCACTTGTTGATAGATATGTATTTGTTGTTCATAATTTGTATCTGTACCTTTTTCTTCTTCCTCTTAAAGGATACCTTTCATCATTTCATTTAATACTGGTTTGGTGGTGATGAACTCCTTTAGCTTTTCCTTATCTGTGAAGCTCTTTATCTGACCTTCAATTCTGAATGATAGCTTTGCTGGATAAAGTAAGCTTGGTTGTAGGTTCTTGGTATTCATCACTTTGAATATTTCTTGCCACTCCCTTCTGGCCTGCAAAGTTTCTGTTGAGAAATCAGCTGACAGTCGTATGGGTACTCCCTTGTAGGTAGCTGACTTTTTTTCTCTTGCTGCTTTTAAGATTCTCTCTTTGTCTTTTGCCCTTGGCATTTTAATTATGATGTGTCTTGGTGTGGTCCTCTTGGGATTCCTTTTGTTCGGGGTTCTCTGTGCTTCCTGGACTTGTAAGTCTGTTTCTTTCACCAGGTAGGGGAAGTTTTCTGTCATTATTTCTTCAAATAGGTTTTCAATATCTTGCTGTCTCTCTTCTTCTGGCACCCCCATAATTCGGCTTTTGGTATGCTTGAAATTGTCCCAGAGGCTCCTTACACTATCTTCATATTTTTGGATTCTTTTTTCCTTTTGCTTTTCTAGTTGGGTGTTTTTTCCTTCTTCATAGTTCAGATCTTTGACTTGATTCTTGCGATCCTCTGGTCTGCTGTTGGGAGTCTGTATAATATTCTTTATTTCAGTAAGTGTATGCTTAATTTCTAGTTGGTCCTTTATCACAACGTCGAGGGTCTCACTAGATTTCTTGAGGGTCTTATTAAGTTTATCGGCGGTTTCTAGAAAATTCTTGAAAAACCTTATAAGTGTGGTTTTGAACTCTATATCCAGTAGTTTTCTTTCCTCCATTTCTGTCATTTATGTCCTGTTTCTTTGTCTCGGCATTTTTTATGCTTCGCTGTGTCGATAGAGTGGCTTTCTGTGCTAAGTGTCCTATAGGGCCCAGTGGCTCAGCCTCCCCAATTACCTGAGGTAGACACTCTTGGTGCACCCTTTGTGGGCTTTGTGCACAGTCTTGTTGTAGTTAAGCCTTGATTGTTGTAGGTAACACTGGGAGGGATTGACCTCCAGGCCAATTGGCTGTGAGAATCAGGTGTTTCTGCAGTGGGAGAACTGGCTCCTGGATATCTAAGGAGGTGCTAATCTAGCCTGTGCCTGAGGCTACTCAGCAGAAGCCAGCTGTGAAGCAATGCAAGTTTCCCTGGGGCATTGGGCCAGCTGCAGTTTGTTAAGTAATTTTCAGATTACAAAGGGCCGGGCCTTTCATATGCAAAAGCCTCAGTGCACTGGCTTGGGTGGGGCGGGGTCCCAGGGGATCAACAGGGTGGTGGGAGCAGTTATGGCTGCTCTCAGTCCTGCCCTCAGAGGCCCCGGCAATCGCTGCGAGCACCTCTGAGAGAAAGCTGCCCTCGAGTTCCAACTGATGCCAGACAGTCCCGCTTCTTCCGTATGATTCTGGGTCCCCAGAGACTCACCCGGAACTGGAGCTCAGAGCTTGAGACTCCCTCCCAATTGAAAAAGACAACTGTGTCCTCAGCCACCAGCCCTCTCCGCATGCACCTCCACACCTTTGTATTTTACTTGCGCACCGCACCACCTCTTAGTCTCGGTATGCTTTTCTCTTTCCTTCTAGTTGTAGAATTTCCACTCAGCCAGCCTTCCTGTGGCTCTGGATGATGTCCGTTCTGTCTTTTAGTTGTATTTTTGAATTTGTTGTGGGAGGCAGCAATTTCCGTGTTTACCTATGCTGCCATCTTGGTTTCTCCGGTGGCCTTTCTTCTTATCCCCACCTGTGTTCACGCTCTCAATAGTCCTTTGTATTCAATTCAGCCTTCCCTCAAAAAGAAAGAGGCCATTTTCTCCTCTCTCAGTTGACATTGTCTCATGAACATATTTTAGTTGTAACAAATGGTACTTAGACAATAACAGTATTGATGTGGCTTTTGTTTTCCATGATGTGTCCATTTTACTGACAAGAACATGCTGCTTCCTCACAGTGGTAGAAAAACTTGTTCATTCTATAGTTTCCAAAAGTAAGCAAGTCAAGAATAAACTTTCATAAGAATTTAGGAAATTGGTAGGAAGGCTTTTGAAAATTAGTCCAATATTTTCTGACATCTTTGAAATTACTCCTTCAGGTCAGCTTTCAAAATCCCACTCAGTTTATACAAGATCTCTAACATGTATTCACATCTGTGGTCCTTGTTTTGAAAATATAGGCTAAAGAGTCCATGCATGTAATCAACGAATATGTGGATGAAACTGTAGAAAATGAAAGGAAGAAAGTCTTGGCACAGTCTCCTAAATTGAAGAATAGCCCACTGCTTCTCAAAGAACTTGTGAAGGTAAAGCCGTACAGTGACAATATTTCCCTAGCTTTGTCCCTGCCAAGGATGTATTGGACGAATTCATTGGCTGCTGTGGGGTCTGTGCATATCCTAGTAAAACAGATGGCTGGAAGGCAGAGTGCTCCTGAGAAACTGTCCACAGGTAACAGTTATAATTGTGGGTGACCCACTATCTGTGCTTCAATACATTGTGATTTTTTAATGTTTTCAGACTTATTATAGGTGTCCAGCTGTAAAGGCTGTAAGAAATGTTTCCCTTGTCGTAAAAAATTCTGAATGCTTTGGATTATTTGGATTAAATGGAGCCGGAAAAACCACTATATTGAAAATGTTAACTGGAGATGAGACCATAAGCTCTGGAGTTGTATTAATTGATGGCATTAGCCTCACTGAAAATATCAGAAAGGTAAGTGTGTTCCTAATCACTGAGTTTTGCCCCAAGGGAGGAGGTAACCAGGCAGGTGGGCGGGAGACATGGAAGGGAAGCTGGGAGAATTCAGATATATAAGATGAAAGATAGATAAATGCTAGATAGATAATAGGTACATAGATAGGATAGAGATAGATGGAGATAGAGGTGTGAAGTGATATCTTGTGGTTTTTATTTGCATTTCCCTGATTAGTGATGTTGAGTACCTTTTTGTGTACCTGTTGGCCACCTATGCATTGTTTTTTGAAAAATGTCTATTCAGATCCTCTGCCCAATTTTCATTCAGATTGTCTGGGAAGAGGTTGCTATTAGGTTGTATGAGTTCTTTAAAGATTTTAAATATTAACTTTTTATCAGATATGTGACTTGGAAATATTTTCTCCCACTTAGTAGGTTGCTTTCTTTCTTTCTTTCTTTCTTTCTTTCTTTCTTTCTTTCTTTCTTTCTTTCTTTCTTCCTTCCTTCCTTTCTTTCTTTCTTCTCCCTTTCACTTTATTGATGACTTCCTTTTCCTTTGCTGTGCAGAAGTTGATGTAGTTCAACTTGTTTGTTTTTTTATTCTTTATATATACAAAGATATACATAATATATATCTTATCATTCTTGTCTGTGGGAAGATTAGCCTGATAGAAGTTACTTGGCCAATGTTGGAAGTGAAGTTCTATACATTATCTTAATGGGCTTAATAGAATGGCTTTGCCTAATGATAGCTGAATAGGCAACTTCCTCTAACAAAAATCTCTACACAATAGATGTTTGTTGAAAATTTCAGTTAGGAATGTTAGTATGACATTTTACACAGTGAGTTGCTGCTATAAACATTCTTTAGACTAGAACTCTGTGGGTATCAAAGCTTCTTCACAGCATGGGCTTAGGTTGCTTTTAGCTCATCTATGTGAACTGTATGCTCAATGGAACAGTTGACTTGGATCTTTTGCTTATTATTACCATCTTGATTCAGGTTAGGTCAAGAATTGGCTATTGTCCTCAATCTAACCCTTTGCTTAACCACCTGACGGGCCGGGAATTGCTGATCATGTATGCCAGGCTGCAGGGGGTCCCTGAGCCAAATATCTGCAAGTATGTAGAAATCTTTTTGCTTTCAATGCACCTAGAAAACCATGCTGACAAGTTTGTCTACACATACAGGTGAGATATTATTCTGCCTGCCTGTGTTTCTACTGTTTAGAAAGAATGCCTGCTAACACAAACTGATCCCTCTGTCACACAGAGGCAATGACTATGAATAGCCTCATGTCTTGTCAGGGTTCTAATGTAAGGAATAAGGCAGATAAAGTTAACCTTTTGTAGAGATGAGCTATAGCCTTTGCATTTAAAAAAGAACACCTGCATCCTTATCTCCCTATGGTTCTTTATCTCCCAAAACAAAAATATTACAGCAATAATGATGCTGAAATAAATTACCAGAAATGCCATTTCAATGAAAATGAGTTACTATATACACCTGGATTTGGGCCTGCTACTTTGTGGTTCATATCAAATCAGCATTCTGGATATGTGAGCTAATTATGTCCTGGAAATTAATGACTTGTGTACCCTTATTTTTTTCTTTCTCCTCCACTTTTCTCTCTCTTTTGACGATAAAGTAAAGAAAACAAACGTAAATTGAGTACTGTCGTTGCCCTAATGGGTAAGTCCTCAGTTGTCTTCCTGGATGAGCCAGCTGCTGGCATGGACGCCATTGCCAGGCGCCTGCTCTGGGACACAGTAACGTGGCTGTGTAAAGCTGGCAAGACTGTCATCATAACTTCCCACAGGTATGACCTACTGGGATGTTTGGTTGAGAGTTAGGAGAGTATAGGAGGGAATTAGTTGGAGCCGGGAATATAAGTCAATGAACTTATCTAAGTATATGAGCTACATACATAAGAGGAGCTGTGGGTAGAGGCTAATTTGGGCTAAAGTCAAGAATCCTAAATTGAGTTCTGAAATCCAGAAGCAACAGAAAATAGGAAGTAAGGTCTTTCTACCATGGATTTAGAAATCAAATGCTTTCAATTTTTAAAATCTTCTCTTCCCAAATATGGTCTTAGTGGTGATGTTCTGCAACACCAAGCTTTCCTACTGCAAATATTACTGTATGGTCTTAGCTCTGCTTTGAAATACTGCCCTTATCCCCTGAAAGAGAGTCTCTTCAGCCAAATCTTCTTTGTCCCCTAGCATGGGAGAATGTGAGGCCCTTTGTTCCAGGCTGGCAATCATGGTAAAGGGGAAGTTCAAGTGCCTCAACAGTCCTCAGCAACTCAAGAACAAGTTTAGTGATATATATACTCTGACAGTAAAGATTAAGATTGATAAGAATGAAAATAAGCAAAAGGAGTTCAAAGAATTCATTGCAACAACATTCCCAGGTAATATAGGTAGGGCTTACTTGTTACAGCTGTGTTAAGTCAGATCCTATGTAAAAAAAAGCCTAATAGGCTAAGTGTTCAGTCATCCGGTCGGCCGTTCAACCAAAGCATAATATGCTAATGATATGCTAAGGCACTCAACTGCTGCTATGACATGCACTGAACACCAGGGAGCAGTCTACCGGTCGACCAGTTGCTATCATGTGCACTGACCACTAGCGGACAGATGCTCCAACTGGTAGGTTAGCTTGCTGCTGGGGTTCAGCCAATCAGGACTGAGTGAGATGGGCTGGACATGCCCTGGAGCCCTCCTGCAGTCCCTCCCCAGCTGGCCAACCTCCTGTGTTCTTCCCCGGCCCCAACTGTGCACTAGTGGGGTCCCTCAGCCTGGCCTGCACCTTCTCACAATCTGGGCTGAGGGACCCTCCCCCTCCAAGTGCACAAATTTTGTGCACTGGGCCTCTAGTATATAATAAAAATAAATGAAGTACAGCTTTACACAATATGAATGAGAGAAAACATAAAATTAATGCAAACTATGTTTTTGCATTTATATGAAGTACAAAAGTGCAAAACCAAACTATAGGCTTCAGGGTTCCATATTTAGGTAATCTACACTAATAAAAGACAAACATGAAAATTGACCATACCTTTGCTATGCCTTAAGCCACGCCCAACAGCCAATCAGAGCAACTATATGCAAATTAACCCAACCAAGATGGCGGCCAGCAGCCACAGAGCTGGAGAAAGCAGGAGGCTTGGTTGCCCCAATGATGGAAGAAGCCAAGCTTCCCGCCTCTGAGCTCCACTCAAAGCAACAAAGTTTCAATTATAGAAGGTAAATAAACCCCAGAATTAAAAAAGAGAGAGAGAGAGAGAGAGGCTGGGAACGTCCATCACCGGGGGGCTTGGCCAGCCTGAAAATGGCCCTCAGCCCCTCACCAAGACTGGCCAGGCACCCCAGTGGGGACCCCCCACACTAAAGGGGGTGTGGCCAGCCTGAAAAAAGCCATCAGGCTCTCACCCAGGCTGGCCAGGCACCTCAGTGGGGACCCCCACCCTGATCCAGGACACCCTTCAGGGCAAACCAGCTGGCCCCCACCCATGCACTAGGTCTCTATCCTATATAATAAAAGGGTAATATGAAAACTGACCCTAACAGCAGAACGACTGGGAATGACTGGTCACTATGACACACACTGACCACCAGGGCCCAGACGCTCAATGCAGAAGCTGCCCCCTGGTGGTCAGTGCACTCCCACAGGGGGAGCTCTGCTCAGCCACAAGCCAGGCTGACTGCTGCCAGTACAGCAGTGGTGGGTGGGAGCCTCTCCTGCCTCCTCAGCAACGCTAAGGATGTCCGACTGCAGCTTAGGCCTGTTCCTCGCTGGCAAGTGGACATCACCCAAGGGCTGGACATCCCCCACTCCCTGGGGGATCGGGTCTAAGCCAGCAGGTGGACTTCCTCTGAGGGGGTCCCAGACTGCAAGAGGGCATAGGCCGGGCTGAGGAACCCCCCCACCCCGAGTGCACAAATTTTTGTGCACCGGGCCTCTAGTCTATATATATAAAAGGCTAATATGCTAAGTGTTTCTCCTACCATCTGACTGGTCGCTATGATGCACACTGACCACCAGGGGGCAGACACTCAACCCAGGAGATGCCATGACAGGCACTGGCTGGCAAACCAACACTTGTCTTCCCCCAAGAGGGACACAGGCCCTGCCACCAATCCAGAACAACACCCCACCAAATCACAGCCAATGCTGCCAAGACCCCATGGCACAAAATGCAGCCCACAACCCATTCCAGTCTGGAAACTGTCGCTGTGGGCTCCAGGTAATGACGTCACATAGCAACACCCAGCTTCCTCTCCCTAGCAACTAGCTTCCTTGCAGTTTCTTCAGCCCAGGAACATAGATGGAAACATTTTACACTTTAACCAAATGTCTATAAAGCGTTTTCCCACGCCTCATATCATTTGATCCTCACAGAAGTCCTGGAGTAGGTAGATAGGAGACTCAGTGGAATCCTATTTTTTGTCTCATTAGCCAGAAAACAGAGATTTAGAAAGCTTAGAAACTTGACCTGACTGAAAAGAAGTAAGAAATGGTGGACCTTAAAAATGACTTCAGGTTTTCTCACTGCGCAGAATATAGTCAAACACTGCTGCAGTTAAATATTTCACCCTTTGTTCTTCCTGTGTGATCTACAATAATAATCTGCTTCGTGTTGATATTTACTGCTGTGTTGCTGAAAATTACCTGAATGAGAAGTTGAGGTGCTTCACTGGGCTGGAAAAAGTTTAGCTACATCAGAAAGCAGGTCTAATTAAGCAAGTTTATTCTATAAATATAAAAGGCTAAGTTGACTCATGCATGCACAATACATATAAAGCTCTCACTGGTGCCAGTTGCACCCATGTGTTTCCATCTGTCATTGTCGATCGTGAATTTGGTTGGCACTTCTATTATAGAGAAAGGGTGAATAGTGATATTAAAATATTTCTTCTAATTAATTTCCTTTCGATGTGCATGAATTCATGCATTGGGCCACTAGTAAATTTATAAAGAATAGCAAATAAATGCTTACCATAAAAATCAAGATAGTTTCTTTAAGGGGGAGGAAGTGAGTCTTGCTAGTGGCATATAGGTGACTTTTAGAATTCTAGGTGTGATGACATAACTTTATTATAATTCACTACACTGTATATTTATGTTCCATACACTCTTTATATGTTTGATATATATCACAATTTTAAACATTTTTTAAATTTTTACTAGAGGCTAGTAAAAAAAATGCTACATACTATTATTGACATATAGCTTATTTATTTTAAATATTTTAACTTCAATGAATATCACTTGCAATAATCGCCAACTGTGTTGTAATAAATATAAAGTCACACTATCAACAAGGAATGGCTGCCTACAATATTACTACCATATGTTCAAAAGCTGTAATAGCTCCTTGCTCCAGTGAGTGCCTTCACATTTGTGTTTTATATACATGAATTATATCTTTCCTTTAGAATGAAGGTTGCCTCATCATGAGAATAGTATAGAGATGTTCTGTGCCAGCATAGCCAAGGGTGAGCCTGAGGGGGCGGATGGGGGGCGCGGGGCAATGAAAAGACAGGCAAGAGAATGAAAGCTGGTTCTCGGCGGGACACTGCTTCTTTGACGGAGAGGCAGCGACAGCGCCCGCAAGCCAAGTCTTTATTTTATAGCAGTTTCCACAGGTAAAGTAAGGGCGTGGTCAGGGTGTTAAACAATGTTCTAATCTACTCAGTTACATGCACCTGAACTCTATCAAGCCCACATCACTAAGTTACGTGGGGCCACAGGTTTGGACCATAAGGTCAAAGTTAAAACTATAGCCTTTGGCTATCAATGGGCTGGGAAGGGCTCTGCCCTCCAAGCTGGGACTTGCACGTGGCTTTGCCACGAGTGGACTGTGCCCTCTCAGTCCGAGGCTTGAACCTGTCCAAACACTGTAGCTGCTCTCCACATAGAGATCCTAACACACACACACACACACACACACACACACACACAGACACACACAACTGGGAAAAGAAACCACGCCACAATTTTATGAGTATAGTTTCAGGACAATGTCTAGAAACGGTTCCACACAAAATTAGGATTCATATACATCAGGTTTGGCAAAGTGAGCATGTGAGCTCAATTTTTCAGTGACTAAAAGTGATTATCCCAACTCTACAATTTTTACTAACTACAGGCAATAAAACCATATTTCATCACATGGATGTAAATCTAGTGAAACACTTGATATATACTTAACATATGCTAAAAAGAAAGGGCTTTGGAATTCTTATCTTTTGTATAACTTGCATGTGATATCTCTTCCATTGGTGTGGACAATTGGAATGGGAATTATTGGGGAATGTTGTAAAACATCAAATATGGAGCCCTCCCTGTTCCTTACCTTTCAAATCTTTCTTAGGTAACATTGTAAACCAGGAGTATCAAGGAATCATTTACTACCACATTCCCAGAGATGAAATCTGCTGGGGAAAGGTGATTATTAAAATAATACCAATATGACACTGTGTGCTAATAGAGGACTGGCAGGGAGTGCGAGGATTCAGGCCTGCGGAATGGGGCCTGGCATTGTTGGAGATGGAAAATCTAACTTTCTTTTCAGTGTCCTCTGTGGTAGGACTAAGACTTCTGGCCTCAATGCTATTATCCCATACCTATCAGAATAAGATGGAGAACTGCCTCCTCTTCTCTCTGTTTTCCAACCATCTTTTCCTTCTACTTTCTAACTTCCCCCTTCTATATTTTTTTGCCTAAAGTATAAATCTAGCAGGAGTGAGGGGATGATTGGGTGAGGGGTGAGGAAAAGGTTCATCTGGGATATTGCAATGATAACACCACCATTTTTTCTGTTAAAGGTGTTTAATATTTTGGAAGAAGCTAAAGTGCTATTCAATTTAGAAGACTATTCTATCAGTCATATAACACTGGAACAAGTCTTTCTGGCCATTGCTAATGTTGATAAAATGGAAAGTGATCAAGGAGTTAAGCTGCTATAAAATTCAGTTCCAATAAGTGACCTTTATGTATTTCTTAAACTGCTGCCTGCAACTAAGTACATAGAGGTACCTTTCTCACCTCTTTTTTCTTTTTTCTCCTCCTCCTCCCCCTCCTCTTCTTCTCCCTCTCCCCACATTCTCTGATGCCCCCTCTCTCTCTGTATGTGTGTAGAGAAATTGAAAGCCCCAAAAAGAGAGTTTGCAATCTTTGGAGATGAAGATAAGTGACCTGTTGTCAATATTGAACTGTGATGGGCCTGAGATCTTACTCTACTTGCAGGTTATCAGATTAGCTTACCAACGGTTCAGGAACACTGGCAGAGGGCATGGGATTCTGAGTCCAACACCCGGGACTTTATTGCTCACAGCCATAGCAGCAGTCAGAGATCATAGCTGTGCCAGTTCCCCAATCTCTAATTTTCACAAGACAACACAAAGAAAGCCACGTAATGCCTGTAAAGTCAGTGGGTGGTGGTATAAGAGAGGAACCGTGAGCTTATAAACCTGAATCGCTTATAATGGGCCGTAACTAAACCTATCGAGCTTTGCTCTAGAAAGAAACACTTTGACTATACGGAACAAAGAAACATTCTGACTGTACTGAACATTAAGTAAATCTTCCCTCGGCCTCTTTTTAAAGGCCGTTTGCACTACAATCATTCTTCTTAAAACAGCCTGAGACAGGGAGGCGGTTATCCTTCTGTGTGCAAGTAATGCAGAGATGCAAGAGACCTATGAGAATGTCTCCCAGAAATACCCACCCTAGTTTCCGTACCATACACCCCCCTCTTCCCTCATCGACTTTTAGGTTTATTTTCATTTCATTCATTTTAGGTAGGAGAGACACCAAGTCCTCCTTAGCAAAGACTAATGTTTTAAACTAAAGAAAAAAAAATATATAAACTAACTTAATTTCCACGGTATATGGAGGTAATAAACCTAAGAGCATAAATTTACCAAGAAGGGGTGGGTGGTCCTAACTGGTGTAGAGGGAGGCAGAGGGCTTGGCTGGGGGAAGCTTGAAGCAACACGCACAAGGACTCACATTCAGCACTTTCTTTTACCCCATTTTGCCCTGCTTGGGGCTCTTGCCCCTCCCGGCGATGTTCCTGTTGTTCTCATTATAGGTTTCATGATTAACGGCCTTCAGTTTCCAGGAAGCTGCGTCACTCAGATTCCAGTGGACCGCCTGCACCCGGCCCCCACCTATACCTGGTCTCCACCTGCACCTGGTCCCCACCTACACCTGGTCCCCACCTACACCCAGCCCCCACCCACACCTGGTCTCCACCTACACCTGGTCCCCACCTACACCCAGTCCCCACCTACACCTGGTCCCCACCTACACCTGTTCCCACCTGCACCTGGTCCCCACCTAACCCATTCCCCACCTGCACCCGGCCCCCACCTATACCTGGTCTCCACCTACACCTGGTCCCCACCTGCACCTGGTCCCCACCTACACCTGGTCTCCACCTGCACCTGGTCCCCACCTGCACCTGGTCCCCACCTACATCTGGTCTCCACCTGCACCTGGTCCCCACCTACACCTGGTCTCCACCTGCACCTGGTCCCCACCTAACCCATTCCCCACCTGCACCCGGCCCACACCTACACCTGGTCCCCAATTACACTTGGTCTCCACCTGCACCTGGCCCTCACCTACACCTGGTCCCCACCTGCACCTGGTCCCCACCTACACCCAGGCCCCACCCACACCTGGTCTCCACCTACACCTGGTCCCCACCTGCACCTGGTCCCCACCTACACCCAGTCCCCACCTACACCTGGTCCCCACCTACACCTGTTCCCAACTACACCTGGTCCCCACCCACACCTGGTCTCCACCTGCACCTGGTCCACACCTAACCCAGTCCCCACCTGCACCCGGCCCCCACCTACACCTGGTCCCCACCTGCACCTGGACCCCACCTACACCTGTTCCCACCTACACCTGGTCCCCACCTACACCCAGTCCCCACCTGCACCCGGTCCCCACCTGCACCCGGCCCCCACCTACACCTGGTCCCCACCTGCACCTGGCCCCCACCTACACCTGGTCCCCAATTACACCTGGTCTCCACCTGCACCCGGCCCCCACCTACACCCGGTCCCCATCTGCACCTGGCCCCCACCTACACCCGGTCCCCACCTGCACCTGGTCCCCACCTGCACCCGGCCCCCACATACACCTGGTCCCCACCTGCACCTGGTCGCCACCTGCACCTGGACCCCCACCTACACCTGGTCCCCACCTGCACCTGGTCGCCACCTGCACCTGGACCCCCACCTACACCTGGTCCCCACCTACACCTGGTCCCCACCTGCACCTGGACCCCACCTGCACCTGGTCCCCACCTGCACCCGGCCCCCACCTGCACCTGGTCCCCACCTGCACCTGGTCCCCACCTGCACCTGGACCCCCACCTACACCTGGTCCCCACCTGCACCTGGACCCCACCTGCACCCGGTCCCCACCTGCACCCGGCCCCCACCTGCACCCCTTCCCACCTGCATCCGGCCCCCACCTACACCTGGTCCCCACCTGCACCTGGTCTAACCTGCTACTCTGACTGACTCTTACAAGGACATAAATATCCCATTCCCCCTACTCTGCCCCTCTGGTGCCATTTTGGTCTTAACTCTTCTGCTAACAGATATAATAATAAATTTATAATTCTTTACCCCTTTTGGCCTCATGTGTTGCCCCTTCAGCGGCCCTAACATTTGGTGCCAAAATCCAGGAGGGTTCCACAGGGAAGGGGAGCCATCACCCTGGCTGCAGTCACCCCGAGTTTGCTACTCTGAGAGCAGTAGGCAGCTGCATCTCGACCTGAGTTTATCGCCGAATCCTCCTCAGGGGACTTGATCACTGGCCTTGCTCTTGCCTCCCTCCCTTACTGGCCCTCCCAAACCAGCTAAGGAGGATGCTGGATTAGGGACCTGTCCTTCCCATTGCTGACCCGGAGGCCTCTGATCTGTCCTACCTCAACGCTTCAGATTATTCAATTTTTCATTTCCCTAAGGGTCCCCTGAACTCACCTTCTTATGTCCCTCCTTCGACTGCCCCCTGTCTTCAGACTCTACCTCTTCATCCACCCCTTCCTTATTGAGCCCCCCTCTTGCTTGTTCCCATGCCACTCAGCCTCCAGCCCTTGTCTTTCCCTTCCAAGAGGTGGCCAGGGCCGAGGGTATTGTCCAGGTTCACATCCCATTTTCTCTGTCCAACCTCGCACAGATCGAGGCATCTATTACCAGGGAAGTTGAGTACCTGACCCAAGTCCTATGACCTGACCTGGCATGACATCTATGTCATCTCGTCCTCCTCTCTCACCCCGGAGGAAAAGGAGCACATCTGGCCAAGTCCTGCCCAAACCCAAGACCCCCCACCTGAGCCCTGCCCAAGGTGTAGAAGGGATGGCTACTAGAAGTCAGACTGCATTCTGGCCACTCCATGTTGGCCCTCCACAGACAGGACACGGTGGCTAACTCGGTTGGCACTGACACAGTTCCTCAAACTGACCCGATGTGGGACTATCAGGTCAATTCTCTAGGGCGCCGGTCCATAGCCATATGATCATCTGCTTCATTGCTGGACTCAAAAAAGCTGCCCATAGGCAGACAACTATGACCAACTTAACGAGATCATTTAAGGCCCTGAGGAAAACGCAGCTCTCCTTCCTCACAAAGGCCTTACAGAAATATACCCAATATACCCCTTAAGCCCCACCTCCCCAGAGGGAACCCACCTTCTGAACATGCATTTTATATCCCAGTCAACCCCTGACATACAACATAAACTCTGAAATATAGACACAGGTCCACAGACCCCTCAAAAAGACCTCCTTAACCTAGCCTTTAAGGTCTTTAATAATAAAGATGAGGAGACACAAATCCAAAAACAAAGGTGACATTAGGCGAAGGCTGAGGCCCAGAAGGAGGCCTTTCAGCTCCTAGCCACCACTCTCATGAACCCCAAATGAAGTGCCAGTCCTCCAACCAAGGGTAAGTCAGGGGCCAAGCCTTCTCCAGGCCCATGCTTCAAATGCAGCAAGGAAGGACACTGAGCCAAGTCCTGCCCAAACCTCTAGATCTGGTTCAGGGCTCCCAGAAAACCTGGAACTATCCACCAAAGACTGAGGCTGCCCAGACCCCAACAAGGCCCCACAGACTTACATCACTGAGACAGAGCCTCGGGTAACAACTGTGGCAGGTGAGCCGGTCTCCTTTTTATTGACACTGGGGCCGCTTATTCTGCCTTTCCCAAACTGCCATTAAACACCTCACCTCTCTACTGTATCTAACTAGACACCCCCTTTATCCACTCTTTTCTTGTTCTACCGCACATCCCCTCATAAAGCCCAGTTGTCCCGAACCACAGTCATCTACCTCAGTTTCACTCTCACCCCACAAAAATGAGCCATTACCTTGAACCATAAATGCTTTATCTCCTCCATTACTGTTCCCTCCTCTAACTTTTGTTACAGAAAATCTATAAAGTAGATTTGGAAATGTTAATGTAATGTCTTGTGCTTTGTTGAAGGTGTGTTTTTTGAAAGTGAGAGTGTTCATAAATGTCAATCTAAGAAATGCTAAATGTCTACTTTTTGGTTAAATGCTGGTTACTTACTTTTTTGATTATCATTTGAAAATTAAGGTTTCTAAGAGTTAACAATTCTAATTAAATTGGAAAAGAATTGTATGGCTTTAGTAATAGAAGGCCTGAGGCATGGACATGCATTTTGAAAGAACAAGAAAGTGATTTAAAATTGTAAGAAGATTCATGAAGTTGTAAGAAGGCTTGTTAAAATTGTAAAAACGTTTGTGAATGTTAATAGAAGGTCTGTAGGGAGAAGTGTCAAAAGGAAGTTATATAAATGACATAGGCCAGTAAGTCAGAACGAGCAGGATAGGGAAACTGAGAGAGTTAAACAGCAGTTTGCAGCTATCTAGTAAATCATATCTTCCCTAAACCAAGGACAATTAAGAGTAACTAATTTGCACTATTCCTTCCCAGCCAGAGGGTAAATAGATTACATCAATGTACTCAGGGAGACAGCAGAAATCCAATTAGGGCTATTTGCTGACCACACCCAAGGACATATGAAGTTAAGAGAATAAACCTCATCCTATCTAATAAAAGAGAAACATGGTAATTAGCCGTATATCCGCTACCCTTCCCAAGGCTAATCAGGGCGATATGCAAATTAACTGCCAGCCAAGATGGCGGCCAGCAGCCAGGCAGCTTAAACTGAACATGAGGCTTGCTTGCTTCAGTGACGGAGGACTCCAACGTTCCCCGCCTGCCTTGCCCGCCGCTGAGCATGCAGTTTGAAACATTGTTACAAATATAGAATCTAAACAAACTCCAGAAACCTGCTTTCAGCCAGCCAGGATCTCAGAGCTGGAGTTGAAACAGTGTTTTGATTATAGAACCCAAACAAACCAGATACCTGCTTTCAGCAGCAGAGGCCTCAGAGCTAGAGCCAAGGCTCAAAGCTAAAGCTGGCCCAGAATTAAAAAAGAAAAAAAGGAGCAGTTGGGAGCTTCAGTCACCCGCCAGCCTGAAAACAGCCCTCAGCCCCTCACCCAGACTGGCCAGGCACCCCAGTGGGGACCCCAACCCTGAAGGGTGTGTGACCAGCTGCAAACAGCCATCATCCCCTCATCCAGCTGGCCAGGTACCCCAGTGGAGACCCCCACCCTGAAGGGTGTGTGACCAGCTGCAAACAGCCATCATCCCCTCATCCAGGCTGGCCAGGCACCCAAGCGGGACCCCCACCCTGATCCAGGACACCCTTCAGGGCAAACCAGCCAGCCCCCACCCCCCGTGCACCAGGCTTCTATCCTATATAGTAAAAGGGTAATATGCCTCCCAGCACCAGGATCAGTGGAGCCGCGAGGCCTCCTGGCACTGGGATCAGCGTGACAGGAGGCAGTGCCCAAACCCCCTGATCACCCTGCGGCTCTGTGTGTGACAGGGGGTGGGGCCACAACCTCCCTATCTGCCCTGCTCTGTACCTGATAGGGGGGAGCTCCCCAACCCCCTGATCACCCTGCAGTTCTGTGTGTGACAGGGTGCAGCGCCCCAACCCCCCCACCCCATGGGCCCTGCTCTGTGATAGGGTAGAGCCATAACCTCCCCATTGGCCCTGCCCCGAGTGTGACAGTGGCGGTGCCCCAACCCCCTGATCGGCCCTGCTCTGTGGGTGATAGAGGGCGGCGCCCCAACACCCTGATCGGCCCTGCTCTGTGTGTGACAGAAGGCGGTGCCCCAACTCCCCTATCGGCCCTGCTCTGTGCGTGACGGGGGTGGCGCCGCAACCTCCCCATCAACCCTGCCTTGAGTGTGACAGGGGGAGGTGCCCCAACCCCGCAATTGGCCCTACCCTGAGCGTGGCTGAGGGTGGCATCACAACCTCCCAATCCTCCCTGCTCTCTGCATGACAGGGGGCAGTGCCCCAACTCCCCAATCAACCCTGCTCTGAGCCCGACCAGCGGCTGCACCTAGGGATTGGGCCTGCCCTCTGCCACCCGGGAGCAGGCCTAAGCCAGCAGGTCGTTATCTCCCGAGGGGTCCCAGACTGCGAGAGGGCACAGGCCGGTCTGAGGGACCTCCCCTCCCCCCCGAGTGCACAAATTTTTGTGCACCAGGCCTCTAGTCTATAATAATAAAAGGGTAATATGCTAATTAGACCAGGAGACCTTCTGGACAAAACCATGGTGGCAGGGCCAAGGCAGAGACGATTAGGGGTGATCAGGCCAGGAGGGGAGGGCAGTTGGGAGTGAGCAGGCCGGCAGGGGGGGCAGTTGGGGACCATGTGAGCAGCAGAGGGGGGCAGTTGGGGGCAAGAAGGCTGGCAGTGGGGACCAGTTGGGGGTGATCAGGCTGGCAGGGGGAGCAGTTGGGGGCGAGAAGGCCAGTGGGTGGGAGGGGCAATTGGGAGCAAGCGGGTCAATAGGCAGAGTGGTTAGGGGCAATCAGGCAGGCAGGTAGGTGAGTGGTTAGGAGCCAGCAGTCCTGGATTGCTAGAGGGATGTACGACTGCCGGTTTAGGCCCGATCGCTATGGGACATCCTCCAAGTGGTCCCAGATTGAAGAGGGTGCGGGCCAGGCTGAGGGACACCCCCCACACCCATGCACAAAGTTCATGCACCACTAGTTTTGGTATATTCGACTACAACCCTCCAAACTAAATGTCTCCTTCCACCAAACTATTTGTCATAATTCTTGTTGGTCTAAATTGTTTCAGTAATACTAAAATTTATAAGACAGCTTGTCTCCACCAAGTTACATGCCCTCCTCATACTCAGGAAATAATGCCCCTGGACACCATCACAACCTCCTTTTGTGCCCAGGCTTCATCATCCTTCTGACAGAGCAAGGATTTTGGCTCTGAAGGGAAATGTCATCCCCTTTCATCAGAGAGAATTCAGGGCTAAAAATCATTGCGGGGGGATGTAGACCCTGAGACCCCCCCTCCCCCCAGAGCAAGGACAATGGGCCAAGTACAGGTATAGATAGGTCAGAAAACTTTGGATGCCTAGCAAGGGAAAAAACTGGAAAAACAAGTACCTTGCCTCCGAGGGTAACCATCCTCCCCTTTTATATCACTAGTCAGGCAGCTTAGACCCTTGATCCTTTCCTCCCTAAAGATCACATCTAGGCCTCAGTTGTATTTCAGCTCCAGGCCCAGAAAAGCACCAAAACCAGACAAGTGATGCTGTGGTGGCCGCAGGACCAGCTTTTGCCTCCCACGTCACTAACAGGACTTCAGCAGCCAGTCTCTTGGGGAACTCACGCTGCTACAACCATCACTACAAACCATGAGAAACCTACACCGTGTGCCAGCCGACTACACTCAAAGTCCATCCCCTCGTGATCTCGACATCCCATCTAAGCAGGAAATAACTAAAGAAGATATTAACAACCAGAATAGGAAGCGTAGGGTTTTTCCCAAGGTCGTGCCTTGCAGTGCCGAAGAATAAGCTCCGCGAACCAGAAGATTTAAAGAAAAGTGTGGAAAACGTATCACAAGCAGGTTCAGACTCCCCTCATGGGGAGGGAGGCCCAGTAATTGGCTGCCCCTCCAGAGCCTTGTAGTCCAGGAGTATATATTTGCTACAAGCTCGCTTCTATATCTATCCGTGTCATCACCTGATTGATTCCGGCTATTGTTCTTGCCCAGTTCCTGTGTGTTCTTTCTCTGTCCCTGTGCTGAACTTTCTCTGTTTCTGTGTGCCAGTACACCTTATTGTTGCAGGCCCTCCCTTGGTTTCCCATGCCTCCTGCTCTGAGTCCAGAAACATTTTATTATTTCTGCTTGGTTGGTTCCTGTGATTAGGCTGCTCAAACTGCCGTGTCTGCCTCTGCCTATGTTCCACCTGCCTTTGTTTCCCACTGGACCCCTGCCCTATCTGCCTGCATCTCAAAGTAACCCTCTCAGTTAAGAAACCCCAACTGCTGTTGGGATCAGGGGTGACAACCACTCTGGCTACTTCCTGCTGGCAGTGGGCATTGTGCTGGAGCAGTTGTCAGTTCCCATAGGAGGAGGCCGGTCTAGGGACCCATGGTAAAAGGCAGTTGTCTCCATCTGGGGCTACATTTGGAGTTTTCTAGCCTTTATGCAAGAATAAACAAAAATGTATTAGGTTTAATACGCAAGGGCCAAAGATAAACAATAGAAATGGCTAAACAAAGGGCCAACCAGCTTCTTAGGGATGGGATTATTTCTTTTTAAGTCTTGCATGAAAAATGATACCTGGAGAGGGCAGATAGTAGTCAGGGCCTGGGTGGCTGAGTTCCCTTGGGTCTTGGTGGGACTTGTCCTTCCAGGGGTTTTGTATTATAAGGAGGACCAGATGGCTTAAGTGTATTCTATGGGCCACTAGGCCCAGTCACCTTCTAAGGAGTTCTTGATTCTCTGGTATTGTTTTGGGTCAAGGCTGTCAAGAGCTAGTGTTCAATTTTGCATTGCTGACATAATTTTTTATTGCTTCTTAAAGTAAAGAACACCTGGATATATGAGAGCTTAAACCACTTCTCTTTACTCATATAGAAAAGACTTAATTGCAAGATGGTATTGTAGTTAATATTTCCCTCTGGGACCTATGTCTCTCTATCTGCCAGTTAATACTGGGGCCAGGCCTGGGTACAAAAGAAAATTGGTGTTTCTTCTTAAGGTTCTGAGGGTCAGTATGCCAATGTTTAAGAATACAGCCCAAAGGGCTATCTGTATGGGGTGTGGATGAAGTGCTTCGCATCCATAAGAAAACACATAAAACATGTCCAGCATCCTCTGTGATCTTCCCTTCTCTGTTTAGGGCATCTCTCTCCTAGATAAGTGATGTGCCTCTGTGTGTGACCACAGAAGAGGATCTGCCAGACTTAGTCACACTTACCAGCAAGATTTAGGGCTAGAAAACTTGTTAGCGTGTGCCCACTAACAGAACTGACCTACTGGACTGTGCGCACTTAACAGCAACGTCCTACCAGGCACCCGCCCTGCACCAGATGTGGGGAAGCCTGTACTAACCCGTGTCCCTGACTGAAAGTGTCTGATATGGTTCCAATGTTTCTGAAGTACTCATCAAGTTTCCTAGGGAAGTTTAAAAGGAAGTGACTCTAGGCCAGGGGTGAGCAACCTTTTTGTGAGTGCATGCCAAAACCAGCAAAATCTCTGACTCAAAATTCTTCTGCGTGCCAACCCTAATTTTTTGAGAACATGTTACACCTACTTGATATCTCTTAAGGTATATGTATGTGAAGAACCTTGAAGAAATAATAAAATTCATTCGAGCGACAAAAACACAGTATATGATGATGAAAAATACATTTATTTTTTAATGTATACATGTACACTGATAGTTTGACAGAAAACTTTATGACTCTGTTTGATATTATCAGTGGGACTTTTGCTGCTGCATCACTGATGACAGAGATTTTACATCAGGTTTATATTTTGTGACTTTCAGAGATATGCACGAGCTACTACTTTCATCTGTCAGGCTACTCCTATTACGAGACTTAACAAAATTCATCGCTGAGAACAAAGATTCACAAGCATATGTGGATGAAAACATGGAGAGTAATGCTGTTGCAAAGTTTCTTAAACAGAAAAAATTTCTGGAATGGCATTCCGAGTCCTCAATAGTTCATTTTCGACACTATTGAAGTTGCTCTTCCCCTCTCTCGTCAGTCCATGTCTATGGTCTTTAAGATAACTTGTTATGTAAAATTATTTATTTATCTAAGATGCACCTACACTGAATTTATCTGAAAAATAAAAAAGTCAATATTAAGAAAAAATTGTCTAGAGGAAGGGCCTAGGCCGGGCCTGCCGTGTTGGGCTCGCCGAGCGCCTGAGTTTGCGTCCCGCCAAGATCTCTACCCCAGTGTCGCCTGCTCCCCGTCCCAAACGGGCTGGGCATGGGGAAGACCTGCCGGAGCCATGGAGGACAAGGTGGTCCTCATTGCCAAGAAGATGGGCAAGATGGTGCAGAAGAAGAACCCGGCTGGAGCATTGGATTTGCTGAAGGAGCTTAAAAATATTCCCATGACCCTGGAATTATTACAGTCCACAAGAATTGGAATGTCAGTAAATGCTATTCACGAGCAGAGTACAGATGAAGAAGTTACATCTTTAGCAAAGTCTCTCATCAAGTCTTGGAAAAAGTTATTAGATGGACCATCAACTGATAAAGATCCTGAAGAAAAGAAAAAAGATACTGCAATTACATCACAGACTAGCCTTGAAGCAAGAGAAGAAAGTAGCTCCAGTGGCAATGCAAGCAGCAGAAAGGAGGAGACGAATGCTCGAGATATTTACGTGTCATCGTTTCCTCGGGCACCAAGCACTTCCGACTCTGTACGGTTAAAGTGTAGGGAGATGCTTGCTGCAGCTCTTCGAACAGGAGATGACTACATTGCTATTGGAGCTGATGAGGAAGAATTAGGACCTCAAATTGAGGAAGCTATATATCAAGAAATAAGGAATACAGACATGAAATACAAAAATAGAGTACGAAGTAGAATATCAAATCTTAAGGATGCAGAGAATCCAAATTTAAGGAAAAATGTGCTGTGTGGTAATATCTCTCCTGACTTATTTGCTAGAATGACGGCAGAGGAAATGGCTAGTGATGAGCTCAAAGAGATGAGGAAAAACTTGACCAAAGAAGCCATCAGAGAGCATCAGATGGCCAAGAGGGGTGGAACCCAGACTGACTTATTCACATGTGGCAAATGTAAAAAGAAGAATTGTACTTACACACAGGTACAAACTCGTAGTGCTGATGAACCGATGATAACATTTGTTGTCTGCAATGAATGTGGAAAGTGATGGAAGTTCGGTTGAGTTGGAAGAATTGGGAAAATGTCTAGACCATTGAGAAAATGGATTTTGTAACTGGCTTTAAAACTAGGCCAAGGAAGTAGTTTTTCTGCAAATCAGATTTTTAAAGAAAATGCATCCCTATGTCTTTGTTTTTAACATAGTATCATCCTTTCTTAAATGCCCATAGTTTCAGATCAGTAGGGAGACAAATAATAATTATATGGTGTCTATTTCAATTCTTTTCATTTTTATAAGTAATTGATATTAAACTTTTATCAATTAAATTTTTGGCAATTTATTTTTACCTTTTTTTCCTTCTTAAAGGAAAATTACCTTAACTTTTTTACAGTCTAAAACAAACACAGTAGAAATGTTATTCTTCTCAGTTAATACATAAATGAAAATTACATTTTTTCTTTATTGGCATGTACCTGCAAATATTAAAGGAGGAGAAAGGTAATATAATTGTAAGTTTATTAAATGTGGCGTATACTTGACCAGCTTCTCTAAATTGTACATAATATTTGAAATAGCATATGAAATTGTTTTTAATTATTATATTCACAAGTCTGGGATAATTAGATACTATTTTCCATTTGTAACTAACCATGATCATTATTTTTTTGTAATTTCTTGTACATGTTTATTAGTTGTTCTTAATGGATTTTACTTTTGGAAACATGACTTCGTTTTTTTGGAATCAGTTCAGTTTTGTTTTGGGTTTTTTTGTGTGTTTTCTTTTTGGTCGCAGTAAGTAAGTGTAATCTTTATTCTGAATCTATGTATATTTTGTATCTTTTTAAAATTTCAACATAAATTTAAGACTTACAGAACATATAAGGAATCCAGTGTGTATTTCTGATCAACCTACATAGCAAAAAAAAAAAAAGTCAGGATCATATGCTACATTCAGTTGTCATCTCTTAAATCTTCTTTAATGTGGAATAGTTGGTTAGACTTTTGCTATGCTTCACATCATTGACATTTTTGTCTTTTTTGTTTTGTTTTGTTTTACATCATTGACATTTTTGAAGTCTATATAGGCTAGTTCTTTTTTAGACTATCCGTTAAATTTATTTTAAAAAAAATTTTCTGTGTGATTAAGTAGAGGTTATGTACTGTGTCGAGAATAACAAAAAAATGATGCTGAATTCTCAGTGAATCATATCAGAACACACATGCTGTTTCTTAGCTGCTGGGGTCCAACCCCAACAGGTCCAGGGGTGTGGACAGAGTCGGTGAAGAAGGAATGACACAGAGGCAGTGTTCAGGTGATCATCATAGCCGGGTTCTCTTGTCAGGGTCTCCAGCCAAGTTCTGTTCAGGATCTCCAGCGAAGTTCTGTTCAGGATCTCCAGTGAAGTTCTGGTCAGGATCTCCAGCGAAGTTCTGGTTAGGATCTCCAGCCAGGTTCTGTGTCCATGTTCTCTTGCTAGGTTCTGTCCAGGTTCTCCAGGTTCTGTAGCCAGGTTCTGTAGCCATGTTCCCTCGCTAGGTTCTCCAGCCAGGTTCTGTCCAGGTTCTCCAGCCAGGTTCAGTCACCAGGTTCTAGTCAGGTTCTCTTGCCATGTTCTATCCAGGTTCTGTAGCCAGGTTCTGTCTCTAGGTTCTGTTGCCAGTTTCTGTCCAGGATCTTTTGCCATGTTCTGTCTCTAGGTTCTGTCTCTAGGTTCTGTGGCCAGTTTCTGTCCAGGATCTTTTGCCATGTTCTCTCGCTAGGTTCTGTCTCTAGGTTCTGTGTAGGTTCTGTGTCTAGGTTCTGTTTCCAGTTTTGTTTTATGTACCTGTTTGAATTTATAGTATTTTAGTTTTTCAGAACACTGAGAAAAAGAAAAGAAAAAAAAAAGAACAAAATTGTAAATGGAAGATTATAAGAGAGGGTTTCGCATGCCAGCAAAAGTTACTAGCATGCCATGTTTGGCACGCGTGCCAGGGGTTGCCCACCCCTGCTCTAGGCTAAGGACTGGGAGAGTTCTGCCAGTACCTGGAACTCTGGACTGGCCAGTACCCAGAGTCCAGGGAGAGTACGAACAGCTCCAGTCTTATCCCTATGTATGCCTATTCAGTCTTATTTGCTATCAAAAGATCTATCTTCTTCATTCTGGTCTCCCCAGTTTGTCAGTAATGAGGGACTTGTATGGAAAGGGTAGAACTCTACTTTAGTTAAGACTAGGACTTTACATCCCCTGGTGAGATAATCTCCTTGATGATATAAGCCAGGGGTCCTCAAACTTTTTAAACAGGGGGCCAGTTCACTGTCCCTCAGACCATTGGAGGGCCGGGCTATAGTTTAAAAAAAAAACTATAAACAAATTTCTATGCACACAGTGGCGGCAAAAACACCTGGCGGGCCGGATAAATGTTTTCAGCAGGCCGCATGTGGCCCGCGGGCCATAGTTTGAGGACCCCTGATATAAGCGTTTAGTATCTAAGGCTAGTTTTTTACAATTGAAACCCTGGAAAGGCTGTCAAACTTATTTGACCAAAAGATCTACACTAATAAAAGACAAACATGCAAATTGACTGTACCTTCGCTATGCCTTAAGCCACGCCCATCAGCCAATCAGAGCAACTATATGCAAATTAACCCAACCAAGATGGCGGCTGGCAGCCATGGAGCTGGAGCAAGCAGAAGGCTTGGTAGCTCCAGTGATGGAGGAAGCCAAGCTTCCCGCCTGCCGCAGCTGGCTCTGAGCTCCACTCAAGGCAACAAAGTTTCAATTATAGAAGATAAATTAATCCCAGACACCTGCTTTCAGCGAGCCGTGGCCATGGAGCTGCAGCAAGCAGGAAGCTTGGGTTGCCCCTGGCAATGGAGGAAGCCAAGCTTCCCACCCGCCCTGGCTGGCTCTGAGCTCCACTCAAGGCTACAAAGTTTCAATTATAGAAGGTGAATAAATCCCAGAATAAAAATAAAAAGAAAAAAAGGAGAGGCTGGGAGCTTCCATCGCAGGGGTGTGTGGCCAGCCTGAAAAGAGGCATCAGGCCCTCACCCAGGCTGGCCAGGCATCCCAGTAAGGACTACCACCCTGAAGGGGGTGTGACCAGCTGCAAACAGCCATCAGCCCCTCACCCAGGCTGGCCAGGCACCCCAGCGGGACCCCTACCCTGATCCGGGACACCTTTCAGGGCAAACCAGCCGGCCCCCACCTGTGCACCAGGCCTTTATCCTATATAATAAAAGGGTAATATGCAAATTGACCCTAATAGTAGAATGACTAGGAATGACTGGTCACTATGACACACACTGACCACCAGGGGGCAGATGCTGAATGCAGGAGCTATCCCATGGTGGTCAGTATGCTCCCACAGGGGGAGCTCTGCTCAGCCACAAGCCAGGCTGATGGCTGCCAGCACAGTGGTGGTGGTGGGAGCTTCTCCGGCCTCCTTAGCAGCACTAAGGATGTCCAACTGCATCTTAGGTATGCTGGTAAGTGGACATCCCCCAAGGGCTGCCGGGCTGCCAGAGGGATGTCTGACTGCCAGCTTGGGCCCAATCCTCCATGGAGAGGGCCTAAGCCAGCAGGTGGACATCCTCCGAGGGGTCACAGACTGCAAGAGGCCGGGCTGAGGGACCCCACCCCCCCCCCCCACCCGCCGAGTGCACAAAATTTTATACACCAGGCCTCTAGTTATATATATAAGACACAGTTTTCCTTTTAACAGACTGGAAAAGGACTAAACAAACCCCACATTAAAGGGGGTAACGTTTTTCTTCAGAGCCAAGAAATCCTTGTTCTCTGTCAGAGGGATGATGAGGCCTGGGCAACGAAGGAGGTGGCCATGGTATTTAGAGCTGGTATTCCCTGTGTGTGAGTAGAGCTTGTAACCTGGTGGAGACAAGGTGAACAACAAGAATCATGACAAGTGATCCAGTGAAAGAAAAGTGTTTCAGTGTCAATGATTCCAAGGCAAAGGATAGAAGAAAAGCAAATATTAGTTTGGAGAGTTGTAGCTAAACATCCAAGAAAACTAGACAAACTTAGGATTCAGTTTAATTCATGGGTGACAGATAAAACTTCAAAAAAATTAATTGGAATCAACTCAGAATTGTGTATTATAGTCTGTTGAAATATAATTTTTCTCTCTAAAATCACCCCTATCCTCACTAAGGACCAATCCATTTATTGAATTAAGTCCAGTTTTAATTTGGCCTATATGCATGAATACAATAAGAACAGTAATTGACTGTATAGGCCAGCCGTGGGCAAACTACAGCCCGCAGGCCGTCTCTGGCCCGTTTGAAATGAATAAAACTAAAAAAAAAAAAAAAAAAAAAAAAAAAGACTGTACCCTTTTATGTAATGACGTTTACTTTGAATTTATATTAGTTCACACAAACACTCCATCCATGCTTTTGTTCTGGCCCTCCGGTCCAGTTTAAGAACCCATTGTGGCCCTCGAGTCAAAAAGTTTGCCCACCCCTGGTATAGGCTCTTTAAAAATCTATTTTGCTGGACTCCCATGACTGAGTTTCAATGAGGCCTTCAGGGCAAACAAGCCAAGCCATGCAGCCGCTATCAGGCCAGCCTGCAGTACCTGTTAAGTTGGGTAAATTCCTCAAGTTTTTGAGGTCCCCTCTGGTGTCTTGAGGTTCTTTTCATGCCACCCTTCAGAAAAGTAACCTTCATTCCTTACCTGGAAAGATTATTATGAATCACGTGACCAAGTGAAGTACCAGGCTTCTAAGGTGCTCACATTGGCTTCCAGTCCTCCAGTGACATCCAGAGGCCTGGCATGTCTCTCTCAGACATGACACTCCAGCACAAGTCTTGGTCAACAAAACTATTATTGGAAACTGGTATTATTGAACCCATGCAAAGAAACGTATTGCTATGACCCATTTATTATGGATTTCCAAATTCTGGAGCGATTAGGTAGGGAGAAAAATATGTAATTTACCAAATTGTTCTGTTTTCTTGTATTTGAAATACAATGCCCTAAAATCAGGAATACTTTTAACAAAAGTCACACAACCTAAATTTTGTCTTTTTACATAAATGAATTTATATGAGAGACCTTGACCGTACTGTGAAAAGCCACAATCAATTAAAGCAATTAAAGCATATATCTTTACTGAAAAAGTAAAACAAGTAAACTATACATCTGGCTCATGAAGTATAGATGGGCCCCCAGCCAATCCGAAGAACAGGCTGGGTGGGGGGTCAAAGGCATCATATACCCTCCTGTCTGTAGGTCTTAAAATTGCTCCATTGAATAAACTGATGCAGATTAATTCCTAAGATTCCGTTAGTTTGTTGTGGTCCAGAAATCATGAGAAGCACAGGCAACCTTACCTTGCCAAGCCTTGAGACTGCCAGCCGCTCTGCCTAGGGAGTAAAACACCCTTTTTTCCCTTCCCCCGCCTCCCTCCCTTTCTGTAGGGAGGTTTTGGGGTTGTTTTGTTTTGACCACTTGTTTTGTGTCCTTGGCTGGAGAAGATAAATGGTTTGTTAGTTACAAGTTGGCTGCAAGTTGCCCACATTATTTGGCTTTCAATATTTTCCTTATAAATCTATAATTTTCATGAACTTTTTACAGCTTTTAGAAATAACTAGTTTTCAAAATGCAACTCTATGTACCATGCTTTCTATTACCAAAATCATACAATTTCCAATTAATAATTCTTAGAAGCCTCAATCCTCAATAACCAAGGAAAGCAAACAATCAGCATTCCTTAGATTGACCCTTCTGGACAGATTTTAAACATACTCAGTTTTTTGGTTTTTTTAAATATATTTTATTGATTTTTTACAGAGAGGAAGGGAGAGGGATAGAGAGTTAGAAACATCGATGAGCGAGAAACATCGATCAGCTGCCTCCTGCACACCTCCTACTGGGGATGTGCCCGCAGCCAAGGTACATGCCCTTGACCGGAATCGAACCCGGGACCCTTGAGTCCGCAGGCTGACGCTCCATCCACTGAGCCAAACCGGTTAGGGCAAAACATACTCAGTTTTAAAGCACATTCTCAACAAAGCAAAAGACCTTATAACAGCTCCAAGTCCACTTCACAAACTTCTTCCAAGATAAAAGCAGGCAATCTAGCAATCAAAGCTGAAGTAAGTTAACTTTATCTGCACACGTGGCTAAGTTTTCCCAGGAACTTGTACCTTTAAAGATGGCCAGACTAGAGTTTTTTACCAGGTACTTGCATTTCAAAGGCCCCAAGAACCACAAGGGGAGCACTGTAGAACATGCTGAAGGGCCTTGAGCACTGAGCACTGCTGTAAATCCAAACCCTGCAGTCCTCCTCCATCCTGTCTGGTGACCTAATGCCCTCAAGTATGGAACCGCCCTGATCTACCTCCCCATCCTACTTCAATGCTTGCCAGCACATGGCGTGGTGTAAGCACCAGGGGCAGGCTGTGCCCCAGGCAAGGGCATTCCCTCCCTGGCTCCCCTACATTCTATTGAAGACCCGAATACCCTCTGGTCCCCACCAGGCCACTGCCAGGAGCTGGAAGAAGTCAGGTCTGTGGGGCCAGGTCCAAGGAGGCACTGAGGGGATGGGGGATCCTCTGCTCACCTATGCCCGGGTCCATCTTGGCAGGGACACCGAGAACGGCAGATCAACCAGCCTAGCCAGGATCCGCAGGACTTAGCGTCCCTCTGCCCCCGCCCTGCGCAGGAGGAAAAGGCAGGGAAGTTTGAGCAGATCTCTGGCAACAGGCCAGGGTTGGGCTGTGTGTAATGGGTCAAAGTGTGCTGCTTGTGGGGGGAACTCCCAGAGGCAGTGAAGCCGCTGGTCACATGCCTTCTCTTGCGTGCCTCAGTTCCTCTCCCTGGGTGTCTAAAACATCCCTGGAGGGGGCAGACTTTGATTACAGTTGTATTCAGGAGTCCCCTGCACATCTTAGGGTTCAACCCCAGACACCTCTGCAAGGTCCTTACTCATGTTAAGGACATTTGAGATTCTCAGACCAGAGAGAGGAACTTGCCTCTTTGACCTTCAGAGCCTGGGTGGGGGCTCAAGCACTCATTTAGTTGCTGGTCAGATTTTGTCTTGCAACTGGCGGGAAGCCTACTGCTTTCTAACCCAGCCCAACAATCAGTTCTGGCCCATTTTCGCTTTTAAATGGCCCAAAGGCAGGAGACTGCATTTGGCAAGTGAAAGAAAAATGCCCGCTGGAGACAGCAGCCTGATTAAGTGGCTGATGGACACCCAGCAATGCCTCAAAAATTATAAAGGAAACATGGAAAGAAGTGATAGGGTCCGTAGATCCACCGTTGGATGTGGCGAGGTTGGATCCTGGATCGAGCCCCCAAAGCTGATATACTGAATGGTGAGCCGAGGTTTTTCCTGAGGTCGTGTCTTGCAACACCGAAGAATGAGCTCCATGGACCACAAGATTTACGCAAAACTGTGGAAAATTTGTTACAGATTCAGACTCCTCCCAAGAAGACAGGGGCCAATAATGGGCTTCCCCCCTAAAGCCTTGTAGTCCAGGGGTACACTAGTATATTTGTTAAAAGCCTGCTCTAGTCTGTGTTGTCACCTGATTGATCCCTCAATTCTTCTAGACCAGCAACAGACCTGAACTGTCCCTGTGTCTATGTGTTCTCTGTCCCTGTTCTGGACTCTCCCTGTTTCTATGTGTTCTCTCTCTGTCCCTCTGCTGGACTCTCCCTGTGTCTATGTGTCCTCTCTCTGTCCCTGTGCTGGACTCTCCCTGTGTCTGTGTGTTCCCTCTCTGTCCCTGTGTCTATGTGTTCTCTCTCTGTCCCTGTGCTGGACTCTCCCTGTGTCTGTGTGTTCCCTCTCTGTCCCTGTTTCTATGTGTTCTCTCTCTGTCCCTGTGCTGGACTCTCCCTGTGTCTATGTGTTCCCTCTCTGTCCCTGTGTCTATGTGTTCTCTCTCTGTCCCTGTGCTGGACTCTCCCTGTGTCTGTGTGTTCCCTCTCTGTCCCTGTGTCTATGTGTCCTCTCTCTGTCCCTGTGCTGGACTCTCCCTGTGTCTGTGTGTTCCCTCTCTGTCCCTGTGTCTATGTGTTCTCTCTCTGTCCCTCTGCTGGACTGTCCCTGTTTCTATGTGTCCTCTCTCTGTCCCTCTGCTGGACTCTCCCTGTTTCTATGTGTCCTCTCTCTGTACCTCTGCTGGACTCTCTCTGTGTCTATGTGTTCTCTCTCTGTCCCTGTGTTGGACTCTCTCTGTGTCTGTGTGTTCCCTCTCTGTCCCTGTGTCTATGTGTTCTCTCTCTGTCCCTCTGCTGGACTCTCCCTGTTTCTATGTGTCCTCTCTCTGTCCCTGTGCTGGACTCTCTCTGTGTCTGTGTGTTCCCTCTCTGTCCCTGTGTCTATGTGTTCTCTCTCTGTCCCTCTGCTGGACTCTCCCTGTTTCTATGTGTCCTCTCTCTGTCCCTGTGCTGGACTCTCCCTTTGTCTGTGTTCTCTCTCTGTCCCTGTGCTGGACTGTCCCTCTTTTAATGTGTTCTTTCTCTCATGGGCCCTGCCATCTTGTGACCACATGGAGCGGCCATCTGTGTGAGCATGTAAAGGTCAATTTGCATATTACCTCTTTATTTCACAGAAAGAAAACAACGCATTACATACAATAGGTTGACCTATTCATTTGTTCATACAGGAAAACATTTTCCCAATCTATGATATATGTATCAGCCTATGAAATAGAATATAAGAAATATATTGTGCCCCACAAGCATGGCTCAGTGGTTGAGCATCAACCTATGAACCAGGAGGTCATGGTTCAATTCCTGGTCAGCGTTCATGCCCATATAGCGGACTCGATCCCCAGGGGGAGGAAGGGTGCAGGAGGCAGCCAGGCAATGATTCTCTCTCATTATTTATGTTTCTATTTCTCTCTCCCTCTCCCTTCCTCTCTGAAATCAATAAAAATATTTTAAAGAAATACATTTGTAAACATTGCTAGCAAAGTCTGTTTAGAAAAGTCTAGAGTGAGTGTTTAAATGAAATGGACTATATGTGTACAACATGCAGAGAAGTCTGTGAACACTCTTCTAATTAGTGCCAAGCAGGTTTTGGCACAGTGTGTGTTTGTCTATTTCTTTTTTTCTTTTTTTTTATCCTCCCCAGAGGATATTTTTCCATTGATTTTTAAGAGAGTGGAAGAGAGAGGAAAAGACAGAAACATCAATATAAGAGAAACACATCAACAGATTGTCTCCTGCACACGCCCTGACTAGGGCCTAGGCCAGGGAGGAGCCTGCAACCGACGTACAGGGGGGCCTTGACTTACAAGTTTAATTCGTTCCGTGATGGAGCTCGTAACTCAAATTACTCGTATGTCAAATCAAAAAGTGAACAAGTGAGACACGTGATGCTGGGCTGATGTTGTGGCATTCACTGTGACGTTCGCTGTGCCAACTAGCGGTGGGGTATCTGAAGCTGGCTCGTAACCCGAATTTTAGCTCGCAACTCAAAGCAAAAAATTGGCCGAGAGACGGCTCGTATCTCGAAAAACTCGTTAGTCAGGACACTCGTAAGTCAAGGCCCCACTGTATGTGCCCTTGACAAGAATCAAACCTGGGACCCTTTAGTGTGCAGGTTGACAATCTATCCACTAAGCCACACTGGCTAGGGCTGTTTGTTTGTCTTTTCTTGCAGATTATAATTTCTAAATGAAACTCCTGGAGATTAAAAATGGCAGCAGAGTAAGTGGAAGAAACTCACAAACATGTTTCCAGGACCAAACTGGAATTACAACTAAAATACAAAGCCGTCACCCTGAGTAATCAACTGAAGACTCGCTAAAGAGAACACTGATAAGGATGGAAAGTGGAGACCACATAGAGCCTGATAGGAAGGGTCAAGGTGCAAAAGGGCTGGACAGGCTCTCACAGATAGCAACTGAAGTCCCCAGTAGGGAGTGTGCAGGAGGCAGCTGATCAATGTTTCTCTCTCATCGATGTTTCTAACTTTCTATTCCTCTCCCTTCATCTCTGTTAAAAAAAAAAAAATCAATAAAATATATTTTAAAAAACAACAACAAGAAAACCAGAATTGGAAATGCCTGGCCCAGGCTCAAGGATTTATTAAAAAAAAAAAAAAAAAAAAAAAAAAAAAAGATGTAACAGTGCAAATAACAATAGCATGAAAAAGGAAAGAGAAGCCATGAACAAGAACCAGACAGAAATGAAGAATGATACATCTGACATCAAGAACACACTGGAAGGTATTAAAAGTAGACTGGAGTGCTTGCTTCGGCTGCACATATACTAAAATTGGAACGATACAGAGATTAGCATGGCCCCTGCGCAAGGATGACACGCAAATTCGTGAAGCGTTCCATATTAAAAAAAAAAAAAAAAGTAGACTGGATGAAGCAGGGGATCAAATCAGCAATAGACAACCACTGGAAGAGAAAGTAGAAATAAATACCCAATTAGAGCAAAAAATAGAAAAAAATAATTAAAGAACAGGAAGATAGCATAAGGAAGCTCTCAGACAACATGAAACAACATCATCTGCACTATGAAAATACCAGAAGGGAAGAGTGTGAGCAAGGAACAGAGAACCTGTTTAAAGAAATAATGACAAGCCCCGGTGAGGCTGAGACAGCCCCGGTGAGGCTGAGACGGCACCGGTGAGGTTGAGATGGTCCTGGTGAGGTTGAATCGGCCCCAGTGAGGCTGAAATGGCCCCAGTGAGGCTGGGACGGCTCTGGTGAGGCTGAGACAGCCCCGTTGAGGTTGAGACGGCCCCAGTGAGGTTGAGACGGCCCTGGTGGGGTCGAAACGGCCCCCGTGAGGCTGGGACAGCCCCTGTGAGGCTAAAACGGCCCCCGTGAGACTGGGACGGCACCTGTAAGGCTGAGATGGCCCCTGTGAGACCGAGACAGCCCCTGGGAAGCTGAGAAAAATACCACATGAACTCACTCATTCATGGATAATAAGAAACATTATAGACTGATGAACAAAAATGGATACAGAGGCAGAGCAGCATTGAGTAGAAAGTCCAACTACAGTGGGAACCCTGGGGAGGGTTGGGGGGAGTAGGAGATCAACCGAAAGACTTATATGCATGCATATGAGAATAACCAATGGACACAAGACACTGGGGGGTGGGGGAAGCTGGGGGAATGTCAAGGGGGGGGAAAGGAGACATGTGTAATACTCTGTAATACTTTAAGAAATAAAAAATAATAATTTTTAAAAAAGAAAAAGAAATAATGACAGAAAACTTCCCCAGCCTGGTGAAGTAAAATATCACACAAGTTCAGGAAGCACAGAGAGCCCAATCAAGATGAACCCAAAGAGACCCACAGCTAGACACACCATTATTAAAATGGCAAATGTTAAAGACAAAGAAAGAATTTTAAATGCAGCAAGAGAGACAGAAAATCACCTACAAAAGAGTTACCATTAGAATGTCAGCTGACTTTTCAATAGAAACACTTCAGGCAAGAAGGTAATGGTATGAAATACTTGAAGTAATGAAAATCAATGGCCTAAATCCAAGACTACTGTATCAAGCAAGGCTATCATTTAAAATTGATGGTGAAAGAAAAAGCTTTCCAGACCAAAAAAAAAAGGTTAAAGAATACATTACCACCAAACCAGCAATACAAGAAATGTTAAAGGGACTGCTTTAAGAAGAAGAAAGGGAGAGAGAGAGAGAGAGAGAGAGAGAGAGAGAGAGAGAGGATAATAAGCATAAAGAAAATAAAAATAAATAAATAAATCCCTATCAATAACCTTAATGTAAACGGATTAAATGCTCCAGTCAAAAGACATAGGGTGACTTAATAAGAAAACATGACCCATATATGTGCTGCCTACAAGAAACCTACATCAGAACAAAAGACTCACACAGACTGAGAGTAAAGAGATGGAAAAATATATTCCATGCAAATGGAAAGGGAAAATAAGCTGGGGTAGTGGGAATCCAACATGGCAGCCAACAGGATGGCAGTGAGGGGGAGAGAGTGAGTGAAGTAGCAAAAGGGGAGTGCATGGGCATGTGGTGTGTGTGTGGGGGGGGGGGGGGGGCGGCCAGTTATATTCCGCAAGACTTTTGGGGGCTGGAAGACCAGGTTCCCCTAGCCAGGCAGCCTCTCCTACCACTACAATTTCTCGGGGGGGGGGGGGGCAGCTCTGCCACAGAGACCACACCATCTTGAAGGGGAGAGCAGCTATGACTGGGAGCCCAGCCTCACCTCCACCCAGGAGCCCTCGGACACCACCCGGGACCCTACAGCCACACCAGCTAGGGCCTGCTGCCTCGGCTGTGAACCCACAAACACTGAGACTCCAGCCTCCCCAGCTGCAGGCTCCTAAAAAGTTTGTCTCGGGGGAAGACAAAATGGCAGTCAAATAGATGGTTGTGTCCTGTGCCTTCTCATGGAGCAGATAGAAAACACAACTAAATTGAATGACATTCACCCAGAATTGGCAAATCAAACACAGCTGGTGAGATAATCTGTGGCTGCAAAGGACAGAAGACACCTGGAGAATGGAAGGATTGGGGACCTGGGTTGGAGAAATGTGTGACCACTGGGACTAGAGGGTCAGAAGGAAACTGACCAAGTCCGCATCCCTCAGGGACACATGTAACACTCGACTGTGGAAGGGGGTCCACAGGACTGATGGCAGTGGGGGGACTCTAGATCTAACGCCACAGCCATGGGAGACCACACCCAGAAAGGCAGCCTGAAGTTCTGCACCGGCTACATAATGCCGGGGGTGTGGGGGAGAGAATCATGCAGTGGGGCAGTTGCTCTGTTTTTATATTTTCCTTGCTTTTGCTTGCTAAACTCAGTAACTAGGATCTTTCCATTACAAACACACACCGAGGCTGCAATGCAGGTGGTGGTGGTTTGGTGGAGGGTGGGGAGCCAAGCAGGAGAGACAACCAAGAATCCAGCCCTGGGACAGTCCGGTCCCTCCAACCTAAACAGCCATTTTTCTCCAGAAGAGCTAGCGGCCCCTCCTAACGGCCCCGGAAACTAATACAGCAACACCACCACCTACAGCCCATGTCAGAAATAGATGCTTGTGTAAATATGACTGAAAGCAGCCAAAGCAGGCACATTGGCCCTGAATGCCTAAATCCAAGCCTGTGGAGACAGACACAGAGGAGCGGTAGACAGCTGGGAACTTCAACAAGGACCTGACTACCTAACAGGAAACTGAGAAGTGCCAGACAGAACAGTAGGCAGGGGTCTTAATCCAGCCCCCAAGGGACATTAAAACTCAGCTGAAGCAAACAACACTTCACTGCTTCACTTTCTATTTTTTATCTTTTACTTAAGAAAGGGAAAGAAAAAAATTTTTCTTTTATTTTTTCTTTTTAACCTTTTTTAAATTAGTGTTCTACATTTTTAATTTTTCATCATTTTACTTTATCTCACTTTTTTTCCCCAACCTTTTCTTCCTCACTTCTCCCTTTTTCATCCTGTTTCTCTTCTCCTGTTCCTGCTTTACTTTTTCTCTCTCCTTTCTTTTTACTCCTTGTGAAAAATTGATCTTTTTATCTGCTTTATTGACACATTACTATTATAGTAGTCTTTGTTGGCTTAATATATCTAATTTCCCTCTCCCCTGCTCCAAGTCCATGCACCCTTCTCTTTTCTCTTTCTTTGCCAGCCAATTTATTTTATGCTTTTGTTGTTCCTCTCTTCACTTGCTCTTTTCCTAATTGCTTAATTAGTTAAATTTACCAAACTCAAGCCTATTTGCTCTCTACTCTATTCTACTTTTCCAAAAACAAATGAATATATAGATACATAGATTAAAGAAAGGGGAAAATTTTTTTATTGACTTTTTTTTTTTTTACTTTTTGTATTATCCACTCATTCTCTTTCTACCTCCTTTATACTGAACCATAGCCATTCCTCCATTCATTCAATTCCTTTACCTTACTTTCTGGAAATAAGCTCTACCTCGTCAGATTCAGTTTCCCACTTTTTCTCTGGGTGTTTGCTGTTTGCATTTTTTGGTTTATTTGTTTTGTGGAGTTTTCTCCCATATACGTATATTTTTCTGCTTCTTTTTTCTTATTTTTCTTTTCTCACTTACCTTTTGTCCTTTTCTCAATATCATTTTTGTGCTTTTTTTCCTCTCCCCTAATTCTCTTTTCTCTGGTGGTCACATTTATTGGGGTTATCGGTGCCATGAATACGTTCCTGTTTTGTTCCCTCTGTGTCATGTCTTGTCTGGTTGTATTTTGTGCCTTTTGGTCAATGTGGTTGAGAGTAAGCCACATAATCAGACACCCTAAGAGGAGAAAAATGGGGAGACAAAGAAACAGCCTCTGTACGAAAGAAAAGGAGGAATCACTGGAAAAGGAAGTAAACAAAAATGGAGGCAAGCAATTTTTCAGAGAAAGAATTCAGAGCAATGGTCATAAGGACGCTGAAAGGATGGAAGACAAATTCAACAACATGTAGGAATCAAGAGGAAATGAAGGAGAACCAAACAGAAATGAAGAATGACATAGCTGCAATAAAGAACACAATAGAAAGCATCAGCAGTAGACTAGAAGAAGCTGAGGACTGCATTAGCGAGCTAGAAGACAAGGTAGGAGAAAACACCCAAGCAGAGCACCAACTGGAAAAAAAACTTAAAACGCAGGAGGCGAGCCTAAGGGAGCTATGGGACAACACAAAATGAAACAACATCCACATAATAGGGGTGCCAGAAGGAGAGGAAACTGAGCAAGGAATAGAAAACCTGTTTGAAAAAATGAGAGAAAATTTCCCTGATATTGGAAAGAAGAAACTCACACAAGGTCAAGAAGCAGAGTCCCAAACAAGATGAACCCAAAAAAACTGACATGAAGACACATCATAATTAAATTGGAAAACATGAATGACAGAATAAGAATCTTAAAGGCTGCCAGAGAGACACAGAAAGATACCTATAAGGGACTATCAACCAATTTCTCAACGGAAACACATCTGGCCAGAAGGGAACAGAATGAAATATACAAAGTGATGCAAAGCAAGGGACTGAATCCAAAAATACTATATCCAGAGAGGCTATCATTCAAAATTGAAAGTGAAATAAGGAGCTTAATAGACAAAAAGGGGCTAAGGGAATTTATTACCACCAAGCCACTCTTGCAAGAGATGATAAAGGGACTGTTGTAAAAAGAAGAAATAGGAAGGGAAGAAGGAACACTGGCATAAAGAATAAAAATGTCGACAAACAAGTACCTATCAAGAATAACCTTAAACGTAAATGGATTAAATGCTCCAATCAAAAGACATAGGGTGGCTGAATGGATTAAAAAACATGACCCATATATCTTATTTCTATAAGAGATGCATTTCAGAACAAATGACTCACACACAGTGATAGTGAAGGGATAAAAAAAAAGATTTTCAGGCGAATGGATATTTAAAAAAAAAACTAGGGTAGCAATACTTATATCTGACAAAATAGACCTCAAAGTGAAGGCCATAGCAAGAGATAAGGAAGGCCACTTCATAATACTAAAAGGAGCGATTCAACAAGAGGATATAACTCTGGTAAACATATAAATGCACCCAATACAGGAGCACACAAATACATAAAAAAACTTCTGAAAGATATCAAGGGAGAGATTCACAGCAGTACAGTCATAGTAGGGGACTTTAATACCCCATTGACACCACAGAATAAATCCTCTAAACAAAAAATCAGCAAAGAAACATCAATCCTAAATGACTCAGTAGATCATTTAGAAAATGGACAGAACATTTCACCCCAAAGCTACAGAATATACATACTTCTCAAGAGCACATGGGACATATTCAAAGATAGACCACATATTGGGTCACAGGCAAAGTCTCTTCAAATTCAAGAAGATAGAAATCATATCCAGCATCTTCTCAGATCACAATGGCATAAAATTAAAAATCAACTACAATAAAAACAATGAAAAAAAATCAAACACTTGGAGGCTAAACAGCATGCTATTAAACAATGATTGGGTTACCAAAGAGATCAAAGAAGAAGTAAAAAGCATCCTGGTAACAAATGACAATGAAAACACAACAATCCAAAATCTATGGGACACAGTGAAAGCAGTCCTGAGAGGGAAGTTCATAGCTCTACAGGCCTACCTCAAAAAACAAGAAAAAAATGGTAATAAATTATCTAACTCTACAACTCAAAGAATTAGAAAGAGAGCAATAAGAAAAGCCCAGAGTAAGCAGAAGGAGGAAATAATAAAAAACCAGAGCGGAAATAAATGACGTAGAGACCAAAAAAACAACAACAAAAAAAGATCAATAAAACCAAGAGCTGGTTCTTTCAAAGGATAAACAAGATTGATGAACCTCTAGCCAGACTCACCAAGGACAAAGAGAGAGGACCCAAATAAACAAAATCAGAAATGAAAGAGGTGAAGTAACAACCGTCCCCACAGAAATACAAAGGATTGTAAAAAAAAAAAAAAATACTACAAGCAACTCTACTCCAACAAACTGGACAACCTAGATGAAATGGACACATTCTTAGAAAAATACAAGCTTCCAAAACTCAATCAGGAAGAAGCAAATAACCTGAATAGACCTGATAACTATCGATGAAATTGAAGCAGTAATCAAAAACCTTCCAGCAAACAAAAGCCTTGGTTTGGATGGCTTTAGAGGGGAGTTTTAACAAACATTCAAAGAAGAACTAAAACCTATCCTCCTCAGACTATTCCAAAAAATTCAAGAGGAAGGCACACTTCCAAGCTCTTTCTCTGAAGCCAGCATTACCCTAATTCCAAAACCAGATAAAGACAACACTAAGAAAGAGAGCTACAGGCCAATATCACTGATAAACATAGATGCTAACATTCTCAACAAAATTCTAGCAAATTGGATCCAGCATTACATTAGAAAGATCAGACACCATGCCCAAGTGTGGATGCAAGGATGGTACAATATCCACAAATCAACAAACATGATACCATTACATAAACAAATTGAGAGACAAAAATCACATAATCAGCCGAAACCGGTTTGGCTCAGTGGATAGAGCGTCGGCCTGCGGACTGAAAGGTCCCAGGTTCGATTCCGGTCAAGGGCATGTACCTGGCTTGCGGGCATATCCCCAGTGGGAGATGTGCAGGAGGCAGCTGATCGATGTTTCTCTCTCATCGATGTTTCTGACTATCTCTCTCCCTTCCTCTCTGTAAAAAAATCAATAATATATATATATTTTTAAAAATCACATAATCATATTAATCAATGCAGGAAAAGCATTTGACAAAATCCAACACCCTTTCTTGATAAAAACTCTCAGCAAAGTGGGAACAGGGGGATCATAGCTCAACATAATAAAAGCCATATATGACAAACCCACAGCCAACATCATAATCAATGGACAAAAACTAACACCATTTCCCCTAAGAACAGGAACAAGACAGGGATGCCCACTCTCACCACTCCTGTTCGACATAGTACTAGAAGTACTAGCCGTTGCGATCAGACAAGAAGAAATAAAAGGCATCCAAATTGGAAAAGAAGTAAAACTGTCCTTATTTGCAGATGACATGATACTGTACATAGAAAACCCTAAAGACTCCATCAAAAAACTACTAGACTTAAATAAATGAATTCAGCAATGTAGCAGGATACAAAATTAACACCCAGAAATCTATGGCCTTCTTATACACCAATAATGAACTCACAGAAAGAGAAACTAAAAAAAAAAATCCCATTTACCATTGCAGCAAAAAAATTTAGATACCTAGGAATAAACTTAACCAAGGAGGTAAAAGACCTGTACACAGAAAACTACAGGACATTGAAAAAAGAGATAGAGGAAGACATAAACAGATGAAAGAACATATTGTGTTCATAGATTGGTAGACTCAATATCATTAAAAAGCCCATACTACCCAAAGTTATTTATATATTCAATACAATCCCTGTTGAAATATCAACAGCATATTTCACAGACTTGGAACAAATTCTCCAAAAATTAATCTGCAATAAAAAAAAAAAGACCCCTAATAGCCACAGCAATCCTGAGAAAGAACAAATTTGGAGGGATCACAATACCAGATATCAAGCTATATTACAAATCCGCTGTTCTCAAAACTGCCTGGTACTGGCACAAGAACAGACATATTGATCAATGGAACAGAACAGAGAGCCCAGAAATCGTCCCAAGCCATTATGCTCAATTAATATTTGACAAAGGAAGCAAGAGCATACAATGGAGTCAAGACAGCCTCTTTAATAAATGGTGTTGAGAAAATTGGACAGGTACATGCAAAAAATGAAACTAGACCAACTTACACCATACACAAGAATAAACTCAAAATGGTTTTTTTTTAACCCTTTACTACATTATTTAATATTTCCAAGATAATCCTGCCATACAGGATCAAATGCATCGCGCTCAAAAATGTGTGCTCACCAGCCCTCTGCACAGAGGGGGCTGCTGTCAGCACAGCTCCACACAGTCCTCCAGGCCTCCTGTCTCTGAGGCCGCTCAGTCACACGCTGCCTGAAGGTTACCGTGACTCACACAGGACTGGGTGTTCGAAGAGGAAGTTCCGACGGGGATGGTCCTCCCCTCGGATGCTTCGGTACTTAGCCACGTCTCTGGAAAGACTTTAGAAAGCTCTTGAGTTAACAGGCTTTTAAACTTCTTCATCGTATCAATCTTCCCTTTAACTTGTTCATTCTTCGTCAGAGCGCTTTCCAGGCACTCTTTAGTGTAGAGTTGTGGGTTTCGACCTTGATCTATATATTGGAGAACTTCTAAAGGTACAGTCATGTCTGGAAGATGCTGTCTGCACTTATCCATATCCTGTAAGCCGGTCACGATCAAATTCAGTTTCTGGTTGAGCCCGGCCTGGCTGCCGGGCTGGAAGTCGCTGGCGATGATGCCGAGCTGCCGGATGTTCTCCACGAACTTCTCCAGATGCTCCCCCAGGTGGTCCCAGTTCTCGGCCGTGGCCCCACTCGCGTCTTCCTGCTTCGCCCCAGCCCACCGCCACTTCGCTTCCCTCTAGGGGCGGGAGGAGGGGGCTGGGTCAGGATCCCGGAGCGCCTCATCATGGCTGCATTCCAGGAGCACATAGCTCAAGAGAAGCAGGCAGAAGCTGTACTGCCTTTTATGGCGATGTTGGGGTCCACCCCCAGCAGGTCCAGGGGTCCCCAGAGTTGTGGACGGAGTCAGTGAAGAAGGAATGACACGGAGACAGCGTTCAGTTGATCAGCAGCCTAGCCAGGATCTCTAGCCAGGATCTCCAGCCAAGTTCTGTCCTCAAAATGGATTTTTTAAAAAAACTTAAGTGTAAGTTGTGAAACCATAAAAATCCTAGAAGAAATCACAGGCAGCAAAATATCAGATATACACTGACAAGGGAAACAAAGGGAAAAATAAATGGGACTACACAGAAATAACAAGCTTCTGCAAAAGAAATCAGCATCAAAACGAAAATGGAACCCACTGCATGGAGAACATATTGCCAATGAGAAACCTGATAAGGAGTTAATGTCCAAAATATATAAAGTACCAATACAATTCAACAAAAGGAAGACAAAGAACCCACTTTTTTAAAAAATGGGCAGAAGACCTGAATAGACATTTCTCCAAAGAGGACATACAAAGGATCAAGAGGCATGTAAAAATGCTGTGTCTCTAACCATCAGAGATGCAAATTAAAACCAGACTGTGGCATCGCAGAGGGAGGCCCGAGGGGGTGGGTGGGAGTAGCCAGAGAAGGTGATGCATCTGTGCGAACCGGTGGACGCAGGCGATGGGGGGGGGGGGGGGGGGCACCTATAACACTTTCAGCAATAAAGCGGGTTTGTAAGGACTGGAGAGAGATGTTTGCCATCCATCTTAACTGGAACCTTGTCCTGAAAAACATGGGGAATCGCTGAAACATGTTTAAGCAGGAGGGTGACTGAATCGCAGCAATGTTCCCACAGTTCACTCTTTGGTGAAAGCCTGTCTGGTTTTTGCCATATCGCCGTATCAAAATTAAGTCAATTTACTTAATTTTTAAACCAACTTTGTTCTTTTATGAATGTATTTAAAGAGGAAGCGTCTTGCCATACCACCCGAAATATCACACACATTATGTGGCTATTCACGTGGAACCGCCACTCGTGTCAGTGCACCGTGCCGGTGCCGGGCGGGCTGTAGACCCGGGTTCCGCCCGACGCCCAGGGGCAGGTGTCGGCTCGGGCGCCGCCGCCGCCGGAGGCCACCAGCGCCCCGAGCTCGAGCGCAGGAAGCCCCGGGGCTGTGGGCGCGACTGCGGGGCTGCGGGCAGCTTGGCTAACGAGCTCGGAGGACGCCGCCGCGGCGGAGCCCCCGCTCCCCGACCAGGCGCGGACAGGAAGCCCCGCCGCCGGGTCCGCCCGGTGAGAGGGTGACCTTCCTCCCCGGTCACGGGACGCGCCGGCGGCTCCCCCCGGAGGTCTCACACCGCCCCGCCCCCCCATTCAAACAGGTTCCTTTCCTCCCACAAACACTGAGCTCTGCTCCGCGTCCCCGGCCAAGGAGAGCGATGCCGGCGGCCGTCCTCGTGGTCGGGCTGCGTCCCGTTGTCAGGCCAGCGGACCGCCCCTCCGGTCGCACGGCCCGGCGAGGACTCGCCCGAGCCTGAGGCCGGCCGGCGGCTCAGAGCCGGGGAAGGCGAGGCCCCGCGGCGGGCGAGCCCGAGCGGGAGGATTCACAGCGGCGGGGCTGCGGGGACGCGGCCGGAGAGGCGCAGAGGCGGTGCGGACGAGGAGCCGGCGCGGAAGGGAACCGGCGTGGACTGCCGGTCACCACGCCACGCCACGCCCGCCCGGCCCGGCCCGGCCCCGCCCCGCCGCGGGAGCCCCGCCCCGCCCCGCCCGCCCGGCCCCGCCCCGCCGCGGGAGCCCCGCCCCGCCCCGCCCGCCCGGCCCCGCCCCGCCGCGGGAGCCCCGCCGCGGGAGCCCCGCCGCGGGAGCCCCGCCCGGGAGCAGTAGAGCGCGGTCGGGATAGACGGGCCGCGGCCGCAGCGCGGAGCACGCCGGGAAACTCCCGTCGTCGGCCACCATCTTGCTCGCCTTCCAGTCGGTGACCGAGGGTCAGGGGGATTTGGGGCCATGAAGCTGCTGAGCAGAGCCGGGTCTTTCGCGGTGAGCAGGCGGCGGGTCTGGGGAGGCCGGGGCAGCTGGGCAGCGAGCGGGAGCGGCCGGAGCCGCCTGGCCTGGGGGTCCCGGGCGGCCTTCGCTCTGTCCTTCAGCTGAACCTGGCGGGACGAGGGGGCGGCCGGCCGGGGCGTGGGGGCGGGAGGGCCCTGGGAGTCGGGCCCGTGCTCGGCGTAGAAGAGACCAACGCCCGGGAACCAGAGGGAGGGCGAGGGCTGAGAGCCTCCGAAGGTCATGGCGACCTCGTCGGGGGCGTGGGGCCGGGCCAGGCGGCGGCGGGCCCGGGCGCGGCCTCTGCCTGGCTGCCCGCGGCGCATCCGCTTCCCGGGGCGGCGGGCTGCGGGTTGCACGTGACGGAGGAGTGAGCTCGGGCCCGCGAGGGGTCGTCACCGGGCCTGGCGTTGGGTCCTGCGGGTGCAGGAGTGCGCCGCGGGCTCCCGGGGTCTCCGTGGCGACTTGCGCCCGGGGACCCGCGGTGGGCGCCTCCCCCCGTGAAACAGCTGTCACTGGGGGCCCGGCGTCCGTGTGCTGCCGCCGCGGAGCGATGGTGGTCGGGGCATCGGGGACGCTTCGGGAAGCTCAGCGAGGCTCGATGTGCCCCGGGAGCGGTTCGGTGTCTGGAAGCGTTTGGTGGTAAACCCGCGAGCAGCGCCGCTGTCAGCCGAGGTCGGGGTGGGGCGAGTGGAGCGCGGAGGCGGCCCCGCCGCAGCAGACGCCCAGCCCCAGACGCCGGGAGCCCCTCACCTGCTAGAGGGGGTCGGAAGACCGGGGAATGGGGTTCTCCGGGGCTTGATGTTGAAGTAGATGCACCCGGATTATACCAATCCAGGCTGATTATCTTCTCCGCCCTGGCCTGGACCCGCCGGTGTCAGGCAAAAGGTCCCAAATCTCCCTGTCATCCATCACCTTCCAGCAGGAAAAAAACAGCTCAAAAGTAACAACTGGAGAGTGCCGATGTAAACAAATTTCGGGAAACTTGAAAGTAATTATTGTTTCTCATTATAACATTTTACATAAGAACAAATTTATGCCAGTTTTGTTATTTACATGACCTAGTAATTGCTAGGATAGTTCTTTGAAAGGGACAAATAAACACATAACCCACGAAGCGTCACTGTTCGGGCACATTTGAAGGAAAAGTACCTAAATCTTCCTTGGCAATAGAACTATGGATTACTCATATTTGAACTTCTATGCCCACATGTCGTAAATTTTAATTTCGGGGTAATTAGCCAACATCACAAGTAGGGTTAACTATACCACAACCGGCAAACAAAATTGAAGATAAAGCAAAGCTCATCCGTAATTATCATTACAAAGTCTTGCCGCGAATGAAAACTAGGAACCAATTAGTGCACTGCTGCTGAAAGCACTACAAAGCGCCCTCTGTCGTTCACATTTGATCGTTTGATTTTGGCAATACCGTGTTTTATTAACTCTTGACATGATATCCACTAGTAACCTGGTAAGCTTCACGCATGATAAAGTAAATTCTGCGTCCTGTATATCATTTATCCAAGAAAATTCTGCACTTTAGATTCATTAGCCAGCATTTAAGAGGACCCTTTACCTTATCAGTGGCTGCATGTTACACACTGAGATTCTGCTGTGGGTGAGCTGTTGTTAATCTCAGGATGATAGAAGTTTGTGTTGGTCAAAGAAGATACAACCCTTCATTGTGTAGTCTCGGTGTAGCACACAAGAGAGTAAAGATACTGTGGGAACTCCTTGGGGCTTGGTAGAAGTTTTCCTTGGTATGCCTTGGATTTTTTTAAAGTGACTAAAATGATTAAGGAGATGTTATTTCAATTGGAAAATAGACTAAAAAGATGAGACTCTTTGGGCAGATAAGAGAAACAGTAATGCTAAATCTATAAAAAGGTGTGGTTGTGACAGTGCCACGCTTTTTAAAATGCATTAAAGCTAGAAAGAGCCACTTGAAGCATTAATAAGGTAGTTAAAAGGTATAAGAAAATACAGTAATTCTTTACATGGTAAAAGTGAGTATGTAGAACTTGGCATTCCTTCAGGCTCTACAACTCACACATAAATAGAGTTTTAAGAGAGGCGTGGCTAAAATGGTGGGTTCATAAGTCCATGATAAGTTAATCAGCCAAATCTTCCCATGGAGTTCTTTTACCCCTGAACACCTTCTATTGCTTGGGCACACTAGGATACGATATACTGTTTTTCTGAGAAATGTCTGTAACCTTTCTTTTTTGTATGTTTAGAGATTTTATTCTCTGAAAGTTGCTCCCAAAGTGAAAGCCACGACTGCCCCTGCAGGAGAGCCTGTACATCCTCAGGACCTTGAGGTTAGTCTCACGGAGTGGCTCCCCGGAACCGACACATGCCTTATATCTTGGGTAATATAAAGACAGTAATCACATCTCTGCTTTATATGATTGTTTCTACTTTATTTTAAATACAGTTTACTAAATTACCAAATGGTTTAGTGATTGCGTCTCTGGAAAACTATGCTCCTGCATCAAGAATCGGTTTGTTCGTTAAAGCTGGCAGTAGGTACGAGGACTCTAACAACTTGGGAACCTCTCATTTGCTTCGTCTTGCATCTAGTCTGGTAAGCATCTTTACTGCCTCATTATGGTTAGAAATACCGTGGTCTCCTGGTCTACAGGAAAGAAAAGCATGTGCCTGTCTTAGTTTGCGAGGGCTACCATAACATCTGCTTCAGACTGAGTGGCTTCGACAACAGAAATTATCCTCTGATTTCTAGAGGCTAGCAGTCACACTCAGGGTGTCAGTGGAACCGTGTTCCCTCTGCCCCGCCTCTTCCTTCTGGTGGTGGCAGCAGTCCTTGGTGTACCTGGGCTTATAGCTGCATCTGTCCATTTTCTCCTGTCACACAGTGTTTCCTCTGTCTCTGTGTCCAAATGTCCCTCTTACTTGAGTCTTCCATTCCTATTAAATTTAGGGCCCACTCTAATCTACTGTGACCTCATTTCAAATACATTTGCAAAAGACACTATTTTCAGATACGGTCACAGTCACAGTGGACGTGAATTTTGGGGGGACACTATTCAACCCTCTACAATCCCCTAATATAACATGAAAAACCACAGGATATTTACCACAGAGAAGTATTAAATTAGTGTCCATCTAAATGTTCATGCTGGAGCATAAAAGACAAGTGGTTTTTTTAATTCAATTTTTTAAAAAATACCAAAAATTAAAAAAATTATTCTTTCCCATATGCAAATCTCTTTCAGAAAAGACTGATGAATCCAGTAAGCTTGTATTTGATAATGGAATTTTTGCCTAAATGTACTTTATATAAAAATTTATACTTGTGCTTTTTGGTGAACTTTGTTTTATAATTCTTAAACTAAAAAGGATCCATCATTCAAGGTAAAGTTCCCTTTGAATCTAATGACAGTAAGATAGGACGTTATGATATAGTGTGCTGTTTGGCAAACTTAGCATTAAAAAACTAAAAACAATTGTTCTTTCTCTTTTAAGACTACAAAAGGAGCGTCATCTTTTAAGATAACCCGTGGAATTGAAGCAGTTGGTGGTAAATTAAGGTTTGTTAAAAATAAGTAATAGTAAATAAATAGTGAAAACACCAGAAAACATTCTGTTGTATGGGCACTTTTTCTCTGTTATCAAGATGGTTAAGGATTTCTTAAAGAAGGAAAAAACTAATGAATTTGACTACATCAAAATGTAAATCATCTTCATGCTTTAAAGTAAAAATTTAATTAACTGGGCATAGATATTTGCAACACACATAACATGGAGAGGAATGTTTGGAAAAATAAAGAATTATAAGTTAGGGTGAAAAAAACAACCAAAGAGAAGATGGACGAACAAAGGATAGGAACAGGCTAATACCAGAAGAGGAAGCCAGAAACAGCAATCTTTACTTGTAATCAATAGTGTGCTATCATGCCACACCCAACAGTTTTTATATGTTGTGTTGGAGTGTTATGGGAGATGGAAATTATCTTTTACGGCTGATGGGAGTATAAATTGATATAACTACTTAGGAAAGAATCAAGAAATACCTAGTATTATTGAAAATGAGCATACCCTAAAACCTAGCATTTTTTAATCCACATGCACAAAGATGTCTTTGTAGAGCCTGGAAGCAATTTCAATGGCCACTTTTAGGGTAATGGGTAAAGTATGATACACTCAAATCATGGGACTACTACACCGCAGCTAAGGAATGAGCTAGAGGTGCGTATCAACAGAGACTAAAAACAATATTTTATGGAAAATTTTATTCCAAGATTTTTTTTTAAAGTATGAGGCATTTATATTTTTTTTAAAAGCAAAATAATAATGTATAATGCTTATGAATATGTTTGTCTCTAGAGTGGGAGAGAGTAAGGGAATTAGCCTGGGAAGGATACAGAGATCTGCAACTTCACTTGTCTTTTTTTTTTCTTTTTCTTAAGTTGTGGTAAAATAACATAAAATGTGTCACTTTTAAGTATATGGTTCTACAGTAAGTGGCATGAAGCAGCCATCAGAACCATGCATCTCCAGAATGTTTTCACCCTCCCCAGCTCCTGCCAGCCACCTTCTGTGTTCAGTCTCTGTGTTTTGACTACCTAGGCATCTAATATAAGTGGAATCATACAATATCTGTCCCTTTATGACTGACTTATTTCACTTAGCGTAATGTCTTCAAGATTCATCTATGTATAATATGTCAGGATTTCCTTTTTAAGATTAAATTATTTGCTTTTTTCTTTTGCTATTTTCTTATTAAAAAATATCTTTAATATTTTTTCACTTTTCAATTATAGTTGACATACAGTATTATATTAGTTTCAAATGTACAACATAGTTTTTTGGGAGGGGAATTGTTTTGTTTTTTCCTTTGATTTTTAGAGAGAATGGAGGGGGGCATGCGGGGAGAGCCATCAATTGGTTGCCTCCAGTACATGCCCGGGGCCAAGGATTGAATCTAAAACCCAGGTATGTGCCCTTGACCGGGAATTGAACCTGAGACCCTTCAGTGCATGGGCCGATGCTCTATCTACTGAGCCACACCAGTCAGGGTGCTTTTTAAATATTTTTAAAATTTTAGTTGATGAATATGTGTATTATTTATACTTTTTTATACTTCAAAATAGTTCTGTGGTGTTTTTTTTCCAAGGAACTGGTTGGTTTAACAAAGGTATAAGGGAAAACTTTTGATTCCAATAATTCATTGTCGTTATTTCTAATGCAGTGTGACTTCAACAAGAGAAAACATGGCCTACACTGTGGAATGCCTGCGGGATGACATGTAAGCACCTGCATGTATTAGGACATCTGCTTTTTAAAAAAAGTTATTGATTTCAGAGAGAGAAAAGCATCAATTTCTTGTTCTACTTATTTATGCATTCATTGCTTGATTCAGGTTTCTGCCAAACCTATGACCTTGGCGTATTGGAATACCGCCAAAACCAACTGAGGTACCTGGCCAGGGCTAGGACATCTACTTTTAAAGAAATACTAAGCTGCTCAGTTCTAAATGTAGCATTATCTCTGAATTTGGTTTTGGGTTATGATTTGCCAAGTGCTTAAAACAGTGTACTTGCCACAAGGTTAAAGTTTAATTTGAGAGTGTTAGTTACATAGAATGGATGTTGGTTTTAAATTTTTGACTCCTAACTTGTATCTTGATGTCTTCTGTAGCGAAATTCTAATGGAGTTCCTGCTCAATGTCACCACAGCACCTGAATTTCGTCGTTGGGAGGTGGCTGCCCTTCAGTCTCAGCTGAGGATTGACAAAGCTGTGGCTCTTCAGAATCCACAGGCTCGTAAGTGCATTTTCAGATTACATCAGTTGTTTCTAAGATACTGGTTTTTTGAGAAGATGAGTTTATCGGAGGAAAAACAATGTCGCTGAAGTTTTATTCTGCTTGGGTTTGAACATGCCTTTTTCATAAATTTGTCCAGTTTTTTTTTTTTAATTAAATCTTTATTGTTCAGATTATTACATTTGTTCCTTTTTTTCCCCCCCCATAACTCCCTTCCTCCCAGTTCCCGCCCCACCCTCCGCCCCCACTCCCCACCCACTGTCCTCATCCATAGGTGCACGATTTTTGTCCAGTCTCTTCCCACATCTCCCACACCCCTTTCCCCCCCAAGAATAGTCAGTCCATTCCCTTTCTATGTCCCTGATTCTATTATAATCAACAGTTCATTCTGTTCATCAGATTATTTATTCACTTGATTCTTAGATTCACTTGTTGATAGATGCATATTTGTTGTTCATAATTTGTATCTTTACCTTTTTCTTCCTCTTCCTCTTCTTAAAGGATACCTTTCAGCATTTCATATAATCCTGGTTTGGTGGTGATGAACTCCTTTAGCTTTTCCTTATCTGTGAAGCTCTTTATCTGACCTTCAATTCTGAATGATAGCTTTGCTGGATAAAGTAATCTTGGTTGTAGGTTCTTGGTACTCATCACTTTGAATATTTCTTGCCACTCCCTTCTGGCCTGCAAAGTTTCTGTTGAGAAATCAGCTGACAGTCGTATGGGTACTCCCTTGTAGGTAACTGAGTTTCTTTCTCTTGCTGTTTTTAAGATTCTTTATCTTTTGCTCTTGGCATTTTAATTATGATGTGTCTTGGTGTGGTCCTCTTTGGATTCCTTTTGTTTGGGGTTCTCCGCGCTTCATGGACCTGTAAGTCCATTTCTTTCACCAGGTGGGGGAAGTTTTCTGTCATTATTTCTTCAAATAGGTTTTCAATATCTTGCTCTCTCTCATCTTCTGGCACCCCTATAATTCGGATGTTGGTACGCTTGAAGCTGTCCCAGAGGCTCCTTACACTATCCTCGCATTTTTGGATTCTTTTTTCAATTTGCTTTTCCGGTTGGATGTTTTTTGCTTCCTCGCATTTCAAATCATTGACTTGATTCTTGCGCTCCTCTGGTCTGCTGTCAGGCGTCTGTATAATATTCGTTATTTCAGTCCGTGTGTGCTTAATTTCTAGTTGGTTCCCCAATATAAGATCGAGGGTCTTATTAGTTTTCGTGTAGATCTCATTAAGTTTATCGGCAGCTTCTAAACAGTTCTTGAGAGACCTTAAAAGTGTGGTTCTGAACTCTATTTCTTCCATTGACAATTTTGTCCTGTTTCTTTGTCTCCGCATTTTGTTATGCTTCCTTGGTGCACCCCCTAGTGGTCTTTGTTCGCAGTCTTATAGATAAATCTTGATTGTTGTAGCTAATTCCAGGGAGGGTTTGACCTCCAGGCCAAGTGGCTATGAGAATCAGCTGTGTCAGCAGTGAGAGAACTTCTGTCCTCTAGGGAGGTGCTAATCTAGCCTTTGCCTGAGGCTATCCGGCAAATGCCTCTGTGCAGGGCTTGGGCAGGGCGGGTCGCACAGGATCAACAGGGTGGGCCGGAGAGAGCAGTTATGGCGGCTCTCAGTCCTGTCCCCAGGGGCTCTGCCTCTCTGAGTCCCAGCACCCGCTGCAAAGCTCGGAGAGAAAGCTGCACTCGCTCTGACCGAAGCCAGACAGTCCCGCTTCTCCCATTTGAGTCTGGGTCCCCAAAGACTCACCCGGATCTGGTGCTCAGAGTCTGCGACTCCCTCCCGATTGAAAACAACAACCTCGCCCTCCACCGCCAGCCCGCTCCGCGCACTCCGCACCTCAGAATTTGACTTCAGCACTGCGCCTCCTCTGAGTGTCCGTGTGCGTTTCTCTTTCCTCCTAGTTGTAGGACTTCCACTCAGCCAGCGTTCCTGTGGTTCTGGGTGGTGTCCCTTCCGTTTTTTGGTTTCACTTTTGAAGTAGTTGTTCAAAGCAGCAAACTCCGGCGTTAACCTATGCCGCCATCTTGGTTCTCTCAAATTTGTCCAGTTTTTAAAATATATTGTTTGTTCTTTTGTTTCTAAACATTTATATTGTTAATTATTTTTCATCTTTGATGATATATATTGATTATGGAAACAGGCATTTTCCTGTCCCTCTACCCCATGTTTTGTCCATTTGTTTGTTTTGCTTCCACCAAACCCAGCAGCAGTTTATTGGTGCTGCTGATGTTGTTTATTGTTATGTGTGGCTGTTACTGTTTAGCCAACCCACCTTTATTGGGTCTTTCCAAAGCAGGCTACTTAATTTTTTAAAAGTGACTTTTTTGTATTCATATTTTGTATGTGTGTAATGTTTGATTATATAATCTTGACAAGTACGACTGGAAAAATACATTTGTAAATAAGCACCACCACTTGGAAGTCACACAACTTTTGGCAGAAGCAGATGTGCAGGTAGACCACTCAGGTCTAAATAGGCTCCGTGTGGCATGGGCTTCGCTCAGCATGCAGGCCTGTCGCAGGAGACCCACTCGATTGGTGCTCTCAACTCCTGTCACCCTGCCCTACCGAGCTCACACCCTGTGGAAGTGTGTGTGGGTGCAGGTAGCCTGGGCCCACCCTACAGCCTTTCTTCAGAAGGCCCTGGAGGAAGACCAGATGGCCTCAGAGGGTGACGGAGTAGACGGACCTCAGGGTGTCTTAGACCTTTCATTGATCTGCCCCCAGAGGAAGCCGAGGCTTGTACACAGCTTGGTCCCTCCCACACACATCCAAGCGCAAAAGAAGCAGCCACAAACAGTGAATAGTGTGGTAGCTCCAAACAGGTAGCCCAAGGCCAGTTACTCGCAGCATCTGACATCAGCCTGCACCAGAAACCTGCCCAAGTGGTTCTGGGAAACCAACACAACCAGTGTTGGACTTTAGACCACACCAGAGCTCAACCCAACTAGCCACATGAACAGCACATGCAAAGGGGGATTCCAACAGGCACCAGACCCTACTGGGAACAACTCCAACTCGGAGGGGGGGGGGGGGGGGGCAGGGCGCCGCCCCTGCACAGTGACTCATACACTGTGATCGAGGTTTATCCTTATAGTCAGCCAACCTGAGGGTTAACTCCACCCATGAACAGGCCCACAGCATGTAATACTCAATTACAATAGGAAGGCGCACAAAACCCACAAGAGACATTCCTGGAGCACCTAGCTCAGGTGATCTAGAAGATGGAGCCACTGAGTCCCACAAAGCACCTACATCATAAAGCCATCATAACAAGTTGGGGAGTCATAGCAGATCTACCTAATACACAGAGACAAACAGAAAGGCAGCATGCAGACCCTCATCTCCTGTCAACTGTTGGCAATATAATGAGTGCTTGGTTCATGTTAGCTGATGTTATTGCATGGTGATACTTTGTGTCACAAAGGAGTATGATCTTTGTTACGCCCGACTTCTACCAAAGAAATACAGGGTGTCCCAAAAAAATGTATACACACTTAACAGCTAATAGCTCAATTGATGTTTCTTTCTTTTCAGATATAACCCATTGGAATTAATTATTCGAAGTGTGTATATATTGTGGGGAGATACTTTAGAGATAGAATGGTAAAATTTACAAAAGATGACTTGTGTGTACAGAGTGGCTTCTTCCCCGCTGGTAGCAGTGAGGCTCCAGTCCTCATCCTTTCTGTCTGAGCAGTTACTGTCTACTGGCAGACTTCTGCCTGCAGGTTTACATCCTCAGCCCATCTTCCCATTGCTGTGACAGTACAGTGATCCCTGTGACATGAACATCCAGTGAAAATCCTTTCACGGCTTCTAATTGTCTGTGAGAAAGCCCAGACTCTTTAACGTAGCATATGTGCTAACGTACGTGGCCTGGCCCTCGGCCTCCCTTGTTTCTTGCTCTCCCCTGCCCCTTCTAGCTGCAGTTCCCCCTTTGAATCAAATTGTCTCATATTTTATGCCGTCGTCTCTTTCTGCTGCTTGAAATGCCATTCCCAAATCACTCACCTGGCAAACACCTACTCATTCATCCCAGAGTTTACTTCTGTTAACTCCTATCTAGTTCCCACTGCCTTCCCATGTCCCTCTGCACTTTTGATGTACTATTGACATCATACCCATAATACTTGGTCTCACAGTTTTTTTTCCTTTCAATGTTTTGGTTTTCTTTTCTTTTATTGATTTCAGAGAGGAAGGAAGAGGGAGAGAGAAATAGAAAATAGGAACATCAATGATGAGAGAGAATCATTGATCAGCTGCCTCCTGCACACCCCTACTGGGGATCAAGCCCACAACCTGGGTATGTGCCCTTGATTGGAATCGAACCTGAGGCCCTTCAGTCCGCAGGCTGACACTCTATCCACTGAGCCAAACCAGCTAGGGCTCTCTCAACATTTTGAGGATAGACTCGTCTCTGTATTGCCAGCACTTGCACAGGACCTGGCATAGGAAGATTGCCCAACAGTAAGTAAATGAAAGGGACATAGCTCAAGCAAAGGCTCAAGCAGGAAGCCGGGACAGTACCAGGGCACTGGGGAGGAGTACAATTTGGTGGTAGCATTTGATCCCTGAAAGCTAGTGATAGGACCTAAGCGTCACACTCTTCTAGAGCCTCTTACCCTGACAGCTCCCTCATTATCTAGAGGGAACCTAGAAGTAAATAAAATTTAGGTTAAATGATTTGTACAAGGTCTTAGGGCAAGTCAGACTTCCTTTATACTTTCCAGATAACACCAGGTAGATAGAAAAGTATTTATGTGGATTCTAGTGTGTAAAAACGGTCATATGTATAATCTCTTACTTTTCTCAGCAGTTTCAACTGGCAAAATTTTAAAAGTTGCCATAAGATGTCCTGGCCAGTGTTTCTCAGTGGTTAGAACATCGGCCCACTCAACAAAGGGTCACGGGTTTGATTCCTGGTCAAGGGCATGTACCTGGGGTGCAGGTTTGATCCCCAGCCTAGTCAGGGCATGTGTGGAAGGCAACCAATCCATGTGTCTCTCACATTGATGTTTCTCTCTCCCTCCCCCTCCTCTTCCCATCCTCCCTTCCACTCTCTCTAAAAATCAATGGAGAAAATATTCTCAGGTGAGGATTAACAAAATAACATAAATAAAATGTTGTCGTAAGATGACCATAGCTGTATAGTCTAGTTGCTTTATAAATTCTAAATGTTGTCTTTTTTAAAATTATATATCCATAACTGCTTCTTTACTTATTTTTCAGATATCATTGAAAATCTGCATGCTGCAGCTTATCGAAATGCCTTGGCTAATTCCTTGTATTGTCCTGATTATAGGATTGGAAAAGTAACACCAGATGAGGTAATGTGGAACACATTATGTTGTAAAATGTTATTTCTTTGCCCAGCCATCATGGCTCAGGTTGAGCATCGACCTATGAACCAGGAGGTCATGGTTTGATTCCCTGTTAAGGCATATGACTGAGTTGTGGGCTCAATCCCCAGTGTGGGGTGTGCAGGAGGCAACCGACAATGATTCTTATCGTTGATATTTTATTTCTCTCTCCCTCTCCCTTCTCTGAAATCAATAAAAATATTTTTTTAAAAATAAGTAAGTAAAAATAAAATGGGCTTTTCGCATTAAACTGAACATTCATCTGCCATGTTGGGTTTATTTGCTAACTTTTTAAAAAATATGTTTTTATTGATTTTAGAGAGAGAGGAAAGGAGAGGGATATATAGAGAGAAACATTGATGAGAGAAACATTGATAGGGTGCCTCCTGCAACACAGGCCAGGCTGTTTGCTAATTGTTTTTTAAGAAATACACTTGCTTTCCCCTCCCCCCAATAAGCTTTTTAACTAAAATTGTATCAGAACAATTTTTGTATATTTTAACTTTAAAAAGTTTTTATTATAAGAGGGACTTTTTCATTACAGAAAATTCAGAAAACAATGACAAGCAAAATGAAGGAAAATGTCTCATATACCTAAAGGCAGTCAATGTGAATATGTAGGTTTATTGTCTTCTAGACCTTTTTCTGTGTGTATCATTGGGGAAATAGTCATTTAACTAAATATCTGTAGAATAGAGTATTATTCAGTCATTCATATTATTAATTGATTAGAGGCTTGGTGCACAAAAATTTGTGCACTTGGGGGGTGGGGGGGACGTCCCTCAGCCTGGCCTGGGACCCCTCGGGGAATGTCCACCTGCTGGCTTAGGTCTGCTCCCACAGGGGGATTGGGCCTAAGCTGGCAGTCAGACCTCCCTCTGGCAGCCCGGGAGCCCTCGGGGGAATGTCCACTTGCCAGCGGGGAGCAGGCCTAAGCTGCAGTCGGACATCCTTAGCACTGCTGAGGAGGTGGGAGAGGCTCCCACCACCACCGCTGTACTGGCAGCCATCAGCCTGGCTTGTGGCTGAGCAGAGCTCTGCCTGTGGGAGCACACTGACCACCAGGGGGCAGTTCCTGCTTTGAGCGTCTGCCCCCTGGTGGTCAGTGTGTGTCATAGTAACCAATCATTCTCAGTCGCTCTGCTGTTAGGGTCAATTTGCATATTACCCTTTTATTATATAGGATAGAGGCCTGGTGCACGGGTGGGAGCCAGCTGGTTTGCCCTGAAGGATGTCCCAGATCAGGGTGGGGGTCCTGCTGGGGTGCCTGGCCAACCTGGGTGAGGGGCTGAGGGCCATTTTCAGTCTGCCCACACCACCTTCAGGGTGGGGGTCCCCAATGGAGTGCCTGGCCAGTCTGGGTGAGGGGCTGATGGCTGTTTGCAGGCTGGTCACACCTCCTTCAGGGTGGGGGTCCCCGCTGGGGTGCCTGGCCAGCCTGGGTGAGGGTCTGATGGCTGTTTGCAGGCTGGCCACAGCCCCTTCAGGGTGGGGGTCCTCACTGGGGTGCCTCGCCAGCCTGGGTGAGGGGCTTAGGGCCAGTTTTAGACTGGCCACACCCCCTTCAGGATGGAGGGCCCTGCTGGGGTGCCTGGCCAGCCTGGGTGAGTGGCTATTGGCTGTTTGCAGGCTGGCCATGGCCCCCAGCCACCCAAGCTCCCAGTGGAGGCTGGCTGGAAGCAGGTATCTGGGATTTATTTATCTTCTATAATTGGAACTTTGTTGCCTTGAGCGAGGCCACAGCCGGCCAGGGCAGGCGGGAAGCTTGGCTTCCTCCAATGCCGGGGCAGCCAAGCTGCCTGCTTGCTCCAGCTCTGTGGCTGCCGGCCGCCATCTTGGTTGGGTTAATTTGCATATAGTCGCTCTGATTGGTTGGTGGGTGTGGCTTGGGGCATAGCAGAGGTGCAGTCAATTTGCATGTTTCTCTTTTATTAGATTAGATATGTGAAAATTCCATAGTGTATTGTCAGTTGAACAAAAGGCACTTTATGAACAGGATATACCAAAGGGTCCCATTTTTTAAAAAATAGTGAAGTGTGTATCTCATAGATAAATCCCAAAATGTTAGCCAAGATATCTCAAATCATTAGCATTTTTAAAATGTGTCCCTTAAAGGAAATCCTAAAGAAATTAGTGCTTGAATACTTTGAGCATGGCAGCATTCAATAGAAAAACCTCAATAGGAAAAAAAAAAAAAAGAATATGGATATCCAAGGCAACTCTGTATTTATAAACACCATTCATTTTAGAGCAGAAAAATTTGATAACTTGATTAAAAATTCAGTCTCACTACCCTAGCCTAGTGATTCTCAATATTATAACCCATTGCCAAGGAACCTGGGTAGGCAATTTCTTCTGTACCCCCACAATAAATTTTTAATACCACAGATACACTATCTGTTTATGTTCTGTATCTTTATTTGTACTCTGTATATAAAAGGAATAAGATTATTTTCTCACCCTTAAGAAGCAATTTTCATTCCCTTGAGCCATAGTGCTCCTGTTGAGAATACATGAATAAGTCTGACTTTTGTATATTAGGTCTAAAATTATACTGTAAACCAGTGATTCTCAAATCTCACTGATTCTCAGGTCACCAAGTTGTGGGGGTGGGGAGGGTAGTTTTAAATAAAGATTTTAGGATTCCACATTGAGTTCTACTGTATATCAGTTTGTGTATGAGCCTGGGAATGGGTGGGGGTGGGGAAACAGTGATAGTGTTTTTGTTTTTTAAGTCCCCCAGATAATTATTTCATCATCCAGGTTGGAAACCCTGGTATAGACAGTAACCTCATGACAAGATAGGTGAAAGAGGTACAGTAGGGTAATTCTGTTAACCCTCTGTAGAATCTTAGTAGTGGTTTAGTACTACCTGCATAAAGACAAAAGAAACCTCATATGCTGATTAAATCACATTATCTTAAAAATCATAAACCAGGTCCCATTTTTTTCAAGTTCAAACCAGGGTGTGCTCTAATTTTTTATTCTCTTTTTTAGTCTTTTTTTCCCCCCAGCAACATCTTTATTGAGGTGTAATTCACATACCCTACAGTTCACCTACTTAAAGCCTACAATTCAGTAATTTTCATTATAGTCACAGTTATGTAACCATCAACACATTAAGTTCTAGTGTTTTAAGCCAGGGGTGGGGAACCTTTTTTTCTGCCAACGGCCATTTGGATATATTATATTCATTTGCAGGCCCTACAAAATTGTCACCTTAAAAATTAGCCTGCTATGTTTGGTCAAACATTTAATTAACTCACCCTAATGCCTTGGCAGGGCCAGACCAGATTATTTTGAAGGCCTCATCCGGCCCATGGGCTGGACTCCAGTTCCCCACTCCTGTTTTAAAGAAAATCCAGGTGGTCCCTTATCATTTGTCATACAGCTTTGAAGTGAGCATTTTCCTGCTGAACTGCAGTTTTAAGTTTTTACAGCTTTGTATATATTTATACCAATATAATCTAATAAGTGTTTTTAACTTCCTCAGTTACATCACTATGTTCAGAATCATTTTACAAGTGCAAGAATGGCTTTGGTTGGACTTGGTAAGTTGGGAATTGTCTACATGTCAGTTTGCTTCTTTAAAGAGTAATCTTTTAAACTGTAATTAGGTGAACACAGGATTGAACAAAATTTGACAGCTCGGTCCTGTTTATGTCTCACAGGCAGTATATAATGAGATTTTAATTGCTAGTGTGTTTTCTTTGGAAAGCAGAATCCAGCATTTAACTTTATAAACTACTAGTTTTAAATTCATTACAGTGTTTACAAAACTTTTGACAAAGGGCAAGTTTCTCTAGGCAGAGAACTTTATACAGGTTTTTTTTTTTCTTTTTTTCTTTTTTTAGGAAGTACAGTTTAATAGAAAAATAGACAAAGGGCATGAACAAACAACTCGTGGGGAAAGTGTGTGTGGGGTGGGGGTCATTTGTCATTGTAAAAGATGGTCAGCCTCACTAATAATTAAGAAAATTTTTATCTGTGAGATTGGCAAAAATTAAAAGGTTGACCCTGTCCAATATTACCCAGAATAGGGAAATAGTAGGCACTCTCAAAAGTTGTTGGTGTGAGTATAAAATGATAGAACATTTTTGGAGGCCTATTTTAGTATATTAAAATTCTAAATGTTTATGTTTTTAGACCTAGCAGTTTTACTTTTAAGAATTTAACCTGCAGTAACACTTGATCAAGTTTACAAAATAGTTGCATGAGATTATTTGCAATATTGTTTTTTGGTTCATTTGTTTTGTAAATTATAGCTTAATTGAGGTATAATTCACATGCCATAAAATTCACCCATATTTTAAATTATAGTCAGAGTTGTGCAACTGATAACACTGTTATTTCAGATTATTTTCATCATTCCTGAAGAGAAACCCCTTACTCATTAGCAGTGACTCTTCATTCCACCTCCTCCTTGCCTCTCTGGCAACTACTAATCTTTCTGTCGATACAGAGTTAACTGTTCTGGACTCTTCACATAAATGGAATCATATTTTACATAGCCTTTTGTAACTGGCTTCTTTCACTTAGCGTAGTGTTTAAGTTCATTCATATTATAGCATGTACCAGTGTTCCCTTTTCTGGCTGAAAAATATTACATCACCATGTTTTATTTATCAATTCATCAGTTGGATATATGTGTTGCTTCTACCTTTTGGCTATTGTGAATATAAACATTTATGTATAAGGTTTTTGCTAGATGAGAATACTTTGTTTTTATTTTTTTCAATATATTTTTGTTGATTTCAGAGAGGAAAAGAGAGGGAGAGAGAGAAATAGTGATGAAAGAGAACCATTGATCAGCTGCCTCCTGCATGCCTCCTACTGGGGACCGAGACTGCACCCTGGGCATGTGCCCTGACTGGGAATTGAACCACAACCTCCTGTTTCATAGGTTGACGCTCAACCATTGAGCCACACCAGCCGGGCTAGAACACCTTGTTTTTAATTCTTTTGGGTATACTAGTATGCCTAGGAGAAAAATTGCCAGGACATGGTAACTGTGTAACCGTTTGAAGAACTACCAGACTGTTTCCCAAAGCAATTGAGCTATTTTACATTCCCACCAACAGTGCACAAGGGTTCCAATTTCTCCATATTCTCACCAGCACTTGTTATATTCTGCCTTTTGATTATGGCCATCCAAGTGGATGTGAAATCTCATTGTAGTTTTGATTTGTAGTTCACTGATGACTAATGACATCGAGCATCTTATTTTGTGTTTATTGGGCATTTGTATATCTTCTTTGAAGAAATGTCTATTCAAGTCCTTTGTCCATTTTTGTATTAGGGATTTTGTTTTGTTTTTATTGTTGAGTTGCGTGTTTGTTTTTTAAATATGTTTTTATTGATTTTTAGAGGGAGAGGGATAGAGAGATAGAAACATCAATGATGAGAGAGAATCATTGATCGACTGCCTCCTCTACACCCCACACTGGGTATTGAGCCCGCAACCCAGGCATGTGCCCTAACTAGTAATGAAACTGTGACCTCCTAGTTCATAGGTCAATGCTCAACCACTGAGCCATGCTGGATGGGCTAACCAGTGACCTCTTGGTTCATGGGTCAACACTCAACCACTGCGGCACACTGGGTGGGCTGTATGTTTTTTTATTTTTGAGTTGTAAAACTTATTTGTATATTGTGGATACTAATTCCTTACCAGATACATTATTTGCAAATTTTTTCCCATTCTGTGGGTTGTCTTTTTACTCTCTCAAAAGTGTCCTTTGATACACAGTGAATATTGTACTAATAGCCAACTATTGGAAACGTGAATGTCCATAAAGAAGGGGTTGATTGCCGAAACCGGTTTGGCTCAGTGGATAGAGCGTCAGCCTGCGTACTGAGAGGTCCCGGGTTCGATTCCGGTCAAGGGCATGTACCTGGGTTGTGGGCACATCCCCGATGGGGGATGTGCAAGAGGCAGCTGATCAATGTTTCTCTCTCATCGATGTTTCTAACTCTCTCTATCTCCCTCTCAGTGAAAAATCAATAAAATATATTTAAAAAAAAAAAAAAGAAGAGGTTGATTAAGTAAATGATTCATATAATAGAATTCTTTATAACCATGAAAGGTTTGATGTAGACAACTCACTTAGTTGTAAATTACAAAAGACAAGTTAAATATCAATATAATAAACATTTTGTAAATGAAGAAAATGAAGCTGATATTAATATATGCCTAGAAAAAATTCTAGATTAATATGTAGTAAACTGTAAATGGGTATCTGAGAGAATGGCATTTTGGGGGAGGGGACTCTTGTTTACTGTTTATTTCTGTAATATTTGAATTGTGTAATCATTTTTAAAATAGTAGATGTTTTACAATTGTGTTTTAGAAATTCTGGTTCTAGCTTGTGTTTTTTTCTGGTGAAATAGGTGTGAGTCATCCTGTTCTGAAGCAAGTTGCTGAACGGTTTCTGAACATGAGGGGTGGGCTTGGTTTATCAGGTGCTAAAGCCAGATACCGTGGAGGTGAGTGTTTGTTCGGTTAGGGTCTATATTTCGGAAGGAATCCCTCCACCCCCAGTATTATGTCAGAGTGGAATAGGCCTGATTATTTACTACCACACAGTCCTAATGTGGAAGGAAAGAATTAAATGGCTTGGGTATTGTCTATTAAACATGATTTTTGTGTGTTGGGGGAAGGGCAGAATGGCAGGGAAAGAGCAGTGGGCCTCAGAAAAGCTTCATCTTAGTGGGTTCATAATGTTGGGCACAGAATACTGAAGAATAAAACCAGTGGTGACCAAGCCACTTTCTTTTTCACCCTCTCCTGACACGGCCCAGGTGAAATTCGAGAGCAGAATGGAGACAGTCTTGTTCATGCTGCCTTTGTAGCAGAGAGTGCTGCCATAGGAAGTGCAGAAGCAAATGCATTTAGTGTTCTCCAACACGTCCTCGGCGCTGGACCACACGTCAAGCGAGGCAGCAACGCCACCAGCTCTCTGTACCAAGCTGTTGCCAAGGGGATGCACCAGCCATTTGACGTAAGTCTGCCCAGTTGCGCTCTCTCCTTTGTTTTCAAAGGCTCAGTGTTTAATGTAGTCCTGATAGTCTGTACTTAAATTTAATCTCTTAAATTTTAAGACAAACACAAAAAAATCTTTGTAAAGTTGAAGGGACAGCCAGGCTTGATTTTAGTACTTCAGTGCGTCTGTCAAATACTTACTGTATTTTCAGCCCATCCTACATGGCTGAGTGGTTGCGCATCGACCTATGAACAGTTCTGTTCCCGGGGCACATGCCAAGGTTGCAGGCTCAATCCCCAGTGGAGGATATGCAAGGGGGGAAAGCTGATCAATGATTCTCTCTCATTGGTGTTTCTGTCTCTTTCTCCCTCTCCCCTCCTCTCTGAAATCAATAAAAATATTTTTTAAAAAACCAAAAGTTACTATCTTTTCAATTATTCTAATATACTAGAAAGAAAAATACTTTAAAAGTCTGGAATTCACACTTCAGTTCCCTTTAGAATAAAGCTTTAAATGTTAAACATTCTCTAAATTCTAATTAGTCTTTTCTTCTTTTCTAAATTTTCTTCTGTCCCCTTCCATTCTATGCTACTTCCTGAATTTCACTGGTCTTTATGTTTTCCAATCAAGTATACAAGATACACACCCAAAAACTCCTCCAGCTTGAGGTTAAGTTAAAAATAATGACATTTAATCTTAGCAAAAAGTCCATGCTACTTTTTTTGTTCGTTAATCCTCACCTGAGGATATTTTTTCCATTGATTTTTAGAGAAAATGGAAAGGAGGGGGAGAGGGAGAGAGAGAAACAGCAATGTGAGTGAGACATCCATCTGTTGGGACTAGGGATCAAACCTACAGCCCAGGCACGTGCCCTTGACCGGAAATTGAATCTGAGATCCTTCTAACCATTGGCATCACCGTCCAGGGCTCCATGCTACTTTAGGAGACACCTTTTTGTGACAGTGAGGAAAGTGCTAAAGCTTTCAAAATAATAATGTTCAAATCAAGAGAACTTAAAATGTCAACAGAGTATTACTCAATGAATGCCCGTTGTTTGCCCTGGGTACTATACCTTACGTGACATTCAGAGATAAGCCTTTAAAACGTAATACATATACTCTGGTTTCTCTTCAGATTGTATAAATCTTTCACCTTTTACTAAAAAGTAACACATGCCCTGGCTGGTTTGGCTCGGTTGATAGAGCGTTGGCCCTCGGACTGAAGGTTCATGGGTTCGATTCTGGTCTAGAGCAGGTACGTTGGTTTCAAGCCCTATCCCCGGCCCTAGTCGGGGCACGTGTGAGAGGCAACCAATGGATGTCTCTCTCTCACATCAATGTTTCTCTCTGTTTCCTCCTCCCTTCTACTCAAAATATCAATGGAGAAATATCCTAGCATGAATATTAACCCCCAAAAAAGTAACACGTACTAAATTGTAGGATTAAGTATTCATAATTGCAGCAGCAGTACATGGCACAGGTAGGTTTATGCCTCAGTGTTTGGCCTAGGTTTATGCCTCAGTAAGTGTTTGGCCATTTGACATTTAACTGTGAAAATTAGAATCAGTCTTCTCCTTTTACTCTTTTATTTTTGTTTATTTGTTTTAAAGAAAATGGTAGGGAGGGAGGGAGAAAGAAACATGAATGGGAGAGAGACACATCAATTTGTTGCCTCCCACAGGGGAGGGGATTTGAACCCACAACCCTGGTAGATGCCCTTGACCAGGAATCAGACCCGAGACCCTTATGAGCACAGGCCCACACTCTTAACCACTGAACCACACCAGCCAGGGCTTTGCTTCTATGTTTAATACTTGAGTGCTAGTTTTCAAACTTTTATTAGAGAGGCCTTTTTTAAAAAAAATTTTTTGTTAATGATTTGACAGAGGAAAAAAGAGGGAAAGATAGAAACATCAATCAGAGAGAAACATCAATCGGCTGCCTCCTACACGCCCCCTTTTGGGGATCAAGCATGCAATCCCCAGCATGTGCCCTGACCACTGACCGGGAATTGAACCTGTGACTTGAGTGCTCAACCACTGAGCCACACCGGCTGGGCCAGAAGAGCTTTTTTATCCAATATGGTTTCCCAACTACAATGCCTACACAAAAGTATTTTTCTCTTAAAGAAGATTTGAAAGTTACTTGACAATGAAACCCTTGGAATCTTCTGTACAGAGCCTTAGAGTTCCCCGGAGCACAGTTTGAAAACCATTATGTTAATTTATTTCTAAATTAAATTCAGCTGCTGCTTTTTAAATTTTCCTCCAGATTTTCTTTCTCCTGGTTCATGTTCTACTCTGTTGTTATTTTTTTATATTTTAATTGGTTTTTAGAGAGAGAGAAAGGGACAGGGATAGAAACATTAATGATGAGAGCGAATCATTGATCTGCTGTCTCCTACATGCCCCCTGCTGGGGATTAAGCCTGCAGCCTGGGCATGTGCCCTTGACCAGAATCGAACCCCAGGACCTTTCAGTCCGCAGGCCAACGCTCTCTCCACTGAGCCAAACCAGCTAGGGCTACTCTGTTCTTTCTTCACCATTGTATGTTAATGATGCTTTGGGGTGGCTGGAGTTTAATCCTAGTCCAATGATTATTTATTTATTTATTTATTTTTGTTAATCCTCACCTGAGGATATTTTTTCCATTGATTTTTAGAGAATGGAAGGAGGGAGAGAAACATCTATGTGAGAGAGACACATCCAATAGTTTCCTCCTGTACTTGCCCCAACCAGGGTCGGGGATTGAGCCTGCAACTAAGGTACATGCCCTTGACCAGAATCGAACCCAGGACCCTCAATCAGAGGGCCAACACTCTAACCATTGAGAAAAACTGGCTAGGGCCAATGACAATTTAATAGAAATTCCTACTTGCACATTTGGCCAGAAACTTGACATGTGAGTAGGATAGTCTCAGAATTATAATTCGAGTGGTTGAGCGCAGTTTTTCTTATGTTCTCTCTGAGCTTTATAGGGGCTGCACCAGTGGGTCTCACTATAAAGTACGTGAGAATCACCTGGAACATTCGTTAAAAATGTGGGCCCTAGACTGTGCCTACAGGGGTCTGAGTGAGTAATCTGTGGCAGGAACCTAGAAGTCTGTGTTCTTCATAACAGCTCAGGTGACCTTTAGGCAAATGGCCCACAGGAACACTGGTAAACCCTGTGTTAGGCAATCAAGTCACCTCAAGGAGCTTACACTGTTCAGACAGCAGGAACGCTGTTGTCCAAGGCCACACTTTTTGCTGCCTTGGACACATGAATAACAGCCACCAAGCAGAAAGTTTTCCCTAACCCTTTGACTTTAGTCTCTGAAGCGAATTGGTGAAAGAAGTCAGCAACAACAGAGGGAAGAAGTCACATTTGTCTAGTGCCAAAACCCACAATCCATACCACTCAGCCACTGTGTCTATAATAATGATGTTCACAAATTCATGTTTGTGCTAATCTTGAATCATAGTCAAAATAGGTTAGAAAATACTCAGTAAAAATGAGAGTAATCAACCTGTTTTAGAAAGCTTTAAAACAGGAAAGTTAAAACCATTATTCTTCTTCCCCGGCCAGCATGGGTCAGTGGTTGAGCATCGACCTATGAACCAGGAGGTCATGGTTCGATTCCTGGTCAGGGCATATGGCGGGTTGCGGGTTCAAATCCCCATTGTGGGGCGTGCAGGAGCCAGCCAATCAATGATTCTCATCATTGATACTTTTATCTCCCTCTCCCTTCCTCTCTGAAATCAATAAAATATATATATATACATATATATTTTTTTTTTTTAATTATCATTTTGAAAGAGGTAATGCATTGGTCCTTGACAGACTGGTTAAATGAAATGCTGGTCTATTTACTTATATTGTGAAGGTACAAGTTTTTGTTTAGACAACCTTAAGGAAGTTGTGCACTGTTCTACCTGTTAGAATGATGTACAGTCGAGTTTCATTTTATTTCAGGTTTCTGCTTTTAATGCCAGTTACTCGGATTCTGGACTCTTTGGGATTTATACTATCTCGCAGGCTGCAGCTGCTGGAGATGTAAGTTGCAAACTCATCAACTCTCACAAGCTTTTAAGTTAGAATGTGGAGTGTTTGAATGCCATGACTTACGAGAGCTCTGTAACATCATTAAAGCATCTCTGCTGTGGAGGAGACTGAAACACGTACACCGGTGCTTCCAGGAAAGAGGACAGAAGCACTTCGGTGGCGTTCTGGGTCTGTTGGGAGAAGTGGCTTTGAGTTGTCTCTGGGACATCTAAATTGAGAGCTCAGGTGACACAGGGAAGGGCAATGTGTGTATTTGGGAGTCCTCAGTATACCGATTGTGTTGAAATCAGGGTTTTGTGTGGAAAAACCATGAGAGAAAACTAAAGCTCCTTATGCTCAATACTTTAAGGTGCTCCGTGCTTTAAGGTGGTTTCAAACCACCAAATGACTCGGGAAAATGGCCAAGAAAACAGGAAGAAAAAGAAGAGAAACTGGTACATTTGGAGACCAGGAAAGAACAATGAATACATTTTGATCTACCCTGGATTAACATCCCTTTAGTTACCACAGAGAGGTCTTATCGTTTTACCAAACTAGGACATCATTGGTAATAATCAGTTTTCCCCAGAATGTTGGAAGTAAATGATCATTTATATTACCAAGGAATTAATGAGAAGAAAGAAATGCAAGGTTTGTATAGGCATGTGGGGCTTGGGCTTGCAGGAAGATGAGTTGTAGTTTTAGTAGGGTTTACAATAAGAGATGAAGTTGGACAGGAAAGAAAGATTGGACCAGACATTGGAGGTAGGAAACTCTAAATGGACCCTATATGAAAAAGCAAGAGCAAGCAGGATCCAGAATACAAGTGGACATTTTAACCTTGGACTCAAAGGCTGATTTTGGAAGAAGAGGATGTCAGGAGATGAGGAAGTAATCCCTGGGAGGTAGGAGGGTAAGCGTGTGTGAGATTAAGAGAAGGGAGGAGAGTTTAAAGAAAGTAATTTGGGACAGATGAATAGCTAGAGACACACAGAATGGCAATTAGCAGCAGTGTAAATGTCTCCTTGAGATGAGTGACCACAAATTCACAGTACAGACAAGGTCTGGTTCACAGTTTTTCTTCAATAGTATGCACTAGCCTAAAGGAGAAATCGAGGAGGCAGGTAGCAGGGTGATCCCAGGTTGAAGACCTGAAAAGTAGGCAGGTTAAAAGTATGAGGAGATGGCAAGGTAGTTGGGGACATTGGCAAGAGTGATTGAGGAAATATTCTAAGATCTAGGTTAGACAGGGAAGTGAAGCCAGAGGGACCTCACAGATTGAGATAAACCAAGGAACTAGAGATCTTGACAAAGTGGAAAAATAAGGACAGGATGTTTAAAGACATAGGCCAGGGGTCTTCGAATTGAGAATTTAGTTAGGTAGGGCAAATCTAGGTGATGGCCAAGTCTCAGGTGCGGCTGTGGACATGGTCAGCTGAAATAGAAGGTCCTAGAATTTAGGTGATTAGGGGGGACATTAAGTAGCAGACCCAGAATAGTGCCAAGGTTGGGATGGAGAGAAGCGTGGGCCAGGTTTACTAATTGACTCATTCAACAAATACTTACCAAGTGCCCACCCACATCACTGGAACTTGATTCTCCTGACTCCAGCTCCCAAGTGTTGACAAGCTGTAAACTGGCAGAATGGATTCTACTTCTTAGTGAATACTAAGATAGCAGCATTAACTACATGACGCCCCAGGGGCTTATTCTCTATAGGCGATGATACACACGATGTGTGTGCTTTTCCTAAACCCTACTGCCATCCTCTGCCACTTTTGTAAGTTTTGCTACTCAGATACTATAGGTTGTACAGACAGCTGATTGATGGAACATTGGAAAGATAAAGGACACATAGTGACTTAACCCCAAATGGACACTCTGCTGTTTCTCTGCAGCTAACCTCCACCTGTGTTTTTGCCTTAGAGAAGCATTTGATTGCTGTAGAAGCTGGCACTGATTGGAGGTGACCAGGTTTTCATTGTCTGTCCTAGGTTATCAAGGCTGCCTACAACCAAGTCAAAGCTATTGCTCAAGGAAACCTTTCCAGCACAGATGTCCGGGCTGCCAAGTAAGTTTCAGGAGTAGCTGTGTTTTGTGTTTCAATTATTTGAAGGTTATATTTTTTTGTACTTATAACAGTACTGTAATGTATGCACAAAAGGAGTGCAAGATACAGAAGAATATTTAAAAGGAAAGGGAAACATGTCCGTATCCTACCACCTAGAGATATAAGTGTTAGCATTATGCTTATTTTTTTTGACCATTTTTATTTTTTTTTATTTTAAATATATTTTATTGATTTTTTTACATAGAGGAAGGGAGAGGGATAGAGAGTTAGAAACATCGATGAGGGAGAAACATCGATCAGCTGCCTCCTGCACACTCCCCACTGGGGATGTGCCCGCAACCAAGGTACATGCCCTTGACCGGAATCGAACCTGGGATCCTTTTTTTTTTTTTTTTTTTTTTTTGTCTGAGCACAATTCAACCAATAAATTGTTTATTAATGGCCAACAGCAGCAGGAGCTACATTTCCATCAATCACAGCTGTGCTTTCCTCCCACTGTCCTGGTAGCACAGGAGTCACCACAGAGCTCAGGGTAGACCAAACCTGGGATCTTAGAGTCCGCAGGCTGACGCTCTATCCACTGAGCCAAACCGGTTAGGGCACATTTTTAAACATAATTGTTAATATTGTATATATACTTATGTCCTATTTAATAGTGTGTTTATTGTAGAAATTTGAAAATTACAAACAAAAAAAGATCTTTCATTTCCAGTGATTCCTCTGTTTATAACATTATGATTCTATTCAAATTACTAAATATTTGTCATTAACAATATTGATATCTCAAAATATATTTAGTGGACACTTTCTGCGGTTGGAAATTATAAACTATAGAAGATATCTTTGGGTTTAAAACATTTGTCATTCATATTAATTTCTTGGTATAGATTCGCAACTGAGTTAAGAGGTATAAACATTATAATGAAAGGCTCTGCTTTAAAATATGTGTGTGGCCCTAGCTGATTTGGCTCAGTGGATAGAGCGTCAGCCTGTGGACTGAGGAGTCTCAGGTTGCTGGCTCAATCCCTAATAGGGGGCATGGTGTGCAGAAGGCAGCCGATCAATGATTCTCTTCTCATCATTGATGTTTCTCTCTCTCCCTCCCTCTCTGAAATCAATAAAAAAATATATAAAATATATGTGTGTGTTTATATTTTTATATTCGAAGTCACAATGTGAAAAGGTTATACCAGTTTACAATCACACCACCAGTATGTGAGTACCTGTTCCACTACAGTCATTGGCAATTTTTTTTTTCTTTACTGATGTGATAGACCTAATAAGAGGTCTAATTAAAGATTGAAATACTCATCTCCTGTTTGGTGCATCCACTGTCCTCACTGAAAGTGCAAACAGCACCTCTGACTGGGAAATTCCAGGGTCTGTCTAACTGAGAGACAGACTTTTGGCAGAGTTGGAAATGAGATTACATTTTCATACAGCAATTTAAAACATTAAACTTTGACTCCATCCATTTAGGACAATTCAAAATATGAATCCTAAAACTCAAATGGTCTCCATGATCCTAACACCTCACTGACCATCACGATTTGGCCCGTGTTTGCACTTACAGTAATTTAGGTAATTTTAAGGTCTGAAAGAAATATAGAGTTTTAAAAGAGCACTCTCGACTGTTTTCTTAGTTATCTTGGTTCAGGCTCAGATATGAGCCGCTTTACTGCTCGGCGTTTATTTCGTTCGTCACCACTTTTCATTATGTGTGTCTTTCTCTCAACTCATCAGTCAGTATTTCCAGAGATATAATGAGCAATACATCTAATTCTTTCCATCCATCTTTTCTTATGGCAAAAGTTTTACAAAGACATTGTGGCAGAGAAGAACGTGAGCAGATATGTGCAGAGTGATTTTGGTAGTCAGCTGGAAGATAATACTTTGTCAGAAGATAGTGATGGGTCTGACATTAGACCATCATGAAGGCAAAAGAGAAATGTGACAGTATCTGACAGTGAAAGTGATTCTGAAGAAGAAAGGCAGAAAAAAGACATTTTACCAGCCTTGGAGGATTATACAAATATTTCAGACATAACTGTTTAATTTGAAGACTCACAAAGTATAAGTGAAGTAACCAATTTATACCAGCACCAAATGGAAAAATACCACAAAACCTCTGATAAAACTTCATTATGGATGGACGTTACTTATCTGGATATAAAGACTTTTCTTGGTTTAATTATATTGATGGGACTAATGAAGAAACCAGAATGGAAAGGTTACTAGTCAACCGATACCTTATTTTCAAAAACTATGACTGCAAAGAGGTTTGAGAAAATACTTATATTCTTTCATCTGAACAATAATTCACAAGGAACATGTAACACAGACCATTTTTACAAACTCAGACCTCTGTTGGATCACTTTATCTCAAAATTTAAATCTTTATATGTATAAAACAGCAGTTACAACTCGTAGCAGTGACTCCATGGAGAGGATGCATCAGATTCAAGATATATAATCAGGCAAAAATAATAAAAAAGGCATTTTAGTAAGGATGCTTTGTGAAAGAGTGGCTATATTTGCAATTTCAAGATACATACAAGTGAAGGCAAAAAGTTATAACATCTGTCTTAACGGCCTTTCTTGGTTCTTGGCCTCATATTCACCATGATAATTACTACAACAGTGCGTCTACAGCTAAACTGTTATTGAAGAACAAAACAGTGGTCTGTGGAACAATCAGGAAGAATCATTCGTGGGTTGCCAGAGCTACTGTAAGAAAAGTCAGAGCTTTCAGAGAGAAGTGACATTTTGTAGAGAGGTTCCATTATTCTCACATAGAAAGATGAATGGCCAGTACATATGATATCAACCATTCCCGATGCCTCTACACGTAAATATCATCACAAAACCTGTGTGTATAGTGGATTGCAACAGATATGTAAAGAAAGTCAATCAGAGAGAAACCAAGATGGCGGCATAGGTAAACACCAGAAATTGCTGCCTCCCACAACAAATTCAAAAATACAACTAAAAGACAAAATGGACATCATCCAGAATCACAGGAAGGCTGGCTTAGTGGAAATTCTACTAGAAGGAAAGAGAAAAGCACACAGACTCAGAGAAGGTGCGGAAATAAAAGTGCAGAGGTACAGAGGCGCACGTGGAAAGGGCTGGCCACTGAGGACTGGGCTGTCTTTTTTAATCGGGAGGGAGTCTCAAGCTCCCGACTGCTCTGAACTCCAGTTCCAGGTGAGTCTCTGGGGACCCAGACTCATTCAGGGAGAAACTGGACTGTCTGGCATCGGTCGGAACTCGAGAGCGGCTTTCTCTCAGAGGTGCTTGCAGCGATTACCGGGACACTGAGACTAGAGGCCTCTTAGGGCAGGGCTGAGGATCAGCCATAGCTGTTTGCTCCGCCCTGTTGATTCCCTGAGACCCTGCCCCACCCAAGCTGTGTGCAGAGGCTTTTGCATATGAAAGGCCAGGCCCTTTGCAATCTGAAAATTACCTAACAAACTGCAGCTGGGTCAGAGAGACCCAGAACTTCCAAAAGAAGGCCCAAAGCCCACAGCAGCTTGCATTGCTTCACAGCTGGGCCTCATCTGGGCACCTCCAAACCCCAAACAAAGAAGAGGAATCTGCAGATCTCTCCATAACTCCTGCTGGGTAGCCTCAGGCAGAGGCTAAATAGCACCTCCTTAGAGATCCACGAGCCAGTGTACCCAGGGGTCAGAGTGGGACCATCCAGATTACAACTCCTCAGATCCATAAGGGACACACTCAGGGGGCAGACTCAGTGAGCACCAAAGCCCCACTGAAGCAAGTCTTGCCCCAGAAGGGTGTCTTCAGCACAGACGTTCTCCCACTGCAGACACAGCTGATTCTCACAGCCAATTGGCCTGGAGGTCAATTCCTCCCAGTGATAACTACAACAATCAAGGATTAACTACAACAAGACTGTGCACAAAGTCCACAAAGGGGTGCACCAAGAGTGTCCACCTCAAGTAATTGCGGAGGCTAAGCCACTGGGCCCTGTAGGACACCTAGCACAGAAAGCCACTCTAGCAACACAGGGAAGCATAAAAAATGTGGAGACAAAGAAACAGGTCACAAATGACAGAAATGGAGGAAAGCAAACTACTGGATATAGAGTTCAAAACCACACTTATAAGGTTTTTCAAGAATTTTCTAGAAACCGCCGATAAATTTAGTGAGACCCTCAAGAAATCTAGTGAGACCCTCAAGGATATGAACAAGGACCAACTAGAAATTAAGCATACACTGACTGAAATAAAGAACATTATACAGAGTTCCAACAGCAGACTAGAGGATCGCAAGAATCAAGTCAAAGATTTGAAATACAAAGAAGCAAAAAACACCCAACTAGAAAAGCAAAATGAAAAAAGAATCCAAAAATACGAAGTTAGTGTAAGGAGCCTCTGGGACAGCTTCAGGCGAACCAACATCCGAATTATAGGGGTGTTCTATAAAGTTTTTTTTTTAATGAGGTACAAAAATTTGGTGCTCAAAATTGCTAGAGAATGGATTACATAAAATTCAACTTAGTGTAGCACACAACCTAGCACCTCTTCCATTATATCTAGAAGAGCTCCAAATAAAGATCCGCCATTCCGATTATCAGGAAAATTAAAAGATCATGTTTTATAAAAAATAGTAACCAGCGATAAAAAAAAAATCTCACTAGGGCATGTTCTTCTAAGGGAAAGCATAGTGAAACACAATAAGAATGTAAAACTTGTTTAATACCATTGCATGTAAATATATATTATGCAATATATCACACTCAAAAAATATTTTTAAAATAAAACATATAACATATGACAAAGTACATTTAAGCTTTTTTAGATGCTTTCATTTAGTATTCAACTTGAAATAGCCGGTCAGCAGGGTGCTAAGTGTTGCCACATGAGAAGTAGGACAGTGAATTACAAGCCAGGGGAAAGCACCTGATTGGTCACTTCTGTTCCCGTTCATATTATTACTTTTGTCATACTGAACACACTAAGAAATTGCCTTTTGGGTAATAAGTGCAGCAGTTTTTATAAGGTATGGCAACATGTAGAAAATGGAATTTTGGGTTATTGATGTCAAGAATGTTTTCTGCCCTGGCTGGCTTGGCTCAGTGGATAGAGCATCGGCCTGCAGACTGAGGGGTCCCAGGTTTAATTCCGGTCAAGGGCACGTGCCCGGCTGGGACATGCAGGAGGCAGCCAATCAGTGATTCTCTTTCATCACTGATGTTTCTATCTCGCACTCCCTGAAATCAATAAAAATATATTTTAAAAAGGATGTTTGTTTTCTGCCATCTAGATAGAGTTGATACTTGTTCCTATAGGTTTCTTAATCTTTCTATAGTGAGAGAGAAAGTAAGGTATCATTGCTGAAGGGCCAAACTAATAATCTCTTGGTAAAGTTTATTGCAAGTAAAATCTCTCTTTTAATTAAGCTGACAATTTGATAAAATTGCATATCATTGTAATTATGTTTAAATGGAAGTCTTGGTACAGCATGCCAAAAAGAGGATAGTTTATTTGAGAGTTATATAACTCAGGTGCCTCATTGAACACCAGTTTCTTTCTGGGAGAATTATGAATTGGATTTTGTTTTACTTCAAATGGATGCTTTTTTGCCCACATTGAACCTGCTGGGATTGATAAGACTTATACTGTCCTTACCCACCTGCCTCTCCATTACTTCCTGCCCTCAATGAGACAAATCCCAGGACAGAAATGGGGCTGGGATTAGGGAGATAGCTACAGAATTAGCACACAACATTCTGCTTAGAGGACAGTGCCTTAAGAGCCCCTATATTTTTCTCTAATAGAAATGCCTAAAATTATCACCAAAAAAGTATCAAGAGTTATTTTACTAATCAGAACTTTAAAATAGTTTTAATTAGATCTAAGTTCTAGTCCCAAGTCAAAAGGCAATCTGCTGGGTTTTTCATATAATCTTGTATTCACAACTTTCTAAATGATAATGTAAATAATAAAGTAATTGGTGGGCTGAAGAAATAGAAGGGAAATCTTCAGCACTATAAGATGTCAAAGCTGTTAATTTGCATATTTACCAAAACACATTTGAGAGTTTGGGAACATTTTTATAAAATCGCCTTTCTCTGTACAACTGGCTTCTGAATTAAACACCTTTAATTGGACAGGAACAAGCTGAAAGCTGGGTACCTAATGTCAGTGGAGTCTTCGGAAGGTTTCCTGGATGAGATCGGGTCTCAGGCTCTCGTCGCTGGCTCCTACGTGCCACCACCCACAGTCCTTCAGCAGATCGACTCAGTAGCGGACGCCGATGTCATAAATGTAAGCAAATGAAAACTTACAGTTTAACATGAGATATGACCTTCATGATCCCCTTTCAGAAGGCATGCTTAAGCTTCCTGGGGCTGCTGTTTGGTGCCTTTCTACCTGGTGTGGAGGCAGGAGGACTCATTACCATCAGATCTGCAAATAGCTTCCTTGTCAGCTTGGGATTTATGTTTCTTCCTCATTTAACTAAATTACCGTTAGGTTAAACCATTTTAAATTGTTAAGAAAAAATCAAATATTGGCAATTTTATGATTCAAACTAATAGTCAAGTTTGGTATTTTTTCTTTTCACTCCCAAGAAGTAAACTCTGTCCTGCCAACCCTTCCTGACCCAGCATCTCGAGATTTTCTTTGTCCTCACAGTCTGAGGCATTCTCCTGCTCTGGCTATGTCTTTTTTCACATATTGTTATTTCTTACAAGATGAGTTGTTTTGAGGGCAAGGATTATGTCTTCTAGCTTCTCTTTGTAATTCCTACTATGCCTAACAAGTACGCGATCTACAGAATAAATCCAAAGGCACTGGGTTTTTCCAGTCATTTCTGTATTAAAAATAAGAATGTCAGCTGCCCTTCCATTGTAGAGGTCTGAACCTTCTCCTCAACAACAGGTCTACCATGGGGCTAGGTAAGGTAGTGACCCGGACATGATTTCACTTGGCCCCAGAGTCTGTTACCTGCTCTTCCAAATGTCTGTCCTCAATTGCCGCCACCACCATCCTTTGAAAAAAGGTGGCCTGAGATCATGTGGGGCTGATACTCATGGTATTACACTTAACGTAGCAACCACCAACTTGAAGTCGTGGTATAAAGAATACTAAAATTTGACTTCCAAGTTAATCAGTGTATTTTTATTAACTCAGGCCATTTGCCATTGTGATACAGAAACAGGAAAGCCACAGACCCGCCCAAGGCCTCCTCTGCCCTATTTTGCAATGTCGGTGAGGCTTTCCTTATCCCCTTTACCAGCTGCCCGCACATCGAGAGTCACACATGTGGCAGGTACTCCCAGGAACAGCTGAGCTTTTCCTCAAATTAAAACCATGCCAGCCCTCTCCTATAGTTCAGTTTCACTAGCGGCTGTGGCAGATTGTTGACTTAAGAGTGTCCTGTGCATAAGTAACAGAATAAATATGTTTTAAGTACTTGATAGTGCATGTTCTTATTTTAACTTTCTGCCTTTTGTTTGTTTACTTAAAGGCTGCAAAGAAGTTTGTTTCTGGCCAGAAGTCAATGGCAGCAAGTGGAAATTTGGGGCATACACCTTTTGTTGATGAGCTGTAAACCTGAAACACATTGTAGGAAAGAGCTGGACATTTTCTCAACCGAGAGCAGCAAACACATGGAAGTTCCACGTCTGTAATGTAACATTGTCTTGATTTTCAATGAGGTGAAAAATCTTAAAAAGTATAAATGCAGGTAATTGTTCCCTGCTTACCTAAAGTCAATAAAATATTCTACGTGTTTCTTGGCATTTTTCCTAATCAATTAATCAACAAGTTTTTATTTTCTGCAGACATGGTTTGGTTTGGTTTGGTCTTTGTTTTTCTTCCTTTTTTTTTTTCTTCTTCTAATTAAGAGTCCCTTCCTGGTCCTGCTTGCATGAGTGGCTGTGACCAGGTGGAAAAGGGGAGGGGAACCAGGCAGCGTGGGGAGGGGTTATCTTCACAGCATTCCATTTATACACAGAACTAAACAGACACGCAGAGTCACTATTGCGGTTAGACGTTGGCAGCATGGGAAAGGGGGGGAACAGGTTGCAAGTAGGGGTGTCATTTAAAAAAATACAGGCCCTCTCCAAAACTGGGCTGGGAGGACGTCTGTTTCAACCCAAGAGGAATCAGAAGATCAAAAGCGGTTTGGGAAGGCCAGGTGATCAGGCATGGAGGGAGGAAGGAGGCTCAGGGGGTGGGGGCCTGTTTAGCAATTAGATGAAGGGATAGTCCTCCCTGTGCTGGGATCCCCCCAGCCCTCAAGTCTGGCAGGAGAGGGACAGCCTGCAACCCCCCCACAGGCAGGTCTGGGGCTGCCAGATGCTCCAGGCAGGGGGCTGGAGGGGGCTCAGAAGGCTTTCCCTCCAGGGGGAGGGCAGCGTCCTTGACCTCGGAGCAGCTTGCTTGTAATTCATGCTTGGTCCTGTAAGCTGCTTCTTGGTGGCGTCCTTGGAGCTGGCATAGCCCATTTTGCTCTTAAGGGGTGCAGACTCAGGGCCCAGAGGTAAGCCCAGGTCCCCTTGCTCTCCTCAGTCTTATAGGCTGCGTTAGGCAGGGCGCAGCGTCCTGCAGCATCTTGACGAAGGGGGCAGAGGGCTCCTCTCCTGTCTGGCCCACAGCACCCACCAGGACCTCCTCGCCCTCTGCCCGGAGGATGTTCTTGCCTTCACTGGGGCAGGAGAGCACCGCCTTCCTGCGCTTCTTCACCTCCTCACACACCTCATGTCACTGACCACTTCGATGACGCCCTCAGCGACAGCCACACAGGCCCTGATGCTGCCGGGCCGCTGGACTGCAGACAGTGGGATAGAATAGCACGAGAAAGGATTACAACCAAGCTGAGTGGCTGTCAGTAAATACTTCCAGCCTAGTATTAGTGGCTTTTTAAAAGATGAACGCAATTAAAAATCTCTCCTTTTGGGTAAGAACAATTAAATGGGCTGGGTTTTACCCTCTTTTTTGCCTATTTGCAATAGAGTTATTTCTCTTTTTTTTTTAAGAGAAGGGAAAGGGAGAGAGAAATGATTGGCTGTCTCCTGCACGTCCCCTACTGGGGATCAGCCCACAACCCAGGAATCAACCAGCAACCTTTCAGTGCCTGGGACAACACCCAGCCAATTGGGCCAGAGCACACAGTTATTTCTGAAAAACAAATTCCCCACCAGTTGTGTGCTGTGTTCCCACTGCTTCATTTTATGTCTGCCTTACCTTCACTATGCAGAGCTTTATTTTCCCTCATTAACTACCAACCCAACATTCAAAGTAAAAGTAGGGCAGAAAAGGGGAAAAAATTCTAATATGAACAACTAACCAAAAAAAAGTCTATTTTTCCTATTAAGTAGGGCACTTTTAAATTTATAAAACAAGAGAAACTAAACATCTAAATCACAATGTGGTACTTACCTTAAAAAGTGAAATTCTCTGCTGTGTTTACACTTTCTGATTATCAAGCTGTTCATTTTCTAAAAGATGAAACATTCTTCTCACAAAGGAGGATCTTAACGATCTGAGTGATGCTATTTTGAGAATAAAATTTGTGAGACCTGTTGTGGCACCCAGGGAAGACTTGGCTATCACGTTGAAGCAGGCGTAAAGGCTTCACAACAGTTGCAAAAGAATTGGTAAGTGTGCACATATTCCTGTGAGTACAGCAAAGCTGTGCATGGTAATGCATAAAAGCCAGGAGTTTGCAGAGAAATGCTCTATAATCACAGATTTGAAAACTACTAACCAACTTCTGGTGCAGGTTGACCCTTTCCCTTTTCAACTTGGGCATAGTCTTCCAGCCAGAATGCGTCTGAGGCTGAGGAGGAGGAGGAGCTGTCCTTGTCTTGCTTCACCATTGTCCAGTAAGGGGAAGGGGCTCTCACTCCTTCCCTGTGGTCTCCGTGAACCATGACGTCACAGGTAATGTCTGTTCCTACGCTGATCGTCTGATTCTTCTTTTTGTATTCATGCCATTCTCTGGAGATCGACATGGGTCTCCTTGCAGGATGATGCCCAGTGGACCATGGGGATTTATAATACTTAAGTTTTTTATCTAAAACAACATCTTCCTTGTCATCACTGCGTGTGAAAGAGTAGCCTTTTGCCTGCTCAGTTTTCTTCGTTGTGCTGGAAATAAAAGAATAGTGAATGAATTTTTTTTTAATCTTCATTTTAAAATGGATATTTTTTCCATTGATTTCTTTTACAGAAAGTGGGAGAGAGGGAGGGGAAGAGAAAGAGAGAAACATCGATGTGAATGAGACACATCAACTGGTTGTTTCCCGCACGTGCCCGGACTGGGACCAGCCCTTCAGTGTGGGCATTTTAGCCTCATACTTAAGTTGTGCTATTCTGTGTTTATCTTTTCTTTGCTTTTGAACAGTGAATCTGTCATCCTTAGATTTCAGTATTCTGAATCTCAAACTCTATAATTAATGCTTAGTTAGAGCATAGTAGTTGTATGAGCAAATAGTTTAGAGCCCAGGCTTAAGTAACACTCCCCGGTACAAGGCCCGCCAGCTCTATCTGGCTGCTAAATTTAAACTGATTAAACATGAGTAAAATTTACAGCTCCTCATTTGCAAATCCTCACATTTCAAGAGCTTAATAGCCACATGTGGCTGCTGGCTGCTACATGGAACAGCACAGCTACAGCACCCAGCCAGATTTCTTTGAAGGTGCAGGGCTGCGGCAACGAGGGTTCAGGAAACCTGTCAGAACTTAGTAAGGACCACTCCTGCATCAGCACTGAGCTGCTCGTGTTCTACCGAACTTCTCACATATCTGGTCCTCAAAGGGTCCCTGATACTCCTGTGCTAACACAGAACAAGCTCTCAGATTAAGTGATTTGCCAGAGTTTCAAGGCTAGGTTTCCATTTTCATTCACTGACTAACTGGGCTCTCAATCACTTAAAAGTCCTGTGGTAAGTTTAGCATAACAAGATAGACCTGTCCCTGCCTTCATGGAGTTTGCATTCCCCCAGGGCAACACAGTAAGCAATTGGTTATAAGGATTATTTCATTGAAATTGGGATCAATGCTGAGGAGAGACCAGGGTACTAAGAGGCCATATCACAGGGTCCTAAGCTTGTTGCAGGCAAAGGCTCTGCAGCAAAGAGCAACAAGGTAAAAGCTGAGAGCCAAGTGGACTACAGGGGAGGAGAGCAGCACAAGTGAGGCTGGAGTGATACTGGAGCATTTATCCTAAGAACAAAGGAAGGTCTTAAAGATTTTAAGGCAGGTCACAATTCGATATGCATTGTAAAAGGATCATGCTGTGTAGAGAATAGGGAACAAGAGTAGATGCAGAGAGACAAAATAGTGGCTTTGACTGGGGTGGTGGTAGTAGCTAGAGAGAAGTGGACAAATGTGGGAGATAACTGACAAGTCTTAGTGATTATTGGGGGGAGGGGAAGACAAGGGAGATAGAAAAATCAAGTACAGCCCCAAAATTTCTGACTTGCTCGACTAAGCAGACATAGTAATAGAAGTAAAAGAACCAAGGAGATTGCCCAGCAGGTTGAGAGGAGAGAGCCAAATATTACACCTTGAGGAACTCCAAGGCTGGGTAAAAGGGGACCAAGAGAAAGTGACCAGAGGTCATAGGAGAATCAGGGGAGTGGGTATCAGAAACCAGGGGCAGGTGATGTTTCAACACGAGTGAGGTTGGGAGGTTGTAAAATGTCTAATGCTCAGAAGCCAAGCAAAATAAGATGAGAGGAGCCCATTAGAATCTGATGTGAAAATTGGGGGGGGGGGGGTGCGGGGGGGGGGGGGGAGCCTGGGAAAGGCCTCGGGCAAATGATGGGAGCAAGCCCAGACTAATGCAGGCAGAGGAGTGCCCTGTCTGGTACAGCTCTTTCAACAAGTTTGGAGTTAGGAACAGGGCGGTGGCCAGAGTGGGCAGAGAGAGGACAGTGGAGTTAAGGTGGGGTTTACTGAGATGACAGAAGCTTAAAAATGCTTAAATGTTATTGGGAAGGATCCAGAGAGCAGCTGGATAGGCAGGAAACAAATGGAATGGGATTCCCAGCACCTTTAAAGGCTGACTGGTGTGGGCATTTGGAGGCAGGGTTCCCATTGGATGGTTTAGTCTTTTTCATTAACTCCAGGTTCAACGCTCTTGTCTCTCTCTTTCTTCCTGATGCCTGTTCCTGCAGATCGTTCTTTCCATAAGGATTTAGACACCTGGGACATCGTTCTAGCAGGGTCACCAATTCCTCCTACCATGGTCCACGCAATAATTTTCACATTAAACCAAGACGCTGGGCTTCATGGACCTTGGAGAATTATGTAGTATAACAAAGATTTCCAAAAATGAACTACTTACCATGTTACTGGGAATTTGGTCTCAGGGATTAAATCATATATGTCTTGCCATTCTTGGGGTATGTCAATAAATTCTCGGTAAACCTCGATTTGCAGCACTGTTCCTGTGGTGATGCATTGCAAAAGCTTTAAAAATTCCCGAAGAGTATATCCTAACACATTGGCCTGGCCAACACTAATCAGAACATCACCTAAAGAGGGGGGGAGATTAGCAGCGAAATTAATGGTTGAAAGGAAATATTCCATTTCTGTCTTTATTGTGAAGTGTTTCCTTTTATGGGTTCATATTGCTGGTTCATTTTTGAACCAAAACCAAGCTTCAGTCTTTATTTTTATTTTGTTTTGTTGTTAATCCTCATCCAAGGATATTTTTTTCCATTGATTTTTAGAGAGTGGAAGGAAGAGAGAGAGAGAGGGAGGGGGGGAGGGAGAGAGAGAGAGAGAGAGAGAGAGAGAGAGAGAGAGAGAGAGAGAGAGAGAGAAATATCAATGTGAGAGAAATATATTGGTTGATATAGTCCACACCCCAACTAGAACCAGGGACAAAGCCCACAACTTGGGCATGTGCCCTGACTGGGAATTGAACCGGGGGCCTTTTGGTGCGTGGGACAACACTCAACCAACTGATCCATAATGGCCAGGGCAGACCAGTCTTTATTTAATAAAAGCGACCACCTCAGTGACATAAGTGTCCTTTGCATAATAACAAATGCATGCAAGATGTTCCTTACAGCAGTGCAATGGTAGGTAATATGTTTTCAAAGCATTTCTGACAGAAGCTACACCATATATAATTGAAGCATCCTTTAGGATTCTAAAAATGTGTTTCAAATAAAATGAATGGCTATTACTCATTATTTTTATAGATATATTTTTTATTGCCCTAGCTGGTTTGGCTCAGTAGATAGACTGTCGGCCTGCAGACTGAAGTGTCCTGGGTTTGATTCCAGTCCCCTGCAGCATCGGTCCCCAGTAGGAGGCGTGCAGGAGGCAGCCTATCAATGATTCTCTTTCATCATTGACTAGAGGCCTGGTGCAAGAAATTCATGCATGGGTAGGGTCCCTAGGCCTGGCCGGAGAAAAGGGCCGATTGGGGCCTTCTGGCTGCTGACCGGAGCCTTCCTTCTGACTAACCAACTGGGGCCTTCCTTCGTTCTGCAACACCCCTGGGGTCAGCGCACATCATAGCGAGCGATCAAACTCCCGGTTTCCCAGTCCAACTCCCGAGGGGACATTTTGCATATTAGCCTTTTATATATAGAGAGGTTTCTATCCCTCCCTCTCCCCTGAAATCAATAAAAATATATTTATATATTTTTAAAATATAAAAAATATTTATATTTTTATAAATATACTAGAGGCCCGATGCACAAAAATTTGCACACTCGGGGGGGAGGGGAGTCCCTCAGCCCGGCCTGTGCGCTCTCTCAGTCTGGGACCCCTCGGAGGATGACCACCTGCTGGCTTAGGCCCACTCCCTAGGGGATTGGGCCTAAGCTGGCAGTCAGACCTCCCTCTGGCAGGCCAGGAGCCCTCAGGGGATGTCCACTTGCCAGCGGGGAACAGGCCTAAGCTGCAGTCGGACATCCTTAGCGCTACTAAGGAGGCGGGAGAGGCTCCCACCACCACTGCTGTACTGGCAGCCGTCAGCCTGGCTTATGGCTGAGCAGAGCTCCCCCTGTGGGAGCACACTGACCACCAGAGGGCAGCTCCTGCATTGAGAGTGTGCCCCCTGGTGGTCAGTGTGTATCATAGTGACCAGTCATTCCCAGTGGTTCTGCTGTTAGGGTCAATTTGCATATTACCCTTTTATAATATAGGAGTGCCTGGCCAGCCTGGGTGAGGGGCTGATGGCTGTTTGCAGGCTGGCCACAGCCCCTTTAGTTTGGGGGTTCCCAATGGGGTGCCTGGCCATCTTGGGTGAGGGGCTGAGGGCCATTTGCAGGCTGGCTACACCCCCCAGCGGGGACCCTCACCCCATTAGGGTGTGGCCAGCCTGGGTGAGGGGCTGATGGCTGTTTGCAGGCTGGTCATGGCCCCCAGCCACCCAAGCTCCCAGTGGAGGCTGGCTGGAAGCAGGTATTTGGGATTTAATTTGTCTTCTATAATTGAAACTTTGGTTGCCATGAGCAGAGGCCACAGCCGGCTCAGGGCAGGCGGGAAGCTTGGCTTCCTCCATTGCTGGGGCAACCAAGCCTCCTGTTTGCTCCAGCTCTGTGGCTGCCGGCCGCCATCTTGGTTGGGTTAATTTGCATATAGTCACTCTGATTGGCTGGTGGGCATGGCTTGAGGTGTAGCGAAGGTATGGTCAAGTAGCATCTTTGTCTTTTATTAGTGTAGATTTTTATATTGATTTCAGAGAGGAAGGGAGAGAGAGAGAGATAAAAACATCATTGATGAGAGAGAATCATTGATCAGCTGCCTCCTGCACGTCCCACACTGAGGATCAAGCCCTCAACCCAGGCATGTGCCCTGACTGTGGAAATCGAATTATGACCTCCTGGTTCATAGGTCAATGCTCAACTGCTGAGCCACACTGTCCAGGCCTGTTACTCCTAAAGAAAACGCCACTTCCACTAAGTGATGAATGAACGGCCTACTTTGTAGTATGCCTGCCTGGCAATTTACAGTGCCCTCCACAGTAAGTTGACTATATTAAATAATTCTGCATGAAACCTTGGGAAATTAGTATGCTTTAATTAAGATTAAGATGTGTACACAGAGAATATGTTGGTTCAAAGGGATTTGGCAGCAGGTCCCTATTCAGAGCACTGCTGGACAGGGAGGAAAGTGTGATGCTCAACTAGGGAGCTTCTGAATCCGCAGCAAATGGGAAGAGAACCACATCTTGACAGAAAGCCCCTGGGCCCCAAACTGGATGCTAAAAAGACCAATTATTCATGTGCATCCACTTCCCTACCACCAGCAGCTAGGGCAGGGGCATATAAACTAGACCCAGCCACAGGGCACTCCCACCTGGGCCCCCAAACCTGGAGCAGGAGATGCAGAGAGGTGGAAGGAGTACCCCACTTTCCAGGGCAATTGTACACGGCCCTGTGTTCTCACCACTTCTCAAGCCTGGTTCTCCAGCCTTTCTGGCAATTCTGTCGGATTCGATGTTCTAAATTCAGTGCCTTAACAGAATTGTTCTGTTGCTTGCAATGAAGATCCCTGACTGCTACAAGGGTATTCAGTAAGAGAGGAAGAAATACAGAGAAACTGCTTCTTAGAACACACTCACATGGGTAAAATCTTAGTCTTCAGATCTAACTAGCACTAACATTCTGCCAAATGGTAATGGAGACTTTAAAACTAACATCAGATGAAGTGACTTCAGTGAAGTCCCAAAGGATGTGTTCACCTCTCTGAGTGTGGGACACTAGCAAACCCTCAATCACCCTCATTCCATTCAGCTGAGGCCCAACCTCAGCGGACAAGCTCGAGATGAAGTGCCTTCCCTGACTCTGCATCCCACGGGCTGGAGAATGGGGCAGTGTGCTGGCCCCAAAGGACGCTACCAAGGGATGCCCAGGTCATATTTCCAAGGTGCTAGATTCTATCAGAAACAAACACTTCCACCACGCTTTTGGCTTTTGGCTCAGAGGAGGCTCAGCTGCAATTCCCTCCAGACACCTGAATCTGGGTTCATGTGACACCATTCCCCCAAAGTTCAGCTCCAATGAGATCAAAGTCATATATCTGAACTACACTGGTGGGAAAGTCAGTGCCATGTCTGACCTGGACCCCAAAATCGGCCCCCTGGGTCTGTCTCCAAAAAAGGTTGGTGATGACATCGCCAAAGCAACAGGCGATTGGAAGGGTCTGAGGATTACAGTGGAACTGACCATTCAGAACAGACTCAGACTGAGGTAGTGCCTTCTGCCTCTGCCCTGGTCATCAAAGCCCTCAAAGAACCGCCAGAAACAGGAAGAAACAAACAAACTACTAGTAAGCACAGTGGAAATACACTTTTGATGAGATAGCCCAGCAGATGGGTCAATCTTTAGCTAGAGAACTCTCTGAACCCATTAAAGGGATCCGGCAGCCCTAGCCGGTTTTGCTCAGTGGTTAGAGTGTGCCCATGGCCTGAAGGGTTGCGGGTTCGATTCCAGGCAAAGGCACGTACCTCGATTGCAGGCTCAATCCCTGGCCTATACAGGAGGCAATCAATGATGTGTGTGTCTCTCCCCCTTCTTCCACTCTCTAAAAAATATCCTCCAGCAGGATTAACAGCAAGGGGACTGCCCAGTCTGTGGGCTGCAGTGCTGATGGCTGCTACCCTCATGACATCGGCAGTGGTACAGTGGAATGCCCAACTCATTAAGAACTACAACGAAAAAGCATTTTAATTACAGTTCCGCGTATTAAAGAAAATGAGCACTTAGAAGGGCGAAGGAAACTCTCCATTTCGGTCTTTAACGTTGCTGAGAGGTTCCAAGATGGCTGCAGGGTAGCTGGAAGCTGCTCCCACTTGCTCGCAGCCCCAAACCAGACTTACAGCTCAATTACAGAGCACTCAACCTTACACGCGATTGAAGACTAGCTGACCTGAAGTTCAGGAAAAGCCACACAAGCCTGGTGAGAAGGGCAGAGCGCAGGAGCGGAGGAGCTGAGAAGGGAGGCACTGGGATGCGGGACCCCCTCCCCTGGGAGTGTGGGGTCTAACCTCGCATGGAGATCCCCAACTCAGAGCCACAGAGACGGGAAAGGAGCCTGCGTGGTGTTGGGCGGTGGGCGTCAGTGGGGAGTCAGTGCTGGGGAGGCTCACACTGCACCCTCCAGGAAAGAGCTCCAGCTCCCAAAGTGGCAGCACCCGCCTGGGGCCTTCACTCCGACTCTGTTGGCTGGAGACCACGCTGCTGGACTCGGCCCTGTGGGGTCTGCCAGTTACACCCAGCAGGGACGTGGAGGGGCCCCAGATTTCTTGGCAGGCTCCTGGCAGAGACCCAGACAGTGATTAAACTGTGTGGCCTGGGAAAGAGAAAAAGTCTCCCCAGCCAGGAGCACAGGCTGACACTCCTCCCGCGGCCTGTGGAGCCACTGGGCCTGCCCTCCCAGCATGGTTCACAGTGTGTGTGTGTGGGGGGGGGGGGGCGAGGGGGCCCACACAGAGCTAGGATGCTGGACAGCATCGGCCAGGGAGGGGCCTGTCCAGGAGCCAGGAGGGCGGGTGCAGCTGGATGATGGCATTACAGGGAGGCAAACCCAGGCCCCCCTGCGAGTTCAGCCCGCTGCCCCCTGAAGGAGTAATAATTAAAATGGCAAAGTTTAAAGTCAAATAGAGAAGCGTAAAGGCAGCAAGACACAGTTAGTTACCTATAAGAGAGGTTCCATAAGGTGGTCAGTTGATTTCTCAACAGAAACACTTCAGACCAGAGGGCATGGGCATGAAGTATTGAAAAAAAGAGAAGCAAGAAAAAAAAGAAAAGAAAAGGAAAAGAAAAGAAAAGAAAAGAAAAAAAAGAAAAGAAAAGAAAAGAAAAAAGAAAGAAAGAAAAGAAAGAAAGGAGGGAAGGAAGGAAGGGAACGAGGGAGGGAGGAAGGGGGCCTACACTCTATCCATCAAGGCTGTCATTTAAAATTGAAGATGAAATAAAGAACTTCCCAAATGTAAAATGGCTAAAGGAATTCATTACCACCAAACCAGTATTGCAAGAAATGTTAAAGGGACTGCTTTAAAAAGAAAAGGAAAAGGAGAGAGAGGGGAGCATAGGTATAAAGAAAAAATAACAACAAATAAATGCCCATCAATAATAACTTTAAATACAAAATGATTAAATTATCCAATCAAAAGACACAGGGTAGCCGAATGGATAAAAAAACATGACCCATGTATATGCTGTCTCCAAGAGACCCACTGAAGTACAAATGATTCACAAAGAATGAAAGTGAAGGGATAGATAATATATTCTAAGCAACTGGAAATTTTAAAAAGCTGGAGTAGCAATACTCATATCTGACAAAATAGATGTCAAAACAAAAGCCATAAAAAGAGACAAAGAAATTCACTACATAATGCTAAAGGAATCGACCCAATGAGAGGGTATAACCCTTGTAAATATAGACTGAGTGGCCAAATGATTATGACCACCCCATCATTACTTCGTTGGGCCACCTTTTGCCTTCAATACTGTGGCAATTCTTCTTGGCATTGACTCCACGAGATGTTGAAAGGTGATGCGAGGAATCTGACCCCATGCCTGATGAATAGCACTGTCCAGTTCTGTGAGAGTTGATGTTTGTGGAATCAGCTGCCTGATGGCTCTTTTAACTTCGTCCCACAAATGCTCCCTTGGATTGAGATCTGGTGATTGTGGGGGTCACCTAAGCAAGATAAAGTCTCCCTCGTGTTCTTGAAACCACTCCTGCACAATACCAGCACCGTGGCATGGCGCATTGTCTTGTTGGAAGAAGCCATCTCCATTGGGATACGCCATCAACATGATAGGATGAACTTGATCAGCAATGATACTTAGGTATGTTGTGCTATTCAGACGTTGTTCCACACAAATTAAAGGGCCCAAATCATGCCAGGAAAACATGCCCCAAACCATAACACTGCCCCCACCAGCTTGAAGGGTTGTATTCATGCATGTGGGGTACATGCTTTCATGCTGTTTCCGCCAAATTCTCACTCTGCCATTTGCATGATGCAACTGGAAACGTGATTCATCGGACCACGTGACTTTTTTCCAATGCTCGACTGTCCAATTCTTGTGTTCCTGTGCGAATTGGAGACGTTTTATCTTGGTAACTGCAGATAGCAAAGGTGTTTGAACAGGCCTTTGGCTGTTTTGCTGATGCTTGCTCCATGGCTCCGAGTGCCAACAATCATCCCACGTTCAAAGGCTGTTAAATTGCGTTGTTTACCCATATCTTCAGAAAAAAATCACTTCTACTGTCGTGGTAAACAACCTGCTTCCCTATTTATAATGGTCTGGCCCTCTAGCAAATTAAGCGCGAAATTATAGCTAATTTGCCTGCAAACGTCAGGTGGTCATAATAATCTGGCCACTCAGTGTAAATGTACCCAATATAGGCGCTCCTAAATATATAAAGAAAATCTTGATGAACATCAAGAGAGAGATCAATAGCAATGCAATAATAGTAAGGGATTTTAATGCCCCACTGTCTTCAATGGATAGATCTTCCAGACAATAACCAAAAAGGAAACAGGAACCTTAAATGATATATTAGATTGGATGGATTTCATTGATATTACAAAACATTTTATCCCAAAGCAGCAAAATATATTCTTCTCAAGTACACATAGAAGATTCTCAAAGACAGATCACATGTTAGGACACAAAATAAGTCTTAACAAATTCAAGAAGATTGAAATGAAATCAAGCATCTTCTCAGATCACAATGGCATGAAACTAGAAATCAACTACAATAAAAAAAAATCTAGCCCTAACCGGTTTGGCTCAGTGGATAGAGCATCGGCCTGCGGACCGAAGTGTCCCAGGTTCGATTCCAGTCAAGGGCATATACCTTGGTTGCGGGCACATCCCCAGTGGCGGGTGTGCAGGAGGCAGCTGATTGATGTTTCTCTCATCGATGTTTCTAACTCTCTATCCCTCTTCCTTGCTCTCTGTAAAAAAATCAGTAAAATATACTTTTTTAAAAAATCTAAAAAACATTCAAACAGATGGAGGCTAAATAGCATGTTATTAAACAATTAATGGGTTACCAATGAGAGAAAGGAAAAAATAAAAAATTACCTGGAAACAAATGAAAATGAACACACAACAACCCAAAATCTATGGGACACAGCAAAAGCAGTCCTGAGAGGGAAGTTCGTAGCATTACAGGCCTACCTCAAGAAGCAAGGAAAGTCTCAAATAAACTAACCCTACACCTAAAAGAACTACAAAAAGAACAAAAAACAAAGCCAAACAGAAGTAGAAGGAAGGAAATAAGATCAAAGCAAAAATAAATGACATAGAGACTTTAAAAAGAAATACAAGTGACCAATGAAACCTACAGCTCCTTTTTTGAAATGATAAACAACATTGAAAAGCCTCCAGCAGTTCTCAACCTTCCCGATGCCGCGGCCCTTTAATACAGCTCCTCATAGTGTGGTGACCCCCAATGTCATTGTTACAAATTGAACATAATTAAAGCATAGCGATTAATCACAAAAACAATATGTAATTATATGTGTGTTTTCCAATGGTCTTAGGCGACCCCTGTGAAAGGGTCATTTGATCCCCAAAGGGGTCACGACCCACAGGTTGAGAACCGCTGCTTTAACCAGAAATAAAATCCAAAATGAAAGAGAAGTAACCACAACCATCACACAAATACAAAGGACTGTGAGAAAATACTATGACCAACTATATGCCAACAAGTTGAACAACCTGGGCAAAATGGACAATTGCCTAGAAACATATAATCTTCCAAAATTGAAGCAGTAACTTTAAAAATCCCAGAAAAGAAAAGTCCTGGACTGGATGTTTTCACAGGTGAATTCTGTCAAACATTCAAAGAACTAACACCTATTCTCTTCAAATTATTCCAAAAAGTTAAAGAAGAGGGAAGATTTCCAAGCTTTTCTTATGAGGCCAGAATTATTCTAATTCTGAAACCAAATACAGACTCTGCAAAGAAAGAAAACGGTAAGCCAATACCCTTGATGAATACAGATGCTAAAATCCTCAAAAAAAATTATTAGCAAACTGGATCCATTAGTACATTACAAAGATCATAGCCCAGGTCGCTTTTGTTCAGTGGTTCGAGCATGTACCTTGGTTACAGGCTGGATCCCTGGCCCCATCGGCATGTGTGGACAGCAACTAATCAATGCGTCTCTCTCACATATATGTTTTCCTCTCTCTTTCTCCCCCCCCCCATCCCTTCCCGCCACTCTCTCTAAAATAGAAAAAATCAATAGAAAAAAATATCCATGGGTGAGGATTTTTTAAAAAGATCATATACCATGATCGAGTGGGATTTATTCTGGAGATACAAGGCTGGCACAATATCCCCAAATCAGTACACGTGATACATCACATAAACAAAAGATAAAAATCACTTGATCTTATCAGTGGATGCAGAGAGAGCATTGAATAAAATTCATCACCCATTTATGATAAAATTCTCAGCAAAGTGGGAATAGAGGGATCAGACCTCAACAAAATAAAGGACATATATGACAAACCTACAGCCAACATAATACTCAATGGACAAAAACAAAAAGTGTGTCCCCTGAGCAAGCCAGGGATATCTTACTTTCACCACTCTTATTCAACATAGTGCTGGAAGTCCTACCCACAGCGATCAGACAAGAAGAAATAGCCATCTGTTTGGCTCAGTGGATTGAACGTCATCCCATGTCACCAACAGGTCACCGATTCAATTCCCAGATTGCAGGCTCAAGCCCCAATGGGGAGCGTGCAAGAAACAGCTAATCAATGTTTCTCTCTAATCAATGTTTCTATCTCTTCTCTCTCTCTAAATATATCAATAAAAATATATATTAAAAAATAGAAATGAAAGGCATCCAAATTAGAAAGGAGGATGTAAAACTGATATTATTCACAGATGACATGATATTGTACAAGAGAAAACCCTAAAGACTCCACCAAAAACCTACTATATGTAATAAATGAATTTGGCAAAGTAGCAGGATGCAAACCTAATATTCAGAAATTGGTGGCACTTTTACACACCAATAATGAATATCAGAAAAAAGAAACTAGACCACCAACTTAACCATACACAAGAATAAACTAAAAATGAATACATGACTTAAAATTGGAAAACCATAAAAATCCTAGAAGAAACCATAGGCAGCTAAATATCAGACATCTCTCATAGCAATATGTTTATAGATACATATCCTACAGTAAAGGAAACTAAGGAGAAAATAAACAAATGGGACTACATCAAAACAAAAAGCTTCTGGCCGAAACCGGTTTGGCTCAGTGGATAGAGTGTCGGCCTGCAGACTGAAAGGTCCCAGGTTCGATTCCGGTCAAGGGCATGTATCTGGGTTGCGGGCACATCCCCAGTAGGAGATGTGCAGGAGGCAGCTGATTGATGTTTCTAACTATCTCTCTCCCTTCCTCTCTGTAAAAAAATCAATAAAATATATTTTAAAAATAAAAAAAAATAAATAAAAAGCTTCTGCACAGCAAAAGAAACCATCAACAAAATGAAAAGGGAGCCCACTGTATGGGAAACATATTTGGCAATGATACATCTAATAAAGGGTTAATATTCAAAATATATAAGGAACTCATACAACTTAACAAAAGGAAGACAAACAATCCAATTTAAAAATGGGCAAAGGAACTAAATAAACACTTCTCCAAAGAGGACATACAGATGGCCAAGAGACATATGCAAAAATGCTCGAAGTCATTAATCATCAGAGAAATGCAATTAAAATGACAATGAGGTCTCACCTCACGCCTGTCAGAATGGCTACTATCAACAAATCAATAAATGACAAGTGCTGGCGAGGATGTGAAGAAAAGGGAACCCTAGTGCACTGCTCCTGTGAATGAAGACTGGTGCAGCCATTATGGAAAACAGTATGAAGTTTCTTCGAAAAATTAAATTTGGAACTGTCATTTGATCCAGTCATCCCACTTCTAGGAATATATCCTAAGAAACCCAAAATACCAATCAGAAAGAATGTATGCACCTCTATGTTCATAGCAGCACAATTCACAATAGCTAAGGTTTGGAAACAGCCCAAGTACCCATCAGTAGATGAGTGGATAAAAAGGCTGTGGTACATTTACACCAAGGAATACTATGTACCAGTAAAAAGAAGGGTCTATCTCCCTTTGAGACAGCATGGAGGGACCTGGGGAGTATTATGCTAAGTGAAATAAGTCAGTCAGAGAAAGACAAATATCACATGATCTCACTCATATGTGCAATCTAAGTAACAAAATAAACTGATGAACAGAGTTGATCTAGAGTCATGGAAGCATGGAACAGAGTGTGAAGTCTCAGAGGGAAGGTGGGAGAGGGTGAGTGGGTGGGAAGAGATCAACCAAAGAAATTGTATGCATATATGCATACCTCATGGACACAAACAATAGGGTGGTGAAGGGCTGGGATTGGGGGGCTGGGGCGGGCTGGAAGGGTCAACAGGGGAGAAGAGGGACATATGTAATACTTTCAACAATAAAGGGTTTCTTTAAGTAATGAAGTAAAAATAACAAAGCACTTTGCAATAAAACAAGGCTTCTTTCCCCCAGCTGCCTGCAAATTGTGCACTGAGCACCTGCCCCCTGGTGGTCAGTGCACGTCATAGCTACCAGTCAGCCAGTCACTTAGGCTTTTATATATATAGACTAGAGGCCCGGTGCACAAAAATTTGTGTACTCGGGGGGGAAGGGGGGGTCCCTCAGCCTGGCCTGTGCCCTCTTGCAGTCTGGGACCCCTCGGGAGATAACGACCTGCTGGCTTAGGCCTGCTCCCGGGTGGCAGAGGGCAGGCCCAATCCCTAGGTGCAGGCCCTGGTCAGGCTCAGAGCAGGGTCGATGGGGAGGTTGCGGCGCCACCCCCTGTCATGCACAGAGCAGGGCCAATCAGGGGGTTGGGGTGCTGCCCCCGGTCACGCACAGAGCCACAGGGCAATCAGCGGGTTTGGGCACTGCCCCCTGTCACGTTGATCCCGGTGCCGGGAGGCATATTACCCTTTTACTATATAGGATAGAGGCCTGGTGCATGGGTGGGGGCTGGCTGGTTTGCCCTGAAGGGTGTCCTGGATCAGGGGGGGGTCCCCACTGGGGTGCCTGGCCAGCCTGAATGAGGGGATGATGGCTGTTTGCAGCTGGTCACACACCCTTCAGTGTGGGGGTCCCCACTGGGGTGCCTGGCCAGTCTGGGTGAGGGGCTGAGGGCTGTTTTCAGGCTGGTTGGTGACTGAAACTCCCAACCACTCCTTTTTTTCTTTTTTCTTTTTTTATTCTGGGCCAGCTTTAGCTCTGGCTCCAGCCCTGAGGCCTCTGCTGCTGAAAGCAGGTATCTGGTTTGTTTGGGTTCTATAATCTCGAAACACTGTATCAACTCCAGCTCTGAGATCCCGGCCGGCTAAAAGCTGGTTTCTGGGGTTTTGTTTAGCTTCTATATTTGTTACAATGTTTCAAACTGTAAGGTCAGAGGCTGGCAAAGCAGGCGGGGAACGTTGGAGTCCTTCATCACTGAAGCAAGCAAGCCTCATGTTCAGTTTAAGCTGCCTGGCTGCTGGCCGCCATCTTGGCTGGAAGTTAATTTGCATATCGCCCTGATTAGCCAATGGGAAGGGTAGCGGATGTATGCTAATTACCATGTTTCTCTTTTATTAGATAGGATAGGAAATGAGCAAAGGGAAGGCCAGATATTTTGGGCATGTCATTTGGGCAGCTTCACCAGGAAGCTACAACTTTATATTCCCCAGGGGTCCAACAAAGGGGAGATAGATGCATGCCCAATAAAGTTGGGGGGACTGTGCTCGCTTCGGCAGCACATATACTAAAATTGGAATGATACAGAGAAGATTAGCATGGCCCCTGCGCAAGGATGACATGCAAACTCGTGAAGCGTTCCATATTTAAAAAAAAAAATGTTGGGGGGACTAGCAAAGGTGCTTACTGTCAATCACACCGGGGGAGAGAGGTGGTTGGCCAGAATGGGTGTGGCCACTGCAAGCACAGGAAGGTTTGGAATATTTAATCCCCTGAACAAAGAAATTTGCTTTCTTGTGTTCTTACTGTTCTCAGGACTCTTGGGACTTGTGTGACTCTGAGTTTATGGGGCTCACTTGCCATTCACCCACATGACCCACAGCCATGTGGACCCTACCCACAATGCATAAATGGACTGCAGCCAGCCTGATGCTCAACTGGACCCAGCTCCAATATGGAGAGGAAACTCTGGACACTAGCTTTGCTTCTAGCTCTACTGAAACCCCAGCTACATGTCTTCCGTGACTGGACCAAGGGAAATGGGACTTTGGAAACCCAGGGGTATAATTACAGGAAAATAAAAATCACTCAGTCTCCCCGTGCCAAGTCTCAAAAATTCTTTTTCTCAAGATATCGTAAGGACTCCACCCCCAGCACCCAGTGGGGAAAAGGAGCCCCCACTACATCCAATAATGAAGCCACTACTAAAATATAGATTTTCCTCCACCTCTCCCAACTAGGCTGTAAGTTCCATACGCTACATTTGGTGTGAGGCCACATCTGTCTGGCTCACCGTTATATCCCAGTGCCTAGCAGGATGCCTGCACACAGTAGGCATTCAGGGAATGATAAATGAATGTGGACTGGTAAGAATGGTAGTGAGTATATGACCTGTATTTACTTTCAAAGCTATGTATTTTAATTTCTTAAGACTCTGGGTATCAGAGTCGGCTAAAGATAGCCTGGCCAAAAGAGATTTAAAGTTTAGCCAGAATAAGCTAACACTAAACTAAATTAGGAAATCAAGATGAAACCCCAAAATGAAAGACCAGAGGGGAAAAATGTAAAGTACGTGGTTGAGAATGGGTCTGGAAAGTAATGAAGCCAAAGAAATAGCAGGTTTCTAGGACTATCACCTCTAAAAACTTCAATCATTGTCAAAGGGAATGAATTGCAGTCTTTGAAGCCTAGACCCTGAGGAGAAGTGGCTGAATTGCCCTGAAGAGAACTGGGACACGACTTCCTCCGTGTGAAATCTCATTTCTAAGCAAAGGTAGGGGCTTCCTAGGCAGACACCTCTAACCGCTCAGCCCTGTGTATGAAGTGTCTTCATTTCTCTAAGCCTCTATATTTCATAACCTACCTTCCAGGAGTGTTGTAAAAATAAACGATAAGCGTCTCTAGACGCAAGCGGCAGACCTTTTTAAATTAAATTCAAAATATTGTGGCAGTTAACTGGTTAAATTAGATAATGCAGAAACACTTTGTACAATACCAAGGACAAATACTCAATTATTATTCATTTATTAAGCACAGACATAATCAATGTGCCAGTACTGAAGCTAAGTCCTGGATTTCAAAGATGAATTCCAGACTGACTTCAAGGACTCCACTAACTGTAGCCCAACATGAGATTCTGTTTGTGAGCATGAAAACACTCCTAGCCCACTCCAGGGAGTGTACACCCTGGTCATCACCAGCAGCTGTCACCTGACCCCAGAGGAGCTGAGGGGAACAGTAGAGCTCGTAGGCTCTGTGCTGGCGTGCCGTCAGTCTGCAAAGTCCAGACTCTCTGCAGTTTGTTCCAGCCCCAAAGAGTGATGCATGGAGAAAATGTTTTGCATTTTAAGGTGAAGTAAACTGTTTTGAAATAGCACATTTATATACTTTCTTTTTTAATCCACTGCTGCTAACCTGAGTCGCAGTTAGAATTACCCAAGGAGCGTTTACACCCTGAACTGCCAGCTGCCCGCCCTGGCTGGTGTGGCTTGGTTGGTTGGCATCGTCTTATGCACAGAGGGGTTGCTGATTTGGTTCCTGGTCAGGGCACGCCAAGTTTGCAGGCTCCATCCCTGGTAAAGGGCATGCAGGAGGCAGCAATTGATGTTTCCATCTCTCACATTGATGCTTCTCTCTCCCCCTTCCTTTCTCATAAAAATCAATACAGATATTTAAAAACAAATAAACCGAAAAAAACACATGCATTCCCTTGTCCCTAGCCCCAAACCAACTGATGCAGAAACTCTTGGGGGTTGCAGCCCAGGCATCTTAATTTTAAAAGCTCTCCAGGTGATGCTAACAGCGAACTAGAGTTGCAAACCAGTGGTTTGATCCACTGGGGCTCCTGTACCACAATCATTTTTTATTTAAAAAATGACACAAGTCTATGCCCTGGCCAGTGTAGCTCAAGTCGGTTGGGTGTCATCCTAGTCACCAAAAGGTTGCCCATTTGATTCCCAGTCAAGACACATGCCCAGGTTTCGGGCTTGATCCCCTGCAGGAGGCAGCTGATTGCTGTTTCTCTCACACATCAATGTTTCCCTCTCTCTCCTTCTCCCTCTAAAAATAAAAATATTTTTAAAAATGAAAATTTACAAAGGCATGTCTAGAGATTCTCTAAGTAAGGTAAGCCTAAGAGAAATGATTGCCAGTATTTCTTTTTTAAAAAATATATTTTATTGATTTTTTTACAGAGAGGAAGGGAAAAGGATAGTTAGAAACATCGATGAGAAAAAAAAAAAAAGAAACATCGATGAGAGAGAAACATCGATTAGCTGCCTCCTGTACACCTCCTACTGGAGATGTTTCCGCAACCAAGGTACATGCCCTTTACCAGAATCGAACCTGGGACCTTTCAGTCCGCAGGCCGATGCTCTATCCACTGAGCCAAACCAGTTAAGGCAATTGCTAGTATTTCTATAGCACTGTAGTTTTCATAGTACTATTATAAAAATTATCAAGTCTCATCGATCTCTGGCAAAGGTGGTTTTATCCCAACTTAGAGATTAAGTAACTGAGGCCTCAAAAGTTAAGTGAGTTTGTCCAAGGCCATAGAACTAGAAAGTGGCAGTCCAGCTAATGCTGAATGGTTTTTCCTACTCACCGCATTGCCATCCCATTGTGCAGCCCTGACTCCTGAGCACAGCACTAGGCCCAGAGCAGGCACTGGGAAAACACATCTTAAATTGGATAGAAAACTCATTCACCCAAAGACAAGAGAAGCAGGGGTACTGATAAAGCCTTTGGGCTATGGAGTATAACAGAGAGGTTCAAATCCTTGCTCCTTGGTGTGACCATAGGCAGGTTTCTAAATATCTGATTCCTTATCTGTAAGGTCTTTTGTTTTTTAATCCTCACCTAAGGATATGTTTTACTGATTTTTGGAGAGAGAAGGGAGAGAAAAACAGAAAATGTATGAGAGAAACATCAATTGGTTGCCTCCCATATGCACCCCACTAGGAATTGAACCCACAACCTAGGTATGTGTCCTCACTGTGAATCAAACCAGCAAACTTTCATTGTACAGGATGACACCCAACCAACTGAGCCACCCTGGCCAGGGCTGCAAGGTCATTTAATGTAGAATCTTCTTCAGGAGGCTAGAAGGGGTCAATGGGGGAAACAGGGGGACATCGGAGATTCTAAAATGGTGGTGGAGTAGGTGGAAACTACACTGATGCTCTCCCAGGGCCAAACTGGAATTACAACTGAAATACAGAAAAACCATCCTAAATAATCAACTGAATACTAGCTGGAGGACCCTGATAACCAAGGACAAAAAGTGAAGCCCACAAAGAGACTGGTAGGAAGGGCAGAGGTGCGAAAGGGCTAGCTGGGTGCCCACAGGCAGCAACTGAAATTCCAGAGGGATATCTTAGCTGTGGGGAGGTCCCCACTGAGAACTCTGGGGTCTAAACCCCAAGCTTACCCCTCTAGCCCAGAGAGCCAGAACTGAGAAAGGTGCCCACATGACATGAGAAGCAGCAGCATTACTATTTGTCAGGGAGAGATGGCTGGAAATACAGACACCCTCTTAAAGGGCCAATGCACAAAATTTTGTGTGCAGCCACTAACCTAGGGCTCCAGCAGAGGAAGGGCAGAGTGGACTAGAGCTGTGTAAGCAGAATCCAAGGTTGAGGGCCCTGGGGTTGGAGCTCAGAAGACAACCACCCCAGTTTCCTGTGCTGAGTCAACCCCTCACACTGCAGAGAACATCCAAATTGCTTTGTCTGAGGGGGAAGCAATTTCACCAACCTGTTGGAAAAAATGCATGCCCCATACTGTGACTGACAGCTTAAGGCTAATCAAGACTGAATAACCATCAGACTGCAGGCAGAGGTGGGTCTCTGGGAGTTGTAGCAAATCTACCTAATACAGGCAGTCTTCGGGTTACGTCGGACTCGACATACATCGTTTTGTCGTTATGTAGCCATCTCCCATTTATTTATATATATAAAAAAAGTTCCGTCATTTTGACATATGTACATATGTGCTTTATGTTTTTTATTATTTATTTACCATAACTAAAGGTCAGAAGTTATCTTTCTTTTAAATTTTTTTTACTGTTTCACTTCATTACTGCTGTGTATGTGCTCCGTGTGAGTGACATAGGTGCTTATATAGGTGGGTTCTGACTTATGGTGAAAATCACGTTATGTTGCGCAGTAGGAATGGATCTCCAATGTAACCCGAGGACCTACTGAACACAGACACAACCCAAACAGGCAGCCAACATGGGAAGACAAATAAACAAGCCCCTAATGAAAGAGCAAGAGCTAGAAGAAGAGCTAAAAAAATGAGATAAGGAATCTATCAGATATACAGTTAAGAATAATCTATCATATATACAGTTCAGGCAAGGATGCTGCACAACATGAGAAAAGATATAATAACTATGAAAAAAAACCAGTCAGAAATGAAGAATTATATAGCACTAATAAAGAACACATTGAAAGGAATACACAGCAGATAAGGGGAAGCTGAGGATCAGATCAGTCAATTAGAAGACAGTGTAGAAAAAAAATCAATCAATCAATTAGAGGACCAAAAAGAAAAAAAATTTAAAAACAAGAGGACACCTTAAGGGAGCTGTGGGACAACATGAAATGTAATAATATTCACATCATAGAGGTACCAGAAGGGGAAGAAAGTGAGGAAGGGATAGAGAACGTGTTTGAAGAAATAATAGCAGAAAACTCCCCTAACCTGGTGAAGGAAAAAGTCACACAAGTCCAGGAGGCACAGAGTTCCAAGCAAGAAAACCCAAACAGGCCCACACCCAGAAACATCATCATTAAAATGCCAAAAATTGCCCTAACTGGTTTGCCTCGGTGGATAGAGTGTTGGCCTGCGGACTGAAGGGTCCCAGGTTCGATTCCAGTCAAGGGCATGTACCTTGGTTGCGGGCACATTCCCAGTGGGGTGTCTGCAGGAGGCAGCTGATCGATGTTTCTAATTCTCTATCCCTCTCCCTTCCACTCTGTAAAAAATCAATAAAATATACTCTTATTAAAAAAGAAATAAAGAAAGAAAAATGCTAAATGGACTGGTGTAATGAGAAGAAGAAGAGAGAGAAAAACCTAGGCATACAGAATTAAAAATAAATAAGTGCCCACCAATAATAACCTTAAATGTAAATGGATTAAATGCTTCAATCAAAAGACATAGGGTAGCTGAATGGATACAAAACATGATCCAATTATATGATATCTACAAGAGACTCACCTCAGAACAAAAGAGTCACACAGGATGAGAGGGAAGGGATGGAAAAAAATTTTCCATGCCAGTGGAAAGAAAAAAAAAAGCTGGAGTAGCAATATTCATATCTGACAAAATAGGCTTTATAATGAAGGCCATCACAAGAGACAACAAAGGTCACTACATAATACTAAAGGGATTGATCCAACAAAAGGATATAACCTTAGTAAACATATATGCACCCAATATAGAAGCACCTAAATAGGTATTTTTAAAAACCTTCTGGAGGACTTTAAGGAAGAGATCAACAGCAATACAGTCACAGTAGGGACTTTAACACCCCTGCTGACTTCACTGGATAGATCTTCCAGACAAAAAATTAACGATGAAACAGTGGCTCTAAATGACACCCTGGACCAGATAGGTTTAATTGACATTTATAGAACATCTCACCCCAAAGCTGCAGAATATACAGTCTTCTCAAGTGCACTTGGGTCATTCTCAAAGATACACCACATGTTAGGACACAAAACAAGTCCCTACAAGTTCAAGAAGGTTGAAATAAAATCATAATGGAATTAAATTAAATAAACTTCGGTAAATATACTCCAAGACATTCAAACACATGGAGACTAAAAAGCAAGTTATTAAACAATGAATGGTTACCAACGAGATCCAGAAAGAAATCAAACTTCCTGGAAACAAATGAAAATGAACACACAACACAAAATCTCTGGGAGACAGCAAAAGCAGTCCTGAGAGAGAAATTCATAGCACTGTAGGCCCACCTCAAAAAACAAGAAAAAAAATTATTTTTAATGTATAGGGCGTAATGTCACAGGAAGGCCATAGCATTCTGCCACCCGTGAGGAGTAAGCCCAAGTTGCTGTTGGATGTGTTATACACAGAGAAGCCATTCTTCAGGCGCTCAACAAGAAAAATTATTAATAAACTATCTCATCCTACAATTTAAAGAATTAGAAAGAAAACAACAAGAAAAGCCCAGAGTAAGTAGGAAGGAAGGAAATAAAGATTAGAGGTGAATGGCGGGGGGAGAGGGAGTGGACATGGGGACATAGGTAATACTTTCCACAATAAAGATTTTTTAAAAATAAAATTAATAATAATCTCAAAAAATATGGAGGGGGCATCTGTAATACTCTCAACAATAAAGATATATTTAAAATAAGAATAATAATAAATGTTAATAATGATCAATACTGCCTACCAGGGAAGAAATCTTTCCCCACAGAGAGCCATGAGCTCTGCAGTGACACTGTGCCTGTGTTTGTATTACACTTGCCAGATGGGGGTGAAACTGGACCAGGAACTCACTGAGCCTGTTTCCTCACCTATCAAAGAGGATGACAATAGTTTCTACCTAGAGGGTTATTGTAAGAATTCAATGACTAAATAATGCACAATATGGAGGGTTATATAAGTGATAGCAACTGGCCGGCCCAGAGGAAGCTCTCAGACAATGTCGTCATCGTCATAACCTAATAACCTGAGCCTCCATGAAGGCAGGTGGGAGGGAGCAGGGGTGCGTGGGCGGAGGCACGGGAACCATGTCACCTGGCTGAAGGGTTCCATCCCTGGCTGCAGCCCCCTCCTTGAGGAGGTGGGTGATCTGGAGGTAGGGCCCATGCTGGATGAGTATCAGGCCTAACCCCAGGCTGCCCACAGGGAGTTCGGTCTTCTGAGTTTTGCTCAAGTTGTGCACAGGTGACTTGACCTGGAAGCTGGCTTGTTTTCCTGATAAAGAGAGGAAGACGTGTTTTAGACCTTCACCTAAACCAGTCGTCACAGGGGCTCTAAAGCAGACCTCCAGGGCAGTTAACACTCCATTCCTCAGTTTCCTTATCAGTAAAGTGAGGATAGTAAGTGTCCACCTCAGAGGGTTGTAATGAGAATTAAATAAGGCAGTGAAAGCTTTTGCCCAGAAATTAGCACACTGTGAATGGTTAATTAACATTAGTTATCATTATCCATTCACTTAACAAATATTTATTGACTCAGAAGTGTCTGCCCTCACAGATCTTCCCACCTAGTGGAGGAGACAGATACCCATTAGCCAAGCGAACAGACGATGAATAACAGCTGTAACTCAGGCGGTGCAGGAGAGGCACAGAAAGCTCAGGGAGACCAGTAGGAGGTCAGGTCTCCTGAGGGGAAGGCAGGTCAGGCTTCACAGAGGGGGTAAAATTTGAATTGAGGTCGAAGGAACTAATCAGAAATATTTATGCAAAGGAGATGAAAGGGAGCAAATGAGATCAAGGTTCAGAGACAGGAAAGGGCGTAAAGGAGGAGGGCAGGCTGGAGAAGCAAACACAGAGCAGACCTGCCTCCTTTACCCAACTGGGAAAGCTAGGAGCTGTTTTCACCAAACACAATAAAATTTGCATTTTTCAAAATAGGAACCCTCCTGTTTCTGTGTGGAGCACGGATTGGGGGGGCCAGCGTGGACTTGAGAAATGAAGGGGTTACTGCAATCACCCAAGCACCCATGACAATGAGTGTAAATGCCCAGTAGCATAAACGCATTTGGGAGAAGACACTGGACAATGGGTAGTGGGAGGGGTTGAAATAGGTTTTCTGCAGAACTGAACCTCACAAGAAAGTTTCAAAGACTGAGCAGTGATTTAAAACAAGAGGGAGCTTTGGAGCTTCTGGTGAGATGTGTTTTCTGCACATTTTCCCAGCGTTTCACTCACACACACTTTTCTTTAAGGACAAATGACAAACTGCTACTCAAGTCTTTGCCAAGTTCATGTGACTGGTATTTGGGGGCCCGGGAGACCTCCCTGTCCTGAGGAAGGGGCTTCCCTTCTCCCCCACCCCAGCTCTGGGGAACTGGCAGGGTTCATGGCCCTTTCCGCCAAGCAAGTGCCCCGGCCCATCACCACCCGCTGTCTGCAAAATACAGCGACCCAACTTCGGAGGCTCTGCAAGATTGTAGGGGCGATTCGGAGAAGACGGTACCGGAGCCTTTGGTTTCTGGGCACACAGAGTGGCCTCTTAGGCAGGGCTTCCCTCCCATCTCCAGCTTGCAAATGAAATGTCCTCGTGATATGCTCCACTGTCTCAAAGGACAGCAGAGTAAGTGAAAGAAGCGCTAGACCCCATGTTTGTGACATTTTCCACGGAAAGGGCAAACTACAGAAACAGACCAGGAGCTGGGGCGGGGAGAGGGTAGGCGCCAAGGTGCCACCTTTTGACCGCGGTGGTCGTTAAAGGCGGGTATGCAACTGTCAAAACCCACGGACGGGTGCCCTGAAAGCCAGACTCTGACTGGATGTAAACGATGGTCCGGTCAACGAATGGCGAGAGGCCAAGAGGGTGGCGCTCCCACTTTACAGAGGAGAGCGAGGAATGCTTGGCCAGCTCGCTCACCTGCACCTTTTCTGCTTTTGGAGACGGCCTTCTCCATGGTCCGGGGAGGTCAGGCCGTCAGGAGGGCCTCCCGGAGCTGGAGCCGGAGCCCAAGTCCGTCCAACTCCCAACTGTCTGGAACCCTGGAGGCGTGAGGAGCCCGAGTGCGCATGGGCTCCCACCACTCACTGCGGGGCGGGAGGGGGGGCAGGGCGGCGAGGAGCCCGAGGCCTGCCTCCGCCCTCCCCCGCCCCTCCCCCCCCCCCCCCCCCCGCAAGGGCTGCCCCAGGGGCCCCGCGACCATGACAGCTAGAAGCGGGGCAGCAGTGCTGGCAACACAGGCTTCAGCGGGCCCTGGGAAATAGAGTAAAAGTTCTGGCGCAGAAAAACAGAACTTCTGCAGCGCACAGGACAGGTTCGCGGCGGGTCCACATCCACCTCTGAGAAGCACTGAAATGGGAGCGTGCAGAAGCAGGGGCGGGTCTTAAGACGCGACCTGTTCCCCAGAAGGGTCTCAGCGAGCACAGCCTCCCCCGCCGCCTCCTCCGAATGACGGCATATAAATACTGATGCATCAACAATTCAAGGCTTTGGGGCTGCGCTTTTTCCAGGGATATTTTGAATGAGAAAAAGCCAAGGGTGATGTGTAAAAACGAGTCGCCGTTTGGAGAGGAATTAATTCTTCCCATTTTGCCCAAAACCCTTTCCTCCCACGGAGGTCCACGCAGTTTGCGCTGATGCTGAGGGCACCACAAGGGCTCTACCTCTTGGAACGGGGATTTAAAACACTGATGGAGTGGGCAGTTTCCGGAAAATATAAATTCTCAAAAATCAATTCCAGAAGAAATAGCAAACAGAACGAGGTAGGTCCTGTTGTCCTCCCCACTTGAGGTTGAGAGGCTGAGCACCTAGCCCTCCTGCCTTCAGCAAAGAGCAATCAAGCACCAGCCGGCAGCAGGCACTGTGCCAGGCGGGTCTACCCAGGCAGGACACCCGGCAGGCTTCTTGTTGGCAAGTCCCGTGTCGCAGAGGCTGGCACAAAGGCAATGAACAGGGCCGTCCTGTTCCCCCTACTCCCCACTCCGGGTTCCCCTGCGGGTGGCTTCTCATGACAGGAATAGCCTGCTTCCTCCTCCAGGCTACCTGGCAAAGCATCTGTCCAGATGCCAGTAATTCTACCAAAAGGCACATCCTGCTCCTCCGTTTTCCTGTGAGCAGGGAATGTGAGCGTCTGTGGGGATGAGGCCTGGCAGCTTCCGAGGTTCTGTGAGCAGAGCACCTGTAGGCAGGGCGGGGCTCCGCCCGCTGCCCCTCCACCCCAGGCTGAAAACGCTTCTGAGAGGAGGCCAGGATCACTGATGGTTGGAACTGCCGGGTACAAACTGTCATGGGTGCTGTACTGTGCCACCCAGTCTCCCTTCAGGACTGAAGGACTTCCCTGCCCCCCACCTGCCTCCTGCTGCCAGCTTAAGAGAGCTTCTTGCCCAAGTTCACACCTTCCAGGTCAGCCAGCAACCAGTGACTGATCGATCAATGCAGGGTAAAAACTTGCTCCCTCGGCCCAACTCAAACAACTCTGGAGGGCCACCCCAGCTTCAGAGCTCCCTGCACTGAAACCTGACTTCTCCTGCCTGGTCCTACTTCCTTCCCGCCCCCCACAGGTGTGGGTCCCAAGCACAGTCCCGATCGATAAACACCCTGCAAGTCAGAGTGTGTTTCCCAGAGAACCCACGTGCACCAGCAGCTGGGTGGTCTGAAAGCGTAGATGAGACAATGGGATTAGGGAGCTGGGTGACTCCAGATGACAATGAGGGCCCGCCCACCGCAGACAGGGAAGCACTTAGACCAGTGTTTCTCAACCTTCCTAATGCTGCGACCCTTTAATACAGTTACTCATGTTGTGGTGACCCCCAACCATAAGATTATTTTCGTTGCTACTTCATAATGGTAATTTTGCTACTGTTATGAATCGTCATATAAATATCTGATATGCAGGATGTATTTCCATTGTTACAAATTGAACATAATTAAAGCATAGTGATTAATCACAAAAACAATATGTAATTATATATGTGTTTTCCGATGGTCTTAGGCGACCCCTGTGAAAGGGTTGTTCGACCCCTAAAGGGGTCTCGACCCACAGGTTGGCGACTCACAGGCTGAGAACCGCTTAGAGGATTCAGTTTTTCTCCAGTAGTAAAATGGAATGAGTGGGCACCCACATAACCCATGTGGGTGTCCCTTGCCCCATTTTGACAGAATATAGACAAATACAGCAGCCACAGCCTGAGAAGTGCATGGCAACCAGGAGCTTAAACTCCGCAGGGATAGCAGCCTAGGTCCCCCACCACATACTCCACCTAGGCCATCAGAAGTGCTGGCAGAGGGTTCGAGGAATCCAGGATGACAGGAGAGGAGGGAAATGACAGCAATGCCAGCTCTGCCTCGAGGTGAGCAGCAGCGCAGTGGGCGCTCTAGTGTGTTCCTCTCCTCTTTCTCTTGTCGGTTTCCTGCAGGAAAGGACACTCCGGGGTCCTGAAGGTGGTTGCAAATGCTAGTGCGCGGCCTAGTCCCCCTTCAGGGCTCAAACACCGATTCCCCAGCTGCGGGGATGGTAGTAGGTAGGTTGACAGATCTCAGCTGCCAGCCTCTCAAGGAATTGTCCTTGGCCGAGAGCCACCTTACCCAAGGTAGTGACTGGTCCATGCAGACATACGAAGGCTTGGCCTCTCTACTCAGTAACAACCTTAAATAGCCATCCGGCTTCAGAGGTCCCTGTGGGGCCTGTCAGAGCCCATGACTGCACCCCTGCAACTGCTTCCTCTGCTCAATCCTGCTTGCTCCCTCTCCCACAGGGGCTGATCCTGACAACACTCCCTAAGAAGTCCCTGCACACTTCAGAGTCAGCTCTGCCAATCTGCGCAACTAATCGAGACTCGAACCCAAGGAACTGCTGTTAACTTGTGGATGTGGCTTTTTGTTGTATCTAATCCCAGAAACCCTGGATGAGTGTGGCACATCCAGCTTGCTCTTGGCCCACATGGTCAACTAAACCCCAGGGAGGCAATGGGTTCCTTATCCGGTCAGGCCAGAGAGACTCCTTGAAGAGAAGAGTGATTGCACAGCCTCCTCCACAGCTTTCCCAGAGGTCCCATCTGGATTCAGCTTCTGCCTGCCATCCATCATGATAAAGCACATTGCGTTCACAGCCCTTTAACAGTGCAGAATGGCTATTTATGACTTCAGGCTGCCAGCATAGCTCCCTCCCGGGCCTTCTATGTTCTTCGGGTCCCCAAGGACTTTCTGCCTTTAAGGAGCCCCATGGCTCATCCTTTCGGAGAAGTGCCAGCTGCTTTGCTTAGAGGTTCATCACTAAAGCAGAGTGGGGGGAAGATGGGGGAAAGAGTCCCAGAGAGGTGACATGACTTTCCCAAGTTCAAGTCAGCAGCAGAGGTGGGCCTAGAATATAGCTCTGTATTCATTTTACTCTGTCATACCACCTCTCCCTAACCCCTAGGGTTTGCTCAGCTAAAATCTAGACTAAGAAGGATCTCATCTATGGGACATGAGATCTGTCCCATAGATCTCAGAGAGACGTAGGGATGTAAAACACCAGATATTGGGAGGCAAGAGAGATGTGGGACTGAAAATAGGATTGATGGGAAAACTGTAAACATAGTATTTGGTCCCTGTCAGCCCTCCCCCCAACCCCGCTCCCCCGCCTCACTCTCATTGTCTGTAGTGATGTGCAGCCATTTATCTGGTAAAAAATGTTTTAAATTTTGCTCAGCTGGCATGGCTCAGTGGTTGAGCATCAATCTATGAACCAGGAGGTCACGGTTCAGTTCCCAGTCAGGGTACATGCCCAGGTTGCAGGCTTGATACCCAGTAGGGGACATGCAGGAAGCAGCGGATCAATGATTCTCTCTCATCATTGTTTCTCTCTCCCTCCCCCTTCCTCTCTAAAATCAATAAAAATATATTTTAAAATGTCTTAAATTTTTACATGTTTTTTTTTTTATGCTTTAATCTTAAATCCAGAACCTTTTTTGGAGGGGCAGAGGCAGGTGGGCTTGGGAAGTGTTGCTGGGTAGGAAGAATTTATACTTCTATTTTTTAAACACAAGAATCATTCCACTCAGTTGGAGTTCAAATAGACAAACTGTTCCAAAATTTCACCTAGGGATTCTCATCAACTTTCCAGTGGTGAGTATCAGTGGACATTGAGAATTCAGACCTGGATAGTTGGGAGTTTCTTCTATTACTGGGCAATAGAAACACCAGACAATAAGCCAAAAATCATTCCATCGAAGTTCTCCAGTCATTAAAAAAAAAAAAATGAAGACCTCCTACAATAAAGTGACATGCGTATCTGAATTCCTGTAATACAGAAGTTATTTTGTGCCTGTGGCAGTGGCAAAATGGTACACTTAAAAAAAAATCCCGTTAAGAGACCAATGTTTGAACAAGAATGTCTACTTTTTAAATTTTTTAAATGTTTTATTGATTTTAGAGAGGTAAGAAGAGGAAGAGAGAGGAACATTGATGCGAGAACATATGAGATCATCAATGGGCTGCCTCCTGCAAGCCCCCTACTGGGTATCTGGCCCACAACCCGGGAATGTGCCCTGACGGGGAATCCAACTGTGTCCTCTTGGCACATGGGACCATGCTCAACCGAGACACACGGGCCAGGACTGAACAAGAATGGCTTAGGCTAGCAATCAAACTGCTCCTTCCCCCGTCTATGAGGGGACACTGGCAACTCTGCACTTCTGTAAGGCTGTTGGATTTGGTGGAATTTGAAATGTGCTGAGTTCTGTGGACATGTAGGCAATACAAAAATAGAGACAGGTGTCACTCTTCCAGGACTTTCTACAGGTAAGCTAGGTGGCATTCAGGGAGAAAATGTCTCATTTGGGTGCTGCATGGGTGCCATCTGGGAAGAAAGAGCTGGATCCAAAGTCAAGGTTAATGGTGATTTGGTCCATGAGTCCTGAAAGAAAAGGAAATCTCCACAAAACAAAAACGAGAAAAGGAAATCTCCACTAGATTGCAACACTAGGGAATGATGGACAACAATTGCTACCAAATGTGTTTGTCCCCCCCCCCCCCCCCACCTCCCTGTTATCCATCCAACCTAAGCTTCTCCTTAGGCCCCAAGTAGTGAAAGTATCACCAAACACCTGGTCACTCCAAAAATGTAGGAGTCATTGTTGAGTCCTCTCTCAACCTCATTATCAGTTACTCATTCCCTCCGCCTGTGAAACATCCAAACGGTCCTTCTCTCCACCTTCACTACTCTCATCCCAGCCACAGCAACCTTCCTTTCCTTGACTGCTTGCTCTGCTCACTGATAGCCTTTCATTCTTGCCCCTCCCCCGACCGTCTACACAGCGCACAGAGTAAGATCTCCCTCTTGCCGAACCCCCTCCAGCTGCACCTCGAATGCCATCCAGACTTCAGCACGGCCCCGGCCACCGGCCCTGCGCCCGAGGACAGCGCCCCGGGCGCGCACCAGCCTGTCTGCCGAGCGGTCAGGGCTCCGGACTCGGCGGTCTCAGTGCAACCTCCGTGTCCCCTCATCGGACCGACCCCAACTTAGGTCACAGACCAACACCTGGAATCATCTTTAAAAACGAGGTGTTAACGTGTGGTTGTCTCTTTCCCAGCAGGACGTCAGCTTCGAAAGAGCGGCGACCTGGTCTCCCAGGTGCACGCCGGCCCGGGCGCACGGTAGGTGGGGATGGTTCTGTTGGACCTGGGGCAGCCCGAGCTGGCGGCACCGAGGGCCGACACAAGGTGACCTGGCTGTGCGGGCTTCGCCCCGCGTCTCAGGCTGCGCGGGAGGGCATCTCGTAACCAGAGGTCACTTACGCCGAGGGCTTGTGACTGTTCCCGGCAAGAGAGCGCGGCGGCCCGGGCGCCCCAGGCCAGAGGACGCGGCGGGACCCGCCTCGCGGCTTCGCTTCCGGGTGAGGGGCAGGCGCGCCGAGCACTTCCGGGGCGGGCGGCGGATCCGGCTGTGCGGGCCGCGCCGCGGCTGCTGGTCCCGGGCGCGCGGAGGGCGCGAGCGGCGCGGGGACTCCGGGCCCCGGCAGCGGCCCATGGGGCGCGAGGCGTGAGGCCGCGGCCTGCCCGGGGCTCGGGGGGTGGGGGGAGCGGGGCGGGGAGATGGATAAACTGACCATCATCTCAGGATGTCTCTTTCTCGCCGCCGATATCTTCGCCATCGCCAGCATCGCCAACCCCGACTGGATCAACACCGGGGAGTCCGCGGGTGAGCGGCGGGCGCGCGGGGGCGGGGGCGAGGAGGGGCCGGCGGAGGAGAGCGGCCGGGACGCGGAGACCTGGGCTGGGCTGGCGGGTCCCGGACCGGGAAGCAGGGTGAGGGGAGACAGTCCCCCGACGTGAGGGGCCGCGGGGGAACAAGCTGCGTTCTGGTTTTTTAAAAAAGAGTCCAAGTTGGAAACGGGAAGAAAGCGATTTGGAGGAAACGGAGGCACCGGCGAAGGAATCCTAAAGCTGCGGGGAGGCTGGGCCGGAGAGGCTGCCTGTGGCGAGGAGGGACCCGGGGCGCCAGGCCCACCTCGACCCGAGGAAGCGGCGGGGAGCGGTGGCGGCAGAGGCCGGTCGCCGGCCCGGGGCGGGGTGTGGGCGCCGGGGGGACCCCTCCGCTCCCCGCCCAGCCCCGGCCCCCTTGGCAGCGGCGGCGGTGTTTGTGGCTCCCGATTTTCCCTTTGAGGTCTCCGTGGTTATAATTTGGCTTTATTTTAGGCCCGGGAGCTATAAGCCTACTATTAATAAACTTCATTTTATGGAGCATCTTTCATTTCAGCGCATCGCAGAAGCGCTTTAGAGATCTTAATAGCATCACCGAGTTAAATAATACGGTACACCCGAGCGGCAGGCAGCTCGGCGCAGCGGCGGTGCCTGCGGACCGCGGAGCCGGCGCTGGCGGACCGAGGCGGCACCTTCTTCAGAGGGAGGTCGCAGGTGCATGCCCGCGCGGTTTCCAGCTGCCTGCTCATGCCAGGCGAAGGGAATATTGGGGGGTTAGGAATGTCAGGTGCCTTCCGTGAGTAACTGCTCTTAAAAATGTATCACTATGCTGTCAAACTACTTGTTAAGTATTACTTACGGTTCTCTGTTTATCCTGCAATATTTTTAGTTCTTAAAGAAGGATGTAGCTGGGACATTTGTTGCTTTCTCCTCCCACCCTTCTCTCCCTCTTCTAGACCTAGTAACATACAATCATGCTGTCAGACTTACTGGTTATTAAGATAACACTCTGCTCCCCTTCTTGCCTATACAGTTTTAGCACAGCTCTTAAATGTAAAGTATACTATCTATTATGTAAGGTGATCGAGGTGTTAGCTAATGATAGGTGGCGATCCTAGCAGTAGATAAATGTATGAAATCAACACATTGTACACCTTAAACATACCCATTGTTATACGTCAATTTGTAAAAAACTGTAAAGCATATAAAATATCGCCGTGATTTAAAATTTGGTGAAACTATGAGTTTTATTTCTGAAAATGTTGGCAACATCAGGATTACTAGTTTGCACAGTTATATGTGTGACATCAGTTCATGACCTGTTCTTGTTGTTGCCCTAATTATATATGCAGGACTCCTTTTATGGGACTTTCTTTGGAGCTTTATGTTTTTAAGGGCAAAGAAGTTTCACTGTTTTAGCAGAAGAGATCCTCCTCGCAAAGAAATTTCAGGTGGAATTCCAAAGTATAAAATAGACTCAATCCACTGAGAAAGCTAGATAGTTGAAAGGGAACTGTTATCTGTACAGGAGAAGAAAGATAAGTAACAGCATAACATCCTGAGAAGGTGGAAGAGGGCAGCATTCAAAGCAGTGGGAAAGGGTATGTAGCCCCTCTGTTATGCTCAAGAGGATGAGTGCAGCTCCTTCAGGTTAGTAGGCTAAGTCTTCTGCTGTGAGTTGCTATGGAGATGGGAGGAACAGAAGTCCAAGGTTTGAAGTAAGCTGAAATGTTGGAAGTAAGTGAATACTTGGCAAGGGAGCACGCCATCCGGTGACACGGTAGGATTGCCTAGCATGTGGAAGCCTCAGAGAAGTCAGTGGCCATGCGGTGTGATAACGCATCTGCCTGTAGACCTTCTCCAGGAGTGCTCAGCTACTTGGGTACAGTGTGTGGTGCAAGCCAACAGAAGGCTTCATTCAGGGTTGGGGTTTGCCAGCTACCTGGAACAAAATGACAGCGCAGCAAAGGTAGTCAGGGTGTTGGTCAGAATATCATTATCATGCTGGCTCATGGACTCTCGCTGGGTAAAGAGTAAATAAAAGTGAATAAAAGAAAGAGCAGTGGATTGGTCAATGAATAGCAAACAGTATATGGAAGAGTGGACCCAGTGGAATCAAAGACCTGACCGGGAATGGTCAATACAGCTAAGTGGAAGGGCAGGAGATTGTGGACACATGGTCCGGGGCGTGACAGAATGTGTGGCTGAAGTGGGGTAAAAGATGATTTTTTTTTTTCTAACAGTTTTCCTTGCCATCTCAGAATACCATGTTCTGTAGCTAGAAAGAGGAATGAATAATAAGAGATAGGGACAGAGGAAATTTTTCAAAATCTTAAACAACCCATATTTCTTAACTATGTCAGACAGTAAGCTCCCAGAACTTAAAATAAATGGGATATGTGCATTTGTTCACTCCTTTGCTCTTGCACTGTGATAAGATGTACCTGAACTTTACCTGGTGTTTGATTGAGTTTGTGTGCTCCTTTGACCTGAGCAAGCCAGAGGTAGGCTTGAATTTAAAAAAAAAAAAAAATCGTGCTCGCTTCGGCAGCACATACACTAAAATTGGAACGATACAGAGAAGATTAGCATGGCCCCTGCGCAAGGATGACATGCAAATTCGTGAAGCGTTCCATATTTTAAAAAAAAAATCGGTTCAGAGTTACACCTTCCAAATCCATGAAACATTTACAGGAAGTTCAAGTAAGACCTGAGAAGTGACAGGACTAACTTTATTCTAAGATCTGCACAAGCCGAAACCGGTTTGGCTCAGTGGATAGAGCGTCGGCCTGCGGACTGAAGGGTCCCAGGTTCGATTCCGGTCAAGGGCATGTACCTGGGTTGCGGGCACATCCCCAGTGGGAGATGTGCAGGAGGCAGCTGATCGATGTTTCTCTCTCATCGATGTTTCTAACTCTCTATCTCTCTCCCTCTCTCTCTGTAAAAAATCAATAAAATATATTTAAAAAAAAAAAAAAAAAAAGATCTGCACAAAAGTGACTTAACCTTGCAGCAAAAAGTTGTATCGGTTCCCTTTGGTGCGTTACATACAGTATTGAAGTTTTTGTGTTTTTTATTGTTTTGTTTTTTTAAACTATATTTTATTGATTTTTTACAGAGAGGAAGAGAGAGGGGTAGAGAGTTAGAAACATCAATGAGAGAGAAACATCAATCAGCTGCCTCCTGCACACCCCCCACTGGGGATGTGCCCGCAACCACGGTACATGCCCTTGACCGGAAGCGAACCTGGGACCCTTCAGTCCCCAGGCCGATGCTCTATCCACTGAGCTAAACAGGTTAGGGCTTTATTGTTGATTTCAGAGAGGAAGGCAGAGGGAGAGATACAAGCATCAATGATGAGAGAATCATTGATCAGCTGCCTCCTGCACACCCCCCACTGGGGATGGTGCTCACAACTCTGGCATGTGACCTCCTGATACATATATCAACGCTCAACCACTGAGCCACACCTGCTGGGATTTCCTGTGATTTTTTTGAATGGACAAAGTATTTTGAAAGTAGAATTCTGGAGCCAAAAGATTCTGCAGAATGTAGTTGGAGAACCACTGCAGTGAATTACTAAGGCAAAGCTTTAGGATTCAAATCTGAACTTCATCACTTCCTAGTTCTGTGACTTTGGGCAAGATACTTAGCCTCTCCTTCCTCCATAAAATAGGAATAATAATCGTACCCATGTCATTGGGTTATTGTGATTAATTGAGTTAATGCATGTAAAACATTTAAAACAGTACCTGACACATGTAAGTGCTCAGTAAACGTTAAGTGTCATTGCCCTCGCTGGTGTGACTCAGTTCATTGGACATCGTCTGTGCACCAAAAGGTTGCTGGTTTGATACCAGGTCAGGGTGCATGCCCAGGTTGTGAGCTCAATCCCTAGGAGGGGCATGCAGGAGTCAGTCTATCGATGTCCCCCTCTCACATCAATATTTCTCTTTCTCTTCCTCTCTCTCTGAAAATCAATAAACTATTCTTTTTCTTAAAAAGTTAGGTATTGTTGTGTTGCTGTGACAGCTTATAAAAAGATATTAGGATCCCAGTTTTGAAATTAAAACTCAGAACTTGTTACTTGTTCTTGGAAATAAGGAAACATCAAGAATAACAAGTCACATAAATTGTCTTCTCTCTTGGCTTTGCACTTCATTCCCATATGGTTCCTCCTCTTTCAGTCTCTCATCTTCTTATTCTAGTCTCTCTACTTCTCAGATTCTATTTGAACTATCACAAAAGGGAATGAAATATTCAAAAAACTTAGAGAATAACTTTCTAAAATCGCAGCTCATAAACTATATTGCCATAAGATTATGGACCATGCTTCTTCTGACAGAGTTTTTAACTTGTTTATCAGAAAGTACATTCCTTTTATTTTTATCTGTATATGGTAACACTTCCTGAGCTTGTTCTAATAGCTTGTAGATTATGCACAAATTTTTGAAGATATAATGAAACAAATAGATATTATGTGGATGTCTGGGGAAAGAAAGTACATGGTTAGAGCACTTTAGTAAGGACTCACAACAGTTTCTACTAACGTAATAGAAAACCTAAACTAGCAGGTAAATATAATGACAATTACATAATTCTGTGCTGAGATCAAATTACTTCTGGTGGCAGGAACTCAACAGACTTGGCAATATTTTTCATTTTACAAGTATATAGTGCTTTATTGTTTTTGAAGCAATTTTATAGTGATGATTTTATTTCCTAGGCTTATTTTTGGCCACTGTAAACTATTCATTTCCACATTTTCTCCACATATCAATGCTTTGCATATGAGGTTTGAGTTTCAGTGTTGCAAAAACTCACTTCAAATACCTCTTTAGGCCCTGGCCATAGTGGCTCAGTTGGCTGGAGCATTATCCTGTACACCAAAAGGTCACAGGTTCTGGTCAGGGCACATACCTAAGTTGCAGGTTCGATCCCTGGTCGGGGCACATAGGGGAGGTACCGATTGATGTTTCTCTCTCTCTCCAGTTGAGGATTTAAAAAAAAAAATCTCAAGAAAACAATACCTCTTCATTGAACTATTGCCTGGATCTTATTTATACATGCCTTAAGTGAGGTTAAATTTTAATTAATCTGGCTGAAATATTTCCAGATTACAGAATTGGGAAAGAAGGAGATTTGGGTTTCAGTCTTAATGTGATGTCCTTTGCTTTGTATAAGTCCATTAACCTCACTGTCACTGGTTTCTTATCCCTAAAGAGAGAAACATTTTTTAGTGAAAAAGAAATTTTTATTGAATTAATTTTAACAAGATCGACAGTTAAGCAAAGCTTCTTCTGATAATTGTGGATGATCTAGAGATGCCTTTCTTTTGAGGCATCATCCCTTTGCAGCAAGGATTTCAGTGACCACTTAGGGCTATATTATCCTAGACCAGTGGTTGGCAAACTCATTAGTCAACAGAGCCAAATATCAACAGCACGATTGAAATTTCTTTTGAGAGCCAAATTTTTTAAACTTAAACTATATAGGTAGGTATATTGTTATTAACTTAATTAGGGTACTCCTAAGCTGGCCTTTGCTAAAAACGTCCTCAATCTGAGGGGTCAACCTCAGCAAACGTACCCCCACTTCTTCCAACGCCACTTCTTCAAAATAGACTTGCTCAGGCCGAAAACCGACTTCTGCGCATGGGCCACAAAGTTTCAATCACACTGTACGTGTGCGCCTGCACGTGGTATTTTGTGGAAGAGCCACACTCAAGGAGCCAAAGAGCCGCATGTGGCTCGCGAGCCTCTGTTTGCCAACCACTGTCCTAGACAGATTTGCTTAGTGTTCTTTATGAAGATTTCTAAATGCTTCCCCAAAGTCTCCAGTACATGAAGGCACGTCTCCCTTATATCTAATCAAAAATTTTATCTCTAGAATTGGTTATTCTACCCACATTGTCATCCGTCTGTTTATTCATGAAATTATTTTCACTCTTGTTCTTTTTAAAATTGCTTAGACTGAATGTTGGAGTATTTAAGGGTCTCAATGACTGTTACCCCCTTCCCTGCTTGTATTCTGAACTAACTGGGGAGGGGCGGATAAAATAGTTAGGAGTCAAAGCGTTACTATCTGTAGACAAGCAGCTTCCTCTTACTGGACCTCAAAAATGAGCAGATTTAATGATCCAATCCCAGGCAAGACTGGGGACCTGCCTTATAAGATTTCCAGTATACTGGTCCCAAGGGCAAAAAGTTGGACCACATAGGCCTAGGTTTTGTTTTGTTGTTGTTTTTTTAATCCTAAACTGCCAGTCACATGAAGTCATTCCTCCTGACCTGGGAACCATTGAGTAAAGGAATGCAGGACACTCCGTTCCCACCCCACACTTCCATCAGAAATAGGAAGAAAGCGTTACCTGTTTGAAACCCCGAGATGGTTGACATTTTGTGAGGAAGTGTTTTCCTTTTCAAGTATAAAGATTGGTGGGTGCTTGGGGAGGAGGTCATTTCCCATGTTGTTACCTACTACCCCCTCCACAGGACATCCGGGAGAGTCTCAGATAGGGGACTGTGATGCTTGACATCTAGCACATAAAGAGTTCAAGATCTAGCCCCTGCGAGTGGCTTAGTTCAGCCGTGGGCAAACTACGGCCCGCGGGCCGGATCCGGCCCGTTTGAAATGAATAAAACTAAAAAAAAAAAAGACCGTACCCTTTTATGGAATGATGTTTACTTTGAATTTATATTAGTTCACACAAACACTCCATCCATGCTTTTGTTCCGGCCCTCTGGTCCAGTTTAAGAACCCATTGTGGCCCTCGAGTCAAAAAGTTTGCCCACCCCTGGCTTAGTTGGTTGGACTATTGTCCTGTGCACCAAAAGGTTGCAGGTTGGATCCCTAGTCGGGGAGTGTAAGGGAGGCAACTGATCAATGTTTCTCTCTCTCTCTCCCTCCCCCTTCCTCTCTCTCTAAAATCAGTAAAAACATATCCTCTAATAAGGATTTTTAAAAAGTTCAAGAGCTACAAGTAGATCCTGGCCTACAAATTGAAGGTCTTTGGTTCAAAACATTAAAATTACAAGCTACCCATGCAAACCTATTTATTAAATGCGAGCAAATTATTAACTAACTAGTGACCTGGTGCACGGATTCGTGCACATCAAAAGGAAATTAATTAAAAGGTGGCCAGCGGGCAGGACTGGGAGAGATGGGCCGGACATGCTGAACACACCCTGGAGCCAACCTCCTGTGATCCCTCCCCAGCATCAGTGGAGTGAGTGGGGTCCCTCCGACAGATGGGGTCCCTCGGCCTGGCCTGCAGGGATTGGGCTGAAACGGGCTCTCCAACATCCCCTGAGGGGTCACAGAGTGAAAGAGGGCACTCTGCAAAGTTGCTGTCCTACAGGGTGTGGAACACAAATGCAAGTGTGCACTAAACTAGATTTGGGGCCAACAGTCCCCTAGCAACAACATAATCCACGGCCAAAGGTGGAATTGTGCGGCCCTGCGAAGAATTGGGCTCCCTCCTCTCTGGTTTCGGGGTGTGTCACCTGAGAATCGCCGCTGCCAAGTCACTGCAGCTCGGCAGCTCCTGCATTGAGCATCTGCTCCCTGGTGGTCAGTGTGCATCATAGCAACCAGTCAGACAGTAGGAGGGACACTTAGCATATTAGCCTTTATATATATAGATAAGCCTTTTCATCTGAACTGTGACAACTTCAATGATCACGAAAGTGCTTTAGTGTAACATCAGTTGTTAAACAAGCCAACCCATCTAGAACATTGTTTTGTTAATCACTTTGGACATGACTTGTAGAAAAGGACAGAATTTGGTTACTAAGATGGCAAAATCTTGACATTGTGTTCTCCTTAACAGTGGGGCCTTGACTTACGAGTTTAATTCATTCCGAGACCGAGCTCGTTAAGGAGCTCCTTAACTCAAATTACTCTATCCACTCAATGCAAAAAATCAGCCGAGAGACAGGTGGTATCTCAAAAAACTCGTTAGTCGGGACACCAGTAAATCAAGGCCCCACTGTATATTGAAAAGTATTAACAAGATTTCTTTAATGGCCTTTGAGTCTTTTTTTAAAGTAAAGTTTCTTTTTTAAACAAGCTTTAGTGAGATAAAATTCACATAATCCTAAAATACAAAAAAGTGTGCAATTCAGTGGCCATAGAGTTGTGCCATCATCACCACACTCAATCTTAGAACATTTTGGTACCCCAGAAAGAAACCCTATGTCCTTTAGCCATCCCTCCAACCTCCTAGTCGACCACCAATCTGTCTCTGTAAATTTGCCTATCCTGGGCATCTACACTAATAAAAGAGAAAAATGGTAATTGGCGTACGACGATACCCTTTTCATTGGCTAATTAGGGCTATATGCAAATTAACTGCCAACTATGATTGGCAGTTAACTGCCAACTAAGATTGGCAGTTAACTGCCAACAAGATGGCGGTTAATTTGCATATGTAGGCACAATGCAGGGAGGCGAAAGGGAAAGCAGAAAGAAGCCCCCTGCCACTGACAGTGATCAGAAACCCAGGGGGGAGCTAAGAGCTGGGGGGCAGGGCAAAGGCGGCCCTGGGGCCGCCTTTGCCCTGCCCCCAGCCATGATCGGAGAATCAGGCGCCTTTGCCGCCCTGGCCAGTGATAGCAGGAAGTAGGGGTGGAGCCAGCAATGGGAGCTGGGCACGGTCGAAGCTGGCAGTCCCGGGAGCTAGGGGTCCCTTGCCTGAGCCTAAAGCGGAGCCCACGATCGCGGGGCCGCTGCAGCTGCGGGTCCCCGCTGCCCGAGCCGGACACCTCAGCCAGAGGCGTTAGGCCTGGGCAGGGGCGGAGCCTGCAACCGCGGGGAGCTGGGGGTCCCCTGCCCAGGCCTGACACCTCTGCCGGAGGCCTCAGGCCTGGTCAAGGGGCCGATCCGGTGATTGGTGATCGGAGGGTGATGAGGGTCAACTCCTCTGGCCGAGGCATCAGGCCTGGGTGGGGGGCTGAGCCGGGGATTGGGGGGATATGATGGTCCCCTTGCCCAGGCCTGAAGCCTAGGTCAGAGGCGTCAGGCTTGGGCGGGGGGGTGGAGCAAGCGATCAGAGGGAGATGGGGGTCCCCTGCCCAGGCATGATTCCTGGGCCAGAGGCCTCAGGCCTGGGCGGGGGCCAGAGCCAGTGATCGGGGGGAGATGGGGGTCCCCTGTCCAAGCCTGACACCTCTGGCGGAGGCGTCAGGCCTGGGCAAGGGGCCGATCAGGTGATCAGAGGGTGATGGGGGTCTACGCCTCTGGCTGAGGCATCAGGCCTGGGCAAGGGGCAGAGCCAGCAATCGGAGGGGTCTGGGGGTCCCCTGCCCAGGCCTGATGCCTGGGCCAGAGGCATCAGGCCTGGGCTGGGGGCAGAACCAGTGTGGGGGAAAATGAGGGTCCCCTGCCAAGGCCTGACACCTCTGTCAGAGGCGTAAGGCCTGGGCAAGGGGCTGATCCTGCGATTGGAGGGTGATGGGGGTCAACGCCTGAGGGCTCCCAGTATGTGAGAGGGGGCAGGCTGGGCTGAGGGACACTCCCCCCCACACACACACCCAGTGCACGAATTTCGTGCACCGGGCCCCTAGTCTTATATAATAGAAGGGTAATATGCAAATTGTCCCCTCCACCAGGAGTTTGACCAGGGGGCGGGGGCGGTCCACCAATTACCCCGGGCCCCTCCCCCCGGCCGGCCCCACCTCCAGTAGGCCCCCCATTTTGATCAGAGGCGGGGCTGGCTGGCCAACCTCCTGCGTTCCCTCCCCCCAGCCAGCCCAGCCAATTGGCCCCGATTGGGGTGGGCCAGCTGGACCCCACCTGTGCACAAATTCGTGCACCAGGCCTCTAGTTTCATATAAATGGAATTATACCACACTAGAGGCCCAATGCACAAAATTTGTGCAAGAGTAGGCCTTCCTTCCCCCGGCTGCCGGCACTTGTGGGGAAACAGGGGACTTGGTTGGAAGGTCTGAAAGGAGATTCTCTGAAAGGTTGGGGGCCTCGGAGGGGGCCTTGCCAAAGGCGGCAGCCGCTACCTTGACTTTTCCAAACAAGTCCAATCCCCCAGGGTGTTTTGCTAGAATCTCTATGTTTAGTCTTTAAGAACTGACCTTGTAGAAGTATATACTTTCTCAAGGATGCTTACCCTGCTGATTGTATTTAGAGGTTAATTTGACTTCAAGCTGTTGTTACAATAAAAGCCAACGAGGCAAACGAACAGGACTGCTTTTATGACTAAAGTAAAAGAGTCCCTTAGCCCTCTCTTACACAGAAACCTGTGTTGGAGTAATCTGTTCATCTGTTGCTCAGGGTCTGCTGGTCAGCCCCGGCAGGCACTGGCTTCCCTCTGACACTCAGGACCTGGGCTTTCCTCTGGTTGCTGACAGGCACCCGGGACCCAGGCTTCCCTCGCAGCTTCGGCTTTCTCTGGAAGGTTGTCCAGAAGGGTGTCCATTCTAATTAGCATATTATGCTTTTATTATTATAGAAGTGGTCCTTTGTGACTGGCTTCATTTACTCAGCGTGTTTAATTTTTTAAAATTTTTTTTATTTTTATTTTATTGATTTTTTACAGAGGAAGGGAGAGAGATAGAGAGTTAGAAACATCGATGAGAGAGAAACATCGATCAGCTGCCTCCTGCACATCTCCTACTGGGGATGTGCCCGCAACCCAGGTACATGCCCTTGACCGGAATCGAACCTGGGACCTTTCAGTCCGCAGGCCGACGCTCTATCCACTGAGCCAAACCGGTTTCGGCAATTTTTTTAAATTTTTAAATTTTATTTTAATTTATTCTTTTAATCTTTATTGTTCAGATTATTACAGATGTTCCTCTTTCTTCCCCCATAGCTCCCCTCCACCCGGTTCCCACCCCATCCCAGACCCTTGCCCCTCCCCCCCACTTGCCTCGTCCATAGGTGTAAATTCTTTGTCCAATCTCTTCCCGCATCCCTCACGCCCTTTTCCCCCCAAGAATTGTCATTCCGCTCCCTTTCCATGCCCCTGATTCTATTACATTCACCAATTTATTCTGTTCATCAGATTTTTTATTCATTTGATTTTTAGATTCACTTGTTGATAAATATGTCTTTGTTGTCACTTTGTTCATAATTTTTCTTTACCTTTTTCTTCTTCTTCCTCTTCTTTTTTAAAAAATATTTTTAATTGAATTTTTACAGAGAGGAAGGGAGAGGGACAGAGAGTTAGAAACATCGATGAGAGAGAAACATCGATCAGCTGCCTCCTGCACACTCTCCACTGGGTATGTGCCCGCAATCAAGGTACATGCCCTTGACCGGAATCGAACCTGGGACCCTTCAGTCCACAGGCCGAAGCTCTATCCACTGAGCCAAACTGGTCAGGGTTTCTTCCTCTTCTTAAAGAATATCCTTCAGCATTTCATGTAAGACTGGTTTGGTGGTGGTGAACTCCTTTAGCTTGTTCTTACCTGTGAAGCTCTGTAGCTGACCTTCAATTCTAAATGATAGTTTTGCTGGGTAGAGTAATCTTGCTTATAGGTCCTTGGTATTCATCACTTTGAATATTTCTTGCCACTCCCTTCTGGCCTGCATAGTTTCTGTTGAGAAAGCAGCTGACAGTCGTATGGGTTCTCCCTTGTAGGTAGGTAACTGTTTTTCTCTTGCTGCTTTTAAGATTCTCTCTTTGTCTTTTGCCCTTGACATTTAATTATGATGTGTCTTGTTTTCCAAACAAGTCCAATCCCCCAGGGTGTTTTGCTAGAATTTCCATGTTTAGTCTTTAAGAACTGACCTTGTAGAAGCATATACTTTCTCAAGGAAAAACTCTAATCCTCTTTGGATTCCTCTTGTTTGGGGCTCTCTGCGCTTCCTGGACTTGTGAGTCTATTTATTTCACCAGATAAAAGAAGTTTTCTGTCATTATTTCTTCAAATAGGTTTTCAATATCTTGCTCTCTCTCTTCTTCTGGCACCCCCATAATTTGGATGTTGATATGTTTGAAGTTGTCCCAGAGGCTCCTTACACTCTCTTCATGTTTTTGGATTCGTTTTTCTTTTTTGCTCTTTCGGTTGGGTGTTTTTTGCTTTCTTGTACTTCAAATCTTTGACTTGATTCTTGGGATCCTCTAGTCTACGTTGAATCTTTGTATCCTTGAGTTGATAGAGTGGCCTTGTGTGGTAGGTGTCCTATAGGGACCAGTGGCTCAACCTCCCCAGTCACCTGAGCTGGACACCCTTGGTGCACCCCTTTGTGGGCTGTGTGCAGAATCTTGTTGTAGTTAAGCCTTGATTGCTGTTGGTATCACTGGGAGGAATTGACCTCCCGGCCAATTGGCTGTGAGGAGCATCTGTGTCAACAATGGAAGAGCTGCTGTGCTGCAGACACCCTTATGGGGCAGGACTTGCTTCAGTGGGGCTTTGGTGCTCACTGAGTCTGCCCCTTGAGTGTGTCACTTCTGGATGTGAAGAGTTGTAATCTGAATGGTCTCACACTGACCACTGCGTAGACTGGCTCTTGGATCTCCAAGGAGGTGCAAAGTCAGCCACTGCCTGTGGTCGCCCAGCAGGAGCTACAGAGAGATCTGCAGATTACTCTTGTTTGTATTGGGTTTGGAAGTGCCCAGACAAGGCCCAGCTGTGTAGCAAGGCAGGCTGCTGCTGCCAGATTGATTGCTCTGGGGCTTCCTGACCCAGCTGCTGCCTGTTTCATAGGTTTTAGGCCGAGAAAGGACAGGCCATTCATATGCAAAAGCTGTTGTTCACAGCTTGGGTGGGGTTGTAAATTGGGTGGGGCGGGGTCTCAGGGAATCACCAGGGCGAAGCAATCACCCATGGTTTCCAGTCAGCCCTGCACCTGAGAGTTCCCCGTGCAGGAACAATGACCACTGCGAAACACATGAGATAGTTGTTTCTTTGTAGAAACTTGGAAAATAGCACAGCTAAATTTGGTTTTGTTTATGGAATAACATTTCTTCTAGTTGTCCTTCTGAAAAAAGCTGCCCTTGAATTCCTGTCGCGACGCCAGACAGTCCAGTTTCTCCCCATAATGGTGTGGGTCCCCTGAGTCTGGCCTGGAACTGGAGTTCAGAGCAAGCGGGAGTTTGTATCTCCCTCCCGATTAAAAAAGCAGCACACCTGGGTGCCAGTCTGTTCCGCGCCTCCACACCTTCTACCAATCTCAGTGTGCTTTCTTCTTTACCTCTTTAGTTGTAGAACTTCCACTCAGCCAGCTTTCCTGCGGTTCTGGATGATAGTTGTTCTGTCTTTTAGTTGTAATTTTGATGTGGTTGTGAGAGGCAGCAAGTACAGGTGTTTACCTATGCTGCCGTCTTGGTTACCTAGCATAATGTTTTCAAGATTCATCTCTATTATAGCAAGTATCAGTATTTATTTATTGCCATGTAATATGGCTATACCACATTTTATTTATCCATTCATCAGTTGATGAGCATTTGGGCCAAGAATTTCTTTTACTTTCAAGAATAGCACTTTTCCATAATAATAAAGTGTTAAAGATATCAACTAAGAACTTTGACCAAAAATTCAAAGACTAGTCAGTGTTCTTTTAGTGTTCACAAGACATACTTAAACTTGAAATCTGTCATGATACTGTAAATATATCAGTATAGACCAGATTTTCCAACATAAGATTAGATTTCCTGAACACGCAGTTACTTCCAGAAGTCATCTCTTTTTACTGTTATCAACAGAGATGTAGCCATTTCAGGATGAAGGGTATAATTTAGTAGGCCTAAACGTTTTGGAGAAGGGGAATTTAGGACCAAGAACACGGACAGAAGCCATAAGTAAATGGACATCACTAAAAGGAAGGAAATGCATCAAAAGAAATTACAGTTATGACTGCTGTTGCACTTATTAGCCTGACTAAGCTTCTTGAATCCTTTGTCAGTTGGCTCCCAGAGTCCCTTTCAAAGCTGTCATAGTAATAGTCACATAGTCTATCAGTCCTCCACTGTTGAGCTTAGTGTGGTCTAAAGCAATGTTGTTGTTTCACTCCTTTTCCTGATAAATACTGGGTTTGTATTGTAGTTGCAATGGAAGAAAATGGTCCTGTGGGATTTGGAGTCTGATATACCTACCTAGATTTGATTTCTTGGATTCCTTTTTTATGAACTTTGTGATTTGGGGCATGTAATTTGATTTCTCAGCTATAAAGTGAGGATGACTTATTTATCTCAAAGGGTGATTGTGAGAAAATAAAAATTAGGAATTAGCACATGGTCTAATACATAGTAAGTGCTCAAATCTTAGTTAAAATCCTATCTAATAATAGACAAACATGGTAATTAACCGTACCTCTGACACGCTTCCCATTGGCTAATCAGGGTGATATGCAAATTAACTGCCAACTAAGATGGCGGCCAGCAGCCAGGAAGCCAAAGTGAACAGGAGGCTTGCTTGCTCCAGTGATGGAGGAAGTCAAGGTTCCCCGCCTGCCGCTGCCGGCCTCTGAGCTGCACTCTAAGAAACAATGTTGCAATTATAGAAGCTAAACAAACCCCAGAAACCTGCTTTCAGCCAGCTGGGCTTCAGAGCTGGAGCTGCAACAGTGTTTCAATTATAGAAGCCAAACAAACCCAGATCCCTGCTTTCAGCAGCCGAGGTCTCAGAGCTGGAGCCGAGCCTCAGAGCTAAAGCCGGCTCTCAGTTCCAGTAACAGCCATAGAAGGTAAATAAATCCCAGAATAAAAAGAAAAAAAGGAGAGGTTGGGAGCTTCAGTCACCCGCCAGCCTGAAAATGGCCCTCAGCCCCTCACCCAGACTGGCCAGGCACCCCAGTGGGGACTCCCACCCTGAAGTGGGTGTGACCAGCTGCAAACAGCCATCAGCCCCTCACCCAAGCTGGCCAGGCACCCAAGCGGGACCCCCACCCTGATCCGGGACACCCTTCAGGGCAAACCAGCCGGCCCCGACCCGTGCACCAGGCCTCTATCTTATATAGTAAAAGGGTAATATGCAAACTGACCCTAACAGCAGAGTGACTGGGAATGACTGGTCAGTATAACACACACTGACCACCAAGGGGCAGACGCTCAATGCAGGAGTTGTCCTCTGGTGGTCAGGGCGCTCTCACATGGGAGGAACTCTGCTCAGCCACAGGCCAGGCTGATGGCTGCCAGTACAGCGGTGGTGGTAGGAGCCTCTCCTGCCTCCTCAGCAGCGCTAAGGATGTCCGACTGCAGTTTAGGCCTGCTCCCGGCTGGCAAGTGGACATCCCCCGAGGGCTGCCGGGCTGCCAGAGGGATGTCTGATTGCCATCTTAGGCCCAATCCCCTGGGGAGCAGGCCTAAGCCAGCAAGTGGTCATCCCCTGAGGGGTCCCAGACTGCGGAAGGCACAGGCCGGGCTGAGGGGACCGCCCCCCCCCCATGTGCACAAATTTTTGTGCACCGGGCCTCTAGTTATTTTATAAAAGATCAAACATCTGAATTTTAAAGTATTTCCCTTTTGTATTATTTGTTGTATTTATTTACCTGTGTCTTGCCTTGCTCTAAAAAGAGATTTCGGGCAACATGGGGTGTGTGTATTTGAATACTTCTGAAGCCCAGCTGGGTCCAATCTGGGAAGAGAAACTGAAAAGTCAGTTGTGATGGAATGTGGTGGTAATGTAAACCTATTGGGACACATATAAGTAACAGATCCCAGGAATGCATCGGGATTATGCTTCTGGAACAGATTGAAGAGGTTTCTTTAGTGAAAGGTGGCCTAGCATGAAAGGGCACCCAGATTTTGGGGTAAAACCTCTATGTAGTGAAGTCCCAGTTCTACTTACTAGCCATGTAATTAATCTTGGGAGGGTTACAGTTGATGGTTTTTTCATTAATAGAAATCACATCATCAAACTAAATTAATACCTCTTTCAGTACTTTGTTGTTGTTGTTATTAATCCTCATCTGAGGATATTGGTTTTTTAAGAGAGGGAGGGAGGAAGAGAAACATTCATGTGAGAGAGAATGATTGGTTGCCTCCCTCACATTCTATCTCCCCTCTCCTGCCCCTCCCCCCCCCCGCCCTCGCCCCCACCCCTGCCAGCCTGGGGATCAAACTTGCAACCCAGGTAGGTGCCCTTGCCTGGGAATTAAACCCGATACCCTCCAGTGTACAGGCCAACGCTCTAACCACTGACCCACACTGGTCAGAGCCTTCTTTCAGTACTTTCAATTACAAATGCAGATTCAGATCCCAACTTTTTGTTCTCCGATAAGTTAAAGAGTAAAATAAACACAGTGAATTGTGTAAATCATTTAGTTTAGAAATTATTTTTAAAGGAGTACACGTAAGAGCAAATGGTGTATTAAGCTTTACAGTTGGAGTATCTAGAGCCATTTAACTAGTCTCACCTCAAAGACTGAAAATAAGTTTGAAACACATGAGATAGTTGTTTCTTTGTAGAAACTTGGAAAATAGCACAGCTAAATTTGGTTTTGTTTATGGAATAACATTTCTTCTAGTCATTATCTTCTGTAATGTAATTGTATTTGTTTGTTGTTGTTTTTTTTTAAATATATTTTATTGATCTTTCTCAGAGGGGAAGGGAGAGGGATAGAGAGTTAGAAACATCGATGCGAGGGAAGCATCGATCAGCTGCCTCCTGCACACCTCCTACTGGGGATGTGCCCACAACCAAGGTACATGCCCTTGACCGGAATCAAACCTGGGACCCTTGAGCCCGCAGGCTGATGCTCTATCCACTGAGCAAAACTGGTTAGGGTTGTATTTGTTTTTGTGTGTTTTTTTTCCATATCCCAATTCATTGCTTGTGTAAACAGTGGGCCACATTGCATAATTCTTTAGGGGAAGTTTAGATATAATGCAGTATTACTGTTTATGAAATGGTTATTGTTGAATTATAAGTAAGAGTGTAAATCATGCAACTTGAATGGATAATTATTTAGTTACCATCTTTTATATCCTCTAAATAAGATTAGGTTATGCAGTGACAGTATCTATCTATCTATCTATCTATCTATCTATCTATCTATCTATCTACACAATTAAAAGACAAAGATGCTAATTGACCGTACCTTTGCTTCACCCAAGCCATGCCCAACAGCCAATCAGAGCAACTATATGCAAATTAACCCAACCAAGTTGGCGGCTGGTAGCCACGGAGCTGGAACAAGCAGGAGGCTTGGTTACCCCGGCAATGGAGGAAGCCAAGCTTCCCGCCTGCTCTGGCAGGCTATGGCCTCTGCAAAAGGCAACAAAGTTTCAATTATAAAAGCTAAATAAATCCGAGATACCTACTTCCAGCCAGCCTCCATTGGGAGCTTGGGTAGCTGGGGGCTGTGGCCAGCCTGCAAACAGCCATCAGCCCCTCACCCAGGATGGCCACACCCTCATGGGGTGAGGGTCGCTGCTGCGGGGCTTGACCAGCCTGCAAACAGCCATCAGCCCCTCACCCAAACTGGCCAGGGACACTCCACCCTGAAGGGGCTGTGGCCAGCATGCAAACAGCCATCAGCCCTTCACCCAGGCTAGCCAGGCACCCCAGGGGGGACCCCTACCCTGAAGGGGCTGTGGCCAGCCTACAAACAGCCATCAGCCCCTCACCTAGGATGGCCATACCCTCATGGGGTGAGGGTCCCCACTGGGCTGCAAACAGCCATTAGCCCCTCACCCAGACTGGCCAGGCACCCCAGCGGGGACCCTCACCCTGAAGGGGGTGTGGCCAGTCTGAAAACAGCCCTCAGCCCCTCACCCAGGCTGGCCAGGCACCCCAGCGGGACCCCCACCCTGATCCAGGACACCCTTCAGGGCAAACCAGCCGGCCCCCACCCATGCACCAGGCCTCTATCCTATATAATAAAAGGGTAATATGCAAATTGACCCTAACAGCAGAGTGACTGGGAATCACTGGTCACTGTGACACACACTGACCACCAAGGGCCAGATGCTCAATGCAGGAGCTGCCCCCTTGTGGTCAGTGCACTCCCACAGGGGGAGCTCTGCTCAGCCACAGGCCAGGCTGATGGCTGCCAGTACAGCGGTGGTGGTGGGAGCCTCTCCTGCCTCCTCAGCAGCACTAAGGATGTCTGACTGCAGCTTAGGCCTGCTCCCCGCTGGTAAGTGGACATCCCCCGAGGGCTCCCGGGCTGCCAGAGGGATGTCTGACTGCAGCTTAGGCCTGCTCCCTGCTGGCAAGCGGACATCCCCCGAGGGCTCCCGGGCTGCCAGAGGGATGTCTGACTGCCAGCTTAGGCCCAATCCCCTGGGGAGAAGGCCTAAGCCAGTAGGTGGTCATCCTTCGAGGGGTCCCATACTGTAAGAGCACACAGGCCAGGCTGAGGAACCCTCCCAAGTGCACAAATTTTTGTGCACTGGGCCTCTAGTATATATATATAAAAGGATAATATACAGAGTGTCCCCTGGGGAGTTCCACCGGGAGACTGGGAGTTCGATTGCTCGATATGAGGTGTGCTGACCACCAGGGGGCGGCACGGAACAAAGGAAGGCTGCTGGCTGGCTGGCAGCTGGAAGGCCCTGATTGGCCTTGATTGCCAGCCAGTCCTAGGAACCCTACCCGTGCACAAATTTCATGCCCTGGGCCTCTAGTATAGGTATAAATTTCATATTTATAGCTTTACATTTATATGATGATTTATGTAAACATGACGTATCTTTTTTCCTTGTCAGAATGATTTATTTTCAAGTTCTGGAGAACGATCGATCAGTTCCTCCTATTTGGGCCAGACCCAGGATCAAACCTGCATTTTTCCCCCCAAGTACTCCTTAGAATCCTCAGCCCAACTAACAATTAACAGTTAACTGCTAAAAAATGTAATACTTAACAAAAGCTGATACAGTTAGTAACAAGGGGTTGGGTGTAGTGGCTACATTATTTCATTCACAGACTGATGAAAAAGTAATATTGAGAAAAGCTATTGTTGAAATACTAGCGAGGTTTGATAAGAGTCATAAGGGAACCTAAGGGTCTTTGAATATCAATGTCGCTAAAAGTAAATATCTGGATAAAAATCACTCCTCAGTAATATACCTTCGTAAACTTTACTATGTCTCATTAGCTGCAAATAACAGAGAAGAGAATCCTCACCAAATAAATATGCCTTACCAAATGAGCAGGTAGGATGTGATGTTCCTTTGAGATTTATTGCTTTGGAGTTGACAAAATAAACATATGGATTTGGGGATTCCTGTTAATAAAATTTAAATGTATTTGTGAGTATATACCAACCAACTTGTATAGTTAAGTTTCTGTGTTTGACTCCAATTCAGTCAGGAAACTGACATTTCTTTGATTCACTGCTCTATTTCTTCCCTTTTATTTTTAAAAATTTTTAATTTTAATTATAATTGACATTCTGTTATTTTGTATTAGCTTTAGGTGTACAGCATAGTGGTTGCTCTTTATTTGTTTTTGTTTTAATTAAGAAAATGCACTTTTTTGTGTGTCTCCATACTAGCTTTGCTATAAATAAAAGGTCACATTTGGCATTTTGACACTTGCTGTTGTGTATATTGAGCAGAAAGGCAGCTGTTGACTTCTAATATAGATCTATTCAACTAGGGACCATATACTACTATCATTAGAGATTACACAGGAGTAAAGAAAAATGCAGTTGCTTGGGTCAAGTAAGAAAATGGGAGAGCAAAATTTCACTAGTCTCTCCATTTGTGGTGTATTCACAGTAAGTTATTTACCTGAGACACTGTTGAGTCCATTTTCAACTATAATACTAGAAGTTCTTTTTTTAAAAAGAGGGGAGCGGGCCTTTGTTCACCCTGCCAGGTGGCTCAGTCAGAGCATTGTCCTGTACACCAAAAGGTTGCGGGTTTGATCCCGGGTCTGGCCCAAATAGGAGGAACTGATCGATCGTTCTCTTTCTCTCACTCTCTCTTTCTCTCTCCCCCTTACCCCCTCTCCCTACCTGCCTCTCTCTCAAGTCAATAAAAAGCATATTCTTGGGTGAGGATTAAAAAAAAAAAGATAGGCTTTATTCAGATTAGTTCTGCTAGTCAAACCACTAACTTCAAAGTCAGAAATCTCTGAGGCCATTTCATTTATGAACACTTCACTTATGAAGTGCTTATTCATTTTGATAAAATAAATCTTTAATTTACTATGAGTATTCCTTAAATCTCCCCATAGGCATTCCCTATACCATGGGACATTATTCCAGACAATCTCACAACAAATGCTTATTGAAGTCGTCTTTAAAGAACTGTACTGAATACTCTGAGGGCTGCATTTTAGCAAATGAAAAAGTACTTTATCTCTGAGGAACCTGTGTTCGGTAATGTAACGTTATACTAGTATACGTATGAAATAAGTGTCATATATGTGGTGAAACTACTTTCTGCTCAGGTGGTTAAGGCAGAGGTAAAATTTGAGCTTAATAGTTGTTATACTTAATAACGAGTTTTAAGTGATTAGGAAGGCTTGTTCTTGAAGGTCGAATGGCATGAGTAAAAGTATATAGAAGGCAGGGAAGTTTCTATTCTAGTCTATACGTATGTATACATTGCTGCTAAGTTTATCTCTCTGAAGGATGAATATACAGTGGGGCCTTGACTTAAGAGTGTCCTGACTAATGAGTTTTTTGAGATACGAGCTGTCTCTCGGCCGATTTTTTGCTTTGAGTTGCGAGCTAAAATTCGGGTTATGAGCCAGCTTCAGATACCCCACCGCTAGTTGGCCCAGCGAACGTCACAGTGAATGCCACAACATCAGCCCAGCATCACGTGTCTCACTCGTTCACAATTGACTTGACATACGAGTAATTTGAGTTACGAGTTCCGTCATGGAACAAATTAAACTCGTAAGTCAAGGCCCCACTGTAGTAATAATTACAAATACTCCTATAGCATTTGTTTTTATGATACCTTACTAGGCACTTTACATGTATTAAGTAATTTAATCCTCATAGCACCCCTATATAAGATAAGTGCTGTTATTAGTTCCACAGTGATACAGAGAAGTTAAGTAACTTGCCCAAGGTCACTCAGCTGGTAAGTGGAAGAGCCGACACTTGAATCCAGGAAGTCTAGCTTCAGAGTCCTGACTCACTCACTGTGTGTGCTTGTACCAGGAACCACTCTGCATCTTCCACAGAGCAAGAGGCACTCAAGGGTCTTCACAATATGGCTGTAGCTTACCTTTCCAACTTTAGCTCCTACTTTTTTTTCCTACATGGATGTACATTCTAGCTCCTCTGTGTTACTACTTTCTTTTTAGAATTTTTATTCATTTTTTAGAGAGAGAGGAAGGTAGAGGGATAGAGAGAGATGCATTGATGTGAGAGCAGAACATTGATAGGCTGCCTCCTGCATGCCCCCTATCAGGCATCCAGCCTGCCACCTGGGCATGTGCCCTGACCAGGAATCAAACCAGCAATCTTTTGGTGTATGGGACTAAGCCACACTTTTACATTTACTCTGTACTACTCTGTTTCTTAAATACAGTCTTTATTCTCACCTCTAAATCTTTGCTTATGTGCTTACTAGTGTCTCGGTGCATGGATTCGTGCACATTGAAAGGAAATTAATTAGAAGAAATATTTTAATATCGCTATTCGAGTCTTGCTAATGAAAAGAAAATAGGATTCTACTGAGACTCCTACTCCAGGACTTCTGTGAGGATCAAATGAGTTGAGGCACGGGAAAACGCTTCACATACATTTGGTTAAACTGTAAAATGTTTGCACCTGGCTATAAAGCAGGTCGGGTTCCTGGGTTGAAACTGCAAGGAGGCTAGTCGCTAGGGAGAAGAAGCCGGGCGTTGCTACATGACATCATTATCCCGTGCCCACAGCCACTGTTTCTGGGCTGGGCTGTGGGCTGCATTTTGCACCATGGGGTCTTGGCAGCATTGGCAGCGATTTGGTGGGGTGTCACTTGGGGTGGTGGCAGGGCCTGTGTCCCACTTGGGGGAAGCTGAGTGTTGGTTTTTGGGCCCAAGTCTTTAGTGCCGTTTATTTTTAAATGGCCTGTGGCCAGGGAGAGGAAGCCGGGCGTTGCTACATGACATCATTATCCTGTGCCCACAGCCACCGTTTCTGGGCTGGGCTGTGGGCTGCATTTTGCACCATGGGGTCTTGGCAGCATTGGCTATGATTTGGTGGGCTGTCGCTCTAGGGTGGTGGCGGGGCCTGTGTCCCACTTGGGGGAAGCCGAATGTTGGTTTTATCAGTGCCAGGTCCGTGGTACCGTTTATTTTTATTTATTTTGTATTTTTAAATGGTTTACTTATTTATTTTTGTCTAAAGTTTTCCATATGTCTCCTTTTCCTCCATTTGACCCCTAAGTTCCATTTGCTGATGAAGAAACATACTCAGAGAGGGGAATGATTTGGAGGTGAGTTATAGCTAGTGTCAGAGTCATGATTACTTATAAATACAGTCTGTACTAATGACTAAACCTGTAAGTGGTACATGAGAGAGTTATGTTCTTAAAGACATGCATCTGTTTGTAATTTAAAATATCCTATAGTGATTTGGTGGTGAGACATATGAGCAATGGTGGTTGGAAAGAGTGAGAAAGAATTGTTGGATCTGGCTTTTTTGTTGTTGTTAATCCTCACCCAAGGATTGAGGTATTGTTTTTTATTAGGGAGAGAGTGGGGGAGAGATGAGGAGTGGGGGGAGGTGAGAGAGAGAGAAATCAATGTGAGAGAGACACATCCCTATTGGTGTCAGAGCTTGAACTCGTAACCCAGGTATGTGCCCTTGACTGGGCATCGAACCCTGGACCTTTGGTTTGCGGGCCTGTGCTCTAACCACTGAGGCTGGACCTGCATTTTTTATGAGAGATACTAGAAACGAATGTTACTTTATAAATGGGTTTTGAAATGATTCATTCATTAAAGAAGGAAAATAAACATTGCAATGAAAAGACATAACAACTCATTGTTAAATGAACTCTATGTCCTTTGCAAAAGGTATGGTTAAGGGAGGAAATATGTAAATAACTTGGAGTACACAAGCTGCTATTTGAGATTTTGCTGATTAGAAATGATGGGAGGAAATAAACCATACAAGAATTTAGTTGGATCTTGCTTGAAGTACTTTGTGTAGTAAATCTCCAAACTTATTTTAAAAATTACAGCATTTGAAGAACCAATTCTTGAAGTAGCATAATCAAAGTGGAATTCTATTTTTTTAATCTTTAAAGTATGTGTCTTTAAAATGTAACTTTATATAATATACCAGAGAAATTGTCCAGAAGGTCTAGGCCCAATATTTCAACAAAATTTTAAAAGACCATAAGGTTGGCAATCAGAATAATTTTGAAAATTTTTTATCAGAATTAAGAATGTAAAATAGTGTTTTAGTTTTTTTATTAGATTAACAGTTTCTAAACACCTGGGGAAAATTAACTTAGTATTTCCTGTCCAAAGTAGCTGTTTATGGAGAGTGTACCACTTGTCTATGGAAGTCAGTGTTTCTGAGACCGATTTGTTAATGTTGCTAAGGTTTTAACTCTGGACAGATATTCAAGAAAAATTAAACTGATCTATAAAAATAGTAAACTTTGACACAGCTTTTGAATCAGACTTGGTTCATACCCTAACTCCAGCTTTTTCTAGTTGGTGTGTAGTTCTTTAGCCTGTTATTCAGTTCCCTCATTGGATTATTTTGATAATTAAATGAGTATATGTAAAGCACTTAATGCCATTACTGGCACTAAGTAAACTTCCAAAATGTTTATATTTATCCTTCCACCACCTCCAGATTTATGCATGATGGGGAAAGACAAGTTATGAGGTAGAGCTTAGAAGAAAACTAGATTTGTCAGAACCAAAACAATTGAGATTCTGTTTGGGAAATAAATAAGGAAGCTGCCACATACATACTCTACTTGTGCAGTGGCAAGACATTGAATTTTAATTTGTTTCCTGCACCTAGGCCTTGCCTTCAGTGTGAAACACGGTTGCCTCAGTGTGAAATTGCCTGTATTCCTTTGGAGAATCAGGCCTGACTGAAACAATGGAGAACAATTCTAGGAGTGTTACTATATCTAGCTAACCAGAGCCTTTTGGAGGAACATCTGGATGCGGTTTCAGTTTTTAAAGTCTATAATATTTGCATCATTAAATTTCTATAGTTCTAAAATTATTGGTTCCATTTCTTTTCCTAGGTTATGCCCATATATTTGTTACTGTTGTTGTTTGTGCCCTTCCATTTTAAGAGGTAATTATCTTATTCAGAAAATATAAAGTATGTAGGTAACAATCAATAAAACCCATCATTACCAATTAAACTACTGGAGTTTTTCCTTATCTTAAAGTTTTCAGAATTATAATCATTACGCGGACACACGCGCACACACACACACACACAAATACACATACAAATGTAATTTGAATTTTTTGTTTGATCATAATCATTTCAGCAATATCATAGATAGGCTGCTGGACCCTGGAATTTAAAGAGAGGATCTTAATATCAGAAGCACATAATACTCAAGAAGTATCAGACAGTGTTTTAAACTTATTTCTAAAACATACTTTCAGGAATTGTAATATGTATCTAATCTACTCAGTCATATCTTCTTGACTTATTTTATTTTTTAAAGCAAGATTTCAATGCTTCCTAATTTTTTTTAAGCTCTTAATTTGCCAAAGGTGATATAAATAATATATTTCATGCTCTCCAATTCACATTCCCTCACTACCATATAGTGAATTAGTGAACATAATCAGATCATGGTTTCTTTTTCCTTTTATGCAATGCTCATGTTTTCAAAAGACCTAAATGGTCAATTGTCTAATGTAAACTCCTGGCATTTAAAATCCCTCCAAGTTTGAAAGTACTCTTTCTCTAGGCTGTCAGATACATGTATGATTCATAACATGGAAGAAGATTCCCTGTTCTTAATTGAGTTGACATTTATAGTCTGTGGCTTCAGTATCTGTAAAGAAAAAAAAATCTAACATACTTTGATGCCATAAACATTATCATAGGTCTTACAGATTTTGCACAGCAAAAGAAACCATAACAAAATGAAAAGACAACCTACTAAATGGGAGAACCGTATTTGCCAATGATACATCTGATAAAGGGTTAATATCCAAAATATATAAGGAACTCATACAACTTAACAAAAGGAAGACAGGCAATCCAATTAAAAAATGGGCAAAGGACCTAAATAGACACTTTTCCAAAGTGGACATACAGATCGCCAAGAGACATATGAAAAATGCTCAAAGTCACTAATCATCTGAGAGATGCAAATCAAAATGACAATGAGGTACCACCTCACACCTATCACAAGTGTTGGCAAGGTTGTGGAGAAAAAGGAATGCAGACTGGTGCAGCCACTGTGGAAAACAGTATGGAGTTTCCTCAAAAAATTAAAAATGGAACTCCCATTTGTCCCAGTGATCCCATTTCTAGGAATATATCCTTAGAAACCTGAAACACTCATCAGAAAGAATATATGCATCTCTGTGTTCATAGCAGTGCAATTTACAATAGGTAAGACTTGGAAACAGCCTAAGTGCACATCAGCAGATGAGTGGATAAAAAAAACTTATACATCTACGCAATGAAATACTATGCAGCAATAAAAAAGAAAGGACTCTTACTGTTTGCAACAGCATGGATGGACCTGGAGAATATTATGCTGAATGAAATAAGCCAGTCAGAGAAAGATGAGTATCACATGATCTCACTTTGTATTTTTTTTAAAATATATTTTTATTGATTTCAGAGAGGGAGAGAGAGATGGAAATATCAATGGATGAAAGAGAATCATTGACTGGCTGCCTTCTGCATGCCCCCTACTGGGGATTGAGCCCACAACCCAGGGCACCCTTGACCGGAATTGAACCTGGGACCTTTCAGTCCACAGGCTGACACTCTATCCACAGAGCCAAACCGGCTAGGACACATGATCTCACTTTTATGTGGGATCTAATGAACCAAATAAATTAGATGATCAAAAATAGACCCAGTCTTAGAAGCATGAACAGACTGTTGAACCTCAGAGGGAAGGCAGGAGAGGGTGGGTAGGAAGAGATCAACCAATGAATTTGTATGCATATATACATAACATGTGCACATGGTCAGTGAGTTGGTGAGGGCCTGGGGAAGGTGGAGGACAGGAGCAGGCTGGAAGAGGTTAATGGGGAAAAAAGGAGGACCTATGTAATACTTTTAACAATAAAGATTTAAAAAGAAAACAATATGGAACTGCCATTTGACCCAGTGATCCCACTTTTGGGAATATATCCAAAGAAACCCGAAATAGCATTCAGAAAAAATGTATGCACCCCTATGTTCATAGTGCAATTTACAATAGCTAAGATCTGGAAACAGCCCAAGTGCCCATCAGTACATGAGTGGATAAAAAAGCTGTGGTACAGTTATACCATGGAATGTTATGCAGCAGTAAAAAGAAGGCTCTCTTACCCTTTGAGACAGCATGGAGGGACCTGGAGAGTATTATGCTAAGTGAAATCTGTCAGCCAGAGAAAGACTAGTATCACAAGATCTCACTCATATGTGGAATCTAATGAAAAAAATAAACTAATGAACAAAATATATCCAGAGACATAGAAGCATTGAACAGACTGGAATCTCAGAGGGGAGATGGGGGAGGGTAGGTGGATGGGACGAACTTGTAAGCATATATGTATAACCTGTGGGCACAGATAATAAGGTGGTGAAGGCCTGGGTCGGGGTGAGGGCAGGCAAGAAGGGGTCAATCGGGGGGAGGGAGGAGATGGACATATGTACTATTTTCAATAATAAAGGTTTTTGAAAAAAAGGTTTCTTTGGCTATTCATGGTCTTCTGTGCTTTCATATGAATTTTAGGGTTTGTTTGGTTTTTTAATGTCTACGAAAAGTACCATTGATTTTGGTAGGAATCGCATGGAATCTGTAGATCACTTTGGACATTTTAGCAATACTGTTCCTAATCATCAAGGAAGTGCAAATCCAAACCACAATTAGATATCACCCCACACCTGTTAGGATAGCTATTATCAAAAAGACAAGAAATGACAAGTGTTGGTGAGAATGTGTAGAAAAGGGAACCCTTATGCCCTCTGGGTGAGAACGTATATTAAATTGGTACAGCTGTTATGGAAAACAATAGGAAGATTCCTCAAGAAATTAAAAATAGAACTGCCATATGATCCAGCAATCCCACTTCTGAGTTTATATACAAAGGAAATTAAGTCAGTATTTTGAAGAAATATCTGCAGTGCCATGTTCTTTGCAGCATTATTCACAATAGCCAAGGTATAGAAACAACTTAAATGTTTGTTGACAGATAAGTGAATAAAGAAAAGGTGGCATATATACAGTACCATATTATTCAATCATAAAAAAAGGGAAATTTGCAGCAACACAGATGAAGTTGGAGCACATTATGCTAAGTGAAATAAGCCAGAGAGTGAAAGACAAATATATGCTGTCAATTGTACGTGGGAACTGAAAATATAAATTTTTTTTAAATCTTGAACTTATAAAAACAGAGTAGAATGGTTATTGCTTGCGGTTGGGGGAAATAGAGAGATATTGATCAAAGGATAAAATTTTCAGATATAAGATGAATAACTTCTGAGGATCTAATGTACAGCCTGTGACTATCCTAACTAATAAAAGAGAAACATGGTAATTAGCGTATGACCGCTACCCTTCCCATTGGCTAATCAGGGTGATATGTAAATTAACTGCCAGCCAAGATGGCGGCCGGCAGCCAGGCAGCTTAAACTGAACATGAGGCTTGCTTGCTTCAGTGATGGAGGACTCCAACGTTCCGCGCCTGCCTTGCCGGGCTCTGACCTTACAGTTTGAAACATTGTAACAAATATAGAAGCTAAACAAAACCTCAGAAACCAGCTTTCAGCCGGCCTGGATCTCAGAGCTGGAGTTGATACAGTGTTTCGAGATTATAGAACCCAAACAAACCAGATACCTGCTTTCAGCAGCAGAGGCCTCAGAGCTGGAGCCAGAGCTAAAGCTGGCCAAGAAAAAAAACAAAAAAGAAAAAAAGGAGCGGTTGGGAGCTTCAGTCACTGCCAGCCTGAAAACATCCCTCACCCCCTCACCCAGACTGGCCAGGCACCCCAGTGGAGACCCCCACCCTGAAGGGTGTGTGGCCAGCTGCAAACAGCCATCATCCCCTCATCCAGGCTTGCCAGGCACCCCAGTGGGGACCCCCACCCTGATCCAGGACACCCTTCAGGGCAAACCAGCCAGCCCCGACCCATGCACCAGGCCTCTATTCTATATAGTAAAAGGGTAATATGCCTCCCAGCACCGGGATCAGCGGAGCCGCGAGGCCTCCCGGCACTGGGATCAGCGTGACAGGGGGCAGCGCCCAAACCCCTTGATCGCCCTGCGGCTCTGTGTGTGACAGGGGGCGGGGCCACAACCTCCCTATCTGCCCTGCTCTGTTCCTGACAGGGGAAGGCACCCCAACCCCCTGATCAGCCCTTCTCTGTGCCTGATAGGGGGGAGCTCCCCAACCCCCTGATCGCCCTGCGGCTGGGTGTGTGACAGGGTGCGGCGCCCCAACCCGCCCAACCCACGGGCCCTGCTCTGTGTGTGACGGGGTAGAGCTATAACCTCCCCATCAGCCCTGCCCTGAGTGTGAGAGTGGCGGCGCCCCAACCCCCTGATCAGCCCTGCTCTGTGGGTGATAGAGGGCGGCGCCTCAACCCCCTACCCCCCCACAGGCCCTGCTCTGTGTGTGATGGGGTAGAGCCATAACCTCCCCATCGGCCCTGCCCTGAGTGTGACAGTGGCAGTGCCCCAACCCCCTGATCCGCCCTGCTCTGTGTGTGACAGGGGGCGGTGTCCCAACTCCCCTATCGGCCCTACTCTGTGAGTGACAGGGGGGAGCTCCTCAACCCCCTGATGGGCCCGGCTCTGTGTGACAGGGGGGAACTCCCCAACCCCCTGATCGACCCTGCTCTGTGCGTGACGGGGTGGCGCCGCAACCTCCCCATCGACCCTGCCTTGAATGTGACAGGGGACAGTGCCCCAACCCCCCAATTGGCCCTACCCTGAGCGTGACTGAGGGTGGCATCACAACCTCCCGATCCGCCCTGCTCTGTGCATGACATGGGGCGGCACCCCAACTCCCCAATTGGCCCTGCTCTGAGCCCGACCAGGGGCTGCACCTAGGGATTGGGCCTGCCCTCTGCCACCCAGGAGCAGGCCTAAGCCAGCAGGTCGTTATCTCCCAAGGGGTCCCAGACTGCGAGAGGGCACAGGCCGGCTGAGGGACCCCGCCCCCACCGAGTGCACAAATTTTTGTGCACCGGGCCTCTAGTGCTATGCAATAAAAGAGAAACATGCAAATTAGCCGTACCTCTGCTATGCTCAAGCCACGCCCACAAGCCAATAAGAGTGACTATGCAAATTAACCCCAACAAAGTGGTGGTTAATTTGCATATGCAGGTGTCAGGCGGCCCCGGAGGTGACGGCGTCCACGGCTGCAGGCTCCCAGGACCTTTGCCGGCCCCGGGAGGTGAAGCTGTAGCCACGCCTGCAGGCTCCTGGGACCTTGGCAGGCCCAGGAGGCGAGGTCGTAGCCATGCTCCCAGGACCTTCGCTGGTCCGGGAGGCGAGGCCGCCCGTGCCTAGCCATGCCCGTGGGCTCCTGGGGACCTTGCCGGAAGAGAGCAGGAGGTTTGGAGGACTTGGCAGAGCAGGAGACCGCTGGACATAGAGCAGAGCAAGAAAGAGGGCAGCTTGGAGGGCACGGCTCCCTCTGTCACCCCAGCTTCCTCATCACAGCTGTGGAAACTGACAGCAGGGAGGAGGAAGTCCCACCCCCACAGAATCAGCCATAATCAGCCTTTGGTCAGACAGCTCTCAGCGGCCTGATAGCCAGGACTCTCATTCACTTGCATCTCAGACCATGACAATAGAGAGGTGGGACTATGTCTAAAGAACAACTATTGATACAACGTAGCTCTGCAGCCGAATGATGCCAGTGTTATCAACAAAATGTCTGCAGAGCAGCGTGCGTCTGATCTTGAAAGAAGGCGGCGCCTGAGACAGGATGTATCTGAACACCAGCTACTGGAAAAACATTGCTCTGATGCCGAAAAACACCGGCGTTATTGACAGAAAATGTCTAAAGACTAACATGCCTTTGAAGTTGAAAGAAGGCAGTGGCAAAGACAGAATATGTCTAGAGAACACTATTTCAACAAGTACTAGCAGTACCAGTAGGAACTGCCTTCTCAGCAAAAATGGAGTACATGGCCCTGACTGGTTTGGCTCAGTGGATAGAGCGTCGGCCTGTCGACTCAAGGGTCCCGAGTTCGATTCCAGTCAAGGGCATGCACCTTGTTTGCAGGCACATCCCCAGTGGGGGGTATGCAGGAGGCAGCTGATCAACGTTTCTCTCTCATCGATGTTTCTAACTCTATCCCTCTCCCTTCCTCTCTGTAAAAAATCAATAAAATATATTTTAAAAAAAGAAAAGAAAATGGAGTACATGAGGATGCAATCCTCGAACATAGTTGTGGTGGAATGACTGTTTGATGTGAATTTTGTCTATCACTAAATTTCTCTGATGAAAAACCATCCGATGGGAAATTTACTCGATGTTGTAGCAAAGGGAAAGTCTGTCCAAATGATACACATTTTCCAGATTACCCGGCATATTTAGAAAGATTAATGACAAATGAAGATTCTGACAGTAAAAATTTCATGCAAAATATTCATTCCATAAATAGTGCTTTTGCTTCCATGGGTGCAAATATTGCATCGCCATCAGGATATGGGCCATACTGTTATAGAATACACGGACAAGCCCTAACCAGTTTGGCTCAGTGGATAGTGCATCGGCCTGCGGACTGAAGGGTCCCAGGTTTGATTCCAGTCAAGGGCATGTACCAGTAGGGGGTGTGTAGGAGGCAGCTGATTGATGTTTCTCTCTCATAGATGATTCTAACTTTCTATCCCTCTCCCTTCCTCTCTGTAAAAAAATCAATAAAATATATCTTTAAAAATAAAAGGTATACAGATTTTTTAAAAAGAAGAAAAAAAAAAAGAATACACGGACAAGTTTATCACTGTACTGGAACTTTACATCCTTCGAATGGTGTTTCTTGGAAGTTTGCTCAACTCTATATTTTGGATACAATTGAAGCTCCAAGTAAAAGTTTAGCAATGCCAGAAAACCAGGGCTGCTCAGAAAAACTCATGATCAACATCAACAACCTCATGTATGAAATCAATGAATTAACAAAATCATACAAGATGCTACATGAGGTAGAAAAGGAAGCCCAATTTGAAGCAGCAGCAAAAGGTATTGCTCCCACAGAAGTAACAATGGCGATGAAATACAATTGTAACAGTGATCCGGGTAGATAAAATTCTCCCTGTGTAACCAAGGTTGCTGTCATATTCAGAAATGAAGATGGAGAACCTCTTTTTGAAAGGGACTTGCTCATTCATTGTAAACCAGATCTCAATAATCCAAATGCCACTAAAATGAAACAAATCAATATCCTGTTTCCTACATTAGATGCAATGACATATCCTATTCTTTTCCACATGGTGAAAAAGGCTGGGGAACAGATATTGCAGTAAGACTCAGAGACGACAGTGTAATCGACAATAATACTAGACAAAATGTAAGGACACGAGTCACACAAATGCAGTATTATAGATTTCATATCTCTGTGCGGGACACGTTCAATCCTATTTTAAATGCAGGAAAATTAACAGTTTATCGTGGATTCATATTCAAAAATGGAGGCCAATCAGATAAATTTCATCAAAGCATACCAATCTAAGTTGAGATTTGAAAAATATAGTGGTTTGATGGATTATCTCAAATTTAGATCTGAAAATGACAATGTGCCAATTGGTAAAATGATAATACTTTCATCATCTTCTGAGGGTAGTCCCAGAAATATGCAGCAGCAATATCAGGATGCTACGGCAATTGTAACGAAGTATGGGAAGCCCGATTTATTCATAACCATGACATGCAACCTAAAATAGGCAGATATTGCAAACAATTTACAACGCTGGCAAAAAGTTGAAAACAGACCTGACTTGGTAGCCAGAGTTTTTAATATTAAGCTGATTGCTCTTTTAAATGATATCTGTAAATTCCATTTATTTGGCAAAGTAATAGCTAAAATTCATGTCATTGAATTTCAGAAACACGGACTGCCTCGCGCTCACATATTATTGATATTAGATAGTGAGTCCAAATTACGTTCCTCTAATTAATTCCCTTTCAATGTGCACGAATTCCGTGCACCAGGCTACTAGTAGTTTATTATACTATATTTTATACTTGAGATTTGCTAAGAGGGTAGATCTTCAGTGTTCTCACCACACTATGTGAGGTGGTCAGTGTGTTAATTAACTGTGGTAATCATTTCAGGATATATATCAAATTGTAACATTGTACACTTTAAAAATACACAATTATACTTATCAATTATACCTCAACTAGAGGCCCGGTGCACAAAAATTTGTGCACTCGGCGGGGAGGGGGGGTCCCTCAGCCCGGCCTGTGCCCTCTCGCAGTCTGGGACCCCTTGGGAGATAACGACCTGCTGGCTTAGGCCTGCTCCCGGGTGGCAGAGGGCAGGCCCAATCCCTAGGTGCAGCCCCTGGTCGGGCTCACAGCAGGGCCAATTGGGGAGTTGGGGCGCCGCCCCATCATGCACAGAGCAGGGCAGATTGGGAGGTTGTGATGCCACCCTCAGTCACGCTCAGGGTAGGGCTGATTGGGGGGTTGGGGCACCGCCCCCTGTCACACTCAAGGCAAGGTCGATGGGGAGGTTGCGGCGCCACCCCCTGTCACGCACAGAGCAGTGCCCATCAGGGGTTTGGGGCACCACCCTCTATCACCCACAGAGCAGGGCCGATCAGGGGGTTGGGGTGCCGCCACTCTCACACTCAGGGCAGGGCCGATGAGAAGGTTATGGCTCTACCCCATCACACACAGAGCAGGGCCCGTGGGGGGGGGGGTGGTTGGGGAGCTCCCCCCTATCAGGCACAGAGCAGGGCTGCTCAGGGGGTTGGGGTCCCGCCCCCTGTCACACACAGAGCCGCAGGGCGATCAGGGGGTTTGGGCGCTTCGCACTGTCACACTGATCCCGGTGCTGGGAGGCATATTACCCTTTTACTATATAGGGTAGAGGCCTGGTGCATGGGTGGGGCCAGCTGGTTTGCCCTGAAGGGTGTCCTGGATCAGGGTGGGGGTCCCCACTGGGGTGCTTGGCCAGTCTGGGTGAGGGGCTGAGGGCTGTTTTCAGGCTGGGAGTGAATGAAGTTCCCAACCGCTCCTTTTTTTCTTTTTTTCTTTTTTTTATTCTGGGCCAGCTTTACCTTGAGGCTTGGCTCCAGCTCTTAGGCCTCCGCGGCTGAAAGTAGGTTTCTGGCCTTTGCTTACAATGTTGCGAATCTGCTGGCTGAAGTCCGGCGGTATTTGTTACAATGTTTCTTAAACTGCCCGCTCAGAGGCCTGCAGCTGCAGGCAGGGAACGTTGGTTTCCTCCAACGATCCTCCATCACTGAGGCAAGCAAGCCTCATGTGAGTTTCAAGCTGCCTGGCTGCCGGCCGCCATCTTGGCTGACAGTTAATTTGCATATCTCGCTGATTAGCCAATGAAAAGGGTAGCGGTCGTAAGCCAATTACCATGTTTCTCTTTTATTAGTGTAGATAATGCTGGACAAAATATATTTTTTGAGGGTACATCATATGTTGGGCACTGTGCTGAGCATTGAATATATATATTAGCAAATACAATGGGTACAGACCACACACTGATAGACTCTAGCAGGTAGAAGGAACAATAAACAAAAAATGAAAATAAACAATTATCATAAGTGCTATGAAAGAAGTATCGTTTAATGAGAACCTATAACAGGAATAAATTACTAGGGAAGTCTTCCCTAAGAAAATTTCACTTAAACCCAGAATGAAAGGAAGTGAAGGAGTTAGCAAGAAAATGAGCAGGACATGGTGCTACAGGCAAAAAGATTAACATGTACAAAGGCCTTGAAGTGAGAGAGAGTCCAGTGCATTTAAGAACTAAAAATGAGCAGGGCCAGTGGATCAAGCAAGGGGAAGAGAGTGAGATGAGGGAAAGTGAAGAAACAGGCAAGTCCAGGCCAGGCCATGATAGGGATCTTTTTATTTATTTATTTTTTTTAGTCTTTATCCTAAGAGGATGAGAAGCCATTTAAGGGTTTAAGACAGTGTGACAAAAATCAGATTTGCATTTTAGAAACAGTTATTCTGCAGTCTGAAGAAGAAAGGACCAGAAGGGACAAGAAATGCATAAGACTTGATAATGACTGGGATTGGAATGCTGGAGATGGAGATGGTGAGAAGAGGATAAGTTTTTATGTTTAGAAATAGATTCCACTTAGTGATTTGAGGTAGACAGTTCTAGGGGTTAGAAGAGGAAGGACTGGTTTGAGTAGCTGGATGAATAGTGGTGACATTGAGTAGGATGCTGGAAAAGAACCAGGTTTGAGAAGGAAAATGATTGCATTTTTGTATTTGATCAGTTCAGGATGCCTGGGAAGCATCAAAAGTGGAAAACTAAGTAATCAGGTAATATGTAGGAATCTGGAGTTTAAGAGATGTCCTAGCTAGAGGCACATTTGTGAGTCGTTGGCTTATATGTCATAAATGAATTTGTGAACCTGATTAGATTGCCTAGAAAGAATTTGGAGAAGAAAGAGGTGACTTGGAATAAACTCAAGAACTCATTAGGGATATTCTGTATAATTTTTTTATTGACAATCTTTGGTTTATAAGAATTGTACTTTGTAATAAGCTTGGTTGTTTTAACTGAGGCTTTCTGTTGTGATATAGTAACCCTCTTCCTCTTGACAGGTACATTTGTCATCTCTATTATTTTTTACGTAATAGCTATTATTTATTCAGACAGTGAAGAGGCTTTACAATTAACTTTCCAAAGGTAATGCAATTGACATTTTCTAAGTATCTGGGTAGCCAGGGAGCTTTGTGTAGATAAGGAATGAAGAACTATTCTTACTACATATTTGTCCTTTAAATGGTTGAGGTGCTATCCAGACATAATAAGGAAAATTGAATACTCCCTGGCACAGCCTTTTATTGTGAGCCATTGGGAACCTCCATATAGAGAGCTTTAAAAATAATAAACATTTACTACTCTGGTGTCCTATCCGATATAATGTCTGATCGCCTAAGTGACAATGGTGGCACCACCTATGCCACTAAGGAGTCACTGGAGGAAGGGATAAGAAATGAATTCTGTCAGAATGTAAAACATCGGTCCTTCAAAAGCCATTGTTAAGAAAAATGTAAAGGCAAGACTAGAGGAAGGAGGAAATATCTGTAAAACACATGTTAGATAGTGGGTTTGTAGTCAGAATATAAAGGATCTTACAATTCAATAGTAAGATAAACAACTTGATTTTTTAAAGTAGGCAAAAGATATAAACAGACCAAAGGTGGCAAATAAACATATGAACAGATATTGTATATCATTAGACAGCAGGGAAGGACAAATTAAAATCACTTCTACATACCCACCTCTGCAATTCAGATTGGCTAAAACTCAAATGATATTATCAGCATGGGCAGTAGCTGGAATTTTCATATATTGCTGGTGGAAATGCAAAGTGGTACAACCACTTTAGAAAACAGTTTGGTAGTTTCTTATAGATATGACCCAGAATTTTTACTCCCAGATATTAACAAGGAAAAAATGAAAATGTGTTGCATCAGTAGTCAGGGTTTCTAGATTATGGAAGCTGAGAAGTCTCATAACCTGTTGCCCACAAGCTGGAAACCCAGGAAAGCCAGTAATATAATTCAGTCTGAGCCTAAAGGCCTGGGAATTGGGGGAGCTGGTGGTGTAAATTCCAGTGTAAGGGCAACAGAAGATGAGATAAGATGTCCAGCTCAAGCAGTGAGACAAAAAAAAAAAAAAAAAGGCAAATTCCTCCTTTCTTTGCCTTTTGTTCTATTCAGGTCTCAACAGATTGGATGGTACCCAACCACACCATCACGTGTCTGCACAAAGACTGGTACACAAATGTTTACAGCAGTTTTATTTATAACTAGAGGCCCAGTACACGAATTTGTGCACCAGTGGGGTCCCTCAGCCTGGACTATGGGATTGGGCCGACACCAGCTCTCTGACATCCCCCGAGGGGTCCTGGATTGTGAGAGGGTGCAGGCCAGGCCGAGGGACCCCACTGATGCACAATTGAGGACGGGGAGAGATGTGGGAGGTTGGCCAGCCGGGGAGGGATCGCAGGAGGGCTCTAGGGCATGTCCAGCCTGTCTCGCTCAGTCCCAATTGGCTGGACCCCAGCAGCTAACCTATCAGTTGGAGCATCTGCCCCCTGGTGGTCAGTGCATGTCATAGCGAGTGATTGAGTGGCCTTAACATATCATTAGCATATTATGCTTTGATTGGTTGAACAGACGGCCAGACACTTAGCGTATTAGGCTTTTATTATATAGGACTAGAGGCCCGGTGCACAAAAATTTGTGCACTCGGGGGTGAGGGGTGGGGGTGGGGGTCCCTCAGTCCGGCCTGTGCCTTCTCGCAGTCTGGGACCCCTCGGGAGATAACGACCTGCTGGCTTAGGCCTGCTCCCGGGTGGCAGAGGGCAGGCCCAATCCCTAGGTGCAGGCCCAATCCCTAGGCGCTGCCCCCTGTCATGCACAAAGCAGGGCAGATCGGGAGGTTGTGATGCCACCCTCAGTCACGCTCAGGGTAGGGCTGATTGGGGGGTTGGGGCACCGCCCCCTGTCACACTCAAGGCAGGGTCGATGGGCAGGTTGCGGCGCCACCCCCTGTCACGCACAGAGCAAGGCGGATCAGGGGGTTGGGGAGCTCCCCCCTGTCACTCATAGAGTAGGGCCGATAGGGGAGTTGGGGCACTGCCCTCTATCACACACAGAGCAGGGCGGATCAGGGGGTTGGGGTGCCGCCCCTGTCACACTCAGGGCAGGGTCGATGGGAGGGTGGTGGGGGCGTTGCACCCTGTCACACACAGAGCCGCAGGGCGATCAGGGGGTTGGGGAGCTCTTCCCTATCAGGCACAGAGCAGGGCTGATCAGGGGGTTTGGGCGCTGCCCCCTGTCATGCTGATTCCGGTGCCGGGAGGCCTTGCGGCTCCGCTGATCTCTGTGCTGGGAGGCATATTACCCTTTTACTATATAGAATGGAGGCCTGGTGCACGGGTAGGTGCCGGCTGGTTTTCCCTGAAGGGTGTCCTGGATCAGGGTGGGGGTCCCCACTGGGGTGCCTGGCCAGCCTGGGAGAGGGGATGATGGCTGTTTGCAGCTGGTCATACACCCTTCAGGGTGGGGGTCCCCACTGGGGTGCCTGGCCAGCCTGGGTGAGGGGCTGAGGGCTGTTTTCAGGCCGGCGGGTGACTGAAGCTCCCAACCGCTCCTTTTTTTCTTTTTTGTTTTTTATTCTGGGCCAGCTTTAGCTTTGAGACTTGGCTCCAGCTCTTAGGCCTCCGCTGCTGAAAGCAGGTTTCTGGCCTTTGTTTACCTTCTGTATTTGAAACAGTGTTGCAATCCTGCTGGCTGAAGCCCGATGGACTAAAGCAGGTTTCTGGGGTTTTGTTTAGCTTCTATATTTGTAACATAGTTGCTTAGAGTTGCAGCTCAGAGGCCGGCAGTGGCAGGCGGGGAATGTTGGAGTCCTCTGTCACTGAAGCAAGCAAGCCTCATGTTCACTTTAAGCTGCCTGGCTGCCGGTCGCCATCTTGGCTGGCAGTTAATTTGCATATTGCCCTGATTAGCCAATGGGAAGGGTAGCGGTTGTACGCTAATTACCATGTTTTTCTTTTATTAGATAGGATAGCTGACATATGATTCTACTGATATGGAATTCTACAAGAGGCAAAACTATAATACAGTACAAACTCAATATAATGGACTAATTTGGGCAAGGCAGTTGTCCGTTAAAGCCAAAAGTCATCTATACTAATAAAAGGATAATATGCTAATTAGACCAGTTGTTCTTCCGGACAAAGCCATGGTGGTGAGGCCAAGGCAGAGGCAGTTAAGGGTGATCAGGCTGGCAGGGGAGCACAGTTAGGGGGATCAGGCCAGCAGGCAGGCAAGCGATTAGGAGCCAGCGGTCCCAGATTGATAGGATGATGTCCGACTGCCGGTTTAGGCCCACAGGGATCGGGCCTAAACTGGCAGTTGGACATCCCCTGAGGGGTCCTGGATTGGAGAGTGTGCAAGCCGGGCTGAGGGATGCCCCCCCTCTCCGCCCCTGTGCACGAATTTCATGCACCAGGCCTCTAGTCTATATATATAAAAGCCTAAGTGTATATATAAAAGCCTAAGTGACCATCCCACCAGGTAGCTATGATGTGCACTGACCACCAGTGGGCGGACGCTCAATGCAGGAGCGGAAACCACAGGCATGGGAACATGGAACAGAGTGATGAATCTCAGAGGGGAGGGGGAGAGGAGAGGATGGGAAGAAATTAACCAAGGATCTTACATGCATTCTAGAGGCCTGGTGCACGGATGCACCAGTGGGGTCCCTCGGCTTGGCCTGCGCCCTCTTGCAATCAAGGACCTCTCGGAGGATGTCGGAGAGCCAGTTTCGGCCCGATCCCTGCAGGCCAGTCCAAAGGACCCCACCGGTGCACAAGTCCGTGCGCTGGGCCTCTAGTTACATAATAAAGTAGGTTTTCCAAATGCATGTGTAAAAAAAAAAATTGACTAGTTTACCTGTTTTGCACTTAGTATTTAATTTCATGTAATTAAAATTAAGCATATATGAAAAGTTTAATTTCACAGAAGCGTTTTTCTATGTGTTTTTTTGTAATTTTAAATTTATACTGAATAGGTCTAGTAAATTCATGTATTCAGCAGTCACTGAGAGTAAACAAATGCACCCAACTGAGGCAGGGCTTAGTGCATGTGGGAACATGGGTGGGCAGGCATTAAAACTGCTGCAGAGACTCATGCCAGGGGACAACAGAACCATTCACCTCACACGATGTGAATTGATAACATGCTGAACATTGTTTACGAGCGGTGACTCTTGGATTTAAATACGTAGACTACAGTTGTACATATGTAATATTTATGTCGGCAAAATTACTACAGTGTTTTTTCCCAACATATGGCCTATTCACTAAAATTTAAAAATAACAAATTTTAGTGAATTAATAACAAAAATAACCTGTTTAGTTATAAACAAATCTTGGTTAAAAGCGTTTTAAAATTAATAGGATGTCAATTTTACATATGACATACAGACTGGAAATTTTGTCCATTAAACCGAGGTCCACAGAATTGAGGATTTACTGTAATAGAAGTAGATCTGTCTTGGGAGCTGGGGGAAGGGATTAATTGCAGAGAGAAGTATGAGGGAATTTTTGGTGGTGGTTTCTGTGTCATGATTGAGATAGCTGTATACATTTGTTAGAGCTCATTGAGTTGCACACATAAAAATGATGAATTTTATTGTATCTAAATTATACCTCAGAATAGCTAATTTAAACATCTGTGAAGAGTTATCAGGAACCCTTTAGGAAATACTTTCTTCGTAAAATGGGGCAGTAGTCCTTAAAAAGTGAAATTTCTTGCTCAAAATTACATGAATAGTGTGCCTTGCATAGAGTGTATCTCCAGCTTCCTAGTCTTCTAGGCTGCACAGCTGTCTTGGCATTAGCTCACATCCTGCTCTGTATCGTGCTTTTAATTTTCTGTGAGTGTGGTTTGGCTCTTTGTATGTGCTATAAGCTCTGGAATTACAGAGATCGTGTCTTGTGTTTTTCTTCGTTCTTTGTGTATTGCATAGAGTGTGTGCTCGTTATTTGCTGAATGAATGAAAGTTTGGTATAGCACAGTGTGCCTACTAGACTTGCTAGAAAAGTCAGGAATGCCCGGCCAGGGTGGCTCAGTGGTTGAGCATCGACCCATGAACCAAGAGGTCACTGGTTCAATTCCCTGTCAGTCAGTGCACATGCCCAGGTTGTGGGCTTGATCCCCATTAGGGGGCGTACAGGAGACATTATCAAAGTTTTTCTCTCATCAATGTTTCTATCTCTCCCTTCCACTCTCTCTCAAATCAATAAAAACGTATTTTTTTTAAAAAGAAAAGTCAGGAATATCTCGTGGCATAGTGCCAGGTTTCTCAAATTCAGCAGGCACTTTCTCTAATGGATGGTTTCCCTAGACCACCATCTCTTTTCTTAGGAGATCACAAGCAAATTAATGGGGGATTGAGATTATATACTTCTGTGAAAGCTTACATAATGTTTTCTGATGTTGAAAATTGAGGGAGATATCACCTTATATTTTCAGTCTGAAGCCAAATATAAACTACAGTGAGATCATAAGGTCTTCTTAAAGATTAAATGGAAGAGCAGCTATTAAAATCAGAACTTTTGTCTTTTTCCAAAGCTCTCTACTCTTAAATCCATCCTCTCCTGTAATTGATGGACCATGCTAATGGCACAGAATAAGCACTTGTCTCAGTGTTAAACTTGCTTTCCTTGCATTCGCAAGACCCTTTTACAACTCTGATTCATCCTATATAATAAAGGGTAGTAAGCAAATTGACCCTAACGGTGGAATGACCAGAATGATCGGTTGACCAGTCACTATGAGGCGCACTGACCACCTCTTGATCCCTTTTCCCGGCTGGCAGGCTCCCATCACCCGATGGCAGATGGGGAACTGGGAGTGGGTGGCAGGGGATACAGGCGGTGCCAGGCCGAAGGCCTCCACCCTGCCGGTTGCCCCACACACAGAGGGTGACCGTGGTGGGAGTGGGCAGGAACGCCCAACTTCTCGGTCCCTCCCCCTGTCCATCAGGCTCCTATCGCCCAATGGTGAATAGGGAACTGGGAGTGGGTTGGGGGAGGGGGGGCAGGGGCGGGAATGGGGCAGGCTGCTGGCAGCCGGAGAAGATGGCCCTGATTGCAGGCTAGGCCTAGGGACCATACCTGCACACACGAATTTCGTGTGCTGGGTCTCTAGTTTTTAAATAATTCAGTGAATGTACAAAAATTGAACACATGCCCTGGCCAGTTTGGCTCAGTGGATAGAGCATTGGCCTGCAGACTGAAGGGTCCTGGGTTTGATTCTGGTCAGGGGCACATGCCTGGGTTGTGGGCTTGATCCCCAGTCGGGGAGCATGCAGGAAGCAGCCGATCAGTAATTTTCTCTCATCATTGATGTTTCTATCTCTCTCTCTCTCTCCCTCTTCCTTCCTTCTCTCTGACATCAATAAAAGTTTTTTTTTTTAATTTGGACATAAATTTAATGATTTTTTTCATCTAAGCTCAAGAAAGCAAGGAATGAAAGGTACAGAAGAAGATGCAATCCCACAGATTGTCTCCTTTCTTAAAGTAAAAGGACATATTTCTCGTGAAATAGCAATATATCATTAATAACATTTAATATTTATCAGCTTATTACTCAGTCCTAGGCATTTTTTCTAAGTGCTTTACATATATTCTTTGTCTTAATCCACACAACACTGTGAGGTTATTTTGTTCTTCATTTATACTTGCGGAAACTGAGGCATAAGAGGTTAAATAGCTTGCCTAAAATCTCACTGCTTGTAAGTGTTGGACCTGGAATCTGAATGTTAATTCAGAACCTGAATTCTAATCATTGTGATATGTTGTCACCCAGTTAAGTCAATGGACATTTGACTAAATAGATTAGAATTTGATTTAGTATCAGAGAATAACTATACTTGTGTATATTAGGGGAGTAGAATTTATTAGAAAAATAATTTAGAATTATTAAATACCAAGATATCAAGTAGTTGAAAAAGAAGTGATTTTGCCAGACCTGGAGTTCATACAATGGAACCTTTGCTGCACCCTCAGGAAAGTTTTTTTTTTTTTTTATTGTGACTACAAACTCCTTCCTGAGATTGTGGTGGTGCACATTTTCTGGACTATGCAAATAAATAAGACAAATGTGAGTCCTCATTGTGGTGTTTGAGAGTAGATTGTAAACAACCAAAGTTCCTTGGCGATCTGATAAGATCCTAAAACAGAGAATCCTTTTGTTCAGGCAAAGAAATTGGGACATTTCTTTAAGAAGGATGAGCTGGAAGTAGAGTATTTCTTGAACATTTATGAGAGTTGGCCGGTGTGGGAGGAGGCTATATTTAAAAAATTTTTATTGATTTTTAAAGAGCGAGGAAGGGATGGAGGAGAGAGAGAGATCAATTTGTTTCACTTATTTATTCATTCATTGGTTGATTCTTGTATGTGCCCTGCTCAGGGATCGAACCTGCAACCTTGGCCCGTCGGAACAATGCTCTGGTCAGCTGCGCTATCTGGCCAGGGTGAGGCTGTATTTTAGAGTGTGGAACCCAAAGGAGTCACTCCTATGAACTGACAAGAGAAACCTCAAAGACATGGTCTCCCTCTTTGTATGTTTTGACCTGCCATGAAAGTTGCTCTTAGACTCACTGTCCTGTGCTTATAACGTATTCTCTGATACAAATCTGAATGTTCCTGAAGGTATTTTTAGAAATACTAATCATTTTCCTTACTAGGTGAATGAAGTTCAGGAAGTCAGCACAGTTGACACCTGGGTGTTGGTCCCAGCACCACTGGTTACTTTGTATCCTTGACTTATCACTTACCCTCCCTGGGCCTCAGTATCCTCTGAACCCTAATTTGGGGGAGATTAGGACAGATGATCTTTGAGATCCCGTGTAGCTCTAGATGCCCTAACTTTATGACTGCTTTGGCCAGTTTTGCGTGATTAGAGCCATTCTTGGGGGCTGGACTGCTTGCTTCTTGGTCATTGTCCATAGGAGAACCTGTTTGGTTGAAGGCTGTGGAGTTACTAATGTTCAGCATTTTTTGTTAAAATACTTTGCCAATAATTCTGCAGTACTTTTCTGTTACAGAAACCGTTCGACCTACCAGATTTGTTTGATTTTTTTCCCTTTAGCAGTATACCCTGCCTTAAGCACTGCTACATAGAAAGTATGGGAACTATTCATTTAGGTGAAATAAATAGTAAACTTGTTTGGGGTTTCTTCTGCCAAGTCACCGGGAAAGAAACAGTTAGTATCCCAATATGATCTATCAAGTTCCTCCATAGGGTTTCTCATGAGCTACACATTGAAATGGAATAGAAAATGTAGACATAGTAACTTAAATTCCATAGTAGTTCTCTACCTGATTTACTTTAGTTTACTTTAATTTCTTTGGCATTGTCTAATTTCTTTATTTTTTAAATATATTTTATTGATCTTTCACAGAGAGGAAGAGAGAGAGATAGAGAGAAACATTGATCAGCTGCCTCCTGCACATCCCCCACTGGGGAAGTGCCCACAACCCAGGTACATGCCCTTGACCGGAATCGAACCCGGGACCCTTCAGTCCGCAGGCCGACGCTCTATCCACTGAGCCAAACCGGCTTCGGCTGTCTAATTTCTTTTTAGATTTGTAGCATGCACTTAAATTCATGCATCATTGAAAGATTTCACAGTGTGTAATATAAATGCAATTAGTATATTTTATTTTAATTTAATGTGCAATACTCTAAACGTTTAAAAATATAAAGCAAATGCATGTTCTTTTTTTTTTAAAAAGGACAAAATTGTATAAATTTAATCTCAGATAAGACAGAGTAAAAGGTACAAGTGTTCTCAGCCCCATTACCCACCCCCTCAATCTGGCTGAACTAGAGTGGGCCACCCTTAGCAGTGTGACACATATCCTTCCACATATTTCTGTTACCTTGCGTGTACAGTTTAAAAGTTGTGGTGAGCTTTTCTTTAAGGACTTCTTCATGCTTTATAGGTGAAGAGCTTCAGTGATTGGGAGAGTGATGGGACAGAGTCTTGATCTATATTGTAGTTTTCAATAAAGCAGATTTTAAAATCATGACTCACTGTTAGTTTATGTTTTATGTCCTTATAGGATTAGATCCAAGGGCAACTTTATGGAGCAAGGATTGATATGATAAAATGTAATAGAGTGTTGGATATGATTTCATCAGTAGTAAAATGAGGTATGACCTCTGAACTACAGTCCTACTTACAAACAGCTGGTAGTTATTGCATTTTCAGTAGGGATAGAACAACCAATGGGGCTTAAGGGAAAAGAAAACCAAACTAAAAAAGACTAGGTGTGGGCCGGCTGGGTGCTTGAGGCAGTGGGGGGACCACTCTGTAGTGCACATGGTTTTCTGGCCACTTGGCTGTGCATCTTTTCTATCCAGTGCTAATGCTGGATAGTGTTGAATGTCAACTGTACTTGAAAAATAAAAATAATTAATGATCCTTTTTATTTACTAACAAAACATTATGTGATTTTATCCTATTAGCAAAGTATTCTCAATCTCAATGTTTTAAGCATTGCTATTTCTATAAAACCTGTCCCCAGACCATTTATTTCAGCAAGTCTAAACTTACCTTGTGCTTAATCTTCAGTATGAATGATATACTGAAGCACTTGGGCAGGGGAGTAACGTCATGTCCTGGGTACTTTTTCTAGCCAGCCACCTTAGCGACCATCACATGTCACCCTTTTATGTTGTAATGTGAGTTTCATATATTAAATTATTGTGTCTACTACTGTATCTTTTTTTAATCCTTACCCAAGGATATTTTTCCATTGATTTTCAGAAAGAGTGGAAGGAAAGGGGAGAGACAGAGGGTGAGAAACATTGATGTGAGACAGATAAATCCATTGGTTGCCTCCCACATGAACCCTGACCTGGGGCCAGGAATCAAGCCTGAAACTGAGGTACATGCCCTTGACTGGAATCAAATCCAGGACCCTTCAGACCGAGGGCCAGTGCTCTATCCACCAAGCCAAACTAGCTAGGGTGACTACTGTATTTTTTTTAACTAAGACAAAAATATGTAATTTCTACCCTAACTGGTTTGGCTCAGTAGATAGACCATCTGCCTGCAAACTGAAGAGTCCCGGGTTCAATTCCAGTCAAGAGCACATGCCTAGGTTTCGGGCTCGATCCCCAGTATGGGTATGGAGGGGGCAGCCAATCAGTGATTCTCACTCATAGATGTTTCTCTCTCTCCCTCTCCCTTCCTTGAAATATATATCCTCCTATCTAATAAAAGAGAAACACGGTAAATAGCGTATGACCGCTACCCTTCCATATGCAATATGCAATTATGCAATTAACAATATGTAAATTAACTGCCAGCCAAAATGGCGGCCAGCAGCCAGGCAGCTTAAAGCGAACATGAGGCTTGCTTGCTTCAGTGATGGAGGACTCCAACGTTCCCTGCCTGCCGCTGCCGGCCTCTGAGCTGCAACTCTAAGCAACTATGTTACAAATATAGAAGCTAAACAAAACCCCAGAAACCTGCTTTAGTCCCGTCGGGCTTCAGCCAGCAGGATCGCAACATTGTTTTAAATACAGAACGTAAACAAAGGCCAGAAACCTGCTTTCAGCAGTGGAGGCCTAAGAGCTGGAGCCAAGCCTCAAAGCTAAAGCTGGCCTACAATAAAAAAAAAAAAAAAAAAAAAAAGAAAAAGAAAAAGATAAAAAGGAGCAGTTGGGAGCTTCAGTTACCCGCCAGCCTGAAAACAGCCCTCAGCCCCTCACCCAGACTGGCCAGGCACCCCAGTGGGGACCCCCACCCTGAAGGGTGTATGACCAGCTGCAAACAGCCATCATCCCCTCACCCAGGCTGGCCAGGCACCCCAGTGGGGACCCCCACCCTGATCCAGGACACCCTTCAGGGCAAACCAGCCAGCCCCCACCCATGCACCAGGCCTCTATTCTATATAGTAAAAGGGTAATATGCCTCCCAGCACCGGGATCAGCGGAGCCGAGAGGCCTCCCGGCACCGGGATCAGCGTGACAGGGGGCAGCGCCCAAACCCCCTGATCGCCCTGCGGCTCTGTGTGTGACAGGGGGCGGGGCCACAACCTCCCTATCTGCCCTGTTCTGTTCATGACAGGGGAAGGTGCCCCAACCCCCTCATCAGCCCTGCTCTGTGCCTGATAGGGGGGAGCTCCCCAACCCCCTCATCACCCTGCGGCTCTGTGTGTGACAGGGGGCAGCACCCCAACCCCCTGATCGGCCCTGCTCTGTGTGTGACGGGGTAGAGCCATAACCTCCCCATCGGCCCTGCCCTGAGGATGAGAGTGGCGGTGCCCCAACCCCCTGATTGGCCCTGCTCTGTGAGTGATAGAGGGCGGCGCACCCCCTCCCCCCACGGGCCCTGCTCTGTGTGTGATGGGGTAGAGCCATAACCTCCCCATCGGCCCTGCCCTGAGTGTGACAGTGGCGGCGCCCCAACACCCTGATCCGCCCTGCTCTGTGTGTGACAAGGGGCGGTGGCCCAACTCCCCTATTGGCCCTACTCTGTGAGTGACAGGGGGGAGCTCCTCAACCCCCTGATCGGCCCTGCTCTGTGCGTGACAGGGGGGAGCTCCCCAACCCCCTGATTGGCCCTGCTCTGTGCGTGACAGGGTACAGAGCCCCAACCCCCCTGATGAGCCCTGCTCTGTGCGTGACAGGGGGCAGCGCCCCAACCCCCTGATTGGCCCTGCTCTGTGTGTGACAGGGGGTGGCACCACAACCTCCCCATCGACCCTGCCTTGAGTGTGACAGGGAGTGGTGCCCCAACCCCCCAATCGGCCCTACCCTGAGCGTGACTGAGGGTGGCATTGCAACCTCCTGATCCGCCCTGCTCTGTGCATGACAGGGGGCGGCGCCCCAACTCCCCAATCGGCCCTGCTCTGTACCTGACCAGGGGCTGCACCTAGGGATTGGGCCTGCCCTCTGCCACCTGGGAGCAGGCTTAAGCCAGCAGGTCGTTATCTCCTGAGGGGTCCCAGACTGCGAGAGGGCACAGGCCGGGCTGAGGGACCCCCCACCCCGAGTGCACAAATTTTTGTGCACCGGGCCTCTAGTATATATATGTGTGTGTGTATACACACACACACACACACACACACACACACACACACACACACACTAGAGGCCCCATCCACAGAAAGATGTGCACTCAGGAGGGTCCCTCAGCCCAGCCTGTGCAGTCTGGGACCCCTCGTGGGATGACCATCCGCTGGCTGAGGCCTGCTCCCCAGGGGATTGGGACTAAGCTGGCCGTCAGACATCCCTCTGGCAGCCCGGGAGCCCTCGGGGGATGTCCACTTGCCAGTGGGGAGCAGGCCTAAGCAGCAGTCAGACATCCTTAGCACTGCTGAGGAGGCAGGAGAGGCTCCCACCACTACCGCTGTACTGGCAGCCATCAGCCTGGCTTGTGGCTGAGCAGAGCTCTGCCTGTGGGAGCGCACTGACCACTAGGGGGCAGCTCCTGCATTGAGCGTCTGCCCTGTGGGGGTCAGTGTGTGTCATAGTGACCAGTGATTCCCAGTCACTCTGCTGTTAGGGTCAATTTACATATTACCCTTTTATTATATAGGATAGAGGCCTAGTGCACAGGTGGAGGCTGGCTGGTTTGCTCTGAAGGGTGTCCCAGATCAGGGTGGGGTCCCGCTGGGGGGCCTGGCCAGTCTGGGTGAGTGGCTAATGGCAGTTTGCAGGCTGGCCAAGCCCCCCAGCAGGTACCCTCACCTCATGAGGGTGTGGACAGCCTGGGTAAGGGGCTGATGGCTGTTTGCAGGCTGGCCACAGCGCCTTTAGTGTGGGGGTCCCCATGAGGTGCCTGGCCATCCTGGGTGAGGGGCTGAGGGCCGTTTGCAGGCTGGCTACAGCCCCTTGGGGGGGGGGGGCGTTCCTGGTGGGGTGCCTGGCCAGTCTGGGTGAGGGGCTGAGGGCTGTTTGCAGGCTGGCCACAGCTCCCAGCCACCTAAGCTCCCAGTGGAGGCTGGCTGGAAGCTGGTATCTGGGATTTATTTGTCTTCTATAATTGAAACTTTGTTTCCATAAGCAGAGGCTGCAGCCGGCTCAGCGCAAGCAGGAAGCTTGGCTTCCTCCATCGCCTGGGCAACCAAGCCTCCTGCTTGCTCCAGCTCTGTGGCTGCTGGCCACCATCTTGGTTGGGTTAGTTTGTATATAGTCACTCTGATTGGCTGGTGGGCATGGCTTTGGACATAGCGAAGGTATGGGCAATTAGCATCTTTGTCTTTTATTAGTGTAGATTTCCAATTTTCAACTAAAAATGTTAATTCACATAAAGAAACAGGGAAGTTTGGCTGATACACAAGAAAAATAAGTCAGTGGAAACTGCCTCTGAGGAAATGCAAACATTGGGCCTACTAGAGTGTAAATCAGCTGTGAGAATTACGTTCCACAAAATAAAGGAACCACAGTGAAGAATTAAAGGGGCGTAAGAAAACAATGCCTCACTACATAGAGAATATCTAATACAGAGATGGGAATTATAAAAAGAAAATGGGAGTTGGCAGAAGGAACCAGCAAACTTGAAGACAGGTCAGTCAATATTATCTAATCTGAAGAACAGGGGAAAAATAAAAATGAACAGAGCATGAGCGACCCATGAGACATTCTCAGGTATTCCTGCATACACATAATAGGAGGCCCGGACGGAGAAGAGAGAGAGAGAAAGGGGCAGAAAGAGTATTTAAGCAAATGATGGCCCAAATCTCTCCAAGTTTGATGAAAAACTTCAATCTGCATGTTGAAAATCTGAACAAATTTAAAGTAGGATAGACAAGGGATCTTCAGTACCATTAAAAATTGGTCATTCAAATTTTGCACCTGAAACCTGTGTAATTTTGTTAACCAATGTTATCCCAATAAACTTAATAAAGGGGAAAAAAAGAGAAACCATTTCGTCTTGCTGTGCTCTACGATGTAGTAGTGACCTAAATGCCTTATAATCATCCTCATATGGCAACAGACATGCTTAGACTGGCCATGCCAGGTCATTTCCACGGTGCCTTGGAGCTACAGAAGATGAGTGTGAAAAGCCTCTTTAGTAAGATACCCCACATAATTGGGTAGGGCTCATTATGACTTCCTATTGTGTGTTATAATACACAGGTGAGATACTGAGACACATGGAATGCTACAGTTCCTGGTGTAGTTTCCTTTTTCTGTTGTGTGCAAGTCTTTTATTTGGCTGGATTGGTTACCTAGGAAACAGCCACAGGGTAAAGACGATTGGTTGTTTGGGAAATGGAATTATAGGCCCTTCAAGAAGCAAAAGATTTGTTGGGTAAAACAAAAATTAATTACTGACTGAGCTTGTGCTGAATAGTATGGTTCACACTACCACAGTTCTACAGGAGAATCTAGTTAATACAGCATGATTTTAAATTTAGCATGTTTCTTACTTGTCCAGGCTCACCAAAATGCTTATTAAGTCCTGCTTTTGCCCATTGCTGTAGGCCTGCCTTGGGGTTTCCATTGAAGTAGAAGGTTCACTCCCTTCCTGAAAAGCTCATTTTCGGTTTGGGGTAAAAAGAAGCTGCTGTAAATCAAATGCATAATTGTGTGATACAAACAATGTGCTCAGAGAATTTGGAGAATGTAAAAGATCTTGACTAGTTAGTTTAAGAAATGGATTTGAATGTACAAGCAGGAGATAATTTTTTGAGGTAAAAGATGAAATTTCAACTGGTAAAAATTTGGATAGTAACAGAACCAGAATTTAGAAGATTCAGTAGTAGCAACACAGATTCCTTTCCCCAGACAGCTTATGGGAAATATGTGCTGCCGGGGTCCAACCCCAGCGGGTCCAGGGGTCCCCAAAGGTGTGGACGGAGTCGGCGAAGAAGGAATGACACAGAGGCAGCGTTCAGGTGATCATCATAGCCGGGTTCGCTTGTCAGGGTCTCCAGCCAGGTTCTGTAGCCAGTTCTCCAGCCAAGTTCTGTCTAGGATCTCCAGCCAGGTTCAGTTACCAGGTTCTAGTCAGGTTCTCTTGCCAATTTCTGTAGTCAGGTTCAGTCCAGGATCCCTTGCCATGTTCTCTCCAGCGAAGCTCCTCCATCTCCAGTTCCGCGTAGGTTCTGTCTTCTGAATTCTGTTCTAAGTTCTGTCTCTCTCTGTCTTGTTACATCTGTATTTATACCAGTTGATTCAATCCCATCAATCTCTATTACAAAGGTTAGGGCGTTTCTTATCTCCATTCCAGGGAGAAAAGATTATGTAGTTTAAGCATGATTGTTCGTAGTTAAAGGGATTAATTACCCGCCTGGCACTTAGTTGAGGGGTTTTATTCCCTCCCTAACTTCAGGGGAAAATCCCTACCTGGGGATTCAACCTTTCTCGGAGAGGTGACCTTGGTTAAAACACAGCGCCAAGAAGGTGAGCAAACATATTAAGAACCGTATGCCATATATGCCAGGTCCCTTGAAACAGCAAGGATGGACCGGCTCCCGGCAATGTGCGTATGATATAAATTATGTTGGCCTAGCGTCTTACTAAGAAAATGAATCTTAGCAACAATATGGACTGACCACTGTTTGCAATAGCCCAGTAATGTATTTAAGGAAAGTCTATCTTCAGTGAAAGTATGACAGTATTAGTTTTGGAATCCTTGACCACTACAGCAGTCTGAGTACATGAAAGACAGTAAATATTTGCAGAGGAGGAATTAAGATGGCGGTGCAGGTAAACACAGTCCTTGCATCCTCCCACAACCACATCAGAATTACAACTAAAATATGGAACAACCACCATTTAGAACTGCGTGATACTGGCTGAGTGGAAGTCCTACAACTAGACAAGTAAAGAAGAAAGCACATTGAGACCAGTAGGAGGGGCTGAAGCATGGAGGGGGCTCGGCCGACACCCACGTGTGGCATTTTTATTTTTTTTTCATCAGGAGGGATATCTCGGCTGCAGAGGCCTCCATGCGGAGCAAGGGTCCCAGCCCCACACCAGACATCACCTCAGGATTTCAGTACTGGGAAGAGAAGCCCCCGTAACTTTGGGCTGTAAAAACCAGCAGGAATTGTGGCCGAGTGATACACAGGCTGCTAGAAACACAGGCAGTTCCTCTTAAAGGACTAACACATAGACTTACATGGACTCCTTCCTTCCCTCTGAGCTCCAGCACTGGGGTAGCAGCTTGAAAGAATCCAGGGACATACCCGGAGGTACTAAATTGTCTGGCATCAGGGCAAGAACTCAGGGGCAGCTTTCTCCCTGACAAAAGTGCTTGCTGAAACCTCTCTCGCCACAGAGCTGACTGGCAGGCATCATATCTGAGTCTCCATCAATCTGGTCCACACAGTTCGCCTCACCCTGGTGATTCCCTGATCCCCCACTGAAGCTGTTTGCAGCAGCTTTGCTATATGAATGGCCTGCCCTGGCTCAGGCTTTAGACTTTCCTAAAATCTCAAACAAGTGCGTCTGGACTCAGCATGCCCCATACCTCTTGATAAGTGGCCCCAGACCCGGCACTAAAAGCAGCCGGCCTTGGTTCACAGTTCGTCCTCTCCTGGGCACCTCCAAGCCCAACACAAGTAACTGCCATCTGCAGATCGCTCTGTAGCATGGCTCCAGGCAGGGTGCAGGCAGTGGCTGACCTGGTACCTCCTGGGAGGCCCCAGAGCCAGTGCACCCAATGGACAGCTTCAGACCATGCCAGATTATAACTCTACACATCCATAAGCAACACACTCAAGGGTCAGATTCGGTGAGTACCAAAGCCCCACTGAAACAAGTCTTGCTCCAGAGGGGTATCTTTTACACAGCAGCTCTTCCACTGTAGTCAGAGCTGATTCTCACAGCCAGTTGGCCTGAGGATCAAGTACTCCCAATGATACCAACAGCAATCAAGGCTCAACTACAATAAGACTGTGCACATGCCCACAAAGGGGTGCACCTAGAGTATCCACTTCAGGTGACTGGGGAGGCTGAGCCACTGTCCCTACAGGACACCTACCACACAAGGCCATTCTGCCAATGCCAGGAGACATCGCAGTTCTACCCAATACATAGAAACAAACACAGGGAAGCAGCTAAAATGCAGAGACAGAGAAACATGTCACAAATGAAAGAACAGAAGAAATCTCCAGAAAAAGAACTAAATGAAATGGAAGCAAGCAAACTACTAGGTACAGAGTTCAAAATAGTCGTTATAAGTTACTCAAGGATCTTAATGAAAGCTTTAAGGGACTTAGTCAAAATTTCCAGGATCTTAGTGAGAACATCAAAGACATGAAAAAGGACCAATCAGAAATGAAGGATACACTAACTAAAATGAAGAATAATTTACAGGGAATCATCAGTAGAGTAGAGGGCGCTGAGAATTAAATGAACAATTTGGAATATGAAGAAGCAAAAACTTTCAGAAGAGCAAAAATAATCCAAAAATATGAAGATAGTGTAAGGAGCCTCTAGGACAATTTCAAGCGTACCAACTTTCGCATTACGCGTGCCAGAAGAGAGAGAGCAAGATATTGAAAACTTATTTGAAGAAATAATGACAGAAAACTTCCCCTACCTGGTGAAAGAAATAGACTTACAAGTCCAGGAAGCCCAGAAAGTCCCAAACAAAATGAACTCAAAAGGGCCCATACAGGACACATCATAATTAAAATGTAAAAGGTTAAAGACAAAGAGAGAATCTTAAAAGAAGCAAGAGAAAAGCAGTTAGTTAACTACAGGGGAGCACCCATAAACTATCAGCTGATTTCTCAGCAGAAACTTTGCAGGGAAGAAGGGAGTGGCAAGAAATATGCAAGGTGATGAATAGCAAGAACCTAAACCAAGATTACTCTACCCAGAAAAGCTACCCTTTAGAATTGAAGGTCAGATAAAGAATCTCACAGACAAGAAAAAGCTAAAAGAGTTCACCATCATCAAACCAGTATTATATGAAATGTTAAAGGGTCTTTTTTAAGAAGAAGAAGAAAAAAGATTAAAAATATGAACAATAAAATGCCAATAAATGCATATCTATTAACAATTGAATCTGAAACTCAAAATAAACAAGGAATCTAATGACCAAAATAAACTGATGAATAAAATAGAACCAGAGGCATGGAAACATGGAACAGAAGCTCAGAAGGAAGGGGTGTGAGGGGGGAGGGAAGAGATTGACCAGAGAACATATATGCATTACCTATGGACACAGCCAATAGGATGGTGAAGGCTTGGGGTGGGGCAGGAACCAGTGGGATGGGACAGTGGTGGGTGACCTGTAATACTCTCAACAATAAAGATTTTTTTTAGTATTTGCGAATTTATTTTCTTATATACAGTGTCCCTTCTGGTTGTGTGTTAGCATTAGCTTTCTTTCCTTTCAGAATGCAGCTGCTGAATATTTGGTCTTGACTTGTGTTGATAAGGACTTCCTTCCCCATAGGAGCATAACTCTTCCTTCAAAGCTGACTATCTGTCAGGTCATTGTTTCCATCTGGTTTGTGGACGACATAGCTCCAATTTTCATTTTCTGATGGTTCTGTGTGCACTCGTGTGGTAAGCCAGTCAGGAGATGTGGGGCTGTCATCAGAATCCACAGTATTACATTTTGTCAGAGGGCCTTTCATTGCCTGTTGTCTATTCTTACAGCAATCACAGCTGTTATAAATGGGATAGTGACTACAGAGGTTAATTTGTTAGAGGTCTGTTGCTGAATGATCAGGAGTAGTTTCCTGTTAGGGGTTCTAGCACTGCTGTGAAAGCCTTATCTGTTCCCAAAGTTACAATAAAAGGTTTGTCATAGACACTCCCTCTCCCCCAAGTTTTCTTTTCAAGGGAACTTTTTAGTGTTTCAATTTGAGAACGATTTTGCAACTCCCTGGTGCTTAACCTCCATCCTCTTGCCTTTTCTGGTTTCTAGCAATTGCTGTGATACTTTAAAGGTTAGCAATTGTCAAAAACTTTAAACTGATATACTTCTCTTTGGTCTATGAAGTCACTCAACTCCAAGCAGCAGCTAGAAGGAGGGATAGTGTGGCATTAATGTGATGGTTAGCTCACTTTCTACTCCTCCACCCCCCAGAGATGATCCCATAATGCTGTTGCACCTCTGGACATCCCAAGATGGGCTTAATTATTAGGTGATTTGAGAGAAAAGGGTATAACTTGTTTGAGTTATCTTCCTTCATTCTCCTGAAAAAGATAGAGTTAGAGTTCGTTAGAAGAATTAAAGAGTACAACTCAGTTTTTTGGTTTTGTTTTGTTTTTGCAGTTTATTTATTTTAAGAAATCTTTATTGTTCAGATTATTACAGTTGTTCCTCTTCCCCCCCCCCCATAGCTCCCCTCCACCCAGTTCCCACCCCATCCCCTGCCCTTACCCCCACCACTGTCCTCGTCCATAGGTGTATGATTTTTGTCCAGTCTCTTTCCACACCCCCCACACCTCTTTCCCCCCCAAGAATAGTCAGTCCACTCCCTTTCTATGCCCCTGATTCTATTATATTGTTCAGTTTACTCTGTTCATCAGATTTTTTATTCACTTGATTCTTAGATTCACTTGTTGATAGATGTGTATTTGTTGTTCATAATTTGTATCTTTACCTTTTTCTTCTTCTTCCTCTTCTTAAAGGATACCTTTCAGCATTTCCTATAATACTGGTTTGGCGTTGATGAACTTCTTTAGCTTTTTCTTATCTGTGAAGCTCTTTATCTGACCTTCAATTCTAAATGATAGCTTTGCTGGGTAGAGTAATCTTGGTTGTAGGTTCTTGCTATTCATCACTTTGAATATTTCTTGCCACTCCCTTCTGGCCTGCATAGTTTCTGTTGAGAAAGCAGCTGACAGTCGTATGGATACTCCCTTGTAGGTAACTAACTGCTTTTCTCTTGCTGCTTTTAAGATTCTCTCTTTGTCTTTTGCCCTTGGCATTTTAATTATGATGTGTCATGGTGTGGTCCTCTTTGGATTCCTTTTGTTTGGGGCTCTCTGCGCTCCTGGACCTGTAAGTCTATTTTTTTGACCAGGTAGGGGAAATTTTCTATCATTATTTCTTCAAATAGGTTTTCAATATCTTGCTCTCTCTCTTCTTCTGGCACCCCCATAATTCGGATGTTGGTACGCTTGAAGTTGTCCCAGAGGCTCCTTGCACTATCTTCATGTTTTTGTATTGTTTTTTCCTTTTGCTTTTCCGGTTGGGTGTTTTTGGCTTCTTCGTATTTCAAATCTTTGACTTGATTCTTGCGATCCTCTAGTCTGCTGTTGGATATCTGTATATTATTCTTTATTTCAGTCAGTGTATGCTTAATTTCTAATTGGTCCTTTTTCATATCCTTGAGGGTCTCACTATATTTCTTGGAGGTTTCTAGAAGATTCTTGAGTAACCTTATAACCATGGTTTTGAACTCTATATCCAGTATTTTGCTTTCCTCCATTTCTTTCATTTGTGACATGTTTCTTTGTCTCCACATTTTGGCTGCTTCCCTGTGTTTGTTTCTATGTATTGGGTAGCTGCTAAGTCTCCTTGAGTTGATAGAGTGGCCTTGTGTGGTAGGTGTCCTATAGGGCCGAGTGGCTCAGCCTCCCCAGTCACTTGAGGTGGACACTCTAGGTCAGGGGTGGGCAAACTTTTTGACTTGAGGGCCACATTGGGTTCTTAAACTGGACCAGAGGGCCGGAAAAAAAGCATGGATGGAGTGTTTGTGTGAACTAATATAAATTCAAAGTAAACATCATTACATAAAAGGGTATGGTCTTTTTTTTTTTTTTTTTTTTTTTTTTTTTAGTTTTATTCATTTCAAACGGGCGGGATCCGGCCCGCGGGCCGTAGTTTGCCCACGGCTGCTCTAGGTGCATCCCTTTGTGGGCTGTTTGCACAGTCTCGTTGTAGTTAAGCCTTAATTGCTGTTGGGAGGAATTGACCTCCAGGCCAGTTGGCTGTGAGGACCAATTGTGTCTATAGTGGGAGAACTGCTGTGCTGGAGACACCTTTATGGGGCAAGACTTGCTTCAGTGGGGCTTTGGTGCTCTCTGAGTCTGCCCCCTGAGTGTGTCCCTTATGGATCCGAGGAGTTGTAATCTGGATGGTCCCACTCTGACCACTGGGTAGACTGGCTCTTGGATTTCCAAGGAGGTGCAAAGTCAGCAACTGCCTGAGCCCAAGCCACCCAGCAGGAGCTACACAGAGATCTGCAGATTCTTCCTCTTTGTTTGGGGTTTGGAGGTGCCCAGATGAGGCGCAGCTGTTCTTTTGGAAGCCCTGGGGCTCTCTGACCCAGCTGCAGTTTGACAGGTTTTTAGGCAGAGAAAGGCCAGGCCATTCATATGCAAAAGCCTCTGCGCACAGCTTGGGTGGGGTTGTACATTGGGTGGATTGGGGTCTCAGGGAACCACCAGGGCAGAGCAAATAGCAATGGTTGCCTATTGGGCTTGGGTCCCTGGGTCTCTCTGTCCTGCGGCCCCATGCAGGAACAATGACCACTGCAAGCACCTCTGCGAGAAAGCCGCCCTCGCGTTCCAGCCTGATGCCAGACAATCCTGTTTCTCTCCATATGAGTCTGGGTCCCCAGATTCTCACCCAGAACTGGAGTTCAGAGCAGTCGGGGGATATTATCTCCTTCCCGATTGAAAAAGACAACAGCGTACCCAGCTGCCAGCCCCTTTCGCATGTGCCTTCGTACCTCCACACTTCCACACCTCTGCACCTCCTGCCAGACTCAGTGTGCTTTTCTCTTTCCTTCTAGTTGTAGAATTCCCACTCAACCAGCCTTCCCGTGGTTCTGGATGATATTCGTTTTGTCTTTTAGTTGTAGTTTTAATGTGGTTGTGCGCGGCAGGAAGTTTGGGTGTTTACCTATGCCACCATCTTCCACAACTCAGGTTTGAGAGAACTGATTTTTTTTGCTTCATTTTCTTTGGACATACTGTTTTATTTCTAAAGATGTATCAGTGGCAAAACACAAGTTGCAGGAAAGCCCCTCCTTCCACCAGCCCCACTCCCCTGCACGTATCTGCACGCACACACCCACCATGGTCTGTCCGCTCCCTCAGGGCAGCCTCCCACATGCCCCTCCGAGTTTTACTGCCGTCCTCCGAAGAGCCGCTTGTTCAAGGCAAGTGCTATGTTGTTCACATTGAGAAAATAATTAAAACCCAAAAATGATGTCGAAATCTATTGTTTTCAGTGGCTCCAGAAATTTCTTTTCCTGTACTTTTGTGGCAATTTCCCCATTCGCAGTTGCCCTTAAAAGGGGGAAACAAGCAGTTTTTAGCAGGGAAGAAGAAAAAATACTCTTTCACCTTCCTTATCTAGGTTTCTACAAATTAATTCACCCAAAATTTGATAGAGGGTTTCCTTAGGTTTTTCATGAGAACATGTTTATATTAAAATGGTACTTCATATTTTACAAAATTCACTTTCCTGTTATTTGAATGAATAAGGAGAATGGGGCACCTTATACCTCTGAACGTTCCTGCTGAAACATGCCAGTAATGGTTTGCCATTGTGGACGCTTGTGCACTGTACCAACATTGTTGAACTTCCCAAATGGTGGAATTTACTAGTTTTTACAACATTTTCTTGAGTATAATGAAAAAGTACTTATAATATGCTTAGACCTTTTAACTTTAATAAATTATATTGGTTCTAGTATATACTTCATTACTTATTTTACTTGTATGCTATGCTTAAACATATTTTAAGTTTGCCTTCAATTTCCTGAGAAGGGTTTTTTCTCCTCAGCCAAAATAAAATAATATACAGTGAGCCTTGGATCTGGGAAAACAAAAGTTCCAGCTAACAAGAGCTGGAAACTCATCTCTCTTGTTCACTGTTATTTTCCTGGAGCCTAGAAACAGTGTGTGACACAAGTACTCAGAAAAGTGTGTGTTTAATGAATGAGATTAAGTGAGTTGCCTTTTCACGGCTTTTGTGAGGTTTATTTTAAGTTCGCTTCTTATGTTAAGTCAAGCATTACCATTACCTTATGCATTATAGCAGAATGCTGAAGAATGGGACTCAGTGGAATTAAGTGCTTGAATGACCCACAGAGAGAGAAATACGAGTTAAGAACTAAAGGGGTGTTGGTAGGAAATAACCCCTACGTATGCCAAACCCACTAAAACATTCCCACCTTTTGCATCTCCCCCAGGAGCACTCACTGTGGGCCTTGTGCGACAGTGTCAAACAATCCATGGACGAGACCGAACATGCATCCCACCTCGGCTGCCCCCGGAGTGGGTGACCACACTGTTTTTTATCATCATGGGAATCATTTCATTGACTGTCACATGTGGTTTGCTGGTGGCTTCCCACTGGCGAAGAGAAGCTACAAAATATGCTCGATGGATAGCATTCACTGGAAGTAAGTAACCTGTGCTAGTAATTTGTCTAGAAGGCGTGCACACTGGTATTTTTATGAAGATAATCAAGAATCAGTAATAAGGACTCCATAATCATCAGAGAGCAGCACTTATGGCCATCAGATAAACTGCACAGTCCCATCGGTTCTTCAGAATTCTCAACACAAGACCAGGACATCCAAAACCTTAATTGCTTTGTATGAAATGCTATTTTAATGAATTTTATTTTTGCTAACATTGTACATGAGTGTTTTGAAGTCTGTGACTCAGAGCTACCACTAACCTGAGTCTTTTCCTCTTCTTGAAGGTATTGGTATCTTCTATCAAATAAAGATAAATCTAGATGAAAATCTAACAAATATAAATTAGATGTAGGTGCTGATGTTCTTTTTAATGCCATTGATTTTTAGTTTTTTTCTGTCAGCTATATGTGACCATTGAAAAAATCAACACATAGGATTATTTTATAATTGTTTCTCAACATTTCTTACTCTATTAGTCAATGCCCAAAGGTGTGATATATTTATATGTTGCACAGTCCTTTGTACTTTGCAGAATTGGTGTAATTTCAAAATGTCAGAGGCTTAGCCCAAGTTAAAGGAAACAAAAATGTACAAAGAAAAGCTGTTTCTGTAATTTTGCTTTCATGCTTCTTTTTCTCTGAAGCAGTGTTGCCCCCAGGAGACATTTATCGGTATCTGGAAACATTTTTGGTTGTCACGAGTAAAGGGGGATGCTACTGACACCTAGTGAGTGGAGGCCAGGGATGCTGTAAACATCCCACGTCTACGCAGGACCGCACGACAGCAAAGGCTTCTCTCCCCAAATGGCAGGAGGGCCCTATTGGCGAAGCCATGCTCTAAGGCACAGCCTGACGGTACTTACGCCACACTACAGGACTGGACTTTTAGTTCAGTGCCTAATCATCTCAGGTTTGCATAAGTTTTTTTTAAGTGACTATTATAACACAGCTTACTTTCACTTGCTATTTTCATTTAGAACTCATAGGCTAGGGATGCAGCTTAATCCCACATATCCCTGTTGTTAAAACTCAATGTATCCTTATAAGACAATAAGATAAGGGTATAGTCCACAAGCTGCTGTCTCTCCCTCTCTGTGAAACTCTCTTAATGTATGCTTCTAGTTCTGCTTTATTATTGTCTCTATATCTGCTTTATTTTTAAATTTAGATCAAGTTGCTTTTTAAAAATACATTTTTATTGATTTCAGAGAAGAAGGGAGAGGGGATAGAGAGAGAGAAACATTAATGATGAGAATCATTAAACAGCTGCCTCCTGCACGCCCCCTACTGAGGATCGAGCCCACAACCCGGGCATGTGCCCTGATTGAGAATCAAACCCTAACCCTAATCTTAACCTCCTGGTTCATAGGGCAACAGTCAACCACTGAGCCATACCAGCCAGGCAGATCAAATTGCTAAAAAAATCTCCATTCTTGTTAAGAAATATGAGACAAGCCCTGACCGGTTTGGCTCAGTGGATAGAGCATTGGCCTGCTGACGGAAGGGTCCCGGGTTCGATTCTGGTCAAGGGCATGTACCTTGGTTGCAGGCACATCCCCAGTAGGGAGTGTGCAGGAGGCAGCTAATCGATGTTTCTCTCTCATCGATGTTTCTAACTCTCTATCCCTCTCCCTTCCTCTCTGTAAAAAAATCAATAAAAATATATTAAAGAAAAGAAAAAAAATATGAGACAAGGTGATGATCTTTCGTGAGGTCGAACCAACTTCCCAAGACAGTTCTTTTCTAGATAGTAGGGTCCAGAGACAGTTGTAGAGACAGTGCTGCTACCTTAAAGGTTATTGATGAGGAATTTTAAGGAAATCTTTACTCACAGGGTATATTCACTTGTTCAGAGAGCATTTACTCTTTATGTAAAACCAAAGAAGAAGCATATAGTTTTTGGATTTAGTTAAAATTTGGGAATACATAAGCTATGAATATGAAAAAAATCTCAAATACAGTTTAGCAAAGTAGTATGCAGCAAAGTATTCATTAAGATGCTCAGAGCCATTGTTTCCTGTGACCCAATAAAGGGAAAAAACTATGATTATGTTGTTTAAGTTTTTAAAATAATATGCATACAATAATGCAAAGTCTATGAGTGTCACTAAATGAAAAGTAAGTCTCATTTGTGTCCCTGTCACCCAGATATCCAATACCCCTTTCCTTGAGGTAACACCATTGTTACTAGTATCTAGGGTTTCCTACCAGAGGTGTTCTATGCATAAAACCATGTATGTACACGTGAGTGCTCTGTAACTGTATATTCTGTTTATATTATTGTGTCCCTTGGGGTTTTTTAGCTCCAGAATATATATTGGAGTTAATGTCATCTAAGGAAGCACAGAGCTGCATTCCTCTTAGCTTCCTTAAATACATTGTTTTTTGTTACTGGAGCTAATCCACTGGGTTGGCAGTCCTGAGGGGGTTGGGCTCCCCCTAGTGTTTCCATTCAGCCTTTGAAAATGTACTGTTGCCTGTCATCATCTCGATTGCATATGTTTCTGTTCCAGTTAAGCTGTAGTTTTGGTAAGAATGTGAGGGTCGTATTTTCTGTTTGGTTTACACAGCGGAGAAATCTCTCCGAGGAGAGCCACACATGGTGGGGGAGAGGAGGCAACAAAGGTGTCCTTTTCTTCAAGTCTGACCCTGGCCTTCTCCTTTACCTGATTCACATCCGCATCTACCACCACACCTGATATTTAACTCTCACCACCATGGAGGATACGAAGTTACGTCTCTATAGGCTTATTTAGGACGCAAAACTTAATAATCAAAAGTTGATAGATATTACCAGTTAATATTTTAAGATCTAATGTAACTTCACAGGTCTCATGGTTTAAAAGAAAAATCATCTACCCACATTAAATATCCCCAAGAAGTATAGAGAACCCAATATTTTGGATTAAAATCCAAAATTAGATTGAATAGGAGTTGCTTCCTTTAAATTTGATTAAGCTTTTCCTAACCAATTTGGAAAAAGAATTAAGTCTTGTAAAATATTAAACTCTACTTTAAGTATAGTCGTTAAATGTTTACTCCATTATAATGGATAGATTTTTGTTTTACAATAGAAAATATGAAAGGATAAAAATAAAGTCAGCATATCAATTAACAGAATGAACTGTATATCAGCGTATGTCTAAATTATTTTAGTTTTTGAGATTAGAAGAAACAAATTGATTTTAAAACTAATCATATCCCATTGTTTTTATAGATTAAGTTTAGCTACTTAGATTGTGGTTTCATTTTACTTACCAAACCATATTAAGATATAAGAATTATTAGAAATTGGTGACAGGTAATACTGATAAGTGGACATTGGCAGCACTGATGAAGTTATTTATTGCTGACTATACAACAGAAGGACCAAAAGATCTAACACTTAATTACTGGATTTTTTATTTGTTCTATTGTAGGTATCCAAGAGAATCCAAATGTGCTTATGTAACATTTGGCATGGTCATTCGCCCAAAATGAGATAGACTGACTGTGTGTATAATATAAAACAATCCGCCTAAATAGTGCAAAGCAGACAAATGTACTGGTGTATCTCTTGAATTAGTATGTTACTTGAGAAAATGTTACTTTTTAATACATTTCTGGAGCTGTTCCAGGAAAAGACTCCCATTTTGACTACTTTTTTGGTTAATTTGCTTTTTTTAAAGTATATTTTTATTGATTTCAGAGAGGAAGGAAGAGGGAAAGAGAGATATTGATCAGTTGCCTCCTGCACGCTCCCTACTGGGGAATCAAGCCCGCAACCCAGGCATGTGCCCTTGACCGGAATCGAACCTGGGACCCTTCAGTCCGCAGGCCGATGCTCTATCCACTGAGCCAAGCCAGCAAGGGCTCTTCTTTTGGCTTTTAAAGGACTCTATTAAGTTTTATTGATTGGCCCAAAAGTAATTTAAGACAAGTGTCATCTGATATGTTTATCCAGGACTGTCACTGTTCCTGGGATGGGTCTAACTTGGGAAAGGTTTCTCATTCAGATTATAACGGAAAGCTTCAACTCTTCATATACAAGGAGTATAGTAATCTGTCTTCACATTACACTGAGAAATGTTTCTGCCTCCAGAATTGGAAAGACTGTTCACATTTTACCAATGTGCTTTCAAAAAGCATAAACTGTTTTCTTGGAAAAACTAGCCTATCCGTAGGCAGTCTGCATTTGCTCAGAACATTTCTTCTATAGCACCGGGGAGCACACTGTTTGCTGAAATAGTGGCCTGTGGAATTACTTCTACTCAGACAGTGGGTTTTCTGATATTTTTCTAGAAACATTTTTAGCAAATACTAGATTTCATTGTGTTTGTATACAAAACTCAAAGGTTTCCCACCCTCCCCCACTTGTGTATATTCAGAAACCTAACAGGTGGGTGGTTTGGGGGCAGGGGGCTTTGTCCATGATAAGAGATAGCCACTCTGACAATTTGCTAATCATTGCGGAAGTCTGAGATTCTTTCCACTAGCTGACTTTAAACCAGAGTGAGGTAAATGGTACTTGGATGTACCCTTTCTCTGATTCCTTTTAACTAGTACCAACTGAGAGGAACAGAGAATTGGCAAAATAATAACTCCAATGACATGCAACATTTATTCAGCACTTACTCTCAATGTGGCTGGCACTGTGCCAGGACTTGCTAACGTTTGTTTATACTTCTAGCATTTACTTCATTTTCAGAAGGGAGCCAGAAGCCTAAGATTACACAGCTATTCAGTAGCACAGCCAGAATGTAGCCCCGAATCACCATTTAAGTAAATGGTCAAGAGTAATGCATATGAGTACTTGGTAGGTTTGGGGACCTTTCTTAACGCTGATATTTGAAATTGTCTCAAAAGGCTAATCCAGCTTTTCCTGAATTTAATTGTTAGATTTGGGGGATATTATATGATCTGTCGTATATGCAAATATTTTGACAAGTGGTTTATGTTTTGACAGGTTTGACCATGTTATCAATCCACAACCCTTCTTATAAACTTCCTTTGCGCCAAATTTTCATTGTTTTCCTAATCACCAAACCATGTTACTAATGTTGTGTTTTGGTTTGTTTTACAGTGATCCTTTTCTGTATGGCTGCCCTAATATTTCCAATAGGATTTTACATCAATGAAGTCGGAGGTCAACCTTATAAATTACCCAACAACACAGTAGTTGGGTCATCATATGTACTTTTTGTCTTATCCATTTTCTTTACAATAGTAGGACTTCTGTTTGCTGGCAAAGTTTGTTTACCAGGCTGATGAATGTCTACATTGCTTGACATTTTAATTATTTTTTATTTTATTTAAATTTTTTATTTTTGGAGGGTGGGGAGGACAAAGGCAAGGCATCTGAGTAGTCCTGGCTTAGAAAGATGCTTAGATGAAACTGATGCTGAAAAGAAGAAGAAGAAGAAAAAAAAAAGCTTTGATTTGTTCTCACTATGCACTTTGGATTTTTTTAAAAAAGAGAGCCTTTTCCGTAACCAAATACAGACAATATTGACTAACCCCCTGAGCATATTTCCAGGCCGTCGGGTCTGCACTGTGGTAGTCGCCTAGGGAGGGAGAATGCTTTCTGCTGAAAAGCATGGGGCCCTTTGTGACTCTATTGTTCCGTTTTTAACGTCTAATGGTTCATTTGAGGAAAAAAATTCTAAGTATTTATGAAACATGGTGGACCAGAGGGATGCAAGAGAAGTTCCTGTGGGGCTGGCCTCACCTCCTAAGAAATGAGTGTTCACAGCTTCCTTGTAGTTGTATGAGCCTGTGGCACCAGAGGGGATTGCCATTGCGTTACTGCACCAAGAAGCCAATAGATCAAAACTTGTTTGCTAAAATGTATGTAAAAATTCTGAAATTCCCTATTCTCTGTGTACAAAAAAAAATAAAACACTAAGAAACATGTTACTGGGGGTGGGGGGGGGGAAATGTTCCTTATATTTATATAAATATATATAATATATATATTTTGCTGATGCAGTATACAGTGTATATATGTGTGTATGTGTGTGTGTGTGCGTGCGTGCGTGTGTAAGTTTATACACACACATGCAAACGGTTCCTAGAAGAGAACTCTGAATGCTTTGCTAGCAAAACACTGTGGTGTGCAAACCTAGAACTCAATAGAAAAAAGCCATTTATCTGAAGGCTGCGTAGTGGAGAGAGTCTTCAGTTTACCTCATTCTTTGTAACAGCCCTTGATTTTAACAGGTTTTTGTAATAGGTACAAATAATCCCGTGTCTGTCTAGGTGCAATTTTAAGTTCAGCTAAAATTCTTTGTAGGTTAAGTTGTTTGCATGTGACAGTAGAAGGTAAGACCATGTCAAACCTCGGAGTGAGGGAATTTGGCACAATTTAAATTATGGGCAGCTGTTGTTTGTTGTTCAGGTTCTTTGTCTACTGGTGTCAGTTCACAATATTCTGGCCATTTATTCCCCCCCCCCCCCTCCAGGATCACTCTGCTGTAACAATTAAGTGTGTTCTTTTCATCCATAGGCATTATTATTAGCACATCTCCTTTACCAAAACCCGAGCAATACAACGTCTTTCATGTGCTGTAAGCCTGACCTTCCTGTATTTACGTGAAAGGGCTGCAAACCCACAGCTTTATGTTTTTCCTAAAGAAGCATTGCCGCTGGCCCTGAACCCACATGTTGTTTTAAAATACACATTTCTCTTCTCCACGTCTCAGGCCCCGTGTCAGTGCATAGTTGTTTTCCAGGTGAACACTGCAGGTATCTCCTGTTTGAAACGTGGGGCAGGAGGGTCTTTCATGCCAACGGAGCTAAGCGTTTTCTTCTTTAGAGGAAATGGCAGTGCGAGTGTCCGGGCAGGAGAGCCCTGTGAAGTCCACGCACCGTGTAGTACAGCTCCACACACACACTGCTTTTCAGACGCTTAGGTCATGGAGAATGGGCACTTCAGAGCGGGGCTGCCGCCTCAGGTGTCCCAAGTGCGAAGTGGAGGAAGCTGCTCTTTTCCACGCTGGCTGGCTTCATGTTTCTGCATCTCACTGTGAGTTCAGCAGTATTTTATTGTGGAAGAAAACCCCAGTGTTGCAGCTCACTCAAGGGGGGTAAGAGGTGAGCCACCACTGAGGCGCATTCCTGGAGTGTTAGGGGTGTCACACTTTTCCTTCCCAGGGCCAAAGAAACCTTAGAAGATGCTTGAAAGAGACTCTCTTTCCCCAGTGTTGTGATGTCTGGTCAGGACTGAGAGTACCACTGGACGTGTTCTGGGGGCGTTTGGGATCGCTATTCCCAGGGGGATTTATGTGACTGGTCCTCGGTCCCATGGGTCACTTGAAGGAAAGCTTGGTTGTCACCATTATACCACTGAGATAAAGTGTTAGCAAAGTGTGGTTCAAATTAATTTATATGACCGAGAGTTCTTCTCTTCCAAAAAGATGCGTTTTATTGTAAATAGTTTCTCAAAATATTTTTAACTGGATCATGAGGATGGGGAGAGAAAGTTTCTCAGCTGCTAAGAATTTCCCCACTGTTTACTTCTTTCACTTACAGTGACATTGCAGGATGACAGAGCGTAAGGTTTACTTGTATCTATTACCCAAACCATTCAGTTGACTATAATTTCATCATCATCTCGGAGGTCCAGTGCATAAAGGACTGACGGGGGAAACTCCCTACAACCAGTCAGCACCCGGTTAAAACCATCCATCACAGTGTGTGACGTCAGACCTTTGTATTCTTCCAGACCAGACACTGAAATGGACTCACTCATATAAAATTCTATACATCCTGTAAGTGAACAGAGAGACAACTGTCAGCAGTTGCTTTTAAAAGGTCACAATAAGTACTATATAGTACAGTATTAATTTATAGCAGGAAATCATAGCTTGTAAACTGTATATAAAACACTGTTTTATGGTGCAATCATTCGTCAAACTTTTGTCTGTTTGTTTTTAGAGTGTGAATTCTCATACCTAAGAACACACTGTAAAATCTGCTGAAAACTAGTTATAGGTTTTATTTGCACAGGACTTAATTAGTTTGAATTTTTTGGAAGCTCCTATTAAATATGCCTAAACACCTGTAAATGTGGAAAATCTTCCTTTCATTAAAAGCAACATTTCAGTATGATTCTTTCCAAAGGTAATCCATGTTCTTTGTTGTCAATGTGTGTATGTGATTTTTCTGACTCTTCTACTTCTTATAAACTTACTTTATGTTCCATTTTTTTTGTTCTTAAAGGATAGCTCTTTCCCCCGCCCCCCTTCTTTTTAGTGTTCTATATGACCAAGACTTCATTGATTTTTTTTCTTACCCTTTTGCCTAAAGTTTTGGTATCCCCACTTGGTGTTCTGTAAATTCACGGTTTAATCTCTTAAGTAAATGATCAGTCCTGGCGGCACACGGTCTGTTGACATAGAGGAAGGCCCTGACCTCTGTTGGGAACTAGCTTTGGGTCACTCTTAGCTATTGTTTTGCATCGTGGGCTTCACGGGAAGAACAGTTGCATTGATTTTGTCTTCATTAAAAGGCTGCTAGCCACAGTTACTCTGACTGTAGTGACTGTTTTACCAACCCACTTTAATCTTCTTCTAAAATTAAATGTACATTCACAATACAAAACAGTAAGCTGTCTTTCAGAGCTAATTTTTGAAGGATAAAAATATATGAAGGGAAAAAGTGGCCTGTGTAGGTTGGGTTCCCTACACAGGACTTATTGTATCACCGCAAGAGATTTTGAAGTTTGTGATCAAGGTCTGTATATTACCCCAAACTTTATTAAGAATTGTTTTGTAATTGGTTATAACACTTTTCAATTAATAGTTTCAAAATAAATTGTTAATACAAAATGTATAAAATGAACATAATTTTCTTGTATTTTTGTTATTGAGCAAGTTATCAAAATAAATTGTCTACTAAAGAAACTAAAAAGGCTTCTATTACTTTGAAATAAGCTTTGATTTTAAAAATTTATTTCAAAATTGACTTGGAGATTTCACATATTCACACAGTGGCACTTCCATGCCTCTTAGTTTGGTTTTGCTGTTAGCAGTGTGGGGAAAAGTCTCCCCCCTCTTCTTCCATTCCCACTCCCAGCTCCCCATCTAAGGAGAGATGCCGTTAATATTCCAGAATAGGTCACAACATGTTTACCAATGAGAGTCACTCAGCAAGAAAAGACCATACACATGTGACTCTCCCTTGTGTTTCATGTTTCTGAACGAGGAGAGAGAACTGAGCCCAGGCTCCTGGAGCCAGCCATCTTTTCTTCCTTGCACAAAGACCTAAGCCCGTTCATCTTTGCTTCCTTTTTCTGTTTCTACTTTTCCTGCAGGCCAAAGGATCTTAGCTTCTAAGATTTAGATTTGTGTTGAAGGAGGAATAGAGACCCTTGGTGTCTAGACTTGTCCATGTGCTCTGTCAAGGTTTCACGGAGCTATCGAGATGAGCCTAGTCTGATAACTGATGATCAAGTAAAACACTGTATTTACCCTTTGCTGCTGTCTCCTCTTTATATGGCCCCTTTTGGAGCCTCAATGGGGAGTTGAGAGAGTAAGACAAGGTAGGATTTGGACTTTCTGGAGTTCTGGATCTTAAGTGCATTTTCTTGTGCTCAACTTTTGCAGTTTGCCCAAGACTGAGGGGTTTTCTGGGACACAAGACTTTCAGTGTCTTAACTGAGAAAGTTCCAGGTAAACAGGATAACTTGTTCACCCATCTGCACCGTCCAACCCTACCCTGGTGTATAACACAGATGAGAGGTATTAGAAGAGTTCTTTTCCATAAGCCTATTAGTGAATAGGTCAGTTGGAAATTGTAATGGTGGGTTTATACTGAACTAAGTTAGGGGGGCACTTTTCCCTTCTCTATGGTAATACCTTATGAAAAGGCAACAGATTGGCTCTCAAACCAATAACATGGGTTCAAAAATACTGTTACCTGGTCTCCCACCAATTCTAGCCACTCTGAGAAGATTATAGAAAAAAACACCAAGACTGTTTCTTTTAAGCAAAGTCAACACTTCTGGGTCTCAGTTACCCAGCAACAAAATAAAAGTAGTTATAAGTGGTGCTAAAGCTAGAAAGCATAATGTCATATTAACTTTTAGAAGCTTGGTTCTTTTTCTAGCAGAAGAAAATACTGAGATGATATTTTCAAGCACATTCCAGGTTTCTACCAATCAGCCCCAATTCCACAGACTAATACCACCCAACATTAAATTTCAAGAACTTTTTCATGAGACGTAGAATATTTCAGAGCTGGATGGAATCTGCAAGAGCTGGCTCAGCATTTCCATTTCCCAGATCAGGGACTCAGAGAAGCTTCTTGGCTGTGGCAACGGCACACAACTAGGTTTCAGCAGGACACTCGGCACAGGACAGAATGCCTTTGACAGGCCTTGGACAGCTGTTCGAACCCGATAGCCACTTGACCCAGTCTTCCTTCAACTAGTCATCGACTGCAGTCCATCCAAGTCATTCCTGCCCAAATAATCTTAACAAATGAAAGCGTATGGTTCCAGTTCCTGTCATTCCCCATCTACATGGCTGAAGCCCAAACTTCTTTAGCACAGCATGGAAAACCCTTCATGGTCTGGCTTCAGGCTCTCCGTCTTCTTTCCACCACTCTCTCTCCACTGACAAACCTGTTCATTCTTTCACAACACCTCTGTCTTGACTGTGTCTATACTACCTCCTCCTTGCAGTTTTCCCTAATCCCTCCTATATTTGAATTATATTTAATTTTTTGTGCTTTTTCTTTTGCTTATACCTCTGTAACAACTTAATAGAGGGATATAGGCTGCCTGGATTCAAACCTCAGTTCCACAAGTCTAGTGGTGCAACCCTTAATCACTTAGCCTCTGTGAGCCTTGGTTTTCTCATCTGTAGATTGGGCTAATAGTACATCATAGTGTTATTGTTGGTTTAAATGAGATAAAGCGTGGAAAGTGCCTGGCACATAATAAGCATTCAAATGCCAAAGCTGTTATTAAATACTTCTCTATAACTAGATTGTAAACTCTTAAATGCAAGGAATTGGCTTTCTCATGTTCCCTAGAGACCTGTCAGAGTGCTTTACTCATGAATTGAGTTATCATAACTAAATTCAGAGCTGGGTTATAAAGGAAAATCATGAGACTTTCCTGAAGGTTTGAAGGATCCAGTCATCTAGAATTGCTTCGGTGGACTTCTTTCTGAAAGCCAAGGCTTGCCTCGAGCAGCCAATGCAGTCCTTCCTGGTAAGGATCTGGCTGTGTAATATGCCAGTCTCATTGACCTCCTCAAGGCATGTCTGTAGACTCGACACCTTGGATCCCGAGACTGGAGGTTTCTTCGAGCTGTGGGTTCTCCATAACCTTGAAATGATACATTGGTTATGTTTCATAAAGACTTGGTTTGGTCTGCCACAGTGGTTTTAATTATTTCTGCTAAAAGGAGTGGACTCAAAAATTTGAACTCATTTTAGATGCAGTTATAAGTCCGTAAAATTAATGGTCTGTCCTCACTCTGGCACTCTTCATGTTGTCTAAATATTTGATTTAGTTGTCTCAGACCATTCAAGAATCTTCCTAAATTGAAAAGTAAAAACTCATTCCTTTACATTGCTTTGTTCTTCAGGGAAAAATACAAATATAGTTGATGAACCAATCCAAGAAAATCCTTTCCTTTATCCATAATAAATTGCTCAAGAGGAAAAAATAATCCACATATCTGAGAAAGCTTTTAACTGCCTCACCTTCTAAATATTTTGCTAATGTAGTGAGAAGCAAAATGGACTCAAGTTGCAGTCACCCCCACTCACATGCCTCATTCTGTTTTCAGGGTCACCATAACTATTTCTTGTCATCAGTGCTGTTGTGGAGGACATTACCACGGCCCTAAACAGAACCAATTTTTTTTTTTTACAGTTAACACGACTATAATTATTTTTTATATTTTTATTGATTTTTTAGAGAGGAAGGGAGAGGGGGAAACATCACGGTATAGGGAAACATCCATTGGCTGCCTCCGGCACACCCCCTACTGGGGATGAAACCCAAACATGTGCCCTGACGGGGAATTGAACCAGCAACTCTTGGGAGCATGGATACAACCATCTGAGCCACACTGACCAAGGCACCTGTAATTATTTTTAATGAGTATAGGAAATTAAAGTTTCCTCCCCTCGATCCAATCTCCAGATATTTATATATATATATCTATCTTAGTTTTAACAAAAGCAAGATCATTATACACATCTGCCACTACTTCCTTCTTAAACATATCTTTGTCAGTAAATATAGATCTTCATTTTAATGGGGCTGTAATATGTATATCTTGCCCTGTTAGTGTATGTTAAGGTTGTTTCCAAGTTTTTGTTATTACAAATAATGCTGCTGTGAACTTAGACCTTAGATAACAGAAACTTCCCAAATATCATAGTAACCTCAAATTCTAATGGAAGGAATCAACTACTCTTTAAGGCAATTCACCTTTTTGAAAGCACTGTGGTTAAGAAATAGTGTCCTTCATTAAAATGAGCTGTTGTTGCTCAGTGGTTGTGTCATGCACCTGACAGGTTGCCAGTTCCATTACCCGTCTGGGTACATTCCCAGGTTTTGGGCTGAGTCTCCAGTAGGGGGCGTGCAGGAGGTGGCCAACTGATGTTTCTCATTGCTGTTACTGTCTCTCCATCTCCCTTCTCTTAAATAAATAAATAAATAAATAAATAAATAAATAAATAAATAAAGTGGCATTCATTAAAAGTTTGGAGAAAGAAATGGACATTAAGTGCATGTTAATGTGCTTTTCCATATGCCATTTTACTGTATCCTCTGTGGAGTAGGAGGAAGAATTTTATGGACTAGAAAAACTATGGATCACAAGGGTGACAATTAGACTCCTCAACAATGTGTGCACTGCTACTGCTTGATCACCAATCCATATATATAAAAGGCTAATATGCTAAGTGCCCCTCCGACGTCAGACCGGTCGCTATGATGTGCACTGACCACCAGGGGACAGACACTCAACGCAGGAGCTGCCTTGATGTGCACTGGCCATTTGCAAAGAAACGGCTCCACAGACCTGGCACCAACAAACCAACACTTGGCTCCCTCAAGTGGGACACAGGCCCCACCACCACCCCAAGCAACAGCCCACCAAATCGCAGCCAATGCTGTGGAGACCCCATGGTGCAAAATGCAGCCCACAACCCAGCCCATAATCGGTGGCTCTGGGCACTGAGTAATGACATCAAATAGCAATGCCCGGCTTCCTCTCCTAGCAACTAGTCTCCTTGGAGTTTCTTCAGCCCAAGAACATGACTTGCCTCTATAGCCAGGTGCAAACATTTTACACTTTAACCAAATGTCTGTGAAGCGTTTTCCCATACCTCATTTGGTCCTCACAGAAGTCCTGGAGTAGGTAGATAGGAGACTTGGTAGAATCCTATTTTCATTAGCCAGAAAATGGAGATTTAGAAAGTTTGGAAATTTGACCCAACTGAAAAGAAGAAAGAAATGGTGGACCTTGAAAATGACCAGTTTTTCTCACTGAACAGAATATAGTCAAACACTGCTGCAGTTAAATATTTTACCTTCTGTTCTCCCTGCATGATCTACAATAATAATCTGCTTCATGTTGATATTTACTGCTGTGTTGCTGACAATTACCTAAAAGAGAAGTTGGGGTGCTTCACTGGGCTGGAAAAAGTTTAGCTACATCAGAAAGCAGGTCTAATTAAGCAAGTTTATTCTATAACTATAAAAGGCTAAGTTGACTCGCACATGTGCGATACATGTAAAACGCTCACTGGCGCCTGAGTGTTTCAATCTGTCATTGTCAATTGTGAATTTAGTTGACATTTCTATTATAGAGAAAGGGCAAATAGTGATATTAAAATATTTCTTCTAATTAATTTCCTTTCAATGTGCATGAATCCATGCACCAAGCCACTAGTCCTATATAATAAAAGGCTAATGTGCAAATTGACTGAACAGCGGAACAAACGGTTGCTATGGCATGCACTGACCACCAAGGGGCAGACACTCAATGCAGGAGCTGCTCCCTAGTGGTCAGTGCGCTCCTATAGTGGGAGCGTTGCTCAGCCAGAAGCCGGGCTCACAGCTAGCGAGCGCAGTGGCAGTGGCGGGAGCCTCTCCTGCCTCCACGCAGCACTAAGGATGTCCGACTGACAGCTTAGGCCTGCTCCCCTAAGCCGTCAGTCGGACATCCCCCAAGGGGGGATTGCAAGAGGGCACAGACCAGGCTGAAGGACCCCCTTCCAGTGCACAAATTTTGTGCACCAGGCCTCTAGTCTATACTAATAAAAGGGTAATATGCTAATTAGACCGGGAGACCAGACATCTGACCATCTGACTTCCTTCAGGACAAAGGCGGTTAGGGGTGATGAGGCTGGCAGGGGAGCAGTTAGACAGCAAACAAGCCAGTAGGCAGGCAAGCGGTTAGGAGCCAGCAGTCCCGGATTGCAAGAGGGATCCCGAATTGGAGAGGGTGTAGGCCTGGCTGAGGGACACCCCACCCCCTCATGCATGAATTTTGTGCACTGGGCCTCTAGTATTTAATAAAATTCTAGCAACAAAAAAGGGATGTACTCAAAGTTCTATAACTTGTAATTGGTGAATTGGGTTTCAAATGTGGCTTCCCTGACTTCAAATCTAGGACTATTTCTGCTGTACCACATTACCAGTTTGGCTTGTCAAAAGGATATAAAAAACCTTGTCCCAATTTCATGACATGATTCCTTGGCTCAGGCATGAGCAGCTAACTCTGGTTTGCTGCTTCTGGCTGTGGAATAAAACAACCATGAAAGGTAGTCCTACTTAGAAACATTCTGTGGATGTTACATATTCTGTTGGTGGGGGGGGGGAACAGTAGGTAAGTTATTAAGTTTGTAGTTAATCTTCCATCATTTCCCTCTCGTTGTCAAGCTTTATCTCTGGAGCTGTCGCTAAGCAGTACTGTAACTTCCTTCATTGGTGAGCTACATTATGCCATCCATTGATTTTATTGAGACCCTTTTGGGAATTAAGCACCCAGGAAATTTTCCCAAACAGGCTATCAACTAGTTCCCTTCCACCTTATTAGTGGGAAATCTAACGGCTATTGAGTTACCCTGGAAGTTATGCAAAGGTCCAGGGCTCAAACATTAGGAAGGTTCCTCCAGTAGTTTGTCATCTTGTAACCAATCAATGGGTCTGTGCTGCCTGTCACTACTTGAGCCAATTAAGCAGATGGGGTTGAATCATATGAGCGTTTATCCCAATCCTGCCAGCAGCATGGGAGAGCAGCAGGTCAGCCACAGAAATCTGCTCTGCCCCCACCATAAGCCGGCTTCTTATATTGGGTAGAAGGACAAAGATTACATAGGAAAGTAGGCAAAAGGGCAAATGGGCAGTTTATAGAAATGCAAAAGGGCTGGGTCTTCAAAGGGCCGGCTGCTCTGGTTTCTGCAATAGGTTGCTAATCTTTCCACGCTAATAGGCAGCTCCAAACGATGGGCTACATTTCCAAGTGAGCTCCCAGGTCCTGTGTGGCACTGCCAGCCAGGCTAGAATGTGCCTTCCTTAGTCAGAATAAAATAAACAATCAAGGTTAACAGAGCAGGATTAATATTTCTTACAATCTAGCTGGTTCCCAGTATTCTCTTTCTGCCCCTATCAGTCTGTCTGCTCTTATTACTGCTGAGACCTAACTGTCCCAGGCTGAATGGGACTAACCCAGTAGTTTTGTGTCCAGCCCACACGTGGGTCATGGTCAGCTCTGTGAGCTGGGAGCCCCTATGCCTGTGGACTTTCTCCCTGCGAACACCCAGAACCCATTTCCTCATAGGTTTTGCCATCTCACGGAAGTGTGGCTACCAAACCCTGCTCCCTCTGATTTCCAGATCTCTGATTTCCTGGCCTCTGGGATTATCCTCATCCCCTTTGGCTTCCCACAGGGGCACATTTGCCATGCCCCTACATTGGTAAAGAAGACACAGAATCCAGCTCTTTTGTTTGGAAAACTGCCCGTAGGCCACATGGTTTCTCTGGCTCCAGGGCTGGATACAAGCCAACTGGCCAAGTCATAGTGCTGGGTTCAGGAATAGGCAGGTCATGTGACCAACCCAACACTGGGACTTGCTGAAACTCCTGGGAAAGGGGTGTTCTCCTTAAAGGTTGCTAAGCCGTGTGGGGAAAGAATAGTGTTCCCGGCATCCGGCATCCGAGCCAACCCTCAGGAGAGCCTGCCTGAGTGCCGCCTCACAGACGCCAGGAGGCCCAGAGCGGGAGACCGATTTCCATGGGCGCTTCAGCCTGTGAGCCAGCCACTCAGAGCCAGGCTGTCCCTGGCTTTTCTGTTATTGGAGCAAATTCCCTTTTTCCCTGAGCCGGTTTGAGTTGGGTTTCTGTCTCTTTTAACCAAAAGAATCTTGGTACACTTCCACTTTCTTCTTGACATACAACCCTTACTTCCCATGCTCTGACATGTCACTTTAGTATTTCAGTTCTCGGATCAGGCTTAGCACTGTTCACTCCAGGCTACTGCTTCTCAACGCATCACAAAGCACCTGCTGCTGGTTTGAAATGGACGTAAGAAGTAAAACAAAATACAAGTTAATATCTAAAAGTATGTATCACATAAGAACATTACCTTAGTCTGGGCTACTGTGACAAAATGCCACAGGTGGCTTCTAAAAACAAGTTTAACTGGTAGGTGCTAACTAAATTGTGGTTACATTTTATCGTATATACAGGTATGAAGTCATTGTGTTGTACACAGGAAACTAATATGTTGCATGTCAATCAGATCTCAATTTTTAAAAATCAAAGGGGGTCTTAAATTGCTAAAAAAGAATCATAAAGTCACTGTGGCTGCTCATTCCCACACGTGAGGATTACAGGGACTCGATGCTGCACAGTAGTTACTACTGTGCTTATTAAAAGTTAAAAGACCTCTGGAATTTTTCAGATAAAAAAAAAAAATCAGGCCCCACCTGGGTAGTTTGGTTAGTTGGAATGTTGTCCTGTACACCAAAGAGCTTGCAGGTGCGATTCCCAGTCAGGGCTCACACCCGGCTTGCAGGTTCTAACCCCAGTCGGAGCGGATACAGGAGGCAATAATGTATGTCTCTCTCCCTCTCTCTCTAAAATCAATAGACATATTCTCGGGTGAGGAGTAAAAAAAAAAAAAAAAAAAAAAATTTGCCTGTCTGGGATGGTTCAGTGGTTGAGCATTGACCATGAACCATGAGATTACCAGTCCAATCCCAGTCAGGGCACATGCCTGGGTTTCGGGTCCCATCTCCAGTAGGGGGCGTGCAGGAGGCAGCCGACTGATGTTTCTCTCTATCCCTCTCCCCCTCTCTCTAGAAGCAATAAAAACATTTTTTTAAAAAATGATTAAGGTGCTGACACTATACACTATATAACAGCAGTTGCCAACCTTTCGGACCTCACGGTCCATGAGTGGTCCACAGACCACCGGTTGGAGACCACTGCTCCAAAGGTTTCCTTAAACCAGTGGTTGCCAATCTTTAGGACCTCAAAGATCACCAGTGGTCCATGGACCACCGGTTGATGACCGCTGCTATATAACATCCCCATCAGAGACTGAGGCAGCATTCTCTAAGCACAAAACATCTAAAGATTCACATTAAAAAGAATAAATTGTGCCCTGCCTCGTGTTGCTCAGTGGTTAGAGTGTTGGCCTGTGCAGCAAAGGATCTCGGGTTTGATTCCTGGTCAAGGGCACATATCTGGGGTGCAGGTCCAATCCCTGGCTCCTGTTGGGGTTTGTGTGGGAGGCAACCAATCTATGTGTCTCTCTCACATCAATGTTTCTCTGTCTCCCTTCTACTCTTAAAAAAAAAATCAATGAAAAAATATCCTTAGGTAAAGATTAAAAAAATAAATTTTAGAAAAGAAGAAATTGTAACTAACCTCATGCCAGTTCAAATCATTATGCCACCAAGTGAGCCTGCTGTGAACTTAAATCTTTCTCTTTTTTTAATTGAGTTTATTGGGGTGGCATCTATATATATAAAAGCCTGAGCGACCGTTCGCCCAGTAGATGTGATGCACAATGACCACCAGTGGGCAGATGCTCCAACCAGGAGAGGAGGCGTGGGTTGGGTTGCTGCTGGGGCACTGTCCCCCGATCTGCCTCACCCGCACCCCAGGCCCATCGGGGGTGACGGGGGCCCGGGGCACGGATTTGTGCAGCAGTGGGGTCCCTCGGCCTGGCCTGCGCCCCCTCACAACCCGGGACCCCTTGGCGGATGTTGGAGAGCCAGTTTCGGACCGATCCCCGCAGACCAGGCCAAGGGACCCCACCGGTCCTCGATGCACTAGGCCTCTAGTTGATTAATAAACTTATACAGGTTTAAGGTATACAACTCAAAACTTTTAGTTTTAGGGTATTTTACTTTTAAAGTCCCTAAATTCATACATTTTACTTTTGTGTCTTTATCTTATAGAAATGAAATTTCAGTACACAAAGATATAAAACTATGGTCATTTCAACGTCGCTTTAAAAAGGTTTATTTCTCACAGTTCCGGAAACTGGAAGTCCAAGACCAGGTGGCCCATGGCAGCCCTCTTCTGGGTTGCAGACTTCTCGGGTCCTCACATGGTGGGAGGGGGCTAGGGAGCTCTGCCTGCCCTTTCCTTAATAAAGGCACTAACCCCATTCACAGGGGGTTGGCATGACTCATCCCCAAATTCCATTACTTAAGGCAGGGGTCCTCAAACTACGGCCCACGGGCCACATGCAAATACAAATATTGTATTTGTTCCCGTTTTGTTTTTTTACTTCAAAATAAGATATGTGCAGTGTGCATAGGAATTTGTTCATAGTTGTTTTTTTTAAAACTATAGTCCGGCCCTCCAACGGTCTGAGGGACAGTGAACTGGCCCCCTGTTTGAAAAGTCTGAGGACCCCTGACCTAGGGGGTTAGGTTGCTGTCAGCACTGCTGCTCTGAGCTGCTCTGAGCCCATGTATTCTACATTCTTTCCATTCGGCTACGCCAAGCACAGGGCTGGTTCCTCCTCAAACCCTGCCCACTGTACTGACTGTTGGGAACTTAGTCCAAGTTCCTCCTTTATCCTCTGCTCACTAGTTATCGGGGTCGGGTCCGAGCCCTCTGCCTGGGGCTGGACCACCTTGGACGCTGAGTCTTAGAGAAGCCATGAGAGGCGGTGGGTATATAGGGATGAGTCTTCATTGCAGAAGCCCGTGGCTACATCGCCATCAGACAGAACAGTCCTTCGTGACAGTGCCCATAAAACAGGCAGCTGCACATCGGCTGGTGAATACATATCTTTCCCACAAAAAGCAGCATTAGTCTCTACACTCACAGCTGTTACCTGAGCAGCCGCACGCTGCCCCCTAGACTCACCGCCTCCCATCGTAGTGGCACCTAAGCTCTGCCTCAGCAGCTTCTCCTGTCTCCCTGTGTCTCCTTGCCCAGCACACTGGCTGGGTAGCCTGGGAGCTACATCTGAGCTCTCTATGAGCTCTTAGCCTTACATTGTAGCAGTACCAGCTCTCAGCTCCGTCTGAGCTCTCCTCTCTTCTCCTCCTAGCTGCTCGCTCACTAGCAGACTCCTGGTCAGTAACCTGTACTAGTATATTACTCCAGAGGCAAAGGCTAGTTGCCAACAGGGCCAGCAATCATTTGGCTACAGAGGGCACAGTGTCCTTGCACCCACTCATGCTATCTTGGCTTTGGGCACTCCAATCAGGCTCATGCTCAAAGTGGCCTTGGCCATTCTGGTGTATTGACAACCAGGTCTCTGTGCTCCCATTGGTCTTGACTATCCGGGGACCCTGGCGTGGTCCCCACAGTTTCCAACAGGAGTTTTGGTGGGACACAAACATTCAGACCATAGCAAATATATTTTGGACAATGGTACCAGATTAGCGCTCCTAAATAAAAACAGAGATAATTTGACCTCGATCAGGTACCAAGAACCTAAGGTAAGAGAAAGAGAAGTTCCTACTGTGCTTCAATCCCTTACTGAAAGGGTTAAAGAGAATAAAACGTATTCAGGAGCAAAGGAAGTTGTGAGGGTGGTTAACTGTGTCTCAGCCTAGTGTCTCCAAAAACGGCCTCAAAGGGCGCCACCCCTCCCCGGGCAGCGCAGGGAGCCGCCTGGCGCACGGAGTGGCCACCGGTGGTTGGTTGCTCCGGCCCGTGCGAGCCTCACTCCCGCCTGGCTGGTGTTGACCAAAGCCCTGGGTTTGCACGTGCTGCCTGGGCCCAGGACGCTGCCCAGAGGGGCCGGTGGCGCCCGCAGTGTCTGTGGGGGTTGTTGCTGGCCCGCCTGTGGGAGCCTCTGCAGGGATCGCTGCATACAGGACCCGCCAGCTGCCTGTGATCCAAATGACCGAATTCAAGGCCCGAGCGTGAGCACGCGATTGGAGAACTGGCCGGGAGAAGAAAAGCGAAGCAGGGACCCTCGGCCGGGTACAGCTCTGGGTGGGCTGGTGACACCACAATCCCTGGGGCCATCGTCAGAGATTCGGGGGGATGTGTGCTTCCTTCGCCCGCAGCCAGAGGCCCGCAGGGACCGGGTGCGGGAACCCCGGCAGCAGACGCTGCTCCGAGGCTCGGCGGTCCGGCCTGCGGCGGCATTAGCCGGGCTCCGCGGGTGGGCCGCCGCTCCGCGCTCCCCGCGCTCCCTCCGCTCCCCCCGCTCCCCCCGCTCCCCCCGCTCCCTCCGCTCTCTCTCCGCTCCCTCCGCTCCACCCGCCGCAGCTCGCTCGGGGCTTTGACCAAACAGGCGCTGGGCCCAGGTGCCCCTCCTGCTCGCAGCCTTTGTGGGCGGCGAGACCCAGTGCCCGGGGGAGGGGGCGTTGCTGACGGGCCGCAGTCCCCGCCCGCCTCCGGCCGCAGCGGGCCGGCCGTTGCCTTGGAGACCAGCTAACACTTCCCGGCCGGGCGGGCTGACTTCCCGGCTTAGGAGCGAGAAGGAACCGACCAAGCCCCGTCCTGCGACTGCAGGGCTCCTCTCCCAGGGATGGAGACGTGAATGGAGGAAGCCAGGTGAGGGCCACGGGCTGCCAGGGCCGGTAAGCGAGAGGGTGGGGACGCTGAGCTCCGGACTGAGAGGAAATGCTGGAAGCCCGGGGCCTGGGCACCTGCTCCCCCCCTGCCAGGCTCTGTGCCAGGTGTGGGGTGCAACAGTAGGCAAGGGGCTAGTCGGGAAGACAATGACAACTTGGTGTGAAAGGGGGCGCGGGCGGCAATTGGAGAACACTTTTCTCACTGGGACTTGGGGGGCAGCAAATGGGGTTCGGGAGAGACTTCCCGAGTGTTCTTGTCCAACAGAAATGGCAAAGGACATTTCTAGAAGTTGTTCCAACTTGAGCAGAGAGAGGCATAAACAACAGGGGATGCGTCGGCGCTGCAGGGACCGAGGGCGAGGAGAGAGGAGGTAGAGGGGCAGCAAGGGGACAGCCCGCGGGCGGTAAGGCGACCCACCCTTCAAAACCCGGCCTGTCCGAGTCCAGGTATTCAGCGAGTGCTTGGGGGAGCTACTGTGCCCTAGGCATTGCTTTATGCAGAAGCCTTCTCGCTGCCAACCGAAGTCCCTGCCCCGTGGGTCTTACCTCCAGCGGGTGTGGGAGGAGACACAGTAAATAGCCTTAGGTGGTGGCACCGCTAAGGATTAAAGAAGCCAGGCGGACGCCCTGCTCCGAGGTGGCTGCTCCGAAAGGGCCTCCCTCATGAGGTTTCCTTTGACAAAGCAGAAGGGCTGTGTTCCCTGCGCCTCGGCCCCGCCCCCCCCCCCCCCCCCCCCCCCCAGCCAGCTCCCTGCTCCCAGGCCTCCAGAGGGTGCGGGGAAGGGAGGATGGCTGGTGTCGTGGAGGTGCTTACAGTGTGCGACGCCTGTTGCCACGTTTCCCTGGTACTTGGCAGTTTACAGGGCCCTTTCGCGTTCTCTGTCTTACTGGGTCCCCTTGGCGACCCGGTTGAAGTGGGCAGGGCCGTTAGTCACCCCCCTTCCACTCTGCAGAGAAGGAAACAAACAGGAGGTCGGGGCTCTGTCTGAGCACACTTGCTACACTGTTCTGCAACCCTCCTCCCCGGCCCACACAGGGCACCCCAGTCCAGTCCTCAGGCCCCTGAGCTCATTAGGGGACCTGTCCCTGGGATGGAGCGAGACCAGCGTGTCCGCTCTGGACGAGGCGTTGCTTTTTCAGCAGTTTCTCTGCCGCTAGAGTCTCCCAGCAACGCGCACTGACGCGAAGCCAGTGGTGTTTTGTAAGACATCGCCACACTATCTTGGCGCTTCCCAAAAGACAAGCATGCTCTGAGTGAAGTGTTAAGGCCCGATAGAGAGAAGCGAGTTGCCGCACCACCACCACCACCACCACCACCGTTAGGCTGGTGAAAGATTTCACGGAGGCACACGCGCGTTCAAGCTGCGCCTCCATTGGGAGTTTCTCACTTGCTATAAGTTGCCCATATTTTTTTGGTTGCAAACAGCAGACACTCCAGTGAGATAGCTTAAGCAACAAAGGTTGGAATTATCAAGAACGTGGTCTTTCAGGTACCGCATGGAATCTGAGAGCGGGAAGTGAAGTCAGTTCTCACAAGTGCTTGGGATCAGTAATGAGAAATTCAAGACCTAAGGCAGTTTCGCAATCCCCTCCTCTCCCTTCACCTCCCATCCCGAAATATTTATCACCTGTCCTCCCTGCTTCATGTCAATTACAACCTAATGAAGAGAGGACACCAATGCTTTAGAATCTCACTGGTGTAGCATTCTAGATCAGTGGTTCTCAACCTGTGGGTTGCGACCCCTTTGGGGGGTCGAACGACCCTTTCGCAGGGGTCGCCTAAGACCATCAGAAAACATATATAATTACATATTGTTTTTGTGATTAATCACTATGCTTTAATTATGTTCAATTTGTAACAATGAAAATACATCCTGCATATCAGATATTTACATTACGATTCATAACAGTAGCAAAATTACAGTTATGAACTAGCAACGAAAATAATTTTATGGTTGGGGGTTACCACAACATGAGGAACTGTATTAAAGGGCCGCGGCATTAGGAAGGTTGAGAACCGCTGCTCTAGATGAAGACAAGTGCCCTGAAAGACAGGAGCACCATCCTCTGAGTTTCTGTAACACGAAGGAACCTGCAGTAAAGTGAGATGCTCAAGACGACCTCCCAAGGAAGTGATATTTGAGCTGAAATTTCAAGGAGGATCAGGTCGGGAGAAGATGTTCCAGAGCAGAGACAGCACATCAAAAGGCCCTGTGGTCAGCCCTGGCTGGTGTTGCTCAGTGGCTAGAGCAGTGATGGCGAACCTTTTGAGCTCAGTGTGTCAGCATTTTGAAAAACCCTAACTTAACTCTGGTGCCATGTCACATATAGAAATTTTTTGATATTTGCAACCGTAGTAAAACAAAGACTTATATTTTTGATATTTATTTTATATATTTAAATGCCATTTAACAAAGAAAAATCAACCCAAAAAATGAGTACGCGTGTCATAGGTTCGCCATCACTGGGCTAGAGCGTCGGCCTGCGGACTGAAGGGTCCCGGCTTTGAATCCCAGTCAAGGGCACATGCTCAGGTTGGGGCTCGATCCCTAGTATGGGGTGTGCAGGAGGCAGCCGATTAATGATTGTCATCATTGATGTTTCTGTCTGTCTCTCCCTCTCCCTTCCTCTCTGAAATCAATAAAAATATATACATTTTAAAAGGCCCTGTAGTTAAAGGAACAGTAGCACTCCAGGAATGAAGGGAGAGCAGTGAAGTGGGAAAGCTGGAGAGGTGGGCAGTAGCAGCCACCACGCGAGGCCTCAGGTGCCACTATTAGGATCTTACTCTTCATCCGGGAAGTGAAGGGAGGTCTTTGAACAGCTTTAAGCAGGAGAGAGAAGCATGGCATTGGGTTTGTGTCTTTAAAAGATCAGTTGAGCTTTAGTAAGGAGAACATGTTGGATACAGGAGGCCAGTTAGGGGCTAGTGAAGTTGTCTGTGGCAGAGATGACTGGCCTGGAGGCAGATCAGTGGAGAGACAGACAAGATCAGGTGAGGGATTGGATATGGAGAATGAGGCGTCAAGAATAAGTCCTAGGTTTCTGACTCCTGGGTAGATGGATGGTGATTCTTTTCTCTAAACTAAATAATAAAAAGAGGATGGACGGCCTCCTTTGTAGAGAACACGATGGGTTTGGCCATGTTGAATTTGACGTACTCTGGATGGGAATGTCCAGCGTCAGTGAGCAGCCGGGTCTGGAGCCACAGTGGGTCTGGGCTTTTGACACCCAGTTGGGAGTCACTGTCGTTCAGGTAATAGCTGAAGCCATGGACTAGGATGTGATTGCCCAGAAAAGAGGAAGTTCACGAACTAGCCTGGAGGACACGGACTTAGAACGCTCAGGTTGTGGAGGAGGAGCCTGGTAGGAGACCGCAAAGGGGGATGCCCGGAGAGAGCGGCCCCCGGAAACCCAGGCAGGCAATGGCCACCAACTCCACTTTTCTCCAAAGACAGTCTTTTCCTGCTTCTGATGCTTCCCAGAGAATCTTGGATACATGGCTACCACGGAGTCAATGAGCTGTGAGAGGCAGGCTGTGGGGCTCAGCTCTCTGAGTGCAGATGTGGTTCTCAGAGAAAAAAATTAATCTTATCTCAGTATTTTCCTTTCCCCATCTTCTCAAAAGCGCTATGGCCACTTGCTGTCCCCTCTTTCTCATGCAGCCTTCCCCAAACTCTTAACATGGCCACCTCCTTTTCATCTTCAAGCTCAGCCAGTATGGCTTAGTGATTGAGCATCCATCGATGAACCAGGAGATCATGGTCAGATTCCCAGTCAGGGCACATGCCCTGGTTGTGAGCTTCATCCCTGGCAGGGGTGTGCACGAGGCATCCGATCAATGATCCTCTCTCATCATTGGTGTTTCTATTTCTCTCTCCCTCTCCCTTCCTCTCTGACTTCAATAAAAATGTATTTAAAAAATAAGGTTGAAGCTCAAGAGATACCTTCACTGACCACCTTCCTGATTATTCTCTACCCTGTCATCCTGTTTGCTTCCTTCGTAGCCTTTCCCCCATCTGTGAGTAAGATTGTTGGTTTTAGCCTCAGTCTTCCCCTCTAGAATCAAGCTCTGCAAAGGACAAGTCTAGCTCCGTGACTCTGCACTGGGGTGGAGAGTGCTCCCGGGAAAACGCAGGCCTGTCCACAGGCCTTTCAGGCTGTCACACATCGGGGGCGGGAGTGCAGCTGGCAGGCAACAGGCAGAGACCGGGATGCTGCCACGCACCCTGCAAGCCCCAGTGGAGATGCAGTTTGACAACAGGACAGCCTCACAACAAAGAATGACCCGGTCCCCAGTGTCAAAGGGCCAAGACTGAAAAACCCTGTTACCTTGCTCACCGTTCTATCCTCAGCACCTCGCACAAAGCCCGGCACCTTGTAGGTGGTTGATAAGTGTTTACTGGGTGAATTAAAGGAGAGTTGAGCTGTATATAGATGCCACCGAGGCTGTTGTCTATATATTGCCTTACCTCATGCCTTCTATCACTAAAACCATGCAATTTTTCCTATTGGTTAGAATTTTTAACTCTTAGAAACCTTAAATTTTAGGTGACAGAACTTAACATTTCTCAGATTAGCAATGCATTCACATTTTTAAGAGATAGAATTCAAATAAAATACATGACATATTCATTAATAGATTCAAATCTATCTCCTAGATTCTCTGTAATAAAATCCAAAAGTAGGCAAACTCAGATTAATATTTCAGTATCCTTTTATTTCAAAATACCTAGATATTTAATAATTTTTAATATTTAACCCAGCAAACTCTGAAGTTTTAAGTTACCAAAGACTTTTCCTCCCTAGGAAAATAAGCATTGGGTATTTTTCTAATAAAACAATGAGTGTTTGTCTAATAAAACATTGGGTGTTTTTATAATGGCTACACACACTCGTCATGATAACAAAGGCTAAGGTAACAAATATCTGGGAAATTCCTGGGAAGCATCTTCTCTGATTTTGTAAATGAAAACAATAATAATATTTTGCTCTTGGGAGTTGAAAGGGCATACCTGCCCTGAATGAGGCAGGTAAATGGCATTGCACTGTCCCAGGCCTCAGGCTTCAGTTACCTTCCAGAACAGGACAGACGTCCTCGTGAACCTGGGGCCGTGTTTGTCAGGACCCTAGGGAACCCTCCCCAGTGACTAGACAGAAACGAACTGTTCCCGGAGGCACCGCCAGCTGGAATGGATGTCCAGGGCTGGGGCGCTGATCGAGTCACTGTTCCGCAGCATGAAGAGGAACACGGACAGAGCTCCAAAGAAGCAGCTGAGCCAGGAGGATGGCAGTGGACTGGGCCGGGATCCAGACAACGGGCTCCTGGTTACACACATTAACCAGGCGCAGGACTTGCTGGTAAAAACCTTTGTGCTTTAACTGAGTCACAGTGCTTACGGGTCATGGTGAGGGAGTGCAGAATGTGTCCAACGCTGAGTGTGTTGTCTCTTCTTGGCGGATCCCAGGACCAAAAAAGATTAGTTAAGCATTCACTCTGGCCCCTGCCTTTAGAAATGACGGAGACTGTGCTGTCCGGAGGCAGGTGCGGTTCTCTTGGGCATGTCGTGGGATGTCCAGCGCATGTGGAGAGCGCTCTCCATGTGACCAAAGCCCGAAGTCTAAGAAATTGAATTCCAAAATCCCCCTCCTGAGACCTGGGTTGTTTAGAATTCTCTGAAATCTAGGCCTAAAAGGCAGTGTTGGGAATTGCTGTCAGAGCGAGAGAGCTACGGCAGAACTAGCCTTTGGAATAACCAGGACTGTGGTTTTAGGCTGAGCCTCAATGTGAACCGTCTTCCCCCTTTACAGTTATGCTCCTTTAAAATGCAACCGCTCTGCCTGCAGTCAAGGTCCAGGATGCATTTGAGTGAACGTTCAAGTACTTTTTTTATTGTTTACCTATTTTTGTTATGTTTTGTTTTTGATAATTTTGGCTTTCAGATTTTAAGTTCCATTGTATATTAAAGAAACTGAGTTTCAACATTTTTCACCAGCATCTCTGTTCCCAGTGTGCAGACCCTGGGAGATTTTGGAATTGGTAAGTCACTAGTGAGACCAGCGAGTGAAACACAACATGCATTTTCACTTCTTAAGGCTTACAGTTTTTGTTACCTCTGGTGACAAAGCGTAACAGCCAGAGCTCAGTTAGAGGCTGGGCCCTGTGTGACCCCTGCTGGGGGGGGATGTCCCCCAGGCAGGTCCCCTCTCTCGGCTAGAACACTGCAGGGGCGAGGGGCCAGCCACTTGCACCTGGGAGACGCAAAAAGTCCAGGGACTGCACATTGTGTGGGCGGAACCAGGGTCCAGGGTCAGACAGGCCTGAGATAGCATCTCGGTCCTGCTACTTACAGGCTGTGCTACAAGAGAAACTTGCATAACCTCTCTGAGCCCCAGTTTCTCTTAACCTCTCTGACCCCTCAAGTTGCATTTCTCAGTCTCTCAGCTGCTGGCTTCTGCCTGGGTTTGGCCAATGACATGCACCGGTGAGAGACTGGAAGGCAGGAGAGAGGAAGAGGCCAGGGTATTTTCCCCCCTTGGTCCCAACCACAGGTTCCGCCTTTCCGCCAGCTTTCACCAAAGCCGCTGCACCCGCAGTTCCCATAGGTGCCCAGCCCCTTTTGATGTTTTCTTTTTTTAATTAAATCTTTATTGTTGAAAGTATTACATATGTCCCTCCTTTCCCCCCATTGACACCTTCTAGCTTGCCCCCCCCCCCCAGGCCTTCACAATCCCATTGGCTGTGTCCGTGGGTGATGCATATTTGCATACAATTTCTTTGGTTAATCTCTTCCCACCCACCCACCCTCCCCCGCCTTCCCTCTGAGACTCCACAGTCTGTTCAATGCTTCAATGTCCCTGGATCTATTTTGTTCATTAGATTCCACATATGAGTGAGATCATGTGATATTTGTCTTTCTCTGACTGGCTTATTTCACTTAGCATGATGCTCTCCAGGTCCCTCCATGCTGTCTCAAAGGGTAAGAGATCCTTTTTTTTACATCTGCATAGTATTCCATGGTATAAATGTACCACAGATCTTTTATTCACTCATATACTGATGGGTACTTGGCTGTTTCCAGATCTTAGCTATTGTAAGTTGTGCTGCTATGAACATGGGGGTGCATATATTCTTACTGATCAGTATTTCAGGATTCTTAGGGTATATTCCTAAAAGTGGGATCACTGGGTCAAATGGGAGCTCCATTTTTAATTTTTTGAGGAAACTACCGTTTTCCATAATGGCTGCACCAGTCTGCATTCCCACAAGTGGTGTACTAGGTGCCCTTTCCTCCACATCCTCTCCAGCACTTGTCATTTGTTGATTTGTTGATGGAAGCCATTCAAACAAGTGTGAGGTGATACCTCATGGTCATTTTAATTTGCATCCCTCTGCTGATCAGTGACTTTGAGCATTTTTGTATAAGTCTCTTGGCCACCTGTATGTCCGCTTTGGATAAGTGTCTATAGGTCCTTTGCCCATTTTTAAAAATTGATTTCTGGGAGAGAGAGAGAGAGAGAGAGAGAGAGAGAGAGAGAGAGAGAGATCAATGATGAGAGAATCATTGATCGGGTGCCTCCTGCACACTGGTACTGGGGATCGAGCCTGCAACCCGGGCATGTACCCATGACCGGAATCAAACCTGGGACCCTTCATTCTGCAGGCCGACGCCCTATCCACTGAACCAAACCATGTAGGGCTCCTTTGCCCATTTTTAAATAGGATTGTTTGTGTTCCTTCTGTTAAGTTGTATGAGTTTCTTAATGTTTTGGATATTAACCCCTTATCAGATGAATTATTGGCAAATATGTTTCCCCATACAGAGGTCTATTTTTCATTTTGTTGATGGTTTCTTTTGCTGTACAGAAGCTTTTTATTTTGATGTAGTCCCGTTTGTTTATTTCCTCCTTAGTTTCCCTTGCCTTAAAAGATGTATCCAAAAACATATTGCTACAAGAGATGGCTGAGATTTTGCTGGCTATGGTTTCTTCTAGGATTTTTATGGTTTCACAAGTTACATTTAAGACTTTTATTCATTTTGAGTCTATCTTGTGTGTGGTGTAAGTTGGTGGTCTAGTTTCATTATTTTGCATGTGCCTGTCCAGTTTTCCCAACACCATTTAGTGAAGAGACTGTCTTGACTCCATTGTATGCTCTTGCCTCCTTTACCAAATATTAATTGAGCGTAATGGCTTGGGTCGATTTCTGGGTCTCTTTTCTGTTCCTTTGATCTGTATGCCTGTTCTTGTGCCAGTACCAGGCTGTTTTGATTACGATGGCTTTGTAGTGTAACTTGATATCTGGTATTGTGATCCCTGCAACTTTGTTCTTCTTTCTCAAGATTTCTGCAGCTATTCAGGGTCTTTTTTGGTTCCATATAAATTTTTGGAGAGTTTGTTCTGAAATATGCCATTGGTATTTTAATAGAGATTGCATTGAATCTGTAGATTGCTTTGGATAGTATATTCCTCCACTTGTTTATATCTTCCTCTATCTCTTTTTCAATACCTTATGGTTGCCAAGTACAAGTCTTTTAGTTCCTTGGTTAAGTTTGTTCCTAAGTATCTTACTTTTATTTTTTTTGCAATGGTAAATGGAATTGTTTGTTTAGTTTCTGTTTCTGAGAATTCATTATTGGTGTATAAAAATGTCATTGATTTCTAGGTATTAATTTTGTATCCTGCTACATTGCCAAATTAATTTATTAAATCTAGTAGTTTCCTAGTGGAATCTTTAGGGTTTTCTATGTGCAATATCATGTCATCTGTGAATAATGAGTGTTTTACTTCCTCCTTTCCAATTTGGATGCCTTTTATTTATTCTTCTTGTCTGATCGCTGAGGCTAGCACTTCTAGAACTATGTAGAATAAGAGTAGTAAAAACTGGCATCCCTGTCTTGTTCCTGTTCTTAGGGGAAGTGGTTTTAGTTTTAGTTTTTCCCCATTGAGTATAATGTTTGCTTGCCGTAAGTTTGTCATATATGGCCTTCATTATGTTGAGGTATGATCCCTCTATTCCCGGTTTGCTGGGAGTTTTTATCAAAAATGGGTGCTTGATTTTGTCAAATGCTTTTTCTGTATCCATTGATATGATCATGTGGTTTTTGTCTTTCAATTTGCTAATGTGATGTAACACGTTTATTGACTTGAGAATATTGTACCAGCCTTACATCCCTGGAATAAAGACCACTTGGTCGTGGTGTATGATCTTTTTAATATATTGGGGGATCCGATTTGTTTATATGTTGATGAGGATTTTAGCATCTATGTTCATCAGGGATATTGGCCAGTAATTCTCTTTCTTTGTAGTGTCTTTTTCTGGTTTTATATTAGGACTAGAGGCCCAATGCACAAAATTCATGCAAGAGGCTTGGCCCTCGCAACCCAGCCAGCCCTCGCAGCCCCTCGCAGCCCCAGCTGGCCCTTCGTCCAGAGGTCATCTGGAAGGACATTCGGCTGTTCGGTCTAATTAGCATATTAACTCTTTATTATATAGAATAATGCTCATAAAAAGAAGTTGGAAGTGTTCCTTCCCCTTGGAGTTTTTGGAATAGTTTGAGGCGTATAGGTATTAGTTCTTCTTTGAATGTTTAGTAAAACTCTCCTGTGAAGCCATCTGGACCAGGGCTTTTGTTTGCTGTGAGATTTTATTTTAACACATTGTATGCAGGAAACATATTTATACGTTTTACGTTGACTGTAGTAGTAGAGCGCGGGACACGTATTAATACGTTTTTTTATAGACTAGCGGTAGAATGAGGGTAACATATAAATACATAAACTAAAGTTATCGTAATTTTACTGAATGTTGCCATTTGTGCAAAAAATTAGCAAAAATGGCCCGTACCACCTGTTAGCACGCGATATAAACTACCCGCAAACAATGTGTTAATGTATTTTTTATTGTTGATATTATTACAGATATATTCTAGGCTCCTCTCTTCCCCCCCTCCTCTCAGCCCCTATGCACCCCCCCTTCAGGTCTTCACTACCCTATTGCCTGTGTCCATGGGGTATGCATATCTATAACAGAAAAGCCTAAGCAACCATTCAACCAGTAGCTATGATGCGCACTGACCACTAGGGGGCAGATGCTCAATACACAGGCATGGAAATGTGGAACACACAAATGAATCTCAGAGGGAAACGGGGAGGGAGGAGGGCAGGAAGAGATTAACCAAAGATCTTATATGCATACTAGAGGCCCGGTGCATGGATTCGTTCACCAGTGGGGTCCCTCGTCCTGGCCTGCGGGGATCGGGCCGAAACCAGCAGTCAGACATCTCCTGAGGGGTCCCGGATTGCAAAAGGGCACAGACCAGGCCGAGGGACCCCACCGGTGCATGAATCTGTGCACCAGGCCTCCAGTAAGTATATAACTTCTTTGGTTTATCTGTTTTTGTTCCCGCAACCCCACATCGAGGTATGTTAGTCTGTTCCATGCCTCCATGCTTAGTTTGTTGGTCAATTCATTTTGTTCATTAGATTCCCACAAATAAGTGAGATCATGTGATATTTGTCTTTCTCCAACTGGCTTATGTCACTTAGCATAATACTCTCCAGGTCCCTCCACGCTGTCCCAAAGGGTAAGAGAACCCTCTTTTTCACAGCGGCACAGTGTTCCATTGTGTGAATGTCCCACAGCTTTTATCCACTCATCTACTGATGGGCACTTGGGCTGTTTCCAATTCTTAGCTATTGTAAATAACACTGAAATAGGGGTGCATATATTCCTTCTGATTGGTGTTTTGGGATTTTTAGGATACATTCCCAGAGTAGGATCACTGGGTCAAACAGAAGTTCCATATTTAAATTTTTGAGGAAACTCCATACCATTTTCCATAGTGGCTGCACCAATCTGCATTCCCACCAGCAGTGTACTATGGTTCCCTTTTCTCCACATCCTCACCAGCACTTGTTGTTTGTTGATTTTTTGATGATAGCCATTCTGACAGGTGTAAGGTGATATCTCATTGTGGTTTTAATTTGCATTTCTCTGATGCTTAGTGACTTTGAGCATATTTTCATATGTCTCTTGACCATTTGTATGACCTCTTTGGAGAAATGTCTATTCAGGTCTTCTGTCCACTTTTTAATTGGATTGTTTGTCTTCCTTTGGTTGAGTTGTATGAGTGCTTTATATATTTTGGATATTAACACCTTATCAGATGTATCATTGGCAAATATGTTCTCTCGTACAGTGGGTTCCCTTTTCATTTTGATGTGGTTTCTTTTGCTGTGCAGAAGCTTTTTATTTTTATGTAGTCCCATTTATTTTCTCCTTAGTTTCCTTTGCCCTAGGACAGTGGTCAGCAACCTCATTAGTCAACAGAGCCAAATATCAATAGTACAACGACTGAGATTTCTTTTGAGAGCCAAATTTTTAAAACTTAAACTATATAGGTAGGTACATTGTTATTAACTTAATTAGGGTACTCCTAAGGCTTAGGAAGAGCCACACTCAAGGGGCCAAAGAGATGCATGTGGCTCGTGAGCCGCAGTTTGCTGACCACAGCCCTAGGAGATGTATCTGTAAGCATATTGTTATGAGAGATGTCTAAGATTTTACTGCCTATGTTCTCCTCTATGATGTTTATGGTTTCATGCCTTACATTTAAGTCTTTTATTCATCTTGAGTTTATTATTATATACTAGAGGCCCTGTGCTTGAAATTTGTGCACATGGGGGGTGTGGGGGTGACCGAGCTCCCCTCAGCCCAGCCTGCACCCTCTCCAATCCGGGGCCCCTCGGGGGATGTCCGACTGCCGGTTTAGGCCCAATCCCGAGGATCGGGCCTTAACCAGCAGTCGGACATCCCTCTCACAATCTTGAACCACTGGCTCCTAAACGCTCACCTGCTTGCCTGCCTGGTCACCCCCAACTGCCCCCCTGCCAGCCTGGTCTCCCCCAACTGCCCCCTGCTGGCCTGATTGCCCCCAACTGCCCCCCCTGCTGGCCTGATTGCCCCCAACTGTCCCCCTCTGCCAGCCTGATTGCCCCCAACTGCCCCCCGCTTGCTGGCCTGGTCTCCCCTCATGGCCCCCCCGCCGGCCTGGTCACCCCACACAGCCTGCTTGTTCAGTCGTTTGGTTGTCCCTCACTAACACCCCTGCCGACTTGGTTGCCCAACGCAGCCTACTGTTTAGTCCTTTGGTCGTCACTCACTAACCCCCATGCCGGCCTGGTCGTAGGCAGCCATCTTGTGAGGGCATGAGGGTTAATTTGCATATTACCTCCTTATTATATAGGATGGTATCAGTTGGTGGGCTAGTTTCATCTTTTTGCATCTGTTTGTCTAGTTTTCCCAACACCATTTGTTGAAGAGATTATCTTTACTCCATTGAATGTTCTTGCCTCCTTTGTCAAATATTAATTGATCGTAATGGTGTGGATCAATTTCTGTGGCCTCTGTTCTGATCCATTGGTCTATATGCATGTTCTTGTACCAGTACCAGGCTGTTTTTGTTATAATGGCTTTCTGGGTGTGTGTGTGTGTGTGTGTGTGTGTGTGTAACATGCTATACATTTTATTAAAATTAGAAATTGTTAATATTTATTAAAGAATTACTACAACAGTAAAATATTTAAAATACATAAAAACATAGTGACATTTTGGTTTATCTTGTTTTAGAGTTCTGTGCCTACTTTCATTATAAAAACACATTTTTGTATAAAAATTTGCATACTGTTCTAAATTCTATTTTTACTTTACTTTCCCTATAGTAAAGAATATATGATATATATATATATATATATATATATATATATATATATATATATATATATATTTCTTTTCTTTTTTTAAAATTAAATCTTTATTGTTCAGATTATTATAGTTGTTCCTCTTTTTTCCCCTCACAGCTCCTCTCCACCAGGTTCCAACCTCACCCTCTGCCCTTATCTCCCCCCCCCCCCCCGACCACTGTCCTCATCATAGGTGTACGATTTTTGTCCAGTCTCTTCCCGCACCCCCCACACCCCTTTCCCCCCGAGAATTGTCAGTCCACTCCCTTTCTATGCCCCTGGTTCTATTATAGTCACCAGTTTATTCTGTTCATCCGATTATTTATTCACTTGATTTTTAGATTCACTTGTTGATAGATGTGTATTTGTTGTTCATAATTTTTATCTTTACTTTTTTCTTCTTCCTCCTCTTCTTAAAGAATACCTTCCAGCATTTCATATATTGCTGGTTTGGTGGTGATGAACTCCTTTAGCTTTTTCTTATCTGTGAAGCTCTTTATCTGACCTTCAATTCTGAATGGTAGCTTTGCTGGGTAAAGTAATCTTGGTTGTAGGTTCTTGCTTTTCATCACTTTGAATATTTCTTGCCACTCCCTTCTGGCCTGCATAGTTTCTGTTGAGAAATCAGCTGACAATCTTATGGGTACTCCCTTGTAGGTAACTAACTGTTTTTCTCTTGCTGCTTTTAAGATTCTCTCTTTGTCTTTTGCCCTTGGCATTTTAATTATGATGTGTCTTGGTATGGTCCTCTTTGGATTCCTTTTGTTTGGGGTTCTCTGTGCTTCCTGGACTTGTAAGTCTTATAATGGCTTTTTAGTATAGTTTGATATCCGGTATTGTGATCCCTGTTACTTCGTTCTTCTTTCTCAAGATTGCTTCAGCTATTTGCAGTCTTTTATGGTTTCATATAAGTTTTTGGAGTATTTGTTCTAGCTCTGTGAAGTATGCCATTGATATTTTAATAGGGATTGCATTGAATCTATAGATAGCTTTGGGTAGTATAGACATTTTAATGATATTAATTTTTCCAATCCATGAACATGGTATATGCTTCCACTTGTTTGTATCTTCCTCTATTTCTTTTTTCAATGTCCTATCGTTTTCCAAGTACCCATCTTTTACCTCCTTGGTTAAGTTTATTACTGGGTATCTTATTTTTTGTTGTTGTTGTTGTTGCAATGGTAAATGGGATTGCTTTTTTAGTTTCTCTTTCTGAGAGTTCATTATTGATTGGTGTATAAAAATGCCATCAATTTCTGGACATTAATTTTGTATCTGGTTACCTTGCCGAATTTATTTTTTAAGTCTGGTAGTTTCCTGGTGGAGTCTTTTGTTTTGGGTGTCATGTAATTTATATATATATACACACACACACACACACACACACACACACACACACACACATACACATACACACACACTAGAGGCCTGTTGCATGAAGAGATTCATGCAACAGGCCTTCCTTTCCCCTGGCTGCTGGCACCGGTTTGCCTCTGGCACCCAGGGCCCAGGCCTTCGCTCTGGCCGAGTTCTGGCCAGAGCTGGCCCCGGAAACATCAGGCCTTGCTGCGCTGCCGGCCCCAGACACGTCAGGCCTTGCTCCACCACTTACAGCCTATGTATGCAAATTAACCGCCATCTTTGTTGGTGGTTAATTTGAATATTGCACTGATTAGCCAATGGGAGGTATAGCGAAGGTATGGTCAATTACCAAGTTTGTCTATTATTAGATAGGATATGTATTAGATGCCCAGTGCACCAGATTCATGTACTCCGGTGGGGGGAGGGGGTCCCTCAGCCCGGCCTGTGCCCTCTCGCAGTCCAGGAGCCCTCAGGGGATGTCTGACTGACAGCTTAAGCCGTCAGTCAGACATCCTTAGTGCTGCCACGGAGGTGGAGGTGGGAGAGGCTCCCACCACCACCGCTGCACTTGCCAGCCATGAGCCCGGCTTCTGGTTGAGTGGCGCTCCCCCTGTGGGAGTGTAGTGACCACCAGGGGGCAGCTCCTGCGTTGAGTGTTTGCCCCTTATGGTCAGTGCACATCATAGCGACTGGTCATTCTGTTGTTTGGTCAATTTGCATATTAGCCTTTTATTATATAGGATTTTTTTTTTTATTTCAGAGAGGAAGGAAGAGGGAGAGAGAGATAGAAACATTAATGATCAGAGAGAATCACTGACCAGCCACCTTCCACATGTCCCCCATTGGGGATCGAGCCCACAATCCGGGTATGCGCCCTTGGCCAGAATCAAACCTGAGACCCTTCAGTCCGCAAGCTAACGTTCCATCCACTGAGCCAAACTGGTGCATAATGACAATTCCACTTCCTCCTTTCCAATTTGGATGCCCTTTATCCCTTCTTTTTTTCTGATTGCTGTGGCTAGGGCTTCCAATACTATGTTGAATAAGAGTGGTGTAAGTGGACATCATTGTCTCGTTCCTGTTCTTAGGGGAAATGGCTTTGTGTGTTTGGTGTTGTTTTTTTTAATACATTTTTATTGATTTCAGAGAGGAAGGGAGAGGTAGAGAGAGATAGAAACATCAATGATGAGAGAGAATCACCGATCGGCTGCCTCCTGAATGGCCCCTACTGGGGATCAAGCCCACAACCTGGGCATGTGCCCTTGACCAGACTTGAACCCAGGACCTTCAGTCTGCAGGCTGACACTCTATCCACTGAGCCAAACCAGCCAAGGTAGGGGAAATGATTCTAGTTTTTGCCCATTGAGTATGATGTTTGCTGTAGGTTTGTCATATATGACCTTTATTATGTTGAGGTATGATCCCTCTATTCTCAGTTTGCTGAGAGTTTTTATCAAAAAGGGTGCTGGATTTTGTCAAATGCTTTTTGTACATCTATTAATATGATCATGTGGTTTTAATCTTTTAATTTATGTGATGTATTACAATTATCTATTTACAAACATCGTACCAGCCTTGCATCCCTAGAATAAAGCCCACGTGGTCATGGTGTATGATCTTTTTAATATATTGCTGCATCTGATTTGCTAATATGTTGCTGAGGATTTTAATATCCATGTTCATCAGGAATATTGACCTGTAATTTTCTTTCTTTGTAGTGTCTTTTTCTAGTTTTGTATTAGGATAATGCTGCCCTCATAAAAAGAAGTTGGAGGTGTTTCTTCCTCTTGGATTTTTTGGAATAATTTGATAAGTATAGGTATTGGTTCTTCTTTGAATGTTTGGTAAAACTCCCCTGTGAAGCCATCCGGACCATTGCTTTTGTTTGCTGGGTTGTTGTTTTTCATTAATGCTTCAATTTCATCAGTAGTTATAGGCCTAGTCAGGTTTTCTGATTCTTACTGATTCTGTTTAGGAAGATTGTTTTTCTAGGAATTTGTCCATTTTATCCACATTGGCATATACAGGCAGTCCTTGGGTTACATTGGACTCAATGTATGTCATTTCATGGTTATGTCGCCATCTCCCATCTACACTAATAAAAGACAAACATGCAAATTGACTGTACCTTTGCTACACCTTAAGCCACACCCACCAGCCAATCAGAGCAACTATATGCAAATTAACCCAACCAAGATGGCGGCCGGCAGCCATGGAGCTGGAGCAAGCAGGAGGCTTGGTTGCCCCAATGATAGAGGAAGCCAAGCTTCCCGGCCACTGCTGCCTCCTCTCAAGGCAACAAAGTTTCAATTATAGAAGGTAAATAAACCCCAGATACCTGCTTCCAGTCGCCATGGCCACGGAGCTGGAGCGAATGAAAAAAAAAAACAAAAAAGGAAAGGCTGGGAGCTTTGGTCACCGGGGGGCTTGGTCAGTCTGAAAACAGCCCTCAGCCCCTCACCCAGGATGGCCAGCCACCCTAGTGGGGACCCCCACCCTGAAGGGGCTGTGGGCAGCCTGAAAACAGCCCTCAGCCCCTCACCCAGACTGGCCAGGCACCCCAGTGGGGACCCCCACCCTGATCCGGGACACCCTTCAAAGAAAACCAGCCGGCCCCCACCCATGCACCAGGCCTCTATTCTATATAATAAAAGGGTAATATGCAAATTGACCTTAACAGCAGAGTGACTGGGAATCACTGGTCACTATGACACACACTGACCACCAGGGGGCAGATGCTCAATGCAGGAGCTGTCCCCTGGTGGTCAGTGTGCTCCCACAGGGGGAGCTCTGCTCAGCCAAAGGCCAGGCTGATGGCTGCCAGCACAGCGGTGGTGGCGGGAGCCTCTCCTGCCTCCTCAGCAGCACTAAGGATGTCCGACTGCAGCTTAGGCCTGCTCCCTGCTGGCAAGTGGACATCCCCTGAGGGCTGCTGGGCTACCAGAGGGATGTCTGACTGCCAGCTTGGGCCCAATCCCCCAAGGAGCAGGCCTAAGCCAGAAGGTGGACATCCTCCAAGGGGTCCCAGACTGCAAGAGGGCATAAGCCCAGCTGAGGGACACCCCCCCCCCCAGTGCACAAATTTTTGTGCACCGGGCCTCTAGTTTATTTATAAAAAATAAAAGTTCCGTCATTTCGATATATGTGCTTTATGTTTTTTATTATTTATTTATCACAAGGTCAAGAATTGTTATCTTTCTTTTAATTTTTTTCACTGTTTCACTTCATTACTGCTTCATGTGTATGTGCTTCATGTGAGTGTTGTAGGTGCCTATGTAGGTGGGTTCTGATTTACAGTGAAAATCGCATTGCATCGCACCGTAGGAACAGATCTCTGATGTAACCCGAGGACCTACTGTAGTTAATCATAGTATTTTCTTATTATCTTTTGTGTTTCTGTGGTGTCAGTTGTTATTTCTCTGCTTTCATTTCTGATTTTATTTATTTGGGTCCTCTCTCTTTGTTTCTTGAGAGTCTGGCTAATAGTTCATCAATCTTGTTTATAGTTTCAAAGATCAGCTCTAGGTTTCATTGGTTTTTTAAAATTTTTATTATTTTTTAAAGATATTTTTTATTGATTTCAGAGAGGGAGCGGGAGAGATAGATAGAAACATCAATGATGAGAGAGAATCATTGATTGGCTACCTCCTGTCAATCAATTTATTTCACTCTAATCTTTATTATTTTCTTCCTTCTTCTTACTCTGGGCTTTTCTTGCTGTTCTCTTTCTAATTCCTTAAGTTGTAGGGTTGGATAGGTTATTTTTAGAGCTAGGCCTGTAGTGCTATGAGCTTCCCTCTCAGGACTGCTTTTGTTGTGTCCCAGAGATTTTGGTTTGTTGTATGTTCGTTTTAATTGTTTCCAGGAAGTTTTTAAAATTTCTTTCTTGATCTCATTGGTAACTCATTCATTGTTTAATAACATGCTATTTAGCCTCGACGTGTTTGAATGTTTTTAGGGTTTTTTAATTGTAGTTGATTTTTAATTTCATTCCACTGTGATCTGAGAAGATGCTTGGTATGATTTCAGTCTTCTTGAACTTGTTTTGTGTCCTAACATGTGGTGTATCTTTGAGAATGACCCATGTGCACTTGAGAAGAATGTATACCCTGCAGCTTTGGGGTGAAATGTTCTGTAAATGTCAACTAAATCCATCTGATCCAGGGTGTCATTTAGAGTCACTTTTTCCATATTAATTTTTTTGTCTGGAAGATCTATCCAGTGAAGTCAGCAAGGGTGTTAAAGTCCTCTACTACAACTGTATTGCTGTCGATCTCTCTCTTAAAGTCCTCCAGAAGTTTTAAAATATATTTTGGTGCTCCTATATTGGGTGCATATATACTTACTAGGGTTATATCCTCTTATTGGATCGATCCCTTTAGTAGTATGTAGTGATCTTTGTTGTCTCTTGTGATGGCCTTCATTATGAAGTCTATTTTGTCAGATATGAGTATTGCTACTCCAGCTTTCTTATTCTTTCCATTGGCATGAAAAATTTTTTTCCATCCATTCCCTCTCATCCTGTGTGAGTCTTTTGTTCTGATGTGAGTCTCTTGTAGATAGCATATAATTGGGTCATGTTTTGTATCCATTCAGCTATCCTGTGTCTTTTGATTGAAGCATTTAATCCACTTACATTTAAGGTTGTTATTGATAGGTACTAATTTATTGCCATTTTAATTCTGTATGCCTATGTTTCTCTCTCTCTTTCTTCTTCTCATTACACCAGTCCATTCAGCATTTCTTGAAGTGCTGGTTTGGTGGTGATAAACTCCTTTAGACTTTTTAGTCTGGAAGCTCTTTATTTCACCATCTATTTTGAATGATAGCCTTGCTGGATATAGTAACACTAGAGGCCCGTTGCACAAATTCGTGCACTGGTGGGGTGCAGTCAGCCCACACCGATGGGGGCCAATCAGGAGCAGGGCCAGCCGGGCGAGGGACCATGGTTGTTCTGGTCATTTTAGTCGTTCTGCCATTCGGTTGCTGGGCTTTTATTATTTAGAATTAGAGGCCGGGTGCACAAAAATTTGTGCACTCGGGGGGAGGGGGGTCCCTTAGCCCGGACTGTGCCCTCTCGCAGTCTGGGACCCCTCGGGAGATAACAACCTGCTGGCTTAGGCCTGCTCCCGGGTGCCAGAGGGCAGGCCCAATCCCTAGGTGCAGCCCCTGGTCGGGCTTAGAGCAGGGCTGATTTGGGAGTTGGGTACCGCCCCCTGTCATGCACAGAGCAGGGTGGATCGGGAGGTTGCGATGCCACCCTCAGTCACGCTCAGGGTAGGGCCGATTGGGGGGTTGGGGTACCGCCCTCTGTCACACTCAAGGCAGGGTCGATGGGGAGGTTGTGGCACCACCCCCTGTCATGCACAGAGCAGGGCAAATCAGGGGGTTGGGGCGCTGCCCCCTGTCACTCACAGAGCAGGGCCCATCAGGGGGGTTGGGGCTCCATACCCTGTCATGCACAGAGCAGGGTTGATCAGGGGGTTGGGGAGCTCCCCCCTGTCATGCACAGAGCAGGGCCAATAGGGGAGTTGGGGCACCGCCCCCTGTCACGCACAGAGCAGGGCGGATCAGGGGGTTGGGGCGCCGCACCCTGTCACACTGAGGGCAGGGCCGATGGGGAGGTGATGGCTCTACCCCGTCACACACGGAGCAGGGCCTGTGGAGGGGGGGGGGGGTTGGGCGCCGCCCTCTATCACCCAGAGAGCAGGTCTGATCAGGAGGTTGGGGTGCCGCCACTGTCGCACTCAGGGCAGGGCCAATGGGGGGTTATGGCTCTACCCCGTCACACACAGAGCCGAAGGGCAATCAGTGGGTTGGGGAGCTCCCCCTATCAGGCACAGAGCAGGGCCGATCAGGGGGTTGGGGCACTTCCCCTGTCATGAACAGAGCAGGGCGGATAGGGAGGTTGTGGCCCCACCCCTGTCACACACAGAGCCACAGGGCAATCAGGAGGTTTGGGCGCTGCCCCCTGTCATGCTGATCCCGGTGCCAGAAGGCCTCGTGGCTCCGCTGATCCCGGTGCTGGGAGGCATATTACCCTTTTACTATATAGGATAGAGGCCTGATGCATGGGTGGGGGCCGGCTGGTTTGCCCTAAAGGGTGTCCTGGATCAAGGTGGGGGTCCCGCTTGGGTGCCTGGCCAGCCTGGGTGAGGGGCTGATGGCTATTTGCAGCTGGTCACATACCCTTCAGGGTAGGGGTCCCCACTGGGGTGCCTGGCCAGCCTGGGTGAGGGGCTGAGGCCTGTTTTCAGGCTGGCGGGTGACTGAAGCTCCCAACCACTCCTTTTATTCTTTTTCTTTTTTATTCTGGGCCAGCTTTAGCTCTGAGGCTTGGCTTAGCTCTGAGGCCTCAGCTGCTGAAAGCAGGTATCTGGTTTGTTTGGGTTCTATAATCAAAACACTGTTTCAACTCCAGCTCTGAGATCCTGGCTGGCTGAAAGAAGGTTTCTGGGGTTTTGTTTAGCTTCTATATTTGTAACAATGTTTCAAACTGCAAGCTCAGAGGCCAGCAGCGGCAGGCGGGGAACGTGGCTTCCTCCGTCGGCCGCCATCTTGGCTGGCAGTTAATTCGCATATCACCCTGATTAGCCAATGGGAAGGGTAGCGGGGGTACGGCTAATACCATGTTTCTCTTTTATTAGATAGGATTAGTCAGCTCAGCCATAACAAAATATCATAAATTTCTGTGGCTTAAACAACAGAAATGTGTTTTTCTCACAGTTCGGGAGGCTGGATTTGGGGTCAGGGTACCAGCATAGCATCATCCCATACACCAGAAAGTGGTGGATTAATTGCCAGTCAGGGCACATGCCCAGGTTGCAGATTTAATACCCATCCCAGTGAGTGCAGGAAACAATGGAACAATGTTTCTCTCTCCCTTCTTCTCTCTGAGATCAATTAAAATGAATGATCAACACTAATAAAAGAGAAAAATGGTAATTGGCATACGAGCTACCCTTTTCATTGGCTAATCAGGGCTATATGCAAATCAACTGCCAACTAAGATTGGCAGTTAACTGCCAACAAGATGGCGGCTAATTTGCATATGTAGGCACAATGCAGGGAGGCGAAAGGGAAAGCAGGAAGAAGCCCCCTGCCACTGACAGTGATCAGAAACCCAGGGGGGAGCTAAGAGCTGGGGGGCAGGGCAAAGGCAGCCCTGGGGCCGCCTTTGCCCTGCCCCCCAGCCATGATCGGAGAATCAGGTGCCTTTGCCGCCCTGGCCAGTGATAGCAGGAAGTAGGGGTGGAGCCAGCGATGGGAGCTGGACACAGTCGAAGCTGGCAGTCCCGGGAGCTAGGGGTCCCTTGCCTGGGCCTAAAGCGAAGCCCACGATCGTAGGGCCGCTGCAGCTGCGGGTCTCCGCTGCCCGGGCCGGACGCCTCAGCCAGAGGCATCACGCCTGGGCAAGGGGCCGATCCTGCGATTGGAGAGTGATGGGGGTCAACGCCTGAGGGCTCCCAGTATGTGAGAGGGGGCAGGCTGGGCTGAGGGACACTCCCCCCCACACACACACCCAGTGCACGAATTTCGTGCACCGGGCCCCTAGTAAATAAATAATGTTCTATAGGTATGGTTTAACAGGAAAGACATTAGTGATCTATGAAGTGAAAAACTCGTTGTAACACATATATACAGCATGACCCCATTTTTTAAAAAAAAATATTTATTGATTTCAGAGGAAGGGAGAGGGAGAGATAGATAGAAACATCAATGATGAGAATCATTGATCAGCTGCCTCCTGCATGCCCCTACTGAGGATCAAGCCCAAAACCTGACCGGGAATCATATTGTGACCTCCTGGTTCATAGATGGATGCTCAACCACTGAGCCCTACCAGCTGGGCCCCACTTTTATCAATACCAGGCACATGAGGTACATTGGCAAGATCTCACTCCTAGACAAAAGTCTGAAATTGCCCAAACTCCTTTGCAGCTAGGTTTCTGGATATGAATTCGTCTCTGCTGATTGGAAGCGCTTACACAATATTTTGAAGGCAGAAGTGGGGCAGAGGCATCTTCCCGCAGTTTGGCTGTTTGCTGCTGTGACCATGTTTGCAGAGATGTGGAGGTTTTCTGCAGAGGAATCCAGGCTGTGCGCAGGCAGTTGTGGCAGAGGCAGTGTCCAGTGACCTGTTTTGTGGGAGCTGGAGGTCACTTGTGGGGGCAGAAGTTTCCCGATCCCCGGGTCACAGCTGAGCCAGTGTCCTAGAATTCAGTTGTGGCTGAGGGGCAGCTCCTCCTGCTGGCCAGGGAGTCTTTCCTGGGGGCCCAGCCTAGTACCCACTCCTCCAGCTTTCCGGTGATTTCCCAAGCACCAGTCCCCTGTGCTAAATTCTTCCCTGCTTAAAATGGCAAAGATCTAAAAACATTTTGAATCCTCTACTTTCAATGAACAACGCTGCATAGGGTCAGGTCTGAGAAGTGGGTGAGGTGTTGCGGAAGGCTCCCTTCTTTGAGTCTTAGATTCTCCTTCTGCAGAACCGAGACCAAAGATTATCTGCTCATAGTTACTGAAGACCATGGCAGCTGTGTTTCCCAAAGATGGCCACAACATTTCCCATCCCTCCTGTGGCCTTGCCACTTTCCACCACATCCTCCCTCTTGAAGCAGAGCTGACCTCTGGTGCACTGGTAGCCAGTACACTGGTTGCCTGCAGAATTCTAAGGCCAAGGCCGAAAAGGCGAGGGCTGCAGCCCCACCCACTCGCCCAGGGTTTCCAGCTCTGCCCAACCCCCCATGCTGCTCGGGCTCTGGCTGGTGCTGGGCCTTGCCCTCCTGGCTTGCTTCCCCTCACGCCATGGCCCATCTGCTGGTGCTGCTGGGCCCAGCAGGTGGGGTAAGAGCCCAGGTCGGGCGGGCCTCGCGCCTCCTGGCTCCTTTGTGCCTGCGTCCCTCCCGTGGCCCCTATTCCTGCCGCTGCTCCAGCTGGGACCGGATGCCCCGGTGCTGTGCGCAGCCGCGGGCACTGCTGTGGCCCCCAGGAAAGCCTCCCACCCCATCCTCGACTCTGGCGCCCTGATCCCGGGTCCACTTCCGCCAAAGGAGAGTTTTGCCTGAGCAGTTGCCAGAGACCGAGCACCTCCAAGGTCCCTGGACCCCACATTTCTGCCAGCCAAGGGGGTTGGCCGGCTGGCCGTGCCGTGATGGGGGTGTTGGGAGCGATCCAGCCTGGATCAGGCTGGTTGGCTGCCATAGAGGGTGTCAACCAGAGCGTGTCTGGTTGCCCTGGTCGTTCCGCTGTAACGGTCCCTGGGTTTTTATATACAGGCAGTCCTCGGGTTACGTGGACTCCACGTACGTTGTTTCATGGTTATGTCGCCATTTCCCACTTACAGTATTTATAAAAAAAAAAGTTCTGTCATTTCAATGTATATACATATGTGCTTTATGTTTGTTATTATTTAGTTACCAAAAATAAAGGTCAGGAATTGTTCTTTAAAAAATTTTTTTTTACTGTTTCATTTCATTACTGCTGTGTATGTGTTCCATGTGAGTGACATAGGTGCTTATGTAGGTGGGTTCTGACTTATGGCGAAAATCGCGTTATGTCTCGCCGTAGGAATGGATCTCTGACGTAACCCGAGGATCTACTGTATATAGGTTGGTTTCAGATCCTTGCTTCCCATTGCCTTGAATACTCCATGCCATTCTCTTCTGGCCTGTGAAGTTTCTGATGAAAAATCAGGTGTCAGCCTTATGGGAGCTCCTTTGTAGGTAACAGTTTACTTTTCTCTTGCTGCCTTTAAGATTCTCTCTCTGTCTTTAATTTTTGACATTTTAATTATGATGTTTCTGAGTGTGGGCGTGTTTTCGGGTTTTTCTTGCTTGGGACTCTCTTTGCCTCTGAACTTTTATAACTTTTTCTTTCACAGTTTAGGGAAGTTTTTGGCCATTATTTCTTCAAAAATATTCTCAATTCCTTGCTCAACTTTCTTCTCCTTCTAGCACTGCTGTTATGCAGGAATTGTTATATTTCATGTCCCACAGCTCCCTTAAGCTGTCCTGTTTTTAATATTTTTTTCATTTTGGTTATCTGATTGAGTGATTGTTTTTCTGCCCTGTCTTCTAATTCACTGATCCAGTCCTCAGCCTCCCCTAATCTGCTGTGTATTCCTTCCAATGTGTTTTTTTGTTTGTTTTTTGTTAATCCTCACCCAAGGATATTTTTCCATTGATTTTTTTTTTGGGGGGGGGGGGGGAGAATAGGAGAGGGATAGACAGAGAGAAACATTGCTGTGAGAGAATGAGAGAAGCACATCGATTGGTTGTCTCCTGCACAAGCCCCAACCAGGGCCTGGGCCAGGGAGGAGACTGTAACCATGGTATGTGACCTTGACCAGAACCAAACCCTGGACCCTTTGGTCTGTAGGCTGATACTATATCCATGGAGCCAAACCGGCTAAGGCCAACCTGTTCTTTATGGGTGCTATGTCATTCTTTATTTTCAACTGTTCTTTTTTCATAGTTATTATATTTTTTCCTATTCTGTTAAGCATCTTTGCCATCATCATTCTGAACTCTGTGTCTGATAAATTTCTTATCTCTATTTTGTTTAGCTCTCCTTCTGGAGAATTCTCTTGTTATTTCATTTGGGGCTCATTTTTTTTTATCTCCCCATTTTGGCTGCCTGTTTGTGTTTGTGTCTATGTATTAGGTGGATCTGCTACGACTCCCAGTCTGTAGAGCAGGACAATGTCAGAGCTGTTTGTGACTGGCCCTTAGTACCCTGTTTGGAGCTATTAGCGATCCTCAACTTGTGTCTCCCTCTGCTTGGACTGGGTGACTTTGGAAAGGACTAAGATGTGCACCAACCAGGGTCTGCTTTGCCAGCCCCAGGCCCAGAAGGGGATCAGGCTAAGACTCAAAGCCTCCAGAGATCCACCTCTTCAGGCTGTCGACCACAAGGTGGGATAAGAGGTATTCTAACAGGGTGGGGCAACTGCCTTCCCCCAGGCATAAACCGCCTGGGTAGCAAAGGTCTGTAGAGAAAAATAACCGCCGCAGCATGAGGGAATGACCCAGCACACAAAACTGTGATGGCTGCCCTCCAAGCTCCAACCCCTGAGCCCCCAACCCTGGACTCTCCTCATACAGTCCCAGCCCCCTCTAACCTCCCCCTTCCAGACCCAAGGTGAATGGCTGCACACGAAATTTTGTGCATTGGCCCTTAAGAGGGTGCCTGCATTTCTAGCCATCTCTGGCTGACAAACAGAAACCTTGCTGCTTCTCACAGCCACATGTTCTGTGGGCACCTTTCTCAGTTCTGGTGCGCTGGCCTGGGGGCCCAGATTGGGGTTTAGACCCAGAGTTCTCAGTGAGTAACCCCCACAGCTGAGATATCCCTCCAGACCTTCCGCTGCTGTCTGTGGGAACCCAGCCAACCCTTCTGCGTCTCCACACTTCCTACCAGACTCTATGCAGTCTCCACTTGCAGTCCTTGGTTATCAGGGCTCTCTCCAGCTAGCCTTCAGATGATTTTTCAGGGTTCTTTTTTTCTGTTTTAGTTGTATTCCCAGTTTGGTCCTAGAAGAATGTCAGTGTAGCTTTCACTTACTCTGCCACCATTTTTAATCTAACCTTCAAGTATTAATAATACAAAATCAGTGTCCAAAACATGATGGATCATTTCAAATGCAAGTAAAATGGAAGGGAAATTGCTTCTGCTATGCTCAGTGTCCTAGGCCAGAGATGGATGAGTCCTGAAAGAGGAGAAGGGCGCCATCTAGTGTTCAGATGAGGAGTGGCAGTGCTCTCCTAAGTGGGAATAGGAGGATGATTTTAGGCAGGGTTTAAGGGCAGGGCATTAATTAGCATAAAATCACATAATGAGAAAGTTATCTTTTCAGTCCCTTCTCTCTCAATTCTTAATGAGGTAGTCACAGTTTGGTGCTAGTTTAAAGACAATATATTGTGGTTCCAGCATGACTTGAGCTATTCTATTCCATTTGAATCCTTGCTTGGAAAGTGTTTGACACCTAATAAGTGCTATTTAAGTGTTTGCTTTAATTACCAGTATTTTTCACACTTCTTTAACATTTGCTAATTTCCTCTTGAAACAGAGAGAAAGCAGGCCTCAGGCACAAAACTTAAGACACAATACTACCTTGCTGGAACATGTAGTAGCATTATACTGTCATTATCTTCCTTTTATGGTTACCTTCTACTGTTACTGAGAACTACTTTTGCAGAAGCGTGTGTTCTGTACCATGGCCTCACCACGCCCATTTTAATGGTGAAGAAGGAGACTTGCTCAGCATCGCAAAGCTAGCAAGTGGAGAACCCCATTGTTTGGGCAGCAAACTGATGCTATGAAACAGGTTGTCTTTGCCGGTAATGTACTTAACACAGGTTCATTGAGGGAATTATAACAGTTCCACAGGCCAATAGCAACGAGATAATATCTATATAAATAAAAGCCTAAGCCACCGTTTGACTGTTCGACCGGTAGCTATGATGCACACTGACCACCAGGGGGAAGATGTTCAATGCACAGGCATGGAAACATGGAACAGACTGATGAATCTCAGAGGGAAGGGCGGGGCAGGGGGGTGGGAAGAGATTAACCAAAAATCTTATATGCATACTAGAGGCCCGGTGCATGGATTTGTGCACCAGTGGGGTCCCTCGGCCTGGCCTGTGGGGATCGGGCCGAAACCAGCAGTCTGACATCCCCCAAGGGGTCCTGGATTGCAAGAGGGCACAGGCTTCTAGTCTCCTAATAAGCCAATAAAGAAATAACATACTTTGAATGAAGTTACAATTGTTTCAGGCAAGAGGAATGTAAGGGAAATAACATCCAAATTCAGCGGAGATGCACCCCCCGAGCTGAAGAGTGGGTTCTCGGAAGAGCTGCTGTCCTGCCGCCAGGGCAAAGAGAAAGTTTCCTGGTGTCAGAGCATGTTGCTGGGCAGTGATGGCACTGTGTTGGGGGCAAGATCACCTCCTTCTTGGGGCTGCTGCATGGTTTTACCCTCCTGGTAAAGAGTCATCGCACCATGGCGGGAGCTGATGCCTGAGGTCTCTGGAGGGCTATGCAATGAGCAGAGTCCTCTTGCCCGGCCGACACTCTCGGTGCGTCCTCACGAAGCCTTGTATTTCCAGGCTAAACGTCCTCTCGCTGTAGCTGCTTCCCCACGTTCTCACCCGTAGGCCCAGCAGTGCCCGCCATCAGCTGAGCTGCTGCTGACCAATGACAGCGTCCCGTCGCGCTCCCGCAATGAATGCTTCCCTCTTAGATCAAAACTTCCTCTGCGTCATAAGCAAGTGGACTTGAAATATTAAACAGTGCCATGCTCCTTTCTCCTCAGCCACCCTCTTCCTCTTCCCGTGCCCCCTGTCCTATGCAGTGCAGCTCAGTCAGCCACAGCAGGTCGCCTCCATCCCTGTCCACCACTCACCGCTGCAATGAGAGCCTGTGTATTCAAGCCCCGGCGGAACCACTTAGGGTTCAGGCAGGTGCCCAGGCGCAGGTGAAGCCATCTTTGAGTCTAGGCTGGGGTGCCAGTGGGTTAAATGGTGCTCAGGCCCATTCTGCAGTCATCAGCTGCTGGGGTGGTTTCCCTCGGCGTGGGAAGATAGTATTTCGTCTTAAGTTTTGTGTGTGAGGCCTGCTTTCTCTCTGTTTCAAAAGGAAATTAGCAAATGATGCCATTCTGTACCCTAAGAGAGTCGTGGCAACTCTGGTAACATTTAAGGTCAACCCATCACATGGACAGCAGTGATTGTGCTGGAAGCTCTTGCAAACCCCTGCCTGGTGCAGGCCTGGCACGCCTTCCCGGCCTTTTCTCGTCATGCTGCCCTGTACTTATTCCACTCCAACCACAGTGGGCACCTTTCCGTTCTTCAGACCCTCTGACCCCTCCCCTTCATGCCCCTGACGGGAGGGTGTGCTCCAAGCTATGCACAGGGCTGGCTCTTCTTAACCTCAAATCCTGACCCAGAGGCTAAAGCGACCCCCCATCCCCACCCTAGTCATTTTCTATTACATTTCCCTGCTCTGTCTTCTTAATAGAACGGTTCCTTTCTGTTCACTGACTTCGTTTCTTCCTTACTGTCCATCCACACACACTAGAGCAGTGATGGCGAACCTTTTGAGCTCAGAGTGTCAGCATTTTGAAAAACCCTAACTTAACTCTGGTGCCGTGTCACATATAGAAATTTTTTGATCTTTGCAACCATAGTAAAACAAAGACTTATATTTTTGATATTTATTTTATATATTTAAATGCCATTTAACAAAAATCAACCAAAAAAATGAGTTCACGTGTTACCTCTGACACACGTGTCATAGGTTCGCCATCACTGCAAGAGAATGTAAGCTCCAAGAAGGCGAGAACATTTCCATCTTGTTTTATCTATTACTAGAGGCCTGTTGCACAAAAAGATTTGTGCAATAGGCCTTCCCTTCCCCTGGCTGCTGGCACCGGTTTTCCTCCGGCACCTGGGACCCAGGCCTTCACTCCGGCTGGAGCCGCCTTCAGTCTTCACTCTGCCATTTCACGCCTACGTATGCAAATTAACTGCCATCTTTGTTGGTGGTTAATTTGCATATCTCACTGATTAGCCAATGGGTCAATTGCCATGTTTGTCTAAATTCTCACCTGTGGATATTTTTCCATTGACTTTTAGAGAGAGTGGAAGAGAGAGGGACAGAGAGAGAGAAATATCAATGTGATAGAAACAAATGGATTGGCTGCCTCCTGCAGGCGGCCGACAGGGCCCGGTTCGGGGGGAGCCTGCAACTGAGGTACATGCCTCTGACCGGAGTCTAACGCGGGACCCTTTGGGCAGCAGGCCGATGCTCTATCCACTGAGCTACACCGGCTAGGGCTCCCTCTTGTTTTAGCACCTTGGTCGTTGTAGCTCTAGCACCAGGAATGGTGCCTGGTTCAGAGTGGGGCTCACAGCACCCGGGGAAGGGAAGGGGTGCGCCTCGGGAAGGGGGGCAGTCCGGGCGGCTCAGCCTGGGGCGCTGGCCCGCCACTGGCGCCCAGAAAACGGCACCAAAGCTGCCTGCCCACCGCCAGGCCGGCCGCCTGCTGAGCCTCCTGGTGGGCGGTCCCAGGTGTCCCGGGTAACAGTCTCGGGCTAGAAGGTTCCTCCCCTTCGGCTGTGGGCCCGGAGGGAGCGGGGTGGGGGGGGGGGGGTGAGCCTGTGGGGCTCTCGTTGGTCCTGAGCTGGAAACCGGACAAAAGGTGGGAACCTGGCGCCCTTGCCCAAGTCCAGGCCTTCCGCGCCAGCTGCTCTGGGGTCTGCGTGCCCTAGGGTCTGGCGGGGTGTCCCGCGCACCCCAAGGAGGCCTGGTGAGAGCGGCCCCTCGGGGTCCAGCACAGGGAGGGGCGAGGAGAGGGAGGGGAGCGGCACTGCCCGGCGCCCGGCGCCCCGTCCGGGCACGGACTGCTCCGAGGACCCGGCAGAGCTGGCCGCCGGGATCCGTGCGGAGGACCGAGCCCCGGGCCGCAGCCGGGCCCGCCACCGGCTCGCTGTCCACTCCGCTTCCCTCCCGCAGAGGCTGCGGGGAGCCGAGGCCCAGCCTCCCGCGGGGGACGACGCGCGAGCCTGGCTGTCAGCGCACCGCGTGCAGCTTGAGAAGCTCAGCTTGGCGGACCCGGCCGGCCAGGCACCGGAGCTGTAAGTCTGCCGCCGCCCGCCCGCCCCTCCGGGGGGACGCCGGGCCGGGCCCTTCACCCGCTTTGCTCCGCAGGGAGGAGGCCGGCAGCGCCGCGAACACGCCCGCCCCCGCCGCGGCCGCCCGCCGCTTGGAGTCGAAGCTCTCGGAGTGAGTGCCCCGCGCTCAGGACCTGCCCCCCAACCCCCCCCCCCCCCCCCCCCGCATCTGCCCAGGGCGGCCTCTCTGGGACTTGGGGCCGGTTTAGCCCGTTTCGTTTTTTCTCGAATAAGGAGGTTGGCCCGCCTCCGTGTCCTCAGCCTTCGAGCATGGACGCTCCCTTTGGAGACACACAAAACCCAGCCCCAGCTGCCGGTCCGCTCAGGGGCACCTCGTGGCCGTGACTGAGGGCGGGCTCAGCCTTTCCCAGTTGCTGTCGCAGTGGCAGCCCCTCCAGGCCGGGCGCACCGACCGCGCCGTCCGGCCCTGCGCCCCTTCCCGTTGTCCCGAGGTTCCCCCAAAGCGGGGATGACGATCCATCGCTCACACTCACCCACGCGCCCCCCCCCCCCCCCCCCCAGGGCTGCGCGCACGGCTCTGTCCAGGCCCCGCGGCTGAGAAGTGCCTCTGAAGTTCACTAAAAGTCGGCTGCTACACGGCCCATTTGTCAGATTTATCAAACCAGTGGACTACAGCTTTCATAGCAATTTTTATTGAGTTGGAGGGTTGAAACAGATTTTAAAGAACATGTTGGTTGGTTGGTTAGTTGGTTGGTTTTCATTGTAAACAGAGCATTTGATGTGATGTCCGAGCCTATCCAGTCCATTGGTCATTTGGTAAATTTCAAGGGATTGGCTTTCATTTCCAAGGTGACTTTTGGGAAATTGACTTGAATGGAGTCCCGGTATCATCTTCGTGTTGGAGGTGATGGGGGGCTGGAGCGGTTACCAAAGCTGCCAGGCCACTCGGCTAGGAGACTGCAGGGGACGGGGCGCCAGCAAGCACCTCACTGACAGCTCCCCACCTGGGCCCTGTGCATGTTCGGTCCGGAAAACCACACTCCACCCACGGCTCCAGGGTCTCATGCCCAAAGCCTGCCTTGCCCTTCTCTGGACCCCCCAGATCCCACCAGCCTTCATAAGGACAAATCAGTTAAAGTCCAGTGACGGAGCCTGTACGCGGAGCGTTGGTGACCTGCTGGTCCCCCAACAGCCATTGGGGTGGTTTGCTGCGTGTTGGACGCTAAGTGTGCGCAGTAGCCGGGCAGGTGCTGCTGGTGGCCAGGGAGCCTTTCTGCTCGTCCCCAGGGCCCCAGGGCCCGGAGTCTCTCGGACAGGAGGGTGTGAGGGGCAGGAGTGCTTCCTGCCTCCACAGGCCTGCCTCGGTCCCTCTCATACCCCCACTTTCTCCGCTGCATCTTGCCTCTAGTCCCCACCCCTTAGACACATGACAAAGCCTTCCACCCACACTCTCCTTCCAGGGAGGTGGCTGTGGCTGGGTGACAGAGCTGACCTCGGGTGACGACTCTTTCTGGTGTTTTGACAGAATGATTGGGCTCTATCAGCAGAGAATCCAGTGGCTCTCGGAAAACAGCAGAAAGGTAACACGGTGGGGTTCACGCCTGGCCCCTCTCACCATCCCCTCTGCAGGGCAGAGCCCTCTCCAGTGCCCATCATAGACTTCCAACGGGAGTGTCTTCAGCTACAAAAGAAATGCCTGCCCCACACAAACTGAACACCATGCAGCTGTGTCCAGGCTCAAACCACGCGCCCCTGTGTCTCCTCGATGGTTTTATTCTCAGGGAGGCTGTTCCCAGGTCTGGGGAGACGCTCACCAGCTAGAGTGACGTGCTGGGCCAGGGCAGACCAATCCTATGCCCAGGGGCTGAGATACGCCACCTGGGCCCTGTGCATGCTCGGGTCCCAGAAAACCACACACCACCCACTGCCCCAGGGTCTCATGCCCAAAGCCTGCCTTGCCCTTCTCTGGGCCCCAGATCCCACCAGCCTTCATGAGGGCAAATCAGTTAAATTCCAGTTGAGCATCGGACTGGAACTAGCGCTCATTCCTGGGGAAAACCAGGGCATGGGGAAGCAATGGGAGGCGGGTGTGACCCACGGACTGGGTGCTGTCTCCCAGGCAGGGGTGGGGGTGGCTGAGTGCTGTCTCCCAGGCGGTGGGGGGGGAGGGGGGGGGAGGGGGGCGTGGTTCTTGGCCTCAGCCCACTCGTCTGGGCGCCTTGGGCACTTTCTGGAGGAGAGGGGTTGTCAGGATGGGCAGGGCGGTGGCAGGGAAGTTGCTCGTGTCCCCAGGGCGCAAGCCTGCTCTCCCACAGGAGGGTCCGCGCCCTGCAGAGCCAGGCTGGCTCCCGGGTGCAGACCCAGAGGAGGGGGAGCCTGGGTGGCATTGCAGGCGGCGCTGCTCCCCAGCCCCGATGCAGGAGAGCGCGGGTCCGAGGGCCGGGGATGCTTCTGCTCCCACTGGTTCCTGACGCTCCTCTGCTACTTGCGGCCCCAGGACGCCGAGGACTGGGGTCTGACCGTTGGCTTTGGCCAGAGCGAGGTCGCTATCCCCTCGGACACGTGGCTGTGGCGGAGGGGGGGGGGACTGGGGGCGGCTGAGGAGTTGGGGGGAGAGCCTGGGGGGGTTGAAGAGTGAGGAGGAGAGCCTGGAGGGGCTGAGGAGTGGGGGGTGAGGAGTGGGGGGGAGCCTGGGGGGGCTGAGGAGTAGAGGGGAGGGGGGGGCTGAGGAGTGGGGGGAGAGCCTGGGGGGATTGAAGAGTGAGGAGGAGAGCCTGGAGGGGCTGAGGAGTAGGGGGGAGAGCCTGGGGGGTGAGGAGTGGGGGGGAGCCTGGGGGGGGCTGAGGAGTGGGGGGAGAGCCTGGGGGGTGAGGAGTGGGGGGATCCTGGGGGGGCTGAGGAGTGGGGGGAGAGCCTGGGGGGGTTGAGGAGTGGGGGCGGGGGAGCCTGGGGAGGCTGAGGAGCACAGGACGCATTTGGGCAGGAAGGCGGGGAGGAGGCAGCAGGAGCCCTTATCCTGGGGGCTGGGGTCCCGCCCGCGGGGAGGCAAGCAGAGCCACACGCAGGAGGCAGAAGACCCCCGTCTGCAGAGGCGGTCTTGGCTGCAGGTCCTTGAACCAGGACAGAGGCAGCGCTGGGCCCCGGCCGGCGGGTGGCAGGGCTCTGGGAGGAGGGCTCTGAACGCCCCCGGCTGGTGTCTGTGGGCTCAGGGAGCCGAGGGCACGTGGAGGGCAGGGGCGTCACGGGTCCTGCAGCAGCGGGAGCCGGGCAGGGGGCGAGGCCGGGAGCAGGAGGGACCGCGCACGGGAAGCCTGCTCTGCGCTCCACGCGTGGCCAGGGGGCGGGGCGGGGCCACGGGCTCAGAGCACACGGCCCAGGACGGAGCCAGAGGGGAGAGGGCGGCCGGAGGGGTGACCTGAGACGCGCAGGAGGATGCGCGCCTGCGGGCCCTGGGAGCTCTGCGCACCGGGGCGCCTGGGAGCCGGCGCAGGGCAGGCGGCAGCCCCGGAGGCCGGGAGGGTTGGCGGGTCCTGGGAGCCGCCCGCCCGCAGGGCCCCGGCTGCAGAGCGCCCACCCCCTCCCGCTCACCCTGCGCCCTTTGTTTTAGGCGTTCGGCCTCATCAAGGGGGCCCGCGTCGGCCTCCTCATTGACGCGTCCGCCCTGGGCGGGGGCCCCCGGGGAGAAGCCTTCCAGCGCGACCTCACGGTGAGTCGGGGCGCAGGCCCGGAACGCCCCCTCGCCCCTGCCCCTGCGGGCACCGGGCTTTGTTTCTCGCAAAAGCAGATGATTTGTTTCCCCAAGAGCAGCTCTCACCTCGCTGGCACACAGTTCAGGAGCCCCGCTCTGAGCGGGTGAGCTCCTAGCTTCTCCCCAGAGCAGCCCCGCTCCTGCCTCTCTCCCCAACCTGGTCCCTGCGAGCCCAGCCCGCTCAGGCGCCCAGCCTGCCCTGCGCTCTCCGCGTCCCCCCCCCCCCCCCCCCCCCCCCCGACATAACTGAGGCTGAGCGCTCTACATGGAGTCAGACCTCAGCCCCCCATCGCTCCCAGGCTCTGTGACTGCATTACTAAGCCGTCTGCGCCTTGGTTGTCTCATCTGTAAAATGGGGTGACCGCAGTGGCCTCACAGGGCTGCCAGAGGAAGACAGGGCTTCATCCAAGCTCCATGCTTGCTATAAAGTCCGGCATAGAAAAGACTTTCCTCTCTGAAATCAATAAAAAAAATATATTTTCTTAAGACAAGACCTCTGAGGTCTCTGTAAAGTAACCTGTGGAGGGAAAGGAGCGGCTTTCTGTGAGGACCTTAGCAGCAAGAGCCAGTTCACAGACTAGAGTCCAGCATGGGCCAGCCACCCAGACCTGAGCTGGTCTCCGCCGGTGCAGGCTGGCCTCCAGGGTCCTCAGGGCTGTGTCCAAAGACCTGGTCTATAGCAGCCAGCACAGGCTTGTGTTGGTGCAGAGGTGACATTCCCAGCTCGGGGGAGAAGGAGAAGGAGACATTTTACTCTTGGATGTTCACCAACTACAGCTTAACATCAACCAAACAGGCTGGCGTTGTGCCTGTTGCTCCATCTCCCACTCACACGCTTGGAGGGAAATTACTGCCCCCAGTCTCCCTTCTCCCTCTCGAGGCCACAGTGAAGGGTTCAACCACAGCGCACACTGAGACCAGTAGCCAAGACACACACAGCCCACCACACTTCTGATTGGAGAATCAGGCGCCTTTGCCGCCCTGGCCAGTGATAGCAGGAAGTAGGGGTGGAGCCAGCGATGGGAGCTGGGCACGGTCGAAGCTGGCAGTCCCAGGAGCTAGGGGTCCCTTGCCTGGGCCTAAAGTGGAGCCCACGATCGCGGGGCCGCTGCAGCTGTGGGTCCCCGCTGCCCGGGCTGGATGCCTCAGCCAGAGACGTTAGGCCTGGGCAGGGGCTGAGCCTTCAACCGCGGGGAGCTGGGGGTCCCCTGCCCAGGCCTGACACCTCTGCCAGAGGCCTCAGGCCTGGTCAAGGGGCCGATCCGGTGATTGGTGATTGGAGGGTGATGAGGGTCAACTCCTCTGGCCGAGGCATCAGGCCTGGGCGGGGGGCAGAGCCGGGGATTGGGGGGATATGATGGTCCCCTTGCCCAGGCCTGAAGCCTGGGTCAGAGGCGTCAGGCTTGGGCGGGGGTGGAGCAAGCGATCAGAGGGAGATGGGGGTCCCCTGCCCAGGCATGATTCCTGGGCCAGAGGCCTCAGGCCTGGGCGGGGGCCAGAGCCAGTGATCAGGGGGAGATGGGAGCCCCCTGTCCAAGCCTGACACCTCTGGCGGAGGCGTCAGGCCTGGGCAAGGGGCTGATCAGGCGATCGGAGGGTGATGGGGGTCTACGCCTTTGTCAGAGGTGTCAGGCCTGGGCAAGGGGCCAATCCTGCGATTGGAGGGTGATGGGGGTCAACGCCTGAGGGCTCCCAGTATGTGAGAGGGGGCAGGCTGGGCTGAGGGACACTCCCCCCACCCCACACACACACCCAGTGCACGAATTTCGTGCACCGGGCCCCTAGTGTATATATATATATATATTTTTTTTTTTTTTTCCTGGAATCTCATGATCAAGCTTCAATTAGCCCCACAGGGCAAAGAACCTAAGCCACCTAGCTGCTATTAGGTTTTCCTGCATTACCTCTGTACACCTGGATGAATTCAAGTTGAAGTCCCCAATGATGTCTTGAGGTTCCTTCCTTGCCATCTCTCAGGAAAGGAACCTTTGTTCCTTACCTGGAAAGACTGCCATGAACCATGTGACCAAGCAGGGTACCAGGCTTATCTCCAAGGGGCTCTTGTTAGCATCACTCCTTAAAGCTTTCTGGTGACAACCAGAGTCCAGTATGTTAGACATGACATTCAAAGTCCTTCTTAATAAAACCATCACTGGAAACTGGTCTTATTGAATTCATGCAAAGAAATCTTTTGCCATGACTCACTCATTAAGAATTGCCAAATTCCGGAGGGATCAGGTAGGGAGAAAAATATAATTTACCAAATTGCTTTAAAAATGCTTCCTATATCTGGAAAAAAAGTTCAAGAATCAGCAATACTTTCAACAAAAGTTATAAAAACTATATAATTATTTTCATTTCATTCAGCCCCATAGTCAATTATTTGTTTCTTCTGATTTTTCCTGCCAATATTTCTACAAATTCAGATACTCTAATAGAGTTCTGATAATTTTCATCCAGTTTGAAGGGGGCGATATGAAAATGTCAGAGTCCTTTCCATGGATCCCTCAGAAGATGTAACATTTTTCCAAACACACTATAATAAAACAGCAACTGTCTCTAAATGACAAGAAGAAATTTAAAATGACACGGATATTGATTGATTATAATGCAAATGACATGGAATCTTGTTCTTTCTGAAAAACACAATATTCCACAATATTAAAACTAACAATCAGTTATAACTGAAAGCATATCAGAATATATTTTAATAATATGCATATATAAATAGAATATAGTTATTTCTTTATTTGACAAAGCTTCCCATGTACCTGAAGTATAAAATTTTCATAAAGAGAGAAAAGCAAGTTCTTGAGGCATTCCAGGGCCTATTTCTTAAAATTAAAACCCTGGGAGAGTTGTCAAACTTATTTTACCAAAAGATTATATATCATCATCATTATTATTATGAAACAGTATTAGATGTTTATTCTTTCAAAGTGACAAAAGGGTATTAAACACAAACAAAGGCAAGCAAAACTTTAGTTCCCACAATTAAGATAACTTTTTAAAAGTAATTAAGTACCTGATTAAAATAACAGAATGTATAATTATTTCAATAATTTATAGGACTTTTGCTTCCCAGCTGCTCTGAGTTCTAAATATTCTTCTGAGTCCTACTAATGACTATGCCAAGCTAGGCCTTCGCCGAGACGACGGGGATTGCTGAGGCTGTGGCCGGGACTCAAAACAGGAAAATTCCTGGCAGCGCTGCAAATAAGGGTCCAGGCCTCGGCCCTGGATCCCCCAGTCCAGCAGCAAGTGGGGTTCCCAGTATTCACCCAGGAGCCCCTCGCTTACCTCCCTTCATGGTCGCCAGGATATGTAATGGACAATCAGTGCGTCCGGGCTGCCTGTCACTACTGGAGCCATTGAAGCAGAGACAGGATTGAATCCTGTGAGCGTTTATTCCAACACTGCCGGCCGCAGGGAGAGTAGCAGGTCAGCCGTGGAAGTCTGTTCTGCACCCACCATAAGCGGCTGCTTATATTGGGCAGGACAAGGATTATATGGGGAAGGAGGCAAAGGGTGTGCCAAATGGGCAGTTTACGGTAAGCACAGGACTTACCTTCAAAGGGCTGGCGATTCTGGTGTCTGCAACAAAGTTGTCCATCTTTCCATGCAAAGAGGCAGCTTCAAATGATGGGCTGCATTTCTGGGTGAGCTCCCGGCCCCCAGTGAGAACTGCCAGCCAGGTTAGAATGTACCTGCCTTAATCAGAGCAAAACTATCACGGTTCACAGAGCAGGGTTGATATTTCTCACAATTCTCGCTCATCCCCCAACATCCTGTTTCTGCCCTGGCAATAGTACACTTGAAAGGAGATTCAAGTGGGTGCCCAGGGGGGCGCGGCGGGCTCTTTGTCAGGCTTTCCTCTATTTCCTTGGGTCGGGGAAAGAGCAGGGGTTCATGCAAACTACCCACCCTCCTCCTGGGGTCCTCCGGGCTTGGTGCCATCTCAGTTCTTTCCCCCGACTTCCCCACAGTGCCCTCTCCCTTCTACAGTTCCCACGTTGGCTCCTCCTGCGCATGTGCTCAGAAAAATGGCCCTTCCCCCGCCCTCTCCAGTTAATCTGGTGGGTACACTGATCCCTGGAGTGGCCCTGAAGCTGTCTGTCCTGCCTAGTCAAGTAGGCGGGATCCCTGGGTGACTGTGAAACTGCCCGTCCTACTCGATCCTGCTTAACCAGACGCCTGGCTCCCTCCTTCCATTAGTAACTGGCTCCCTCCTCTGACGCTTCTGTCCACCAGAGCCTCATTGATGAGCAGCTGAGCCACAAGGAGAAGCTGTTCGTCCTGACCTTCGGCACCACCACCAGCGCCCTCTGGCCAGACCCTGTGGATGTCAGCGCCTCCAGGTGAGTGGCTACCTGGCCAGGGTGTTCACTTGGTCATTTTCCCCCTGAGCGTCAGTTTCTTTAGTGCATGATCCAGGTGCAAACCCAAGACCCCATCAGGTAAGTAAATACAGAGAGGCAACTCACAAAAGCAGAAACTCCAGGAGCCCATCGCCTTTGGGAAAGGGTCGCCCTCACAGGCAGCCACCAAATGAGAAGACAAGACGGCCACGAGACGCCATTTCTGTCCAGCAAACTAGGGGGCAGTTTTGTTGCTATTTAGAGAGAGGGCGGGAGGAGCATGGGTTGGGAGCCTCCGGCATGTGTCCCACCCGAGCTGGAACCTGCCACCGAGGCATGTGCCTGACCAGGAGTGGAACCCACAACCCCTTGGTGAAGGGACAGTGCTCCAACCAACCGCGCCACCCCTCCAGGGCCACCTGCTCTGGTTAATAGCGACACCGTAGCCCGCTGCATAGATGCGCTACAGCCTCACTAGCCCTGTATTTGGGAGTTCCTGGTTTGGGGGAGCAGTGAGAGGGAAGGTAGGTAAGAGTTTCTATTTATGCCACTAAGTAAAAACGTCTTTTCCGTGAAGGAAGTCTCTTTGACCCCTGCCGTGTGCTAGGCACCCTCATGCGCTGTCTTAGTTAATGTTTGTGGCCAGTTCCCATTTTGCAGATGAGGAACCTGTGACTCAGGTTAGGGGCGTGCCCCAAGCAGCGGCGCCAGAGTCCAGGGAAATGCAGGAGCGCCGGCTCCCGGGACGGGTCTCCTTGCGGCACCGGTTGCAAAGAGGCCCCTGTGAGCAGAGACGGGCTCGGCTCCAGCAGGGCTGGCTCTGAACCCGGCTCGGACAGCTCTGGGTGGCCTTGGCCAGCCCTTCGCCTCTCTCATGAGCAGGATGAGGCCGAGGGCACCTGCCCCTCACTAGTTGTGAGGATGAAATGAAAAACGAGTGCTGGCCTGTGGCAGGTTCTCAGTGCAGACAGTGCTGTTACTGTGGTGTCCACCTAAGTTAGACCCTGTCCCCACTGTCCCAACTGGAGGAGAACTGAGGTCGTCCGGCCAGCAGTTCCTCACTCCAGTCACGCCTGGACTGCGTGACGTCCATCATGTCCCTGCCACGTGTTCCATCACTCACTCTGCACCCCTGGCTCTGCTGACCATTTTCCTCCTACCAACCCCATTTACTGTGGAAGGAGCTCCCATCAGCACCATCGCTGGGAAGGCCGGAGTCCTTGCCACAACTAGAAAGTGGCCAAAACATAATCTAAGGAAAGCACAGAAAATGGTGATGTTAATCCCAGCGTGAGACCTACTGACCAGGAGGTGCTAGGCCTGGATGTGTTCTTCCTCTGTGTAAAAGGAGGACACACTCTACCTGGTTTGGCTCAGCGGATAGAGCGCCGGCCCCAGGACTGAAGGGTCTCGGGCTTGATTCCGGTCAAGACTTGTACCTTGGCTGCAGGCTTGATCCCCGGCTCTTGATCCACAGTTCAATCTCTCTCTCTCTCTCTCTCTCTCTCTCTCTCTCTCTCTCTCTCCCTCCCTCCCTCTCTCCCCCCCTTCCTCCCTCCCACCTCCCTTCCACTCTCTCTAAAAGTCAATGGGAAAATATCCTCAGATGAGGAAGGATTAACAACAACAAAAAAGGGAGAGCCAATAGTTATGATAACGAAAGACAGGTTTCTAGCAACAAGCTGAGATTTTGTGTTTTTTTTAGATCAGACTGAAAAGAAATGGAAAGAGCAGAACTCTCTCACTAGCACCATGTGAGGTGTTCAACCAAGAAAGCCTGCGCTGTCCTTTTCCCTGTCACCAGTGGTGTGCGCCCCATCCCCGTGCGGCGGCCTCGCGGCTGCTCCCCCAGAGGCCTCTGAGTGTTCGGGGTTACCGCCACGCTGCGGGCTGCGGGCTGCCTCCCAGGAGAGTTAGCCAGACCCTCTGACAATAGAGTCACTAAGCTCTGGTCCTAGAGTCGAACCTGTTTAATTCTGTGTTGCCAGTTAGTTAGTATCATCCTAACTCTGAGCCTCAGTCTCCTCATCTATGAAATGGGAATAGAGGCATTCCCTCAGAGAGCTATCCTCAGGCTCAGATGAGCGGGCGCTGGTCCTGGTGGAGCTGTGACCAGGTTGCTGGCCGCCCTCGCTGTCCCCTCAGCCTCCAGGAGCTCAGACTCTGGGTAAGGAAGCCGCAGCCGGAAGGAGGCAGCAATCTGCTCCAAGCCCTGAGGAAAGCCTGCGCTCTCAAGGGGCTGACTTCTCTGGTGGCCATACTGGGAAGCTGGTAGGTCTCCTTTCCTCAGTGGGTAACAGACTACATGGAGGGGCCACGAACCGGGTTAGAAGGGAGAGCATCACGCATGACTCCTGACACATGCCTGACGGACGAGCCGGCTTAGGGCTGCCAGAGTGGGTGACCTGGGACACAGGTGGCTGGCTGGACCCTGCAGATGTTCCCTGGAAATGATCACTTTGCTCCGAAATGTCCTCATGCCAGGGTGCCCCCTTATCTTCCTCCGTCTTCTCCCCAGCCCAGATCAGCCTCCTGAAATCCTGTCTGACTACATCCAACAGGCCACCCTGGGCAGGGGCCTCCACACCCACCTTGTCACCTACCAATGTGAGGACCAGGTGCCCCCCGTAAGTACCCGCGGCTTTCCCGGTGAGGGGCAGCCTGGGCGACCTGTGTGGACAGGCCCCGAGCTGTGGGCCAGAACACGGTCTCCCCGGTCGGAGGGGACGTGCTGGGGGCTGGAGAGGCTGGGCAGGAGAAAGCTGTCGGAGTACTGGCGGGGCCTGGAGGGTGACCGTGCCATCCCACAGGCTGTCCTGAAGAACCTCGCAGAAGCTGTTGGGGGCCACTACCACTGCTACACCCCAGAGTCGGAGGTAAGCCACTGCCCGCTGCCCTCACCCTGCCGCTGCCAGGGTGCCTGGGGCCCTGGGCCAGGGCAGGCCAGGCTGCGTACTCGCTTCCCTCTGGCCCCAAGCTCATGGGCTTACACAGGTCTAATCAGGTTCAGGTGAATGTGTGGGAAGAACAGGAAGTCCCAAGAGATCGTGTGGTTAGATGTGTGATGAGCTCGTTGCACACCCGTGAGGCTGCAGGCGTTTGAAAGCCTCGTGGGTAGAGTCCTGAGTCTGACCAGTTGCCGCCATGTGGGCCCCAGCAAAGCTCTGAGTCTGCATCAGCGGCCCCAGTTCTCTCCTCAACAGCCCTCCTCCCCAGCTCCTGCCGGGATCCGCAGCAGTCATTGCTGAATGAGCAGTCAATCCGTTACCAGCCCACCATCCCTGTCCTTGCCCCGTTACCTGTGTCCACAATGGAGGCAACACCAGCAAATGTGTGCAAACGCATTTGGCAGACAGAATGCAGCCATCCGGCCGCTCTCAGGCTGCCTGGCCTGCTCTTCGCTCAAGCCGCCAGTCAGTGCGTAGCTGCATCGCGGCCTGTGCAGGGCCCAGAGGAGCATGTCTCACGAGGAGCGGACACCGCGGAATTCTTCTCAGCAGCGCCCTCTTGTGCCCTCATTGCCCAGGTTCTGTGTGCCGGGGCTCACAGACTACAGGCGCTGGGAGGCCCAGTAAATAAATGACTTAAGAGAGATTAAGAGAGATTTCATCATAAAGCCTGTGGTCCTCTTGGCGTATCTGTTGTTTTTCCACTCTTTTTTTTAAAAATTATTTTATTGATTTTTTTACAGAGAGGGAGAGGAATAAAGAGTTAGAAACATCAATGAGAGAGAAACACTGATTAGCTGCCTCCTGCACACCCCCTACTGGCGATGTGCCCGCAACCAAGGTACATGCCCTCGACCAGAATCAAACCTGGGACCCCTCAGTCCACAGGCCAATGCTCTATCCACTGAGCCAAACCGGTTAAAGCTGTTTTTCCACTCTTGACAGAGATATGGATATCATGAATTTCACTGTCCCCTTTAACATGAGCAAAATGCCAGTGTGAGGACGATAACGCGTGATGACGGACTCTGGGGCAGCAGGGGGCGCGGGGCCGCCTGCAGCGCAGCCCGGCCAGGCCCTGCTCGGTGGGAGTGTGGCCGTGCTGCCAGGTCCTCCGGCTTGTTCAAGAAGAGCCAGAAGTCCGGTGGTTCTATACTTGTTGTTTTTTACATTTAAAACAATGACGTGAAAGTCACATGACATAAAGTCAGCCGCCTCACAGTGGGTCCGCAGTCACAGTGCGAGCAGCGCCGCCTCCTGTTCCAAACGCTCCCATCTCCCCAGAGGGAAGCGCCCACCACCAGGCAGCCGCCCCCTCCCCCGCGGCTCCTGGCAGCCACCGCGCGGCCGGCCTCCCTGGGCTTGCTCAGCCGGACGTCTCACTTAAAGGGAGCCCCCTTCCTCTCATGGCTGCTTCACTCAGGCAGTGTCTTCAAGGCCCACCCGTGGTGCAGCCGGGGCAGAGCGCCGCTCCTGGTCACGGTGGGAATGTTCCATTTCCTGGGTCTGCTCGCACTCCCCAGCCAGTGGCCATCGGGGTGGCTCCCAGTGTGAGCTGCCACAGGTGTTGGTGTACAGGTGGCCGCGCCCCGTTTTCCAGGATTTGAGGTGGATACCGAGAGGGCAACGCGGGGTCCTAGGCAATTCTGCTTCTTTTTACGAGGAGCCACCGCACCGTTTTCCACAGCGGCTGCACCTTTCACATTCCACCCGCAGCACACAAGGGTCTCGAGTCAGCATCCTGGCCAACACTGATTATAGTCCTTTCAAGATTATCATTATTACGCAGCCCTAATAGAGGGTGTCAAGTTTCTTCACAGTTTTAAGGTTAGGCAACCCTTCCCTTGTCCAAGCGCTGGGGGCCGGCGCCGTCCGTGGGACACGGCAGGCTTGGGAGCTCTGCCCCGCGCGTGGGCCAGGCCACGCGCCAGGTTTAATGTAAGGCAGGTGCTGGTCGCTGCCTGCCTCTGGCCTGGGCTGCTGCGGGCGGGCGGCCAGGTGGCCTCTAGCTGGCTTCCTGCTCCTAACACCCCCAGATCTGTGCCAGCCCCGACATCGAGGAGCTGCTGGCGGAAATGCAGAAGGCCCAGAGCCTCCTGGGCCACGTCCACGCCCTGCACCAGAGCGCCGCCTGCCCGGAGCTCAGCGGCCTGATGAAGGAGGTAGGTGGGCGGAAAAACTCTGGGACCTTCTCGGGAGGCTGCCAGCTGGCCTCGCCCCACTCTCCTTCCTCACCCCCCACCCCCCCTCCTGGAAGTGAGAAGAGGCAAAGCCGCTCGCCCTGAGCTGGGTGGGCCCCGGGCCTCCCTCTGTGCCCGAGGGGCCCGGAGGGTCTGCTCACTGAGGAATTGGGCATTTCCACCGCTCCGTCCCAGCGCAGCGTGTGAGTGTGACGAATGTCGCCCCGCAGAGTAGGCTGTCTGAGTGCCTCCCAGCCCTCACTCAGGGCCAGCGTCCTGCGCAGCGACAGTTACCTTATCGAGGGCAGAACAGCACGCGCACCACAAGCGCTGGGTGCTGCTTAGACGCTGCTCTGTGGACAGAGCGCTGGGAGGCGGCGTCCTGGCCGGGGCAGGAGAGCAGCCGCCTGGACGGCTGCACGTCAGCCCAGCTCTCCTGCTGGTTCCCCAGAACCACCATGGCATCCAGTCATGACCACAGCGCTCATCTGCTGAGTGCGGAGGGAAGGGGCCGGGTGCTGAATTCTCTGAAGGACTTGTTTGTTCTTTCAGCGGCAGTAGATTATCAGCCCATCTTACAGATGAGCAGACTGAAGCCAGCAGGTTGACTAACGGCTCTGACTGACCCGGGGCTGCCGGGCGGCCACACCCTTGTCAGAGTTTCCCAAAGTGAAATGCATGTACTATGTGGGGTTCACAGATGATTGTAAGGCGATACATAGATTAATATTTTTATATTATTATAACGTTATATATTTAAATCTACTCATCAATAGATCCTTCTAAAATTATTTAAGTACCAAAAAGGAGTCTGTTTTTGAAAGCAAATTAAATTGAATATTAAAACACTTTAATGCCGTATGTTTAATTTAAAAATAAACTGGGTAGATAATAGCGCAGTGGTATGCAGATATAGCAAAACTCATGAGAACGTAGCTCAGGTGTACAGTTTGGGAGTTGCTGTTCTACGTTTCGCTTCTGCGTGAGCTGCGTGAGTTAGTCTCTCAGAACCTCAGCCGTTCAGCTTATAAACGTGGGCAGAGAGGCCGGGCCGGACCCGAGCTTCCACTTGGCTGGTGCAGAGCTGCGTCTGGGTTCCCTGAAGCCTGGGGTTGGGGCCACGTAGGGGACACTCAGCAGGAGGCCAAGGTGAGGACCCTAATGGATAAGGATGGAGAAGCAGCAGGAAGATGAGCGCAGGAAAGAGGAAGTGAATTGTTGGGCACATCTTTCTCCTCCCCTGGAACTCCCAAAAATCTCCAGGCAGGGGGGTGAGGGTGTGGATGGTGAGAGGGGAAGGCAAACTGCCTTTAATACGATGCCCCTGGGCGAGCTGTGGTGGGAGGCTGAATACTCAGCAGCTCCAAAGTGAGGTTATGTGATGCGGAGTTTTCATTTTAATTTAGATTTCCACAGAGATTGCCAAAGGGCCACTCAGAGATCTCCTGCCTAAACCCCCAAAGCACGAAGCTCCCCTCACAATTGAGTTCCCAAACTTGGACAAGACTTCTGCAGAATGGCTCAAGGTCAATGGCCTAAGAGGTAGGTCCCTGACGCGGGCACCAGCCATGGGGTCTTCACGCGGTGCCCCAAGCCATCGTTTGTCCTTACAGCCAAGCGGCTGAGCCTTTACCAGGTCCTGGCGCCCAACGCGTTCGCTCCCATTGAGGAATTTGTGCCTCTTCTCCAGAAAACGGTGTCGTCGACTGTCCATGAGGTAACTCAGACTCCGGTCTCCCCATCCTCTGCGGGGAGCTCCTCTGTGGCATTTCCCTTCATAAATGTTCAGAAACAAGAGTCAAGGCAGAGCCCGAAGAGCAGGGCCTGTGGGCCCTGAGAGGTCCCGGCTCTCCTCCCATCTGAAAAGGAAACATGGGAGGTGGGGCAAAAGGGAGGGAATTGGGAACCACCGTCCCCCCGCTCAGAACACACTCGCTCTGTGTGTCCTCCTGTACCTGGCACAGACTCCTGCCATAGCTCCTATAATGTGTCAATCTGTGTATTTGTCACATGTCCAGATCTCACCAGATTATGAACCCTTTAAAAGAAAAAACACTGTATCTCTAATATGTAGTACAAGTCAGCAGTTAATGAATGTTTACTGGACGACTGAGTGGATGGAGGAAGGAAAGGAAGGATGAATGGGTAGATGGATGAAACTGTTGATGAATGCGTAGACATGTAGGCGGATGGATGGATAGATGGATGGATGGATGGATGGATGGATGGATGGATGGATGGATGGAAGGAAGGAAGGAAGGACATATGAACAGATGGAGGGAGAAATGGAAGGATGAATGACATGATAGAATAAAAAAGATAAAAGGATGAAAGTAAGGAGGGAAAGATGGAAAAATGGAAGGAGTAATGAATGGAAAGATGGAGAATAAAAGAAAAGAGAGATGGATAATTCACTCAATGGATGGATGAATGACTAGGCAGATGAATGATACTTTGAGACATGGATATGACAATTTGGTGGAGGATGAAAGAAGAAGATGAACAAATTTGACTTCCAAAGTGTTCATGAAGGCCTATCTAGGTTCCCAAACCGAAGGCCCATGGCCAGGGTGTTTTTAAGGTCTCTTACTCTATTATTGGCAAAACTTCCAACCATGTTTTATAATAAAGACTCCCGTGTTCAGCAGAGCCTCCAGGGTGGCAGCCTGCCTTGCTGTCCTGAGGGCCTCTGCTGCCAGCGCCAGGCCAGGCCGTGACCTGGGCACGGGGTGGGCACACTCTGCCCCCAGAATTTTAAACTTAAAATTCTTCCTCACGGTGTGCTTCCATTCGCCTGCGCGCCTCCCGGCACACCGAGTGCAGAAGGCAATGGTACAGCTTCAGTGGCACGACGGGACGGTGAGGAATGTCCACGTGGACCTGCCCTTCCTCTATGCGTACCAGGTCGGCCATGGGCCCGTCAGTCAGAGCATGGCGTGCGTGTGGGTGGGGGGGGGGGGGAGGGGAGGGAGGCACCAAGTGATGTGGCGATGCCAGGCCAGTGACCGAATTCTCTCCTGTAAACCGAGGCTGTGCTCCACCCACAGGGCACTTTTGGAGCTTTTCCGCCCCATCCATCCCAGGCAGAGACCTGGATGCTCAGACAAAAGCTTCTAATAAAAAATTAAAAAGTAAAGCTTCTGATCCTTTGACAAAATCTACCTCCTCCCAATATGAGGCAATGAGACTTTTCTCCTCGTGGTCTCATGGCAGCTTGTCCATGGTTAGTGGGATGTTTACACCCATGGCCGTGGCGCACCGTTCCCAGAAGCCGACTGGGGTGCACCCCTCCTCTCAGACCCTTTAATCGGCCACGCTCTGTGCAGTCACTCACCCCGTGTGGCCTGTGGGTTTGCAGAAACAGCTCAGCAGAGCCATGCGGACGTATGAGAGGCGGATTGAGTGGCTCTCGCTGGCCAGCAGGAGGATCTGGGGCACCGTCTGCGAAAAAAGGTACTTTCCCGAGTCGTGTTCCTGTCCGTCATGGGTTTGGTGTGGACGCAGCACATTCCCAGCTCACGGATTCCCTATTGGAAGCGTCAGAAGCCATCCCATAGACTAAGGACGGCAAACCACTCAGCAGAACCCCTGGGGGGAAAGTCGACACCCACCTCAGTAACGTCCTCACTGGGTAATTCAGGGTTCTTTCCATTAAGAGGCAACAGAAACAAACCAGTGGAGTCTGGTTAAGGTGACGCAAGACTCCAAAGCAGATTGGCTGGCTGCCTTCATGGCTCGATCCAGAGACCCGTGTATGTCAGAGTCTCTCTCCATCTCTCATCTCTCCTCCGATGGCTTTGTCTTCAGGCGGCAGGCAGCTTTCCCCTCCGGTTTTAGCTTCCCAGAACTTGGGGCAGGGGCCGTCCGTGAGCTCTGCACCCTGACCAGGGGGGCGTGATGTCCTGCTTCCCACATGCCCACTCTCAAAGCTTGGGGTAGGGTCAGCTCTACCCAAAGCAAATGGAATGATAGAGGCAGAGGGGTGTCCCAAGGGAACAGCAGGGTGCTGCCGCCACAAGAGGTAATGAATGCTGAGCAGGGAGAAGCAGTGGGTACCCATTAGAGCCATTATTCTCATTCCAAACCTTATTTGATATGTCACCTTTACAAAATAACACACTTTGTAATAATACTATACATCTCTTCTATCCTTTAATTCTTAACCCTGTGAGGAGTCGTCTTATAAACACTGTAGTTTATAGTAAGCATGCCAAGGGTCAGAGGGGTTTTGTGACTTGCCTAAGGTCACACAGGAAGTGGGCTTGAACCAAGGTCGTCCGATTCTAAATCGAGTGGGTTTTCTTTTGTTGTCTACAGGTGTCTCAAAATGAGAACGGAGGGAGGAGACGGGAATATAAGATTTGAAACAGTGAAAGGAAAAAACTGAATGGGGCTAAAGATCTTAAAACAGAGAAAGGAAACAAAAAAGATACAAACATTTCCCCAGAGGCCCAGATCACATAATCCCACATCCTGCTTGCTGGCCGTGCTTCCGTTTTTCCTTCAAAGACCCCGACCTATAATGATATTGAATGCTAGTGCTTTATAACAAGGAGGGATGTGGAACTCATTGCGTGCAGCCCCCGGCCCTCGGCCGCCTCCCCCAGGAGGCTTTTCCGGGTAGGACCTCCTGAGAGAGAGGTCCCAGCACCTAAACCTGCTGGAACCCACCTCTGCTGACCTCCACCCAGAGAAAACTTGGCCAGCGGTGCACCTGGCATGTGAAGTTCCCCGGAAAACCCTTTAAAGAGTAAAACGGAACAAAAAGAACACTATCCGAGAGATTCGGTTCTCCTGGAGCTTGTGTTTCTGTGCAGGCTGGTGGTGCTGCTCGACCTCTCCGCGGCCAGTTCCACGTACATTATTCATATCCAGCACGCCCTGCGGCTCCTGCTGGAGGAGCAGCTGTCCAACAAGGATGCCTTCAACGTCATCGCGTGAGCACCCGTCCTGGTCCTGGTCCTGGTCCTGGTCCTGGTCCTGGTCCTGGGGGAGGCGGCGTGCTTGGCCTGGCCGCCGGGCTGGGCTCCTGGCAGGCAGCGGCTCGCAGGCAGCGGCTCGGCAGATGTTCTGAGCACCCAGCTTCCTGGGACGGCCGTCTGTTTATCTGCCTCGAATGATCGTGTTTGGGGTGTTGAATAATTCAATAGTTGCAGAACAGTCCCACTGGGGAGCAGGTAATGAGCAGCCCGAAACACACTGCCCGATCGGCCAGGATAAAACAACTCCGCCCACTGCCCCACTGAGAAGCACGAGAGGGAAAAAGAAGGGCCAGGCATGCCCCTAACTTGGGTTTGGCAAGGCACAATAGTTCATTTAGGGTTTCAATTCTAAACGTTAACTTTGTGTGTAGCTATATAGAATTAAATTATATAGGTATAAATATGTAAAACCATATATATTTAAATTATGTAAAATATAATACACATTTAAATTATATGTTTAAATATAAATAATTTAATATATACATTTAAAATATAAATAGAATTAAATATATATTTATATATTTCAATTATATATAGCTATGAATAATTTAAGTATATACATAGTTTTATACATATTTTTAATTGCATACCATTTTAACTAATTGGAGGAGAGAGAGCCAAAGGACCCACTTGAACTATACATTTACACACCTTCACATCTAATAGGGAGTGTTCTGAGCCTATTAAGTCAGTAGTTAATATTATATATTATTCTGTATCAGAGCCTAATCTTTTCATAATAAATTCCAAGAAAAAATGCTTAGAGAAACATTTTAAGCATTGTTTTCATTCACTTATCCATCCAACCATTCGTTCCGCAAGCTTTGACTAAAAGCCCAGGCGCAGAAGTTCAAACACAAACCTCCCTCGGGCTCTGGCCTCGAGGGAGACAGGCTGAGCAAGGCTCTGAAGGGACTGGCTGTGCGGCTGGAGTCCAGGTGGGATCAGTGTGAACCACGGGGACGGCGCCTTTCCTTTGAGGAAGGGAGGAGCCCCTTCTCAGGATTTAAATTCTGCCTCAGAAAAGGTGAAATGATACATATGAGAAACAGACGGACTGTGGTGCAGATAGAGGGGGACCTGTTGTGAGCGTGAGCCGGTGCCAGGGAAGTTTAAAAAGGGAGAAAGGACTCCCTTCCAGGGGACGGGGCAGTTCACAAACACACACACACACACACACACACACGCCTCCAAGACAGGGAGGGAGTGCAGCCAGGGCGCTCCTGGCTCTGCCCTCACCGTGACCGTCCGGGCAGGTCATGACAGCCAGGTCTCGGCCGGCCCGGGCTGGTGACACCCCAACATTTTGGGGGTGGAATCAGGATTTTGGTCTCCTTAGAGCCTGGGAGCCCAAGGAGCTGGGACCCAGAGTGGACCAGCCTCCTGCCTGAGAACGAGCCCTTTCCTTCCCTCAGGTTTGGGAGCACCGTCGAAAGCTGGAGGCCCGAGATGGTGTCCATGAGCCGCGACAACTTACAAAGCGCCTGGCAGTAGGTGGCGGGCAGAGGCTGCACCTGCCAGGCCTGCGGGCAGCCTGGTGGCTGCTCTCTCCATCCCCCGCTCCACTGAGGGGCAGTCCCTGCCTCTGTTCTGGCCTCACCCGGCCTCGCTCAGCAGGGCTCTCCTGCCTCCCAGGTGGGCCCTGACCCTGCAGTGTCGCGGCAGCAGGAATGTCCTCAGCGCCCTGCGCAAGGCGGTGGAAGTGGACTTCAAGGACAAAGACAGACAACAGTCGCAGGGCATCTACCTCTTCACAGGGGGCATCCCCGACCAGGACATGGTAGGTGCTCCAGTCCCGGGCACCCCCGTCCTCATGACCCCACAGCTTCCCCGGGTGGCCGCTGGCCGCTCCTCTCAGCACGGCTTTCCCAGCTGGACTTCGTGTGCAGGAGACCCGCCTGGGGTGGTGTGTGGATGCAGAACCTGGCCCCGGAGGCCTGGCCGGGGCCTGAGAGTCTGCATTTCTAATGAGCTTCCAGGCTGTCACCCGGCTCTCAGGTCCAGCTCCCGCCATACCCTCCCCAGATAGAGAAGTTGTGACCCAGCTCAGCCGTCTTTCTACCCTCGGCACCCAGTGCTCACCTGGCACACAGTAGGCCCTCGAGAAAGATGATCAGGCAGAACCGATCTGGGGCCTGCAGGTTTAAGAACCCCCACCCTCTCCCCCCAGCCCACGCTCAGCGCCTACATGGCTGAGGCCTGCGGGGGCTGCGACCTCCAGCTGAACGTGTGTCTTTTCTACGTGGGGGAGCCGCCGATGGACACCACCCCACCTGCCTGCTACGCCAGCCGCACCGACACGGCCGCTGCCTACCGTGAGGTCACCCGGGCTGCTGGTGGCCGTTTCCACTGGTTTGGAGACACAGGTGTGTGAGTGTTGGCTGGTTCCTCCACCTCTCTGTCTCCGGGAACCTCAGTACCAGCAGCGCTCCCTGTGCCAGAGATGTAATCCAGAAAGGCAGCGTGAAGACCCCATTCAAAAACGGAAAGCTGCTGCTCATAGCACGCGTTCGCTGCCAACGGATGGTGGGATGGCGGCACAACAGTGCGAATGTACTTAACGCTGCTGACCGTACACTCAAACACTGTTAGAATGGTACATTTCTGTAACATGTTTTCCCGTAATTTTTTAAGTCAAAAAGAAAAGTAAAACTGTTTAAATACGTTAGAATGTGAGAGCTGGAAGGGGCACTAGAGGTCCCTTAGTTTAGTGTTTCCCCCAGGGGAGTGTTCACAACAGGTGGGTGGAAGGCGGTTGCTCACAGAACTCATTGTGATAGCTGGAGGGGGGCAGACAACGCCACCCCAAAACAGGCCTCAAGGCATCAGAATTGTTGTGAGCTGATGCCAAAAGAGCTCTCTCCCTTCCCCCACACAGCCTAAAAGTAGGACACAGGCCAACTTCAGAGCCTGTCTCCTTAGTCATGGTGCTCTAGTTCTTCTCAGACTAGTCAGCAGTACTTACTACAGACATCAGCCACTTTAAGTAATCCCAGGGTGGGTGATTCTACTCACTGGAGTATACCAGCACCCTTGCTCCTATCTGCTCTTCCTGTGGGTGCAAGCTCTTGCCTGGGTGCTGGGTCCCATGGCCATCCCCACTGGTGGTAACCTCGCTGTAACTGCCACTGGACTGTCGGGGTGGGGACTGGTCAGCTCAGCCCATAAGACCCCACCCTGCCGCTCCAGCTCAGGTCACCTCCATGGGCCCCTGCTGCGTACCAGGACAGATCGGGCCGGGACCGGTGCTCCTCCCCCATAAATTCTTTGTTTCCAGGCATTTATGAAAGTGACGACATCAACGCCATCGTGTCTGAGATGGAAAAGGCTCTCAACTACTCGCAAAAGGTATGCTTTGGGGTGGGGAAACGAGTGCGCTGGCTTCTATATTATTTCTGGGACTGCACACAAAGTGCCACGAACCAGGTGCTTAGAACAGCAGGCATGCATCCTTTCCTAGTTTCAGCGGCTGGAAGTCTGACATCAAGGTGTCAGGAGGACCATTGAAAGGAATTTTAGGGATAAAATAGGCAGGTTTAGGGAGTCCTGGGAATAAAGAGGGTCCATGGTGGAGGAGTGCATAGGTGAGGGCTTGGAGCCTCCAAAAGGCATCCATTCACAGCGGATAAAAGTCACGAAGTGTGGGGAAGAGGGAAACACTTTCGCAGAAGATAGAGAAATGTGGACAGATGGAGGAAAGAGGGGAAGATTTTCACAGGAGATAGAGGAATGTCACAAGGTAAGGGGGGATGGGGAGGGGGGTGCCACGCGGGTTTTGGACTTTGAATTTGATGTTCTGCAAAAGGGTGGCCAATCCAAAAAGCACGGGGTCATAAAATGGGGAAGGGGTCCAATTAGAAGGGAGCATGAAGAGACAAAGAACTACAGCATTTATAAACATCAGCAAGAGAGGCTTTGGGGGTTACCCCCTTGGGACCCCCTCCCTACGTGTGAGTCTGAATTTGCTTCCAATAAATTTCCACCCTTTTACTAACAAGTACCTTTAGTCTGTGAAATGTATTCTTCAAACTTCGTGAGATAAGAACCTGCAAGGGGGAGATCCATCCCACACACCGCACACCTCACCGTGTTCCCTCTGGAGACTCTGGGTAGGGTCCGTCAGTGGCAGCTGGTGTTAAAGAAAAAATATTGCACTGGATGCTGGTTACATGGTCAAGGAAGACTTTATGCAAGACTCTTGCAATAAGGGAGTGCGATCGAACTCAGCTCCGAAGACAGCTGGAGTTTACGGCCAATGGCAGAGTGACGGGTCACGAATGGGAAATTACTAAGAGAAACGTGTTTAGCTTTCGAGAACAGGGGGATTCTTGCTAAATGGACTTAGCAGGATTCCTGCTGAAGGCTGGTCAAGGACTTAGACATCAGGGTGGGGGGTGAGGGACTTGATCAGTGGTGGGGGATTCTAACTAAACTGACTTGGCAAGATCCTTTGCTAAAACTGGGTTTAGCAGGACCAAGTTGAAGCCTCGTTGAGAAGAGGGCTCAGAGGGGCCGGGCTAAAGTTTGGGCAAGGAGGGCGTCCTGGTGGCTGGCAGTCCTTGGCTCACGCAGCAGGCAGCCTCTGCCTCGTCTTCACATGCTGTCCTCCCTCTTTGTGTCTGTCCCTTCTCCCCTTGGAGTGGTACAGTCATATCAGAGTGAGGCCACCCTTCCCCAGTGTGACTCATTAACTCACACCTTAGTGACATCTACACAGACCCTATTCCCAGGTAAGGTCACAGCCACAGGTACCCAGGGTTCAGACTTCAGCGTAGCTTTGGGTGACATGAACTCATCCCACAGCAGCTTCCCCCTCCTGTCCTGATCCACTGACCCCCAAGGCTGCAGATGAAACATGAGGGTTTCCTATAGGCATTGATTTTAGGTCTGTGAGCTGTACTTTCTGGCCGCCTTTGCGTTCCTTGAACACATCGAGCTAATTCCTAAACTCAGGGCCTTTGCACCTGCTATGTGCTCTGTCTGTCATTCCCTCCCAGATCATCCATGGATTGTCCTTGTTATTCAAGACTCACTAAAATGTAACTTCCTCAGAGAAGGGAGTTGAGCCGTTGGAGGTGAGATTGGAGAGGTAGAAAGGGGCCAGACTTGTCAGTAGCAATGAGAATGGAAATAAGGGAAAACCCATGAGAAGAGTGGGGGAGGATTGACCAGAGGTGTGGCTGATTATACGGGGTGAAGGAGAGAAAAAAATCGCAGAGTAACTTCCAGGCTCCCCACTGGGGGTCATGGGTGACAGTGGTGCCCATTGACCAGGAGGCAAGAACAGGCCCTCCGGAGGGAGTGTGGTAGGCGCGGGAGGGTAGGCCTGGGACAAAGGTGAGTTCAGGGAGCCTGCTGGGGCCTGTGGATGACAGGCGGAGGTATGGTTCAGACCACTGGGGAAGATAAGGGCCGGGGCAGGGCCAGCCCTGCGGATGGACAGGGAGCTCAGGTGGCCACAGTCAGGCGGTGGAGGGGACTCAGACTGACTCACACTTTACTCACCGCCATTGCAGAGCAGCACCCGCTGAGCCACCCTCACGTCCCCGTCCTCCCTGTCCGGTGCGTGGGCTCCCCTGGGTGAGCCTCCCGGAAATGGCCTCTCTTTGTTTGTTTGTTTTAAATCCTTCTCCTCTGGTCCCTCATCTGATAAACTCATTCACAAGACATGGGTGAGATGGTTTGATGCACACTCCCAGGGCGTTAGTTACACTCCAGTGGCGTTTCCTGAGCTTTGGTCGAGAAGAATTACTGGAGAACCTTTCAGGCAGTTGTGGGTGGCGGAATCAACTATGACATACTATTCTGCCAGCTGGGGAGTTAGCCCCCGGCATCTTGCGGGCCGACTGGCATTTGTGGATGCTGGGCCCACATATGGAAAGAGCAGTGGCTTCGGAGCCACACCCACCTGGTGTGAATGGAAGGCCCTCTATGTACCAGGAGTGTGGCCTTGGGCTTTAGTTTCCTCATCTGTAAAATGGGGATAAGATACACTTGCCTGACCTTTGAGACACCCAGATTGTAACTGGCCCAGTGCCTGGTGCATCCCAGACCCTCCGTACATGGTACTTGTTATTAAAGGATTTGGTCCACGGTGTCTGTGCCCCGTTCTAGGGACAGAAAGAGGAGCCCAAGGGTCCTAGCAGACGCAGTCTCACGCTCCCACGTGTGTGTGTGTGTGTGTGTGTGTGTGTGTGTGTGTGTGTGCACGCGCGCACGTCCTGCTGGGGCTCCGGCACTGGTGCTGCTAACCGCCCCTCCTGTCTCAGTGTGCCCTCCTGGTGTCCTCCCTGAAGAACCAGTCCAGAAAAGACCTGGAGAGGGCAGCCCTCCTGAAAGAAAAGCCGAAGACGCTCAAGCACAGAAGCCAGCCTAAGAGGCTCTATCCTTCCGCGCCCACAGCTGCCTCGGCGGCCAGAACGGTTTGACTCCCTCCCTAATAACACACAGGATGTTGTTTCGGCCGTGTCTCCGGGTCTTTCCTAGATCTCGCAGGGCCCTGGGCCGGGGGGCTGGGGCAGGGTCCTCAGGATAGTGTCCTGTGGGTGCCTCCAGCCCTGGCCTCTCGGGGGACCTGCTTCTCAGCTGGGCACCTCTGGCCACCTCCCCACCCCCACCGATGGCTCTGCCTGGCTATCCCAGGCTTGGCCCCGATCTGGGTCCTAAGGGCCCCCTGAGATTGGAACCCACCTGACTGTAAGGCAGGCGGGCTCATCCCGGAGGGACTCGGGGGCACGGGAACGAGGCTGTCGGGTATCCAACGGGCTCTTGCTGCAGCTGCCCGGGGCCTGGCAGGAGCCCGAGGGTGGCCTGGCTGCTTATCTGCAGTCGCAGCCCGTCAGCTCTGTCCTGCATAAAACACGCGCCTCGCGCCAGAGGGGCCTGGAGATGTCTGGCTGGGGAGACCCAGACTCAGTGCTCAGGCGCGGAGGGGCCGAGAACTCGCAGCTCCCAGCCTCGGGCCGAACTTCGGCCGGCCGGTTCTGCGAGAGGCTGTCACACAGGCACTGCTCTGCTTTCAGGGCCGCCACCAGGTTTCAGGAACCTCCCCAGTTCTGAGGCGAAGCCCTGTCATTCCAGGATCTGCCTCTCGGGCCTTCAGCACTGTGAGCTGGCTCCCTGCGGGGGCCTCTAACGGCGACCTCCCGAGCCCAGGGCCGGCCTGGAGTCAGCTCATCCCCAGGTCCCAGCTGGTCCAGGGCCCTGCTGACCTCACGGTGCCCACGCTCTGGTTGTGTCCAGTAATGAAGGGCCCTCCCTTAGAACAGGTGCCCGGACGGGCACAGCTACCGAGTGGCCTGTGGGGTTGGAGGCCCAGAAGCGCTGGCCCAGGAGGAAGAGGAGTAGGTGACGCAAAGAAAGTTCTGGCAAGTCCACACGCATGTACTATTTCACCTCAAAAGCCAGAGCCCCCTCTGAATCTGCAGCAGGAGATGAGGCCAAAATGTCTGAGAATCTGGTCCCTTAGGCCCCGCCCTGCAAAGATTCCTACTGGGCAGATTGAGGCGGGGTGACGGGTGCCCCTGCCACAGAAGATAGGCCGCTGACGGGAAAGGCCGCCTGTTTTCTAGAGCATTAGAGACGGCCCTGCCAGGGAGAGCACTCCCCCCGCGAGAGCTGTGACGTGGCGTCCGCTCGGTGGCAAGGCGGGCATCCCACCAGGTGAGGCTGGGTCGGCTGGGGCACAGGCTGTGGCGAGGCGTGTGAGTACCGACAGGCACCACGGTGATCAGCGATCAGGAGTCTTGATCCTGCGCCGGCCCTTCGCCAGGACGCCCGCCTGAGCTTGCAGCGGTGCAGGTAGCCGGTCAGCTCCCCATGTCACCGGTGAAGAAAGTCAGGGCTGAGAAGCATGACTGGTGCCCGCGGGTGGCGATGGGCACGGGTGTTTTTATGAAAGGACTCAGCGCCCAGGACCTAAGAGCAGGAGCCTCACTTCCAACATCAAAGGCGTGGCCGAGTGCCTCCGAGCAGGGCCCGGGGGACCGCAGGACCAGGGTGGAAGCTGCTCTCCTTCCTGGCGCTGGGAGCGCACCCACTCCAGCCCCAGGCCTTCTGTCCTCCAGCTGCAGCCGGGTCAGCCAAGGAGGAGCCTGGAGCCGGGAGGAGGAAGACCCATACCGGGGAAGCGGAGGCCGGGAGTCGCGGGGGTGAGCCGGAGGATGCGGAGCCGGAGCTGGGAAGGCCCTGCCTGTGGGAACTGCGCGGTCACCGCAGGCAGCAGAGCCCTGGACCAGGCTCTCCTCACGCTAGGTCCCCGGCCAGGGGGCACACATGCAGTCTTACACAGCAAGAGAGTGAGGACGGTCAATACTGGGGGTCCCCGAGGCCCCGGGTCCCGCGTCCCAAGGTCCGGGTGCCGCACAAGGGACAGTGCCTCTGCCCTGGGCTCGGGGAGGGCGTGGAGATGGGGCCCCGGCCAGCCTGACTGCTGCCAACGGGCACAGATTCCCGGAACCAATCCCTGGGGTGCGGAGAAGAGAGTCCAGCAGGTTTGCCGGGATCCACCTTACAGCCTCCCTTTCTGCCTCTCAGCAAACTGCACCTAAGGACTTGATTGGCAGAGAAACTGACCTAAAAAGAGAGCCATGGGGAAGGGGAGAGGAGGAGAAGGGAGGGGAGGGGAGGGGAGGGGAGGGGAGGGCCACAAGGTAACCTCACTGTTCCTCGCAGACTCGGGGTACAGAAAGCACCCTCAGGGAAGAGGCGCAAGGAGGACTGGCTCGTCTCTGGAGTTGCCCAGAAAGGACGCAATCTGCTCAAGCCACGAGGTAGTAAGTTGTCTGCACCAGCACATGGCCCCTAGGCAATACTTCCTTCTAGCAGCCATGCTCAGAGGATGGGCATTCCGGGAAGCGAGGACACCCCTGCTTAGAGTGACTGCTAAGGGTTACATAGACCTGGTTGGAGACCCGAGTGTGCACCTCCCAGCGGGGAGACCTCGGACAAGTCCTTGTACCACATTTCACCTCAGTGTCCTCATTTGTACAATGAAGACAATGGTGCCTATCAAACAGGATCCGTGACTAATGGAGTTTATTTTGTGTAAAGTTCTTAGTGGTATCAGACCCTTTTGGTTGCAAACAACAGAAACCCTCCTCCTTGTTTGTCCAGAAGGTAGAACACCTTTCTTCCTCTGCATTCAGGGAAGTCAGCTTGGTCCTCACCGGGCCAGTCCTGGCGGCTGCGCTCCGACTGCGGAGGCCTGCCTGTTCTTGTAGCCCTGGTTGTAACAAGGACGCTGACATTTTCTCAGTTGGATTCTAGTATAAACTTCAGACCAATCAGGGTTACGACCCAAATCTTATGGGGGAAGGTTGAAAAGATGTGGGGAACAACAGTGTCCACCAGCGTAATGTTAACGTAAAAACATTCAACGCTGTGAAGAACTTTTGTGAGTTTATTTCAGCCAAACTGTCAACAATTGCCAGGAAGCAGTATCTCAACCGATTGGGATAGTGCTCCAGAGAATGGTGGCTTTTCATCTATTTTTATACATTACAATCAAAGGAGAAGATGTAAGTGGGTGACATGAAAGCCATTGGTGATAGATTAGGGAGGTGGGAGGAAGCAAGGGGTGGGGACCTCTGGGGCTGGATAAAAAGTAAAATGAGAGACACATGCTTCTTCTCGGTGGGGCAGGATCCTTAACGGTCAACAATGAACAGGATAACAATAGCAGTGGAGGACTTTGTGGTCTCTGTCCTGGCGCCCAGGGCATTTGGTTGTGCCCTGATGTGGTCCAGAAAAAAGGTTCAAGTTACCCTGACATTTCACAGGTATGTTATTGTAGATGCAAAAGGACCATAGGCTCAGTTAAGGTAAAGAGTGACCTTGTCAGGGAAGATACCCACCTGGGCAGTGACTACCACCACAGCTGCTTTTAGTTCAAGTTTAATTTCAGACCATCCTTGTGGTCACTTTAGGTCTGAGTTTGCAGGACCACCACGCAGGCCGCCCCTCAGCTGTCAGGTTAGCATGTGGCCCCTTTTGTCCACAATAGGGAGTAGCAGGTACTCAATCAATTTTCTTCCCCATTGCCCATATTTCTTGTGCATCTGTCCCCAGCATTGGGGGGTGGGGGGGGGATTTGCATGCAGTGGATGCTCTCAGGTGGACTGTGGATGAAAAAAAGCCACATGCTAACCTGACAGGCTCAGGGAAGGCTGCATGGCAGTTTTGCAAACTCAAGACCTAAAATAACCACAAAGGATGGTCTGAAATTAAACCTGAACTAAAAGCAGTTATGGTGGGTAGTCACCGCCCAGGTGGGTATCTTCCCTGACAAGGTCAACCTTTACCTTAACTGGGCCTATGGTCCTTTTGCATCTTCGATAACATACCTGTGAAATGTCAGGGTAACTTGTAACCTCCCCTTTTCCAGACTTCTCAGGGCACAACCAAATGCCCCTGGGTGCCAGGACAGAGACCATAAGTTCCTCCACTGCTATTGTTATCCTGTTCATTGTTGACTGTTAAGGATCCTGCCCCACCGAGTAGAAGAAGCATGTGTCTCTCATGTTACTTTTTATCCAGCCCCAGAGGTCCCCCACCCCTTGCTTCCTCCCACCTCCCTAATCTATCACCAATGACTTTCATGTCACCCACCCACGTCTCCTCCCTTAATTGTAATGTATAAAACAAAGTGAAAAGCCGCCATTCTCTGGAGCACTATCCCAATCAGTTGAGATTCTGCTTCCCGGCAATTGTCGACAGTTTGGCTGAAATAAACTCACAAAATTCTTCACAGCGTTGAATGTTTTTACTTTAACAGGACCAAGGAACCCCACATTTCAAACATGAACTAGATTTCAAAGAGGAGGTTTTAGTCATTCACTTCAGCCTGAATTACGCAAGATAACAGTCCTTTTCTTTATTCTAAAGTGGGTAGCAAATTATGGGCTAAAAGCACTGAAGATGGAGCTCTCCAGCCGCCTCGGTCCCACTGGCACTCGTCGGAGGCTGGTAAGAAGGCCGGCAGCAGCCGCAGCCGACAGCGCCTTCCCCAGCGGAGAGGCCGAGGTAGTCGGGGTTTGGGAGGCGGTGTCTTCTCTCCCGGCTCCTCTCAGCCACAGTGGCAGCGGGTGATGGGGAGGACTCTGAATGTACAGACATGGCTTCCGTTCTTCCTGCCAAACCTTGCCCCTCCGAGTGCGGCTGCTCTTGGGGGATAAATCCTGCTGGAGGAAAAGGGAACCCCTAGGTGCTGCCGAAATGACCGGGCGGCGGGAGGACACACAACCAGGCACTCGGAAGATTCAGAAAAGGCACTTCATTGCGGGAGCCCCGGTGCTGCTGGCTCAGGGAATCGGTTCCCAAGCTGAGCCCCGAATGCAGCGGGCTTTCTCTTAAATAGCCCTAAGTTTCTTTGTCTCTCAGCTTCCGGGCTTTTCGAGGGCTTTTGCAGCCCTATGACGGTTGTAAGGGGGAAGTGAGATTATGCCCATCGCCCTGGCTGGCGCCAGCAGGCAGCCCCCTGTGGGGGCTGTGCATGATCGATGGCCCTGTAAGTTAAGTGTTTAGGGAAACAGGTTTTGCAAGGCTGGGGCACAAGCGGGAAGGGGGTTGGGGCTGAATTATAGGTTAGCACAGGTGCCAGAACGCAGACTCAAGCTGCCAGCCCAGTTGCCTTCGCACAGGGGGCTGAGGCCGCGCTCAGGTTAGAGGGGCTCCCTGCAGTGAGCGTCAGAGACCTGCTGAGCACACAGGCAGAGGCTGGCATCCTCACCAGCAGGGACCCTGGCCCCAGAATTGATGCTGGTGCTGCCAGGATGGCGGGAGGCAGGGTCCTCACGGGAGGTGAGGGTTCTAGTCTCTATTTTCTACATTTGGGCTCTTGTGTTCTCATTGGAACAAGCACATTTAGTACAAAATGAAAATCTAAACGTGCTTTGTTAAAGACCCCATTTTCTCTCCTTGCCCTTTTATACAACACTGCAGGCCCAAAGCATGAAATTCGTGTAAGGGGCTCTGCCCTGCAGCTGCAGCAGCTTGCCTCAGCCCTCGCAGCCCCAGCTTTGTCCGGAAGGTTGTTTGGCTGTCCAGTCTAATTAGCATATTATGTGTTTATTATTATAGATTACCAACGAGAGGTAACCATAAAGCTAAAAATAGCCACCAAATTCAAAATCATCCAACAGAAAATTTTTAAGGGAGTTTAATCATGCTGTTCCCCTCTCCATCCAAGGCCACCTGTTAGTTTGAAATTTATGGATCTCCCATCCTACCATGAGTAGTTTTCTGCTTTAAAATTCAGAGATAGGCCTGGCCAGAGTGGCTCAGTTGTTGAGCATCAACCTATGAACTGGGAGGTCACAGTTCGATTCCCAGTCGGGGCACATGCCTGGGTTGCAGGCTCGAGCCCCAGTGTGGGGCGTGCAGGAGGCAGCCAATTGGTGATTCTCATTGTTGATATTTCTATTTCTCTCTCCTTCTCCCTTCCTCTCTGAAATTTAAAAAAAAAAAATGTATTTTTTTAAAAATGTAGAGATACTATATCTGTTATAGTGACCACTGTGACCACATTTGCCTCAGTACCATTATCCCCAATTCCCCATTCCATCCTAGAACCATACATCTAGTAATAGAATAAAAGAAACGCTTTAAAACAAACAAACAAAAATGTATGCTTAACAATGTTTGGGAAGTTATTAACACAGAGGACTATCTTAGAGGGTGATGGGGATTGAAGAAAAGTGATGGGAATTTGCCTTCACTTGCGTTAATCCAGGGGGTGCTGGGACACATTCAGTGGACACCCCGGGAAGTGGGAGCGTACATCATGTGCCTGAAGAAAGTGGTGGGACGCTGCGTCCAGAGGCTGCAGTGGCTGCTGTCTGGTGAGCCTACCTGCTGTCCTGGGGGTAGCGGGGCGGGGAAGAGGAAGGCAACCTCAGGGAGCAGGGCCAGGCCTTCCCAGGACAGGCACTCACACACTGTCAGGTGGGGGATTAGGCAGGCGGGTCGTCAGGTACAGCATGACTTCTGGGCTCAGAGGTCTGGCAAGGTGCTGGATGATAGGGAGGTGGAGCAGGAGCCAAAGAGCACCAGAGGGGCCCAGTCTGTTCTGTCCACGTGAGTTCTGCAGGGCCAGCTTCCACACCTTGCCTCCCTGGGTGTGACTGAGGGATGACCATCAAGAGGTTCAATTTATTCTTTTTTTTTTTTCTATCCCTCCCTCCCTCCTTCATATGAGGGAGGGAGAGAGAGAAACATTGGTGTGAGAGAGACACATTGATCAGCTGTCTCCTGCACAAGCCCCAACTGGGGATCAAACCCGCCACCTTTTGGGGTTCGGAACAACGCTCCAACCGACTGAGTCACACCAGCCCAGGTTCAGATTAGCCTTGGTTGGGCCCCATGGACCTTCCCATGGAGGCAGAGATGGGAGGGGGTCCTGACAGAAAAGTCTCCAAGAGTCCAAGGCCCTCTGGGATAAGTGATGGGCAGGAGAGCCGAGGAGAGCCAGGCTCACAGCCCAGAGGAGGGTGTGCTGGGTGAGGAGGTGGACTGAGCATCAGGCCCAGGAGGCCAGGAAGACACTAGAACTAGAGGGCGGAGGTGTAGGCTCGCGGCCTGTGGTTCCGAGGCAACAGGAAGAAGGCAGGCAGGCCTCACAGAGAGCCCTTGGGGCCCTCGGTCCCTGTGGAATCCAGCCGGCCAGTCCTCTGCGGCAGGCCCTGGGCACTGGTGTAGGGATGACTACCACTGTCCAAAGACTCCGGAGAGGCCATGGTTAGCGGTTGCCTCAAAGTGTACATCAGAGGACCCGGGAATGCATCTCAGCACTCACTGCCAGTCCTGGTGACCCTGGGCAAGTCACTGGCCCTCTCTGCTTTCCCATGAGATAAATCCCCAATCCATGAACCACCTCTCCAGCTTTCTCTCTTGTCCATCTCCCCATGGGTCTCTCTGCTCAGCCTTTGTTATCCCACACATTGGCTTTCTCTCTGTCCCTCAAGCATTCCGTCCCGGGCATCCTCAAGCACTCCGTCATAATTGGTCTGCTTCCCACCCACATCCCTCTAACTCAGATCTCCACGTTATGGGCTGCACTAACACTGTCAGAAGCCACGGCACAGCTGTCTGTGCAACGCCTGTCTTCCGTGCCTCTCTCTCGCTCACCATTGCACGTGCACAGTACCAGGCGCTAAAGGACGCGGAGCTGATTTCTGTTGGTCTGTTGGTGGACTCTGTGCTCTGTAATATCGTTTCCGGACCAAACAATACTGAGGTGCTACTGAGTCCAATCCCTTAACTCAAGGCCAGGGCAGTTATAACCACTTGAACAAGCGGTCACAGGCAGAGCCGCAGCCAGACCACCGGCCGCTCTGCCCTCGGACAGTCGACCCCTCCAACAACACAAAGGCCATCTCCCAGTGGGTTGACATCTGATCAAGGATCAATCAGGCAACAGGTGCTGCAAGATCATGAATTGGGCAGCCACAGGGAGGAAAGGCAGCCGGAGGGGTGAGCCCTCACTCCTTCCCTGCCTCTGCCCCAACCCACCTGGCGCAGGGAGCCGCCGACTGTTCGGCACCATTTTGGAGAAGAGAGTGTGCATCCTGCTGGACACCTCGGGGTCCATGGGCCCCGACCTGCCGCAGGTGAAGACAGAGCTGATTCTGCTGATCTGGGAGCAGCTGAGAAAGCACTGCGACAGGTGAGAGGCAGGGGTGTGGGGCCAGAAGAAGATCGAAGGGGTAGTTCTGGGCATCCCTGGCCAAGGGCACGCCCTCCTCGCTGTCCCAAGGGCCAGGACGTCTCTGAAGTGCCCTAATGAAGAGCTTGTTGGGGCAAGAGGGCGCTGGATTCCCCGGGGAGTGAGGCAGATTCTAGGAGCCTGCTCAGGCCCAGGCAGTTGCGCGCAGAGGAAAGGACCGCCTTGAACTGCACCTCACAGGCAGGGTGTGTCCCCTCTACTCTGAAGGTTTGACCGTAAGGGGACAGCAGGAGGCTGGTCCGAGGCTGGGACTCACTCTCGCCTCAATGGTAAAAAGAAGAAACAGTTATTGAGCACTTACATTCATGATTCCACTCCATCCTCCCCGTGACCTGAGGCAGGGTGATTAGCCCCATTTTTCAGAAAAGGAAGCTAGGACTTAGGTTAAATTTCTCTGAGATCATATAACTGCAAGGGGCTGAGGGGGTGTTTAAATTTGCTTCTGTCTGCGCCCAGCGCCTCACTGTGTGCCTGCTTATCCTCGGGTAGTCACAGCCCTCTCCCGCAGGCCCCCGGCAGACGTGAGTCTTTGCGAAGGTTACTTCACCGAATTCAGTATAGACGGGCCCTTCTAACCAACCTCTTCCTCCCTCCCCAGCTTTAATCTCATCGGCTTTGCAGAGGACCTGCAGCTGTGGCGGGGCTCCCTGGTGGAGACCACGGACGCGGCATGTCACGAGGCCACGCAGTGGGTGACACACCTGCGCGCTCAGGGCAGCACCTCAGTCTTGCAGGCGCTGCTGGCAAGTTACACCCCTGAGCCTGACCTGGTAGCAAAGAGGAAATAGCATCACCCTATATGCAGACCTGGCCTGATACTTTAGGACTTGCCACGTGTTAAATCATTTGATCTTCCCAACAACCCAGGCAGAGGGGTTCCTGTTCTCTCCCTCTATGGAAGGAGACACAGGTTCAGCGAGGTGACTGACCTGCTGGGTGGAGAGCCAGGAGCGCATGTGCCTGTCCTGCCGGTGGTGGGCTGAGGGGGGCCTGGGGAACAGCAGGCCGTGGTTTCCCTCCGGTTGGCACCAGCCCTGAGCCACACACCCTGCGTGCTCTTGCAGAAGGCGTTCAGCCTTCGCGATGTGGAAGGGCTGTACCTCCTGACCGACGGGAAGCCGGACACAAGCTGCAGCCTCATTCTACGTGAGGTCCGGAGGCTCACAGCGGCGCACCACGTGAAAGTGCACACCATTTCCCTGAGCGGCGCAGGCAGGTGGGGCTCCCTCAGACGCGGTCCCGCCGGGCAGTCCCAGGAGCCAGGCACCGGGAGGGCTGGGCCGGAGCACAGCGAGGCCACCCTCAGACCGCCCAGCAGGGGCCTGGCTGCAGTGAGGGCCTGCGCAGACTGCACGGCCACACTGCACTTCTCCCCATCCTTTCTGGGAGCACATTTATGAAGATTTAGAGGGAAAAGTTTAAAATAGCACTGTTGTGATTGTTATTATAAATGTTCACCGAGAAAAACGTGTTAGGAGAATTTAAGTGCTTCAGAAAAAATTAACAGTATTGGTAAAATTTGATTATTTAATACTAGTGGCCCGGTGCATGAAATTCGTGGATGGGGGCGGGGGGGGGGGGGTGTCCCTCAGCCCAGCCTGCACCCTCTCGCAATCTGGGACCGCTGGCTCCTAACCACTCACCTGCCTGCCTCTCTGATTGCCCCTAACCACTCTGCCTGCCAGCCTGATTAACCCCAACTTCCCCCCCTTCCAGCCTGATCACCCCTAACTGCCCACCCCTGCCAGCCTGATCGCCCCCAACTGCCCCCTCCCACCGGCCTGCTTGCTCCCAACTGCCCCCCCCCCCGCCAGCCTGCTCACCCCCAAATGCCTTCCCCTGCCAGCCCGATCACCCCTAAGTGCCTCTGCCTCGGGCACACCACCATGGCTTTGTCCGGAAGGTCTCCGAGAAGGTCTCCCAGTCTAATTAGCATTTTACCCTTTTATTAGTATAGATGTGATTACTTGGGTGTGTATTTTATTTCTGTGTCTAAACTATGAGCTCCATAAAGGTCACACTGTGTTGCTGGCAGGCCTAACACATAGTAGGCACTGGATGGAGGTCCAGTTAGGGAGAGGGCTGAAGTATGCCAGCCGTGTGTCTTGAGAAGTCCAGTCTAAATGACGGCACCATCACGGTGAATCCACTTCCTGGGCCACAGCTGCTGCACCGGCCAGGACTGGCTGGGAGCGTGGGCTCGCTGATGCTGGCACCGCCTCAAGGGCACAGAGCCTCCGGGTCCGAGGCCCATCGCCCTGCAGACTTCTGCACCAGGACCCACCACTGGGGTCCCAGGGCAGCCTGGTGGCTCAGTGGTCTTGTCCCCGGCCCTCTCTGTTCCTCCCTCCAGGGCGGAGGGTAACTTCCTGAGGAACCTGGCCTCCCTCACTGGGGGGCGCTATCACTGCCTTGTTGGTGAGGACCTGGTCTCCCACATTCACCGCCTGCTCAAGAGCTTCCTGCATGACCGGGTAGGCTGTGGAGCCATCAATGGCTCAGAAATGTTAGCGGACATGGCTGCTACCCCTCACTGCGGAGGCCCCTGCGCCTCTTGCCAAAGGACTGGCGACAAAGGCTGTGCCTCCCTGCTGCTCTCCTCTTGGGCGGCTCTCCTCAAGGTTGGCAAAGCAGCAGCGTTTCGGGTGCTATTTAATGACACAAGTTTGCATTATTGAGCACTTACTAGGCACAGGCCGTTGCTTTTTATAGACAACCCCTTCCACTCTCCCCAGCCAGTCCTGGCCTTTCAGGAGAGGAAGCGGGCTCAGCCAGGCTTGGGAACAGCCCAAGTCAAAGGAGCTCAGACGCCCTCCCCACCCCCGCCCCCCACCCCGTGTTCCTGAGCGCTGGGCTTTGATCACCACATATTTCTGTCTCCCTGGTTAGAGTCACTGAAACAGATATTCAAATGACCTGGTAAATAATAATCTGTTAAAGTCGCGGGTTCCATCACACATGGGACAAGAGGGAGACATCAGTGGTCCTCTTCCAATCGAACAGAAAAGTACGCACATGTTTCTACCTTTTAGAAGATTCCACTGGCAATGATCACATTTCCAAATGATCAAGTAACACAGCCCACCAGAATTCCAGATTTCTTTCTGGACGTTAGATCACTGCCCCAGGCCCTGGCCAGTGTGGCTCACCATTGGTTGAGCATTGTCCTGGGCACTGAAGGATCGCAGGCTCGATTCTTGGTCAGGACACATACCCAGGCTGCAGGTTTGATCCCCAGTCAGGGTGTGTGTGGGAGCAACCAATGGATGTTTCTCTCTCACATGATGTTTTTCTCTCTCTCCCTCTCCCTTCTTCTCTAAAATCATTTTTTAAAAATAGATGATTACTGTACTAGGTCATGGCATACTTTTAAAAAATATATATTTCTTTTATTGATTTCAGAGAGGAAGGGAGAGGGAGAGACAGACAGAAACATCAATGATGAGAGAGAATCATTCATCGGCTGCCTCCTGCACACCCCCCACTGGGGATCGAGCCCGCAACCGCAACCTGGGCATGTGCCCTTGGCTGGAATCGAACCTGGGACCCTTCAGTCTGCAGGCCGACACTCTATCCACTGAGCCAAACTGACTAGGGCCATGGCATACTTTTTGAAGTCAAGTGTTTTGCATGATTTCTTTGTTCAAGTGACTGCTTTAGGGCCAAGTATTACAAGTAACACAGAGGACAGACAACACAAGTAAAAGTAATGAATGCCCTTATTACACAGCAAAAGGAACTGAATGTTGTGAAGGTCCTCAGCTCAGTGTCTGATCAAATGAGACTGTGAGTGAGTCTGTGGGTGTGGAATGGGCTCATCCCATGACTCCTGCCAGCATCTCTCTCAGAGTCTCTTGCTACCTGTGAGGACTTTCCTTTTACGGCGAGGCTTTGGAATTTCATTGGTTGACAGAAGGAAAAGCATGTCTGGGAAGCTCTGATTTATTACCAGAAATCGAGAAAGGGCTGAATAGAGGCTGCTGCGTAACAGCGGGATCAGGAGCCCCTGCTGCTTCTGTTCTGTGACTGCAGTGAATCCAGAGCCCGCCCCGATTTCCACTACCCTCCCTCCACGGCCTCTCAGACAATTCTGGCAAAACGTCCTGTTTGCACAATGACCCCCTTAAGCAGCGGCGAGCTCCTGTCCCTGGAAACAAGTGGGGTTCGCAGCCGTCCTGCACTGGGTGGGAGACTGCGTTAATTAGCTCTAAAATTCTCCTGCTGAGATTTTGGATCTTCCTGTCCCATCCAGTCACTTAGTGGGTCTAACTGAACACTCACTTCCCGTTCCCAAGGACTCCGTGCTGCCACTGTTTGAAGGCGACGATTTGAGGAGCCTGGCCCAGGAGGCCACGGCGGCTAGGAGCCTCCTCTGGCAAGCCCAGTCACTCAGGTATGCCCTTCAGCAGCCCCTCCCGCTCCGTGTGGCTGCAGTCCTCCCGCCCTGGGCACGCGCCCTTGTCCCAAGAGCTCCTGCTCTGTTCCTCCCCACCGGGCCCAGAAATCTGAGCATGGGGACCCCATTCCTTCATCCCTGTCCACTAGGTCCCAGCTCCAGAAGAAAAACTATGCGGAACCTAAGGCCACTCTTTGTAGAAAAGCCTTCTCGGGTAAGGGGGACGGACTCCACGCCGTCTGAGTGCCTACCAAGGGCCAGGAAGCTGCTTGTTCCATGGACAGCGGAATTACGGGAAAGAATAAATAACAAGTCCTCTAAACAGAAAGGCCATCCTACAAAGAACCACCAACTGAGCACATCATGACCCTGGAGAGCTGTGCTCCCCCCATCCTGTCCCCCCCAACACTGTTCTGGGCACCAGGTTCCCTGGGAGCTGGGGAAAGGCTCTGCCATCCCCGATCTACACGAACGCTCCTGCTCTGGCCCCAGCACACCCCACACCCCCGTCACAGGATCGTCACTTGCTGGGAAGCCCTACACCGGGCTCCTTGCCTGGAATGTCCATCTTGCCGCCCTCTGCTGGGCGACTCCTGCTCATCCCTCAGAGCACAGCTCCAGTGGCATCCGCTTCCTCTGAAGATGTCCCTGGGACCCAGCGGGACTTGGGAGCCTCCAGCCTTCCTCCCGTAGCATCCTGACCAAACGTCCTCTCTGTAGGGGTGACACCGTTTCCTATAGCTCGCACTCCACGCCATGCTTCCTTGTTCCCTTGTCAACTCGCCTCCTCGACCAGGCGCGCTCAGCCTGAGGCTGCGGGCCTAACCCTCCCTGGGCCCCAGCACTGAGTAAACACTGAGCGCGCAGCTGAGGTGGGAGCCCAGTTCTGGAAACCAGAGGCCGGTCCCGGTCCCCTCGCCCTGTGCTTCCCACCACCCGGGGCCACGGGGATGCAGGTTCGCTGCCAGCCCATCCTGGGAGAAGAAACGTGAGCCTCACGGCCACCCCTTCCAGCTGAACCAAATTGAGCAGGTCCGCCTGGGAGCCTGTCCCAGCATGTGAGAGCTGAGTGGGGTCTGCGGGGCCGCCTAGTGCATATGAAATGAATGGCATGTATTATGTGACCGGGGGTCATTTTCTAAGTCAGAAAAAGTTGCCTTTATTTAATTAATAAGATCAAAATTACTTTCGAACTCAAGTGATTATTGGTATGGGTTTGTGCATAAAATTTTGGTGAGATAAAACTTTATTAAAAAATTCATTCAGAATATATGAAGAATTACAAATCAATAAGAAAAAGATAAACATCCCAATTTTTCTAAATGGACAAAAGACTCAAACAGGTACAAATGGACAATAGGTATATGAAAAGGTGCTCCATAACCTTACCCAGTGAAATGCAAACTAAAACCACAAGGAGACACCACTACACACCTACCATGGCTGAACATAAAAATACAATATCAAGATATAGGGCAATCAGCGCTCATGCATAGCTGGAGGCGAGGTGTAAATTGGTTTAACCACTTTGGAAAACTGTGGCGATTCCTATTAAAGTAAAAAATATATGAACTCCAGCAATTCTACTCCAAGAGAAATCAGTGCATGTGTTTGACAAAAGACATATTCAAGAATGTTTTATAGTGGCTTTATTTATAGAAGCCAAATATTGGAAACAGCCCAGCCAGTGTGGCCTAGTGGTTGAGTGTCAAGCCATGTACAAAGAGTTCACCGGTTCAATTCCCGGTCAGGGCACATGCCCAGGTTGCAGGCTCGATCCCCAGTCAGGGGCATGAGGAGGCAGCTGATCAATGTCTCTCTCTCATTGATGTTTCCATCTCTCTCTCCCTTCCTCTCTCTCTAAAATCAATAAAAACATATATTTTAAAAATATATTGGAAACAATGTAAATGTCCATCCATGTGATACATTTGTACAGTGCAATACTGTCCTACTAGTCAATTGAAAAAGAATGAATGACAGCTGTAGTCAACAAGACGCATCCATCTTTTTCTTTTTAATTGATTTGAGTGGAAGCGGAGTGGGGGAGGGGGAGAGAAACATGGGCTTGTTGTCCCACTTATGCACTCACTGGTGGATTCTTGTATGTGCCCTGACTGGGGAGCACACCTGCAACCTTGGCGTGTCCGGGTGATGAGCTACCCAGCCAGGGCCAAGACGCGTCAATCTTATGAACGATATTGGGGGAAAACAACCTGAAAGAGAACGCACTGTGGAAATCCACTTACATGAAGTCAAGTACAGGCACCTCTACTGCTGGCAGCAGTCAGAATAGTGGCCTGTTGGGGGGTGGGGGGAGGGGCAGGCACCGCGGGTCACCCAGGGGCCTCTGGTATGCTGGAAGGTTCTATATCTTGACCTGAGTGTTGGTTACATTGAGGCATATATAAGAGCTCATCACGCTTAACAACCAGGTTGCTAAGGCTTGACAAGCCTTGGCCAGGCTCGGTGGCCCAGGCAGACGGCACTGACCCGGGCCTGACAGAGTGGGTCCCGTCTGGTCACCGTCTTGGACGGACCCCCTGTGACACCGGTGACGCAGAGAGCAGGGCCTGTGGTGGCGCTTTGCTAGAGCTGCCATAACGAATACCACAAACCCGCGGCTGAAACCACGGACAGGTACCAGCAGTGCCTCCCGCGGAGGCCAGGATGAGGTCGGGCCCAGCAGGGCTGTGCTCCCTCGGAAGGCGCCGGGCGGGTCTGGGCCAGGCCTCTCCGGCTGCCAGCCCTCCCTGGGCTGCGGCAGGTCACTGCAGCCTTACGTGGTGCGCACCCGGGGCGCGTCTCTGTCCTGAGGACATCGGTCTGCTGCTCAGGCCCTCGTCTGCAGTTCCATCTGCGAGGGGTCTCCTTCCAGCGGAGGGCTCCTCCGAGGCCTGGGAGCTGGGATTCAGCGGGGGGGGGGGGGGTGGGGGGGGTGGGGGGGGGGGCGCACAAGCCAACCCGGAGGGCTGTGTGGTAGGCTGTGCCCCGCCTGCTGTGGGCGAGGAGGCCGCTGCCTTTGTGAACAGAGGGCGGCCCAGACGTGGAGTGCGAAGGGGAGGCCCGGACGGTGTGCACCCTGCCTCTGCTCCTGCCCAGCTGGCAGCCAGGAGCCTGGGCGGCAAAGGACACACCGGGTCCCTGAGGAGGAGGCGGCGGCCCTGGACTGACCAACGGCAGCAGGAAAGCGGCCGGGCCGAGGGTGACCCCAACCCGGCTGACCCCAGCCCGCCCTCCGCCTCCGAGCCCAGGCCCCGTCTAAGGCTGAACTGAGACCGGGCTTGTGGCCCCAGCAGGTGCCTCCCCAGCGGCGCGCGGCACGTGCGGCTGAGACCGGTTCCTCTCCCACCGCACCCGCGCCAGAGGGCGCTCCCCTGGGGCAGCCTTTCCGGGCCCTCGGACCCCAGCGCCGGCCCTGCGCCCAGTGGCCGCGCGCCCCGCAGGAGAGGGCGCCCCGAGAGCATCCCTTCGACACGGAACGCGAGCAGGGAGAGGGGGCCGGGGCGGGAGGGACAGTGCACGGAAGGACGGCCGGACAGATGGCGGGGGTGGAGGTCCGGTGGGAAGGCGGAGAGGCGGAGGGAGACGGCTAGATGGGTGCCTTGAACCTTAGTGGGGGGAGGAGCGATGGGGGGCAGCGAGCGGGATGGCGGGCTCTGCGCGCTTCCCCGGGCCCCGCTGCCCGGCCCACCTGCTCCCTCCCGGGAGCCCACGGGTTCCGCCGGACGGCGGGGGCACGGGGGAGGCGCGCGGGCGGGGAGCCCAGCCTGGCCCCGCCCAGGAGGCGCGGGGCAGCGCCGGGCGGGCCGGCGGGAGACGCGGGCGCAGCGCGGGCACGGGCGCCGCGGGAGCCGTGCGAGGTGAGCGCCGCGGGCTGGACGCGGGGGCCGCGCGGGGGGCGGGGGGAGTGACGCGCCCCGAGCGCCGGGCACCGGGCCCGTCTCGGCGCGGGGGGCACGCGCTCCTGCCGCCCAGAGGCCGGCGCGCCCGGGTCGGTCCCGACTCCCTTTCACCGTGACCGGCTTGCGGTCACCGTCAACCTGGTCCATTAACGTTCGCGAGGGTTCGCGGATGCTCCCCGAGCCTCGGTTTCTGTCGCTGGTGCTGGGACCGGGAGCCTCCACCCCTGGGCCGCCCGGAGAGGTAACCGCGGCGCGCGCTCCGCAGGTGCCTGGCGCCCGCAGTTCCAGGCGGGAGTGCGACCTGCAGGGCCTCCCTCCGCCTGTTTGTCCGGGCACTACTGCCCTCTCGTGACCACCGTGAGGGTCACGGAGCGGCCGGGGTTATTTGGGTCCCTTTACAGCGGTGGATACTGAGGTGCCGCTAGGTTTTAGGGTTCTTGCCCAAAAGCGCACCCAGAAAAATGGGTACCAGGCAGTGTCCCAGCCTTAGTCACTCAAATCGTCCCCACGGGGCAGAAAAGCTGCTCTGGTCCCTCCCACAGACCTTCCCGGGACAGTCCCCGGGGTCTGGGCACAGGAGGCCCCACACTGCGGCTGCATCCTCTCTGCTCCCTCTGGGGGCATCAGACTCATCCGCTGTGATGACTCAGATTTGGGGCATCCCTCCCCATAAACCCGTGAGGGCCAGGGCTTGTACAGGGCATGACTATCCCTCACTCAGCTTTGGAGAGTAGGGCAGTGTGGAGACGAACAGGCCCAGGCCCGTGCTGTCAGGGTCCCTGTCCCATGGCCACCAGCCACCAGCTACAGCCATGGGGCTCACCGTTAGGCACTCAGCACACCTGTTCCTTTGTGCAGCCACTAGGTGCCACACAAAGCAGAGACTTACCTGTCTCTGTATCCTTGGGGCTGGCACATAGTGGGCCCGCAGTACATGGTTCCTGCTGTTATTAATGATGATGGTGCCTGGCCCCTGGTCCAGTCTCATCCTCAGAGGCAGCAGGAGCTGGGGAGGGGGGACAATGATGGTGGCGGTCGGTGTCTGAGCCTAGCTTGCTTTAAGTCTAGAGTGAGGAGGACAGCTCCTCAATGCTGGCCCCTGAGGTGCACAGACCTAACCCTGGAGCCTGTGGGCTTGGGCAGACCTTGTACTGCCAGCCACCTGTACTGCAGGGCACCTGGGAGACCAGGGGCAACAGTGGTCAGGATGGGTAGGTGCAGCATTTGGAAGCATCTGAGTTTCCAGGGCACAGAGCCTGTTTGGATACCATGTGGGTTCCTCCCCCTCCTTCTCCCCCTCCTCCTTCCCTCCTCCCCTCCTTCTTTTCTCCCCCTCCTCCTCCCCTTCCTTGTTTTCTCCTCCTCCCCTCCTCCTATCCTCCTCCTCCCCCTCCCTCTCTTCCTCCTCCTCCAGGAAGCCCTCTGTATCTCCGCAGTCAGAGAGCAGTCACCCCCCAATCTGGTGAGGTTCCCTTTGATGCGATTTGATCTGTCTTCCTCAGGTACCACATGGGAGCTGGGGTTTTAAGGAACTGGTAGAGAAGTCACAAATACTTGGTGTAAAGCTCAGCCATGCAGTGTGACTTTGGGCCTCAGTTTCCCCAGCTGTAAAACCCAAGGCCTGACTGCGTTGTCTTAGAGCAGTGGTTCTCAACCTCCCTAATGCCGCAACCCTTTCATACAGTTCCTCATGTTGTGGTGACCCCCAACCATAAAATTATTTTCGTTGCTACTTCATAACTGTAATTTTGCTACTGTTATGACTCGTAATGTAAATATCTGATATGCAGGATGTATTTTCATTGTTACAAATTGATCATAATTAAAGCACAGTGGTTAATCACAAAAACAATCTGTAATTATGTATGTGTTTTCTGATCGTCTTAAGCAACCCCTGTGAAAGGGTCGTTCAACCCCCAAAGGGGTCGCGACCCGCAGGTTGAGAACCGCTGTCTTAGAGTCTTTGAGTAAGGCAACAGCCACTGGGAAGTTCTCAAGATTCTAAATCGGACAGGTTTTCTACAGACCCAGAGGGTCTCTAATTCCCCCCAGGAGTTCTCCTTCGCCCCTAGGGGTGTGATAATCCATGTGACTTGAGACGAATCTGGAACATGGGGGGGTCTTTTATTTTCCCTACAGGCAGACGGATCCTGGGTCGGTCCACATGGCTCAGTAAAGGATGAAGCCCAACCCAGCAGGCTCCTCCGCAGAAGCCTGCCAAGCTGCAGGCCAGAAGGAGAAGAGCTGCCCTGTCTGCCAGGCCTCGGGAGGGGGCTCCGGCCTGGGGTCTGAGTCAGGGCCTGGCCTGAGTTCTGGTGCTGTGTCCAGACCTACTCCAGGCTCTGGTGCTCCTCTAGGACCTGGTGCTGCTCCGAGACCTGGTGCTGCTCCGGGACCTGGTGCTGCTCCGGGACCTGGGCCGGGACTTAGTGCTGCTTCGGGACCTGGTGCTGCTCCAGGGCCTGGTGCTGCTCCGAGACCTGGTGCTGCTCCGGGACCTGGTGCTGCTCCGGGACCTGGGCCGGGACTTAGTGCTGCTTCGGGATCGGGTGCTGCTCCGGGACCTGGGCCGGGACTTAGTGCTGCTTCGGGACCTGGTGCTGCTCCAGGGCCTGGTGCTGCTCCGGGACCTGGTGCTGCTCCTGGGCCTGGGCCGGGACCTGGTGCTACTCCAAGGCCTGGTACTGCTCTGGGGCCTGGTGCTGCTCCAGGACCTGGGCCGGGACCTGGTGCTGCTCCGGGATCTGGTGCTGCTTCGGGACCTGGGCCGGGATCTGGTGCTGCTCCGGGATCTGGTGCTGCTCCGGGACCTGGTGCTGCTCCGGGATCTGGTGCTGCTTTGGGACCTGGGCCGGGATCTGGTGCTGCTCCGGGATCTGGTGCTGCTCCGGGACCTGGTGCTGCTCCGGGACCTGGTGCTGCCTCGGGATCTGGTGCTGCTCCAGGACCTGGTGCTGCTCCGGGATCTGGTGCTGCTCCGGGACCTGGTGCTGCTCCAGGACCTGGTGCTGCTCCGGGACCTGGTGCTGCTCTGGGACCTGGTGCTGCTCCGGGACCTGGTGCTGCCTCGGGACCTGGTGCTGCCTCGGGATCTGGTGCTGCTCCGGGATCTGGTGCTGCTCCGGGACCTGGTGCTGCTCCGGGACCTGGTGCTGCTCCGGGACCTGGTGCTGCTCTGGGACCTGGTGCTGCCTCGGGATCTGGTGCTGCTCCGGGATCTGGTGCTACTCCGGGACCTGGTGCTGCTCCGGGACCTGGTGCTGCTCTGGGACCTGGTGCTGCTCCGGGACCTGGTGCTGCCTCGGGACCTGGTGCTGCCTCGGGACCTGGGCCGGGACCTGGTGCTGCTTCGGGTCTGGGGCCTGGGCCAGGAGCTGGGTCAGTACCTTGGCCTGGGGTAGGGCCTGGGATCAGACGTGAGTCTGGGACTGGTCCCAAACCCAGTGAGCCCACGACAGCCCCATCACCAGCATTGCAGCAGAAGACTCAATCCACACCTGCGCAGGCCCCGAGACAGAAGGTTCTGGTGACTGGAGGAGGAGGCTACCTGGGCTTTAGCCTCGGCTCCAGCCTGGCCAAGAGTGGCACTTCTGTCATCCTGCTTGACCTCCGCAGACCCCAGTGGGAGCTGGTCCCAGGGACTGAGTTCATCCAGGTGCAGGGATGAGGGTCTCGGGGGGTGGGGGTGGGGAGGTGTGGGCAGTCCAGGCTGGGGGTGGAGGTCTGGAGACAATGTCTGAGGCAAAACCAGTAGCGCGATGTTGAAGGAGAGCCCAGGCTGTTCAAGCTCCAGCTCTACCCGGGGCTTCCCAGCTGGACAGCCATGCCACAGGCTCTGCATCGCTGAGCCTCATGTCCTCATCCATAGGAAGGGGCCCTACAGGTGCTCCGCCTGGCCGGGGTCGGGCCAGCTCTGGGACCAGGCAAGGTGCACAGCTGTACCTCTGCCTTGGACTCAAACCCCTACCCCACTTCTTCCTCCGTTTCAGGCTGACGTCCGAGATGAGGAAGCCCTGCTCCGTGCCTTCGAAGGGGTGGACTGTGTCTTCCACGTGGCCTCCCATGGCATGTCTGGCGCCGAGAAGGTGAGCCCCTTCCATGCGGTGCCTGGAGTTACACAGAGCTCTGCCCGCCGCCCCTCAGCCGTGTGCTCATTAGTGCTCTTCGCCTGCACCCGGAGGGTCTGGGCTACACCCAGCTGCGCCTTTCATCCATGGGACCGAGAGCCAGTTCTGCCTCTTTAGCCCTGTGACATGGCAGGTTAACACACCTCCCTGAGCCCCTTCCTTCACCTGTCAGGGCTGACATTGCCAGTGCCTACCTCAGCAGCATCTATCAGCACATCCTCATACTCAGATGTTGTACGTATTTGCAGCGCTGTCTTGATAACACAACAAGGAAATAACCTAAATGCTCATCAGTGGGAGACTGGGGAGACTGTTTATAAAAAATGGTGATGTATTCACACAATGAAGTTCAAAAAAATTAGGTAACTCAAAATGTGTTATACTGAAAATTTTCTAAGGTGCAGAAATAGTGCTTGATATCCTCCTGTTTGTTCAAAAAAAAAAAAAAAAAAGCTCGGGTCAATATTTATGTATTTATTTATTTTTAAAAATATTTCTATTGATTTCTGAGAGGAAGGGAGAGAGAGAGATAGAAACATCAATGATGAGAGAGGGTCATCATTGGCTGCCTCCTGCACGCCCCCACTGGGGAGTGAGCCTGCAACCCAGGTATATACCCTTGACCGCAATCAAACCCAGGACCCTTCAGTCCGCAGGCCGACGCTCTATCCACTGAGCCAAACTGGCTAGGGCTCAGGTCAATGTTTATATACTCACACATCTGTGTGCCGATGTTAATAAGCACAGATTGTTTCTAGACATACACGCCACTGGAGACGGCGGTTGCCTCTGGGGGCAGGGAGAGGGAATCAGGACTGACAGGGAAGTTCCTTTCCTCTCACCGCAAACCGCCCACTGTTTGAATGGCTGTACCCTTGTGATTGAATTACCTGGTAAACAAAGACAGCTGCAGCGAGAACAAACAGTTTCGGTTGGTGCAAGCCCCCCCCCCAGCATGGCTGCGGGGACTGAGTGGGTGCAAGGCTTCGCCTGGCCCTGGCTCACGGCAGGTCTCACTGCAGACCAGCTCCTTCCAGGCGTCACCCCTCGCCCCTCGCCAGGGCACGGACAGTGTCGCTGTCCGTCAGACAGAGAAGAAGAGACTTCCAGAGCAAGGAAACAATCCAACACGCTTTGAGTCCCTCCTCTGTGTAAGCGCTGTACCATTCCCCCCATGGGGCTCGTTTCATGCTGCGGAGCACGCACGGGGCTGCCCTCACCTTACAGATGAGGGGCTGAGGGCCAGCCCCGAGGCAGAGCCTCCCCCAGGGAGATGGTGGCCGAGCTGGGCCCCGCAGCTCGCTCTCCCTGTGCCCCTTGGGAGCCCTCCTCAGAGCTGGAGTTCTGCAGCCCCCGCCTTCACCGGCTCAGCCACACGGCAGAGGCAACTCCCCAACTTTCCCACCTCATCTTGTCTTTTAGCTTCAAAAAGAGCAGATTGAGTCTATAAATGTCGGTGGCACCAAACGGGTGATCGATGGTAGGCGCTCAGAGCCCAGTGTGGCCTGCATGTGTTTCCGCCTTCTCTCCCCTCCTGCCACAGGCCCAGCTCTGGGGGGCGGGCGAGGGAACAGAGCTGGACCCTCCTCCCTACCTCGCTCGCCCAGCGGGGGCCTGTGGCACACATCCTGCCTGTGGCAGACCTGCCCAAGCCCCTGCCCGGGGCGGTCAGCGTGTCTGGGGCCCGGGGAGAGTCTGCACATGGGGAAGGGGTTGGGAGTGAGAAAAGTCACTGAGGAACCAAATAGGAGACCCCCCTCCGGGCTCTGGGCACGTCCTGCACCTCGCTTCTCTCTCTGACTCTAGAGTGTGTTTCCTCTGTGTCCCCACTGAGTGAGACTGTCCTCTGACCTGTGCTTGGCAAGGGAGCTGGGAGCCACAGCACAGGGAGGAGGAGGAGTGAGCTGGCCTGGCATCCAGGGGCCCGCAGAGCAGGAACTAGCCTCATCTGAGTGAGGGAAGGAGGGTGTGTGTGTGTGTGTGTGTGTGTGTGTGTGTGTGTGTGACTCTGTGCACCTGTCCTGTAGTTTGTGTCCGCCGGCGAGTTCCAAGGCTCGTCTACACCAGCACCGTCAACGTCGCTTTCGGCGGGAAGCCCATCGAGCAGGGCGATGAGGACTCCGTGCCGTACTTCCCGCTGGAGAAGGTACCTGCCTGCAGGGGGGACAGGGCCACGGGCTTGGGACCTATCGCCCACCGGAAAGGGGAGGCGGAGCCAGAGCCAATCCCCAATTCGGGGCGAGTCCCAGAAGAAGGGGCCCCAACACCCTCCTTCTGAAGAGTGGACAAGCCCTCCTCTCTCTGAGCTGGTTGTGGACGGGGACTTTGACACTAGACCTGGCCTGGAGCCAGCCAGCCTCGTTCCCCCGTCCGACCTGAGCCAGGACTTTATTCTGAGCCTCTTTCTTCTGGGCATGACACCCCCGTGAGGCTGTGGGGAGCAGGCAGGAGATGGCGTGTGCAAAAACGCCGTGCGAACCCTGCGGGCTCCACGTGAACATGCACGGGGCGTGTCCCGCCTCCGTGTGCGGGAGCCTCCCTGAGTCCAGGAGCCCTTGGCTGTGTGACGTCGGCCCGTCTCCCCTGAACTGCTCCTGTGGCTTCCACCAGAGGGGAGGGGGCGGCGGGGTGCAGGGCTTGGCCATTCCCCACGAGAGCCCCCAGAACCCAACCGTTGCGGGGTCTGAAGCCAAGGTGCAGCCGGGCGGGCCGTGCAGGCCGAGTGGCGGCGGCACTAAGCCGCTCCCCCGGCGGCTCTGCTCTCCCTGCCCCCGGCAGCACATGGACGACTACTCCCGGACCAAAGCCATCGCCGACCAGTTGACCCTCACGGCCAACGGCACGCCTCTCGCAGGTCAGTATCGTGGGCCCTGCTCACAGCAAATGCGCCTCCCGTGCCGCCCTGCCCCGAACATACGTGTGGTTCTAGCGTTTAGCTGACGTGCTTCTGAGGCCCCTTCCTCCGAAAGGACACTTCCCCAGGGCCTCGGTCACTCGTCATTCAACGTCATTCAACGTCATTCAACATATCTGGGCACCTGCTGTGTCCCCACCCCCACCAGGGATAGAGCCCAGTCTGTCCTCAAGCTGCTCATGGTCAGGTGGGGCAGAGACCAGATGGGAGCGGATCCTGTTTAAGGACCCGCGTTAGAGAAAAGCGCAGCAGTTCTGAGGACGGAGCGGGCGTGGCGCTTTGGAAGGGCTGTGCGAGTTCCCACGATCGCTCCCAGGAACACTGGCTCCTGCCCCCTGGCAGCCAGCGCCTTTTCAGGCTGCAGGGGAGTGTCAGACCGCAGGCAGGTGGCCGCAGTGGCCAGTGGCTGCGCAGTGTCATCAGACTGACCGCGTTCAGAGCCCAGCTCCACCACCTCTTAGCTGCGTGGCCTTGGCAAGCATGTACCCTCTCTGTGCAACAGTGTCCTCGTCTGTAAAGACATGTGATGATGGTGGAGTCTACCTCGCAGAGCTGGTCTGAGGGTAAATAATGACGGGCGCTATTGAAGGGTAGAATCGGACAGTCTCTTTAGGAAGTGCTCAGAGCACGTCAGGCCCTACTGTACATGCCAGTTTCATAGGCAGGATTTTTTTTAAAATTTCTTTATTGGTTAAGGTATTACAAATGTGTCCTCATCCCCCCCAATAACCCCCACCCTCCCCCGCCCCCGCACTCATACTCTCATCCCCCTGTTGTCCGTGTCCATTGGTTTGGCGTATATGCGCGCATACAAGTCCTTTGGTTGGTCTCTCATAGGCAGGATTTTTGATGACTTTTCACAGCATCCATGAGGCAAGACCCTGACGTTACACTTGCTTTCCAAACTCAGGAACCGGGTCGATTTATATAAATTCCTTACTATCCAAATTATCCCTATTTGCTTTCCAAAACTCAGAAACTTAAATCAGAAAGCTCAATTACCACCCAGCTCTCGTGGCTCAGTGGTTGAGCGTCGACCTATGAACTAGAAGGTCACAGTTCGATTCCCGGTCAGGGCACATGCCCGGGTTGAAGGCTTGGTTGGATTTGGAAAGCAAGGATGCTTGCAGTTATAAAGCCCTGAAATGTATAGGGGAGGAAACTGAGGCTGAGAGGGAAACCGACTTAGCTCAGGTCACACAGTCTTCAGTGGCCGATATGGGATTTGAACCTTTCCCCGACCGCAGGGGTCTAACACCAGAGTTTGGGGCCTCCCCACCATCCTGCACTGTAGCCACAGCTGAGCCGGTCTCTGAGCGTGAGCTCTTTCCCTAAAATCCTCCCCACCACCCTGGCCAGATGCTCAGTTAGCTGGAGCATCATCCTGTAAGGTTGCAGGTTTGATTCCTGGTCAGAGCACATACCTAGGTTGTGGGTTTGATCCCTGTCACGGGGCATATGGGAGGCAGCTGACCGATGTTTCTCTCTCCCTCTCTCTTTCCCTTCCTTCCTCTCTCTCTAAAATATAAAAATAAAAATAATAAACATATCTTTGGGTGAGGATTAAAAAAAATTTAAAACCCTCCCCACCCCATCACCCTGGGCCTATCAGGAATTTCTAGCTGTGTTTTCCAGAGGTTTCACCCTGTACAGTTAAATTCTCTTCTCTACTTGCCACCCCCCCACAACTCCCCCCCCCCCCCCCGCCGCACACACACACACACACGTGCACACACACACACAGGACCAGCAGCCTAGAAGCCAGACACCTAATCCTCAGGCCAAGAATTATTTATATGAGCATCCCCAACTTTCCATGGTCAAGAGAGTCATGGATACCGTGGGCCCAGGCGTCTGTGATGTGGCTGCCCAGTGCCCTGCCAGCCAATGTCACTGCAACCTGACCCTCCCCCTCTGCGCCCAGGTGACCCAGACTTTAAAATTAGCCACGGGCTGTTACAGAAAAGCTCACCTGATACCTGCCTTCCGGAGCCCAGCCACCGCCACTCTGGGTGACTTCCAGTCTTTGCTACCCGGGCTGGCCCCTCTGACCTGGCATGGAGGGCCCTGTCCCTGAGGCAAAGCCTTGAGGTGTGCAGACCGCGGCTCAGTGTGCCCGGGCTGCGTTCTCTGCCTCTGGGTACATGGTGTCCTGGGGCTGCCAGGACACATTGCCACACACCCTGTGGCTTAGAGCAGCTGAAACATTGCTCTCACGGTTCTCCGGGAGGCGCTGGGCCTCGCTCCCTCTGAAGGCTCTAGGAGAGTCCTTCCTTGTCTCTTCCACTCGCTCCTGGCTATGTGGGTGCATCATGCCTGTCGCTGCCTCTGTCTCCACGTGGCCTCTTCTCCACCTGACTCCCCTGATCTCTGATAAGGACACTTGGCAGTGGGTTTTGGGCCCACCCGAGTGATCCAGGATGACCTCCTTGTGAAGTCCTTGATTGCATGAGCAAAGACCCTTTTCCCACATAAGGCCGCATGCGCAGACTCTGGATGTGCACATATGTCTTCAGAGCTACCCCCTAACCCGCTACCCTGGCCTCATTGTCAGGTGAGGGCGTTGATCTGGGAAGCAGTCAAGGTATTTGGCCGGGACCTGCAGACGCTGGTCCTGGCTAATTGACCGGATGAAGGGAACTTAACACTGGAAGGACGTTGGACAGAAATTTCTAGAAAAATGGCCACCAGGGCTTGGACAGGACAGGGTTGGGGCAGCCCTGGGGGCCCGAGGGGCAGGAGCTGATGATCAGTCTCTTGGGTAACCCTCCTCCTCGGAGTGTAGGTCCTGGAGTCACTTTCCTGGGTGACCACACGTCATTGGCCCAGGTTAGGTCCCACGGCCACCACCTCAGAGGCCAGAGGCACGTCTAGACTGCCAGTCCTCCCAGGCCTCACGCAGGGAGAGGAGGTCCGCAGAAGAAGGGGAGCTTTGGCCCCAGAGCTGATCTACACTGGGCTTTCCAAACCGGGGAGCCGACGCTTGGGTTCCCAAGTAGAACATCGTCCAGGAGGCGCCCTCTCCGTTAAGGATTGCGGTTGAGTGTCAAATAATTTACAAATAATTAATTTTAAAAAATTTAAATTTAAAACACAAATGGAGTGTGAGAATAAACTGAAAATTTTGTAGGCTTCCCTAAAACTCGAAAGGATATATTTGTGGCAACGCTTCAGGCTACACCCCACAGGAGACACATTCTCCACCCCACAAGGGGGCCCTGGACCGAGCTCTGTCTTGGTCTGGGGGCCCTGCTGGCACAGAGCAGGGAGTTAGGGGGCAGGCACATGTCCTCACGGCGCCCGTCTTGTCCTTTCTTCATTGCTGGTCTAGCCCAGTGGTTGGCAAACTGCGGCCCCTTGCGTGTGGCTCTTCCACAAAATACCGCGTGCGGGCACGCATGTACAGTGCGATTGAAACTTTGTGGCCACACTCAAGGGGCCAAAGAGCCGCATGTGGCTCGCGAGCCGCAGTTTGCCGACCACTGGCCTAGAGAGTATATCTTCTACCACCACCTACAAAGCACCCATTTTCCAGGTGAGGAGACTGAGGCTGGCAAAGCTGGAGACAGGGTCTACTTGTTATTTCTGTGTCACCGAGAGGCAGGGGGGTTAGTGGAGAGAGCCTGGGCTTGGTTCTCCATCTCAGCTCCACAAAGCTGAGCTGCGTGCCCTTAGGCAAATCGCATCCCTTGTCTGAACCTGGGCTCAGAGGGCTGCCTTGAGGGAGAACAATTGCAGCTTACCAGAGTGCCAGGCACATAATAGGACCTCCCTGAGAGCATCATAGTCCTTATCTAACTGATGATCAGGAAAAGGAAAGAGCTGCAGCTGTTGGCATGAGGGAGAGTGGGTCTGTGTGCACCTGTACATGAGCACAGGAGGGAGTGGAAGGAATCATGTCTGTCAAGGGCAGTGCACACACCTGCATCCAGGTCTTACCTGTCACTGGCCTGTGAGCATCATGAGGGCGGGAAGCTTTCTTGGTCACCCTTAGATTCTCCATAGCGTCCAACCCAAGGCCCAGTGCAGGGGGCAGGGGGCAGGGGACAAGGAGAAAACCTCTGAACCGTGTTTGTTGAATGACTAACTGATTGACTGAGGGAATATTAACTGAATGAGGAAACCCCAAGGACCTGTTTTCCCTGCTAACCTGCCCAGTAAGGACCAGGAGATGTGGGCAGCCATCTGTCCCCCTCTCTTCTGGCCCGCCTCCCTCTGACCGCCCTCCCCGTGTCCTAGGAGGAGGCACTCTACGCACCTGTGTACTCCGGCCCCCGGGGATCTATGGCCCTGAAGAGCAGAGGCACCTGCCCCGTGTGGCGGTATGTCATTCCCGCCTTGGACCTGAGGCCCAGGGGGAACCTGGCTCAAGTTCTCATGGATGGGGGTCCTCCCAGCCCACGGTCCCTGCAGCAGGCTTGGGGCAGTGTTCCTAGTGTGGGGCGCTCAGCTCCGGGAGGTGCCCGGGCCCCCTCAGGCCCACCAGGCGCAGCTCTCAGTGTATGCCTGCCAGGTCTAGACATGGGTGGGCAGACACGGAGCTATGGCTCCAAAGAGACAGAGGGAGCCTGTTATCCCCACTCAGACCTGGGCTCCATGGGGGCAGGTGGCTCATCTCATGCCACCAGCACTAGGGTCTTCATGCAAAAAAACCCCACTCTCCAGAGAAAGCTGGTACAGGGGGCTTTTGTCCTCAGATTTCTCAAAGCCTGGGCAGGAGATACGTGCAGGTCATAGACTCAGTGTGGTGAGGACTCTATGGAGGGAGGAAGAACAAGAACAAGAAGATGAGAGCTTCGGCAGAGAGGGAAGTCCAGGAGGACTTCCTGGAGGAAGTGATGCCTGAGCTGTTTGGAAGGAGAGGAAGGAACTAACCAAGGAAATGGATGGTAGAGAGAAGGTTGTCTAAACAGAGGAGACAGCGAGGGCACAACCTGGACACGAGAAAGATGGATGTTCTAGGCTTGGGGACAGATCAGTGAGCAAAACGGACAATCCCTGCCCTCGTGGGGCTCACGTTCTCATACAAGGAGGTAGAGGGTAACATGACAAATGGCCAGGTTCTCTGCAGAGCAGGAAAGGTGTTAAAGGCTGAAGGAGCCAGGAGGGCTGGCAGTCGGAACGTCATGCAGCAGGGACAGCTGAGCAGCAGTTTAAGGGGGTAGGAGAGCGCATCGCACAGGGATCTGGAGGAAGGGCCCACCAGGCAGAGGGAGCAGCAAGTCAGCCCTGAGATGGGACCCGCCAGCATGTTCCATGGAGGAGGCCGGGGCTGGGAGACGGACAGGCGAGGGGCTTGTCCTCACAGAGAAGCTGCAGCCAGATCAGAAGGGCTATTGTCAGGACTGAGGCTTTCACCTGCAAGATGGGCGCCCAGGAGGTTCTGCGCAGGGAGACATGCCCTCTGCCTGGGTTTGAAAGGGTCCCCTGGCCTGTGGGGGCGCAGCAGAGGGCCCGTAGGTGGCTGTTTCGGGATCCAGGTGAGAGATGAGGCAGGCAGGGCGGTGGGAAGCAATGGATTCTGGACGGATTCTCACAGTGTAGCCAACGGGACTTGCAGGTGAGCTGGATGTGGGGTATGAGAGAAGGGAGAGCTAGGCCGCCCCCTCCCTCCCAGCGGGGTTGAGAGAGAGCAAAGACCAGGCATCAGCTCCAGGACCGGAGAGTTCGCGGGGACCATTGATGGAACCTGGGATTGGGGCAGAGGGCTCCCGCCTGGAGCTCGAAACGTGGGGCCCATCAGCACAGAGATGACATGTAAAGGCACGCAGGCTGGGGCCCGTGTTGATCTCCCCTCTCCTCCACCCCCAGAGCCACATCAAGAAGAGGCTGTTCATGTTCCGATTCGGGGACCGCAGGACCAGGATGAACTGGGTCCACGTGCACAATCTGGTGCAGGCGCACGTGCTGGCGGCTGAGGCCCTCACTGCGGCCAAGGGCTACGTGGCCGTGAGTCCCCGTGACGCTCCCACCTCCCCGCGGGCTGCAGCCGGGCCCCACCCCTCGGGGATTCCTGGCTCGCATATAGCGTTTCTCCCCAACCCAAGAGGGCGGTGGCGAGGACTGTCAGCCCGGAGAAGCTGAGCTGGATTAGCTCCGAGCAGTGAGGTAGCTGGTGTTGATGCCAGAAGCACCGTCACCAAATGCCAGGCATTTGACGTACACTTTTCATCTTTATAGCAGTCCAGGAGCTCCCACTTCTATCCTTCCATTTCTCAGATGGAGAAACTGAGAGAGAAAAAAAACACAAAGAAATTGAGGTTAAGTGACTCCATTGGGTTACACAGCTGGTCAGCTCCAGAATTGAAAGGGAATTGCCCAGGTCTGGGCCCAGGGTGGCTGCCGGGAGCCGTCTGAAGGTGGAGGAGGCAGGTGCCTGACTGTGCCCTTTTCTGGTGTCCCTGGCAGAGCGGGCAAGCCTACTACATCAATGACGGGGAGAGCGTCAACCTGTTTGAGTGGATGGCTCCGCTGGTAGGTGCCCAGATGCCCACCCCCACCTCCGCTCTCCCCGTCATCCTTCCCTCCTTCTAAAACATCACATTTCATCTGCAAAACCAGTTCTGGAAACTGTCCATTGGGTAACGCTGGCACTGCCTGGAGCTGGGTTGCAGCTGTCCTTTGGGGGCCTGTGTTGCCCTGTTGGCCATAGTCCCTCCCAGTCTGCTTCCTCTTCTACACCCTCCACACATCTGGTGTCATTCCCCCACCCCCCGCAATAGCTTTAGGAAAATCAGATTCTGTGCAAGTGCCTGGGTGTAGGCAGACGTAAAGAAAAACAAAGTGATGTGGATGATCCCAAGTGAACCTCCACCCCATGCGTTCAATTCCTACTTGAGTTTTCCAGGTCAAGGTGTGGATTTCACTTCGAGACTGGCACTGGCTTGGGCTGGCTGTGGGGTGGGTGTGTCAGGGGCCAGGGTACCTCTGTGGGCCCCTGGGTAAAGGAGACGTGTGGCTGTTCCACACGAGCCCCTGTAGGACTGTTTTCATCTCAGGCTGTTTTCTTGCAGTTTGAGAAGCTGGGGTACAGCCAGCCCTGGATCCAGGTACCTACCTCCTGGGTTTACCTGACAGGTAAGCAAAAGCATGTGTGTATTAGAAGCCCTCCGTGTGCCGGGTGGACATGCAGTCCCAGGGCCAGGACTAGTGGAGGCCAGAGAGGGACCGAGGGCACAGAATTTAAGGAGACCCTCACTCAGGGCCAGTGCTCCAAGCCTGATCTGCCCTGGCCCAGCCCCGCACGTCCCTCCCCCCACCTGAGTCCTGGCTGTGTTTAAACCTTGTGCCACTTGCCAGGTGGGCAGTCTGGGGCCCATTGTAGAGGTGAGGCAACTGAGGCTCTGATAGGTTAGTGACCTGCCCACGGTGCCACCGTGAGAAGAGGGATTCACACCTGGGCCGCGCTGGAAGGCATTGCACTCAGCGGGAGAGGGCCCCGGGCTCTCCAGCCCCCAGGTCATCCTGAGTCAGGGTGCTTGGGGACATGTGAGGTCCCACTTTGACCCTAGACCAGGGGTGGGCAAACTTTTTGACTCGAGGGCCACAATGGGTTCTTAAACTGGACCGGAGGGCCGGAACAAAAGCATGGATGGAGTGTTTGTGTGAACTAATATAAATTCAAAGTAAACATCCTATCTAATAAAAGAGAAAAATGGTAATTGGCGTACGACGATACCCTTTTCATTGGCTAATCAGGACTATATGCAAATTAACTGCCAACTATGATTGGCAGTTAACTGCCAACTAAGATTGGCAGTTAACTGCCAACAAGATGGCGGTTAATTTGCATATGTAGGCACAATGCAGGGAGGTGAAAGGGAAAGCAGGAAGAAGCCCCCTGCCACTGACAGTGATCAGAAATCCAGGGGGGAGCTAAGAGCTGGGGGGCAGGGCAAAGGCGGCCCCAGGGCCGCCTTTGCCCTGCCCCCCAGCCATGATTGAAGAATCAGGCGCCTTTTCCGCCCTGGCCAGTGACAGCAGGAAGTAGGGGTGGAGCCAGCGATGGGAGCTGGACACGGTCGAAGCTGGCAGTCCCAGGAGCTAGGGGTCCCTTGCCTGGGCCTAAAGCGGAGCCCACAATCACGGGGCCGCTGAAGCTGCGGGTCCCCGCTGCCCGAGCCGGACGACTCAGCCAGAGGCATTAGGCCTGGGCAGGGGCGGAGCCTGCAACCGCGGGGAGCTGGGGGTCCCCTGCCCAGGCCTGACACCTCTGCCGGAGACCTCAGGCCTGGTCAAGGGGCCGATCCGGTGATTGGTGATCGGAGGGTGATGAGGGTCAACTCCTCTGGCCGAGGCATCAGGCCTGGGTGGGGGGCGGAGCCGGGGATTGGGGGGATATGATGGTCCCCTTGCCCAGGCCTGAAGCCTGGGTTAGAGGCGTCAGGCTTGGGCGGGGGGTGGAGCAAGCGATCAGAGGGAGATGGGGGTCCCCTGCCCAGGCATGATTCCTGGGCCAGAGGCCTCAGGCCTGGGCGGGGGCCAGAGCCAGTGATCGGGGGGAGATGGGGGTCCCCTGTCCAAGCCTGACACCTCTGGCGGAGGCATCAGGCCTGGGCAAGGGGCCGATGCTGCGATTGGAGGGTGATGGGGGTCAACGCCTGAGGGCTCCCAGTATGTGAGAGGGGGCAGGCTGGGCTGAGGGACACTCCCCCCACACACACACCCAGTGCACGAATTTCGTGCACTGGGCCCCTAGTCATTACATAAAAGGGTACGGTCTTTTTTTTTTTTTTTTTTTTTTTAGTTTTATTCATTTCAAACGGGCTGGATCCGGCCCGCGGGCCGTAGTTTGCCCACGGCTGCCCTAGACTCTCCTCCTTACCCTGAAGGTCAGTCTCTACTCACATCCTAGCCCCCACCTGCCAGCCGCCTCCAGTGCGAGCAGAGCAGGTGTGAGGCATGCAGTGTTAGCCCGGGGACAGGGCCCTCGCGTCACAGAGGGCTGTGCTCCAGGAACCTCCACGGGACTTGTATTTTAAACACACTGGGATGCTTGCCTTTCTAAACAACATATATTTTTACTGATTTCAGAGAGGAAAGGAGAGGGAGAGAGAGAGAGAGAATCATCAGTGAGGAGAGAGAACCATTGACTGGCTTCCTCCTGCATGCCCCACACGGGGGGCTGAGCCTGGGGCGCTTGCCTTTTAAAGCAGGGGTTTGTACAACATTGTCCACCAGGGCACACAGGCAGGATGGCTGCTCAGTACGCATTGCCACGGTGATTGACACTCCTTGGCCCCAGCTGAGGAAAGATTAGGGTTCTGGCAGTTTTACCGGCCAAAGGGGGAGCTAACTGTAACCTAGAGGTTCTTAGCCCTGGCTGCACATTGGAGTCACCTGGGAGCTTTAAAATATAAAAATGCCTCCGCCGCACCCAGAACAATGACATCGGCAACAGTGGGAACCAAGGGGCAGAGGAAGCACCAGCTTTTGTTGAAGTGGTCCAGAGTGCAACCCAGGAAGAGCCACTACCCCAGCTTCTTCCTCTCCTACGCAAGAGAGCATCCTATATAATAAAAGCCTAATATGCAAATTGTCCCCTCGACCCGGAGTTCGACCAGGGGGTGGGGCCGGCTGGCAGCCAGGAGCCACTAGGGACCGTCTCCGTGCATGAATTTCATGCACTGGGCCTCTAGTATTGGAATAGAAGTGATGAGGCAGACATTACTAGGAGGTAACTTGGAATCTTCTTGGTCCGTCCTTAAAATGTGATAACAACTTAATTGTGACATTTCTCAGCCAAACAAGGCGCCCCAGCATGTGCTGTGAAGTGCTGATTTAAAGGAATCCACTGACAGAACATTTTTTCAAAGTGAAGACCCCCCCGCCCCCCGCCCCAGCAAAGCAAATAACTGATACGTCCCCAAGGGCCCCTGGAGCTCCCATAGAGCCAGGCATCCTGGTCAGCGGCCTCTCTCCCACAGCCACGGTGATGGAGTACCTGCACCTGGCCCTGAGGCCCATCTGCAGCGTCCCGCCGCTGCTCACCCGGAGTGAGGTAAGTGGGCTGCTGCCGGGGGAGCCCTGTGCCCGGGTGCACCCTCATTCGCCTTCCTGCCCTTTTCCACACCCATTGCCACCACCCCTCACCCCTTTGGCACCATAACGGGAAGCTTGTCTGAGGTCTCAGAACCTCCCTGGTGGGCCCAAATCTAGGGCTAGGTCCATAACCATCTGGCCTCTGGGTTTTGCTTAGGCTGTGTGTACTCTCTTGATCTGAAATGTGCCAGCTCCAAGCCCATTGTTATTTTATCCAGCTTATCCTCCCAGCCAAGCTGGTGGCTCAAAAAAAAAAAGGTTCCATAACCTTTACTGTTTATTTTTATTTATTTATTTTTAATATATTTTTATTGATTTCAGAGAGGGAGAGGGAGAGAGAGAGATAGAAACATCAATGATGAGAGAGATCATTGATCAGCTGCCTCCTGCACACCCCACACTGGGGATCAAGTCCACAACCCGGGTATGTGCCATGACGAGGAATCGAACCGTGACCTCCTGGTTCATAGGTTGACGACCAACCACTGAGCCATGCTGGCCGGGCATGACATTCACTTTTTGGAATGCCACCACTCCCCACCAACTCTGCCAACTTGCAACACGCTCATGCACAGAGCCTTTAGTTGCAGGCTCGCTGTCCATGCTTACTGAATAATACGTATATACTAAGTACCTACTCTGTACAGAATAGTGCTTTCAAATAATGATGATGTTTCTATTTGCATATACAGTTTAAAAGAGAGGGCGTTTTCTTGCAGCGAACTTTATGGGTGTTTGGGGTTATTTGCAAAATCCTTCCGGTCCACTCGTTTGATTTTCTCTGATAGCCTGGAAGGCATTGCACTCAGGCATTCCTGGTAAGTTAGGAGGGCTAAAGAATTATGATTGTGATCTCATTTTCTGGTGAGAAACAGGACTAGAAAGATTAGTGATTTGTCACACCATTCTGGAATTGGCTTGACACTCCAAGCTTAGAGCTCTCTGACTTGGCAGTGGAGACGGGGCCACAGAAATGGCAATCCCTGACTGTTTCTCCTTTGAACCATCCAAACTAGCAGAGGAATGAGACCGATGACAACAGTGACCACCTTTTGAGTGGCAGCGATATGTCAGGCCGTGTTTTCTGTGTCAGCCTCATTTAATCATCACTTATACAATATATTACCATCTCCACTTACCGGGAAGGGAATGGGACACATGGGTGAAACAGCCTGCCTGTGATCACTCACTGAAGTAGCAGAGCTGAAATTTGAACTGCAACCAGGCCTAAGTGATTTTAAACTTAAGTACCAGCTTGTGCAATGAGTCAGGAATCACATCAATGTAAAAGAGCTGCCAAGATGCTGCGGAATCGTGACAGGCAGGGACCTGGCTCCCTCCGGCTCCTTGACTTCTGGGCAGTTCAGGGCAAAGGATCCCTATTTCCTGGGAAATGTGGCTCTGGCGCCCTCTGCCGCTCAGTCTGTGCACACCAGCCAGCCCTCTAGTTTGAACTGGTAGCGTTTCAGTCCTTGAACTTGTACCTCTGTGCTGAGCAATGGAGGCCACACATGGTCCTTACCCCAAGGAGCTCACAGTCCAAAGGGGAGGAGAGCCCCGGAACCGGGCAGCTCAACACACTGAATAAAGACCAGGAGGCACAGTTGGGAAGAGCTCCAGGGCGCACAGAAGGGGCACCGATGCCAGGTCTGAGGAAGAGAGGGAGGAAATGAGCCCCAGCCTCGGACCTGAGAGCACGGTCTTGCAGAACCCTGCTGGTGGAGCTCACAGCTGCTGCCCGCCCCAAAGCCCGGAGCTCCCGAGCCTGGGCCAAAGGATCCAGAGCCGATTCCCTCCCTGTCTTCTCTCACAAGCATCTAAGAACCGGGCTAGACCCAGGGCTGCTTCAGCTCAGGGGACAATCAGCCATTAGTGGGTCCCGCCCAGTGGGTGCACCTGGGCGGGCATCCTCCCAAGTCGCAGGAGGAGGATTCTGGCTCCCCGTGTGACCTGGGCATCTCTTCAATGTTCAACTATGTTAAGAGGAGATGGGGGTGGTGCCACAGAACACCTCAGAGCATTAACTGAGACTTGGGGCAGGTCGAGTGCAGAGAGTGAGCTCTGGCCGAGACTGCATTCTTGCCCGGGAAGCCTGTGGGCTCCAGGCCATGTGGCCGCAGCGAGACGAGACGCAGCTCAAACCCTAGCGTCTGGGCGTGACGGAGTTCCTCGTGGGGAGACTCCGTGGCTCAGCGAGGGCTGAAGGCCTGCCTGGTCTGGAGCCGAGGCCGAGCCGCCCAGTGCAAGGGCCTTCTGCTCCCAGCACCTTGCGAGGCCGGCAGACGGGCGCTTCGGGGCCTGAGTTCAGCGCTCGGGTGGGGAGACGCCGGAAAGGCCCCTCCAGGCGCGCCTCGAGCGAGATGGAGACGGGCGGACGCAGGCTGTCCCTGCGGAGGGCTGCGCGGGAGCCAGACCAGCACGCGGGTCCCTTTAAACTTGCCTGGGAGGTCGCTTCCCGTCCCACCCCCACCCCCGTCCCGCCCTCAGCTGCCCGCCTCTCGCCGCAGGTGCACAGCGTGGCCGTCACGCACACCTTCCGGATCGGCAAGGCCCGCGCCCAGCTGGGCTATGCTCCGGACAAGTTCAACTTCGCGGACGCCGTGGAGCGATACGTGCAGACCACGGCCCCGCGGCCCCGCGGGCCCAGGGCGCGGGCGCTCCTGCGGCTGCTGCTCGGGCTGCTGCTGCTCCTCGGGCTGCTCGCCGCGGCCCTGCACTTCCTTCGCCTGCAGCCGTCAGTCGTCTGACCATCGGCCGGTTTGTCCTGGCCCCGCCTCTGCTCCACCCTCCGGCCTCGGACCGCCCCTGCCCGTTCCGGAGCCATGGCCACGCCCCTGCCTGTCCTCTGGGTCTTGGTCCTGCTTCTCGCTCGGGCCCGGCCCGGTACCGATGAGGTCCTAGCCTTAGGCCCGCTCCGTCTGACGGGACTTCTCCCCACCCCTGTCCAGTCCTGGGTCGCCCCGGTCTCCCCTGCTTCGGTTCCTTCTTTTCCTGGACCGAGGGGTGCGCCTGAGCCCACCCTTGTTGCTCCTCCCTCTGGATCCGGCCCCGCCCCTCTCCCACGTGCCCTACCCTGGCCCCGCCCCTCCCGCTCTGGCTCCACCCCCTCCAGCCACGCCGCGGGGGTGAGTTCCGGGGGCCTGGCCTCCGCGGTCGGTAGTGGCAGGTGCAGGCTGGGGAGCTTGCAGAGTTTTCATCGTCCGCTGCGGCCTCTATGGGGACTGCACCCTCCTCGCTCCCCAGCTTCCAGGGCTCGTCCTCAGATGCTCCGGGATCCTGGTTCGACCCGTTCTAGCAGCGCTGCGTCTGATCGCTCCCGCCTGGGCTCGCTCACTCCCGCCTGGGCTCGCTCACTCCCGCCTGGGCTCGCTCACTCCCGCAGGCCCCCGCCCCGTGTGTTGATACCCCCGCGTCTGCCCAGCACGACCTGGCCGTTTGGGTTCCGGTTTACGCGTCCGGGGGTGACTCGGCATAGTAAACACAGTACTAGCGGCGACATTCAAAACAAACAGAAACGTTTTAAATAATTAAACGTCTGGAAAAAGTACCGATATGGTTATAAGAGGAAGAATTAGAACTTGGTCCTATCTTATAATTTAGTAGTGCTTCTGTTTGTAAAGGAGACGGCAGTGGTGGTCACCATAATCTTTGGTATTTAAACCCACAAGATGTCTTCATCAGCCTTGCTCCCCACGGAAGCGGCGCCTCTCCCATGTGCTGGTGTGGACGCCAGGAGCAGTGTGTAAATACTCCATGGATATCACAAAACCCACCCGTGAAACTGGCCGAGCAAACTATGGATCCTGGAAAAGAGGAAAACCAGCACAAACCTATAAAAACTGTGGGGGAGGGGAGGGAAGGCGCTAGTTAATCAGAGCGGATGGGCGTCCATGGCTGGGTGCCCCTCTGCTGAGCAATGAAGGTTTGTGAGGCAGCTAAACCGTGTGTGCTCCTCTTGGCTAGGCTGGCCTGTATGTGTGTATATAATGTTAAAAAGCTCAGTAATAATCCTTTATGTCTGTTAAATGCTTGGCAATTTGAAAGGGCTCCCATCTACATGCTTTTCTTTATTTCGTAGGGCCTATTCCCATTTCCAGATGAGGAGACCGGGGTTGTGTGTAACTTCAGCGAGGGAGTGGGGACCACCGCTCTGCAGCGGGGTAATGCGGAGCAGCGGCCCCAGGCCCGCGGGCCTAAACACAGTACATGGTTATTTCCGCTCCCTGCACCTCAGCCATGCCAAGGCCTGGGTGGAGCTCTGGGGTCTACCTCATTTTCGGTTCCCATTGGGGCTGAAAGTTCTTGGGCTCCCTTCTCAGTACCACGCTTGCATCTAAACTCACCTGCTCTGACCTGCTCTCTCTACCAGTCCTGAGAGAGCTGTTCCTAAGGCAGGGAGCAGGCTTCTCCTGCTCACATAACCTTCTACATCTTTTGTCTACTAGCAAACATCAGCTCTTGAGGCCACAAGCAAAATCAGTGTCTTGGAGTGTTTGGATTCTTTAGGTCCCCACGTCCCTGATGCTGTGGAAGCAGAATGTCTAAAACCCAGCCAGGGAGCAGCATGGTCACTGCCAAGAAAGCTTCCTTCCTCTCAAGCGTCCTTTCCCGGAGGGCAGGGGGTGATGCCTCCACCCAACAAATGAGTTCCCAGGAGCATTTTATTTTATTTTAATATATTTTTATTGATTTCAGAAAGGAAGAGAGAGTTAGAAACATCAACCAAGAAAGAGAATCATGGATCAGCTGCCTCCTGCACGCCCCCCACTGGGGATTGTGCCCACAACCCAGGCATGTGCCCTTGACCAGACAGAATCAAAACCAGGACCCTTCAGTCCACAGGCCGATGCTGTATCCACTGAACCAAACCAGCGAGGGCCCCATGAGCATTTTGGAGGCTGCCTAGGTCACTGGCCTTCCACAGGGGTCTAAGTGGGCAAGTAGGAGGTCCAAGCTTATTGTAGACGCTGAGCAGAAGCGTCATGAATACAGAAAACAGAGTTGTCACCAGGGACAGCCCAAGGTGACACAGCCAATCACTGCGTGTACTGATGCTCTTCCCTGTTGTAGACCCAGTGTCAGGAATCTAAAACATTTTCCAGTCTCCCCTCCCACTACTATCACTCTTCCCGCCTCAAAATCAAATTTTGTGATCAATTGTCCACACTTAATGTTTTCATTTCTTCTCTTAAGTCCATTCCAAAATAGTTTTAAGCCCAGCTGGCATGACTCAGTGATTGAGCCTCTACCTATGAACCAGGAGGTCACGGCTTGATTCCCTGTCAAGGCACATGCCTGGATTTGGGGCTCAATCCCCAGTTTGGGGTGTGCAGGAGGCAGCCGATCAATTATAATCTCTCATCATTGCTTTTTTTTTTTTATCTCTCTCACTTCCTCTCTGAAATCAATAAAAATATATTTTAAAACTATGGTTTTACTCAAGGTCATCAATGACCTTGTCCATAAATCATAAATCCGATGGATACTTTTCCGTCTATATCTTGCCAAGCCTCTTAGCAGAATTCAACACAGTGGGCTACTCCCTCCTCCTTGAATAGTCTTCTGGGTCCATATGACATAACACATGTTCCCCACCTGTGTGTCTAGCCAGTCCTCCGCCTCCTTCACTGGCTTCCCTTCCATTGTCCTCCCTTTAAGCTCTTCCTCAGGACTCTGCTCCCTGCATGCACTCTTCCTGGGCAGTTCATCCATTCCCATAGCCTCTGTCCCCAATGTCTTCTCAATCTGTATTTTTTGCATAGAATGTTCTCTAGACCCCCAGACTTCTATGTCCAACTCCATGTCCCACAGGAGACTGACTCAAATTCAGTGTGAATCAAACTGAAATCGTCTATCTTGCAGACCTCCTCTTCATCCTATGTTTCCTCCTACAGAGAGAATAGACACCGCCAGCCAGCCAGCCAGGGGCCCAACCCCCAAACCTGGTATCACTTTTTGGTGTAGGGGATGACGCTCCAACCAACTGAACCACCTGGCCCGGGCGGGAAGCTTGGAATTACTTTTAACATATCCCTCTTCTTGTTTCATCAGTGATTCTGTCAGATCCACATACAAAATGTCTCTCTGCCCCACCCCTCTGGCCGCCACACCGCCACATCCCAGTACAAGCTGCTCTCTGTTCTCCTAGACAACTGCTGTAGGCTTTGAAGGCAGCCTCCTGTTCTCGCTGCCAGAGGGAGCTTTTTGTATCCAAAATTGGGACGTGCCACCCTCTGGCTTAAAACCGTTCGATGAGTGCAGGCTCGAGTTCAAAGCCTGACCTTGGCACGGATGGCCCTCCTTGCCTAACACTTCAGCCCCATCTTTTGCTATTGATCCACTGCTTGCTCCGGTCCAGCGCCCTGAATTGCCTTCACAGAATTTCATTTCAAATCCCAACTAAATGTCACTTCTGTTGGCCCTGGGTCAGGTTAGCTTGCTGCACTGCTAACACTCATTCCTCAGAGGTGTAACTGATGGAATTACAATGTCTGTAAACTCCGTGGGTGCAAACACATGTCTGCCTTGTTTGTTCTGTAGCCTCATGAGGAGCGTGGTTTCTGGCCCACAGTAGGTCCTGCATAAGTAGTTGTTGAATGAATAAATAACCGGGGTGCCCCTAAACCAAGACTGAAGACCAAGTAGGAGGTAGACCTATGAAGCTGGGACATCAAAGTTGATAATCCCCAAGTGGGGCAGTCCCCCGGATGCCAGAGCCCCTCCCCAGGGACGCCTGACACATTTCTGCCAGCAGAGGTTTCTGGAGTCAGTGGGTGCTCTCCAAAGTACACAGAGCCAGCCAGAAGGAGCCCTTTTTAGCTCAGGTCATGATTAAATCACCCCCACATAACCTTTACTTGTTGGGTGAAGAGACCCACTCCCTGTGGCCTCAGACATCGAACCATTAAATGACTGTTGGGAACTTTTCAAAGTATCTCAGATGGTTTATCCTGGGAATACAGAAACGCTTTCCTTTTAGTGTTTTAGGTAGCAGGATTGGTGGGTTTGTGCACTAGGCTAGGGCGCGAGAGGGCCTGTGCTGCAGTTTCTTAGTTCTCCCCTCCCTGTCACCAATTCCATTAAAAGAAAAAATGAGCGTCAGAAAATAGAAAAGGGAGAAGAAAGAGGAATTGTGAGAAAGACACAGAAAGGTTGTAGCTTTAAAGATAGAAAAGTGAACCAACAACGGTATGGCAGCGGTGGGATTCGAACCCACGCCATCGAAATGACTGGAGCCTAAATCCAGCGCCTTAGACCACTCGGCCACGCTACCTCCCGCTCGCTGCAGGTTCCGTTGAGACTATATCAGGCTAATGACGCGGCTCCCTACGCGACAAGCCCCGCCTTCGTGGACATGCGCATGCTCAATATCAGTCTAGCGGCCTCTCGGGTTCATGCTAAGCCCCGGCCTCCCTCTGCATCTGGGAGTCACCGTGCCCTAGCGACTCGCAACAGTGGCTGCGTCGGACACAGCATTCGGAAGGAAAGGAGAGTTTCTCGACGTTAAACATTAATGTTCAGTCCTGTGGGGTGTGTGCATTTGATCCTCCTTGAACGTGTATCTACCGCCCACGGCCACCTGGGGGCGCGGCGGGGGCGCGGCTCTTGCCCGCCGACCTAGGGTCTCCGGGGAATCGGCCGGGTCCCACCCTGCGAGCTCTCTCCCCTACCTCCGGGCACCTCTGCAGGCCTGGGGCCCCCTGGTCTGCTCCCTGCCCGATTTCCAGGGAGGGCAATCACCGAAGATTGTTAGGATCGTTGGCACGTGTGGGCGCCCTCCAGCACCTCAGAGGGCGGCACACCTGAGGCCAGTAACTGGTCTCCGCCGCCCAGGCAGAGCCCGCTCTCCTCTGGGTTTCGTGTGGTTTCTTAATGCAGTAAGGACGCAGCAAACCTCCGTTTCCGCCGCCCAGAAGGGTTGCCAGTTTGCATATTTGCTTCAAATATTTTCTAGTAACAAAGTAAATGAACGCCGTAGATAAGAGTCAAGTCTCCTTTGACATTGCCAAGTTGTGCTTCCCTTCCTCCTGCCTCAAGAGTTGCCATTCCTTTTAGTCCGTTTGTTTCCTAATGACACACACACACAGGCTTATCCATTCGCATGCATATTTAAGGAAAGTAAACAGAAATGCAGCATAGTAAAGGCAGTTATTACTGAGTGGGTGTTGGCGGCTGAATAATACCCCCACCCAGGTGTCCTCATCCAAATCCCCAGAAGCTGTGAATGTGTTACTCTCTGTGTCAAAAGGGACTCGGCAGAGGTGACTCAAGTAAGGATCTTGAAAGGGGAGATTACCTGGTGGGCCCACTGTAATCGCAAGGGTAGAAGGTGTGAAGACCGAAACAGGTTGGAGTGGTGCACCCACAAGCCAAGAAATGCAGTCGGCCTCTGGCAGCTGGAAAAGGGAAAGTATATGATTCTTCCCTAGAGGCCCTGAAAGCAGGAACAGGAGTGGACGGACAGCTTGATTTTCGGGCTGCTGACCTCCAGAACTGTAAGACAACTATGGTGTTTTAAGCCACTGGATTTGTGGTGATTTGTTATAGCGGTAGTAGGAAGCCAATACAGTGGGTAAACGCACCGCTCCGGAACCACACAGCCTGAGCCTTGACCAGCTGCGTGACTTCAGGAAAGCGGCTTCTCTCTGGATCTCAGCCACTCATCCCTGTTAATGGGATGATAATAATAGTACCCACCTCACAGGACTTGCTGTGAGAATTAAATTCATTCATTGTGCAAGTATTTCTTGAATGCCTATAATGTGACAGGCACAGTTCTGGGCACCTGGCCACATCAAAGTGGATTAAATGTGGTAATGTGTTTCAGGCACTGAAACAGACCCCTGGTACATAGTGAGGGGGTAACGGGGACTCCAGGGACCTAAGCTCTCCATGCCCTCCTAGTACGTCCCAGCTCACCATGGGAGTTCTTACAGGGGCACTGCTCACGGGTGGCATTCCACAAAATCTCCCCCACTCCCTGCCCTCAAGCATGTATGAGTCCCTTCCAGTGTGACAACTTGTCCCTGCTAGAATGTCCACTCTATAACCCAATGCTATAGCCTCAGGACCCAGTACAGTGTTGCAACAAGACTATTCCTTGACCAATGGTTTTTATATCCTTGGTTGGGGTCACTCCCGCTTGCAGAGGCAAATGTTTCTGTGGAGCTGCCCAGCAGGAGGGGGCCAGGCTGTGGCCCATCTTCAGGATGATCACCCACTCCGGCCACAGAAGGCAGCAGAGCCCTCTGCGGGTGACCCTGCGTGGCCAGCGACGCACTGCTTGCTCCAGTCCTCAGACCATTTGCCAGCAGTCACCCTACTCCTCCCACCCACCCCGCCCCCTCTCTCCTAATGAACTCAGGTCAACACTGATTCGCGGTGACTAGGGCTGAGCTGGGGGAAGGAGGGCTGCTGCCAGGGCTCTCAGACCCTCATGGCAGGCTTCCTGCCAGAAAGGCCAGGAGCTCGGCGGCTCTGGCCCGAGCCGCTCCGCTTCTCAGGGATTCCACCTTCACGAGCGAGGCTGCCCCTGCCAGGCCAGGGCCGGAGGCCGCGGGAACAAAGCCACAGGCCCGTTTAGTTTTTGTTCTTTTCTTCTAAGTGACATTTAAAAATAACTTCTGCAAAAGTAATACAGGTGCCTTGTTGAAACCTGAGCAAAGAAAGAAAAGCACGAAAAGAGAAGAAAATCACCTTTAACTTCTCCGTCCAGGGAAACCATCAGCGCTGTGGTAAAGGAAGGCACTTTCTGACGTTTCGCATTTGAAGTGCAACATAATGCATGCTCACTGTGAGTTTTTTCAAATGTCCAGTCGTATTTATGACGTTAAAGGGACATCCTCTTCCTCACCACTGCCCTCCTTCACAACCAAACCCCACAGCTCACGAATACCGTGGAGAGTGACGGCCTCGCTGCCTCCTTCCAGGTGTCGTCCTCTGCAGACGTCCGGACAAGCAGAACCAGAGGCTCCACGGGCCCGCCCCTAAGCCTGGGGTTTGCCTTCGGAAGGGAAAGGGAGAAACACACCATCCAGATGTGACCGCTGTCCGACCCTCATGTAGGGTCAACGCGATCCAGACCAGAACAAAGATTGTTTCCCTACATCCCCTCGGAGGCTGCCCGGTGGACGCTCCCGGTGCCCCCCAGTGCGCTGGTTTGTGCTGGTTCCTGGAACAGCCCTTGTTCTTCCCCAGGCAACCATGTAAGGCATTTTCCCTCATCTGGGTCGGGCCGGGCCCCAGTGCCCCATCTATCCTGCCCTGCCCTAAATAACTCCTTCACGCCTGCCCCCTGGCACAGAGCACAGCCATGCGGGCCCAAGGTGCACCTCCTGTGTGAGTGCCCTTAATAAACTCTTAGTGCATTCATGGAGTGTCGGCCTCTTTGTCTGGTCTCTTGGCCGGAGAAATGTTACTGGACACCAAAAGACGGAAGAGTGGTCATTTCATAACTTCTTCCTGTAGCTACCAGTGGGCCAGCAGCTGGCTCTGCAATGGGCTTAACTTCTCATGCCCAGTAAGCCCGTTGCCTTCTGAGCCGAGGAGGTAAGCCAAGGACTAGTACCTGCATGTTACATGCATGGGACATTACTTAACATGCTTGGCCAGGTCAGGACAACGGCCTGTTCCAGAAACCAGCACAAAGCAGGAAGCAGGGAAGGGCTGCCGATTTATGTCAGCATGAACGCTGGTTCCCGTCAGACAAACCTTGGCGGGGGTGTTTGTGAGAACAAACCTCCATTCTGCCCCGGGCCCAGCGCACAGGACAGACAGTGGACACTTCATGGAATAGCCCCTCCTTCACCTCTGGGCTCTTCATAGAAATGAAGTCAGGCAGTATGTTGCCTTTTGTACAGACTAGTAGCTCATTTAGCAAAATGTTTTTAAGGACCCTAGCCAGTTTGGCTCAGTGGATAGAGCGTCAGTCTGCAGACTAAAGGGTCCTGGGTCTGATTCCAGTCAAGGTCACATGCTGGTTCGAGTCCAGTCAAGGGCACATGCCCGGGTTGTGGTCTCGAGCCCCAGTTGGGGGTGTGCAGGCGGCAGCCGATCAATGATTCTCTCTCATCATTGATGATTCTACCTCCTTCTCCCTCTCTCTTTCTCTCTGAAATGAATAAAAAAATATTTTTAAGGTTTGTCTATGTTGTAGCATGTATCAGTGTTTCATTCCTTTTTATTGCCAATATTTCATTGTATGTATGGATATGCCACATTTAAAGAAATTCATTTTTAATATATGTATTTTTATTGATTTCCGAGAGGAAGGGAGGGGGAGAGAGAGAGAGAGAGAGAGAAACATTAATGATGAGGGAGAATCATCAATCAGCTGCTCTTGCACGCCCTACAACAGGGATTGAGCCCGTAACCCAGGCATGTGCCCTGACCGGGAATTGAACTATGACCTCCTAGTTCATAGATCGATGCTCAACCACTGAACCACGCTGGCTGAGCTTAAAATATGTTTTATTGATTTTTTTTTTAGAGAGAGGAAAGGAGAGGGAGAGAGAAACATCAATGTGAGAGTGTAACATCAATCGGCTCCCTCCTGCTGGATCCGGCCGACAACCCGGGCCTGAGTCCTGACTGGGAGTTGAACCAGCCCCTCTTGACGCAGGCCCCACGCCACCAGCTGCGCCGCACCGCCAGGGCTGGCATGCCACAGTTTAACCATCCAGGCAGCGGCTGGTACACATTGGAGCTGTTTCCACTTTTCGGCCATTATAAATAATGCTGCTGTGAACATTCATATGTACGTTTCTGTGTGGACATATGTTTTCATTTCTCGTGGCTGTATGCCTGAGAGTGGAATTGCTGGGGCATATGTAGCCCCATGTTTCATATTTTGAGGGATTGCCAAACTGTTGTCCATTTTCCGTTCCTGCTAGAAGTGTATGAGGTTTCTAATTTCCTCAGATCCTTGTCAACACTTGTTAGTATCTGACTTTTTTATTATAGCCGTCGTAGTGTGTATGATTTTGAGTTGCGTTTTTTAATGGCGAATGATGTTGAATATCTTTTCATGTGCTTATCGGTCACTTGTATATCTTCTTTAGATAAATGTCCAAATCTTTTGTCCATTTTTAAATTGGGTTACGTATTATTATTGAGTTGCAAGAGTTCTCTATGTAGTCTAGTTACACATCCTTTATCAGGAAAGATTTTTTGAGTATTTTCTCCCACTCTCTGAGTCGCCTTTTCACTTTCTTGATGGTATATTTTGCATCCTGTGGGTTGAGTCCCGTGGATTACCCTGGTGAAGGGAAAGGGGGAAAACCCAAACCCATGTGGGCAGGGAGAGGGGTTTTCCCAGCGGAGGTGGGCTGTCTCTCAGAGCGCGAAGAGGTGATGTTTGTCCGCGTGAGGGAAGGAAGGGCAGGCATAGGACCAGGCGGGGAGCAGGCGGGGAGCCGGAGTGCGCCGACGAGGCGTCCCTGGTACAGGCTGTGTTTTCCTCTTGGACACTTGGCATTGAGGAGACGGTTTGCTTTTCTCCTGCGTTTAATCCTGTGTTGTTACCCCAAAGCTCTTCAATAAAGACAAGCAGCCTTGTGTGATGGTTAAAGGAGGTAACTAAGGAAGGAATGATCGGCCCACACCTCCTTGCTGAGGCCACTCTGGACACCTGTTCCTAAAGCTACTGGAAGTGATGCTTTCTCCTCCTGAGCTCAACTCCATGCCATTTCTTCAGAGAAGCCTTCCTGACCACGTGTGCCTCATAACCTCTCATTGTCCCAGGTGCTTTCCACTCATAACACACCTTGCAGTTTATAACGGTGTGAAATTTTCGTTTTCCCTTTTCCTACCCCATTAGATGGCTGGCCTTTCCCCGACTCTTGGCACACAGGAGGAGCTTAAAAAATATGTGCCATGCCTGCTGGTGTGGCTCAGTGGTTGAGCATCGACCTATTAACCAGGAGATCATGGTTTGATTCCGGGTGGTCAGAGCACATGCCCAGGTAGCAGGTTCGATCCCCAGTTGGGGGTATGCAGGAGGCAGCCGATCAATGGTTATCTCTCATCATTAATGTTTCTCTCTCTCTCTCCCTCTCCCTTCCTCTCTGAAATCAATAAAAAAATATATTCTTTAAAATAGATAAATAAAATTGTGCCATAAGAATGAATGCCCATAAACACTAGGCTTACATCCTACCAGCCAACAACTCTCTGGAAAAGAGATTCCCTTTTTTGTGACTGCTATAAAGGACCCAGATAAGTGTCTCACTGGGTCACATGCTCATCCCAGAACCAATCAACAGGGGGAAGGGGTAGACTATACTAATTGGCCAGGTCCGGTCATGTGTCCTCTCTTGAAGCCAGGGGCGTGGGGGGGGGGGGGCTGTTCTCATAAACAGAGAATGAGAGTGGGGGCCGCTTCCCTGAAGACAAATGAAGATGTTTGTGCAAAGAAGACATTTGCTGAGCAGACAAAGCTTACAGAGGCTCAGCCCTAGCCGGTTAGTTCAGTGGATACTTAGGTCTGCTGTGCTATTCAGACATTATTCCACAAGAATTAAAGGGCCCAAATCATGCCAGGGAAACATGCCCCAAACCATAACACTGCCCCCACCAGCTTGAAGGGTGGTACTCATGCTTGTGGGGTGCATGCTTTCATGCTGTTTCCGCCAAATTCTCACTCTGCCATCTGCATGATGCAACTGGAAACGTGATTCATCGGACCACATGACTTTTTTCCAATGCTCGACTGTCCAATCCTTGTGTTCCTGTGCGAATTGGAGACGTTTTATCTTGGTAACTGCAGACAGCAAAAGTGTTCGAACAGGCCTTTGGCTTCCATATCCCATACGATGCAGTGTACGGCTAATTTGCCTACAAACATCAGGTGGTCATAACAATCTGGCCACTCAGTATATATATATACAAATTACAGAGGCTCAGGGAAGTTAATAACTTGTCCATGGCCATAGAACTATAACTTGTGCTGTCTGTTTACTTTTTTTAGGGGTTGGGGGGCGTTGGTCTGGCTTTGGGCTCGTAGAGATTAGTTCAGGCTCTTTGTTTCTCCCTGACTTTCCCATAGTAAGAATTTCAGGTGTAATTCTGTCTTTTGCCAAAAGCCAGAGAAGTTTTCTTGATGTGACCAAAGGAGCCAAAACCAAAATAATATCTTCTAGATCTTGTATTTCCCAAAACGTGTAGCACAGAGGCCAAGGGTAAAGCACTCGATGATGGGATTCGGAACATTTCTCTTTTCTCCATTTCTCCCACCACACCTTATGAGATGGTGCCCTCCGCCCACAGCTCCCTGCAGAGGCGCAGCAGCTGGCAAACTCTCCCAAGGGAATCTGAAGTTTCAGGGGCTTCAAAACTGAAGAGTCTAGGCTTAGGGACAGGACACCAGGAGGCCGGTATATGCCCAGACCTGGGCCGAATTCTGGTTCTGCCATTCACTGTGCATCCTTGGGAAAGCCACTTAACCTGCTAGTTTCCCTGTGTATGAGGTGGGAACAATAAGACGGTTGTGATGAGGATTAAAAGAGATAATGCCTGGAAGCAGTTACCACATGGTGGCACAGAGTGGATGCCCTGCGCATATCAGCTTCTACTGCACCCCAAAAAGGCACATCAGAGCAGGCTTTGCAAATGACAGGTGACTCGGCCACAGAAGCGTGTTCACAGCCTAGTGTCGGAAGGGGAATGGGCAATAGATAGGGTTCACTCTAGTAAGAAAAATGTAAATATAGTTGACCCTTGAACAATGCGGAGGTTGGAACGCTGACCCTAAAGTGGTTAAACTCTGTTAGGGTTGATCGAGCAATTGAATTGACACCCCTCCCCCAGGTCCTGGCTTTTCAGGTCATTTCACTATGGACATTCCCTTTGCTGAGACCACATTTCACTTGGTGACCACATTCCATTATCTCCCCTCCAGGGCTGCACAAAGAAGTCTCCACTGAGAAAAAAAGCCCGCAAACGTCCTTTAAAAGCCGCTGACTCGCGGCACTGGGGGCTGGAGCCATCCAGGCTCAGCCACCTGGTGTGTGGATGATGGAATAAATTCGTAATCCCTCACCACTCTGGCCTCCTTCTGCGACCTAACAAAATCCACATATAGCTCTTTTTAAAAAATATTTTTTTTATTGATTTCTGAGAGGAAGAGAGAGGGAGAGAGAGAGAAACATCAATGATGAGAGAGAATCATTGATAGGCTGCCTCCTGCACACCCACACTGGGGATTGAGCCTGAAACCTGCTCATATGCCCTGATCAGGAATCGAATCAAACGTGACCTCTGGTTCATAGGTCGATGCTCAACCACTGCGCCAGCCAGGCCCACATATAGCTCTTTTTTTTTTTTTTTAAATATATTTTATTGATTTTTCACAGAGAGGAAGGAAGAGGGACAGAGAGTTAGAAACATCGATGAGAGAGAAACATCGATCAGCTGCCTCCCGCACATCTCCCACTGGGGATGTGTCCGCAACCCAGGCACATGCCCTTGACCGGAATCGAACCTGGGACCCCTCAGTCCGCAGGCCGACGCTCTATCCACCGAGCCAAACCGGTCTCGGCTATAGCTCTTGACTTCTCCAAAACTTAAGTTGTTCCTCGGTATCTGCGGTTCCAAAATCCACAGATGCTCAAGTCCCCTGTATAAAACGGTGGGGCTCAGTGCATGCAGTGGGCTCTCCATATCCACAGATTCCCAACCACAGATCAAAAACAGTACAGGTTCCAACCCGCGTTGCTCAAGGGCCAACAGCGTATCCTACGCATCCCCAGATGCCGGTCCCTCTGCCTCCGGTCTGAGAGCACCGGTGGCTCTGTGCTTGCCTGGGGCTCACCCACAAAGCTCAGTACGTCCTCCTGTGCCCTGGGAGAATCTGGCCACACACCATTCCAGGCCAAGGAGACTTCCACTAAGAACTCTTTGGGGCATATGGAGTGGGGTTGGCAAAGTATTTAAACATTGCCCACTAGACATTGCTCTGCTACAGTGATTTTCAACCTTTTTTTTTTAATTAAATCTTTATTGTTCAGATTATTACATTTGTTCCTCTTTTTCCCCCCCCCATGTCTCCCCTCCTCCCAGTTCCCGCCCCACCCTCCGCCCTCACTCCCCACCCACTGTCCTCATCCATAGGTGCACGATTTTTGTCCAGTCTCTTCCCGCATCTCCCACACCCCTTCCCCCCCACCCCAAGAATAGTCAGTCCATTCCCTTTCTATGTCCCTGATTCTATTATAATCACCAGTTCATTCTGTTCATCAGATTATTTATTCACTTGATTCTTAGATTCACTTGTTGATAGATGCATATTTGTTGTTCATAATTTGTATCTTTACCTTTTTCTTCCTCTTCCTCTTCTTAAAGGATACCTTTCAGCATTTCATATAATCCTGGTTTGGTGGTGATGAACTCCTTTAGCTTTTCCTTATCTGTGAAGCTCTTTATCTGACCTTCAATTCTGAATGATAGCTTTGCTGGATAAAGTAATCTTGGTTGTAGGTTCTTGGTATTCATCACTTTGAATATTTCTTGCCACTCCCTTCTGGCCTGCAAAGTTTCTGTTGAGAAATCAGCTGACATTCGTATGGGTATTCCCTTGTAGGTAACTGAGTTTCTTTCTCTTGCTGTTTTTAAGATTCTCTCTTTATCTCTTTTGCTCTTGGCATTTTAATTATGATGTGTCTTGGTGTGGTCCTCTTTGGATTCCTTTTGTTTGGGGTTCTCCGCGCTTCTTGGACCTGTAAGTCCATTTCTTTCACCAGGTGGGGGAAGTTTTCTGTCATTATTTCTTCAAATAGGTTTTCAATATCTTGCTCTCTCTCATCTTCTGGCACCCCTATAATTCTGATGTTGGTATACGCTTGAAGCTGTCCCAGAGGCTCCTTACACTATCCTCGCATTTTTGGATTCTTTTTTCATTTTGCTTTTCTGGTTGGGTGTTTTTTGCTTCTTTGCATTTCAAATCATTGACTTGATTCTTGCGCTCCTCTGGTCTGCTGTCGGGAGTCTGTATAATATTCGTTATTTCAGTCCGTGTATGCTTAATTTCTAGTTGGTCCCCCAATATAACATCGAGGGTCTCATTAGTTTTCTTGTAGATCTCATTAAGTTTATCGGCGGCTTCTCAACAGTTCTTGAGAGACCTTAAAAGTGTGGTTCTGAACTCTATATCTTCCATTGACAGTTTTGTCCTGTTTCTTTGTCTCCGCATTTTGTTATGCTTCCTTGGTGCACCCCCTTGGGTAGGGCGGGTCGCACAGGATCAACAGGGTGGGCCGGAGAGAGCAGTTATGGCGGCTCTCAGTCCTGTCCCCAGGGGCTCTGCCTCTCTGAGGCCCAGCACCCGCTGCAAAGCTGGGAGAGAAAGCTGCACTCGCTCTGACCGAAGCCAGACAGTCCCGCTTCTCCCGTTTGAGTCTGGGTCCCTAAAGACTCGCCTGTATCTGGAGCTCAGAGTCTGCGACTCCCTCCCTCCCTCCCGATTGAAAACGCCAACCGCGCCCTCCGCCACCAGCCGATCTGCGCACTCCGCACCTCAGAATTTGACTTCAGCACTGCGCCTCCTCTGAGTGTCCGTATGCGTTTCTCTTTCCTCCTAGTTGTAGGACTTCCACTCAGCCAGCGTTCCTGTGGTTCTGGGTGATGTCCGTTCTGTCTTTTAGTTTCACTTTTGAAGTAGTTGTTCAAAGCAGCAAATTCCGGCGTTAACCTATGCCGCCATCTTGGTTCTGCGATTTTCAACCTTTTTTATTAGGATTTTTAAAAGGCCTCTGCGCGCCCCCCCCTGGCCTTCCACAATTTATGAGAAGCACCTGGTAATTAAACCTCAAGATTGTTAGCTTCTCTGATTCAAACGGCCCCTCTGTTCAAACTACAAGACAAGATAAGCTACCCTCAAGGCTACATTCTTGCATACCCCTCCTCTCCGCTGTTTTTACAATTCAGGGATAATTTACACCAAGAAGTCTCTAGTTAGTAGAAAGTTCCCTTTCCCCCACCCCTTCAAACAGGCCTCTTTTGAACGCCTCATAACTTCTGCTCTAAGGACGTTTTACAGGCTTGGGGAGAATACTGACAAGACACCTCCAGGACATCTGCCCAGATTAGCTCCTGAGGAAGGAACGAACTACACCCCCCCTGATGTCTGCTCAACTTCAGCCCCCAAATCCCCTTCCCTCCTTGTCACCAAGCAACAGCAGCCCAGGCTTTAAAAGGGGGAGCCGCCTTTGTCCTCCGCCCTTGTATTGATTAGCAATGCACCCGCTCTTTCCCTCCCAGGAAAGTAAAATAAACTTCCTCTCTGCATCTTTAGGTTCTGAATTCTTTCACAGCCAGGTCCCCACCCCACCCCACCCCCGCCCCAAAAAAACCCCTAACATTTTTCATCTCATGGCACAAATAAACTAATTACTAAAATTCTGCAGCACACCTAAAAATATATTTTCTGCCAATCTGACAAAAACAATAGGTATAATTTTTATTGATTGACAAAAAATAAAAATAGTAATTACCTAACCTTTTTGCTCCTAAGTGGCTTTTCAAAATATCAGGTGCTATCTATAATAATAAAAGCATAAATATGCAAATCGACTGAATGGCCAAACAGTGGACCGTCTGGACTACCACACTTTGACACCCACTGGCACCAGGCCAGCCAAGGCGGGTGCGATGTGACTGGTCGGGGGCCCGGCCATTGCCCCATGCTCACTCCACAGAGGGAGGCCCAGGCCACTGACCAGTGGGCTGTGGCAGGTGGGTGGGGCCTCCCTCTGTGGGGCAATTGATCCTGGGGCTCCCAGACTGTGAGAGCTTGCAGGCCGGGCTGAGGGACCCCTCCCCCAAGTGCATGAATTTCATGCACCAGGCCTCTAGTACTTGTATATAAGTATTTCTGGTGCCAAGAATTAACCAGTCAGTCACAATTTTATTATGCAACATGACAAATAAGACATGACTCTATTATATATGAAATTTGTCCACGGGTAGGATCCCTAGGCCTGGCTGACGATCGGGGCCGATTGGGGCCTTCCCCAGCTGCTGGCCAGGGCCTGCCTTCATTCCACACCAACCCCTAGTCGTCAAAACACATCATAGCGAGCGATTGAACTCCTGGTCTCCCAGTCGAACTCCCGAGGGGACATTTTGCATATTAGCCTTTTATATATATAGATAGTTCGAGATAGAGCATTCACACCCCATGCCTATCGTTTTGGTGGCTGTTGTCATTTTTCATTTGATAATTTAAGGAAAAAGAGGTCTGTGCTCCTGACTAAATAGTTAGATGCTGCATGTTGTAAAAGTCCCTGTGGACACAGGTTGAAAATCATGGCTCTACTGGAAGCCTTTCCTCCTCCCTCCTTCTCACCTATAGGGTCCTTCAAAGTCCCCTCCTCTGTTACTACACAGAGTAACTCAGCCCTGAAGTACCCATGTCCTTTGCCAAGAAGAGCCACCTTAGCAATCTTTTGGGCAAATGTCTCTCTACAAGCCTCAGTTTTATGATCTGTAAGAACAGTGCTAATAAAACCTACCTCATAGGGCTGGTGGGAAGATGAAATGAGATAAATAGCTCAATAAATACCCCTATTATTATTTACTAGAGGCCCAGTGCACAAAATTTGTGCACTCGGGGGGTCCCTCAGCCCGGCCTGTGCCCTCTCACAGTCTGGGACCCTCGAAGGATGTCCACTTGCTGGCTTAGGCCCGCTCCCCAGGGGATCAGGCCTAAGCTGGCAGTCAGACATCCCTCTGGCAGTCCAGGAGCCCTCGGGGGACGTCCACTTGCCAGTGGGGAGCAGGCCTAAGCTGCAGTCAGACATCCTTAGTGCTGCTGAGGAGGCAGGAGAGGCTCCTGCCACCACCGCTGTGCTGGCAGCCATCAGCCTGGCTTGTGGCTGAGCAGAGCTCCCCCTGGAGTGCATTGACCACCAGAGGGCAGCTCCTGCATTGAGCATCTGTCCCCTGGTGGTCAGTGTGTGTCATAGTGACCAGTCATTCCCAGTGGTTCTGGTCTTAGGGTCAATTTGCATATTACCCTTTTATTACATAGGATAGAGGCCTGGTGCATAGGTGGGGGCTGGCTGGTTTGCCCTGAAGGGTGTCCCGGATCAGGGTGCAGGTCCCTACTGGGGTGCCTGGCCAGCCTGGGTGAGGGACTGATGGCCGTTTTCAGGCTGGCCAAACCCCCCAGTGACCCAAGCTCCCAGCCACTCCTTTTTTTATTTTCTTTGTTTGTCTGGGATTTGTCTTCTCTAATTGAAACTTTGTAGCCTTGAACGGAGCCCAGGTCCGGCCAGGGCAGGCAGGAAGCTTGGCTTCCTCCATCACTGGGGGCAACAGAAGCCACCTGCTTGCTCCAGCTCTGTGGCTGCCGCCATCTTAGTTGGGTTAATTTGCATACTCGCTCCTGATTGGCTGGTGGGTGTGGCTGGTGGGCGTGGCTTGAGCATAGCAGAGGGACATTTAATTTGCATGTTTCTCTTTTTATTTATTTATTTATTTATTTATTTTTTATTGCTTAAAGTATTACAAAGGGTATTTCTCTTTTATTATATAGGATAACATTTGTGAAATTTCTAAAATTTCACTAGAAAAAAATAAAAAAAGAAGAAAAAATAAAAGAAACATAAAATTTCACTAGAAAACTATCTGGAAGGATATAATATCAATATGTTCACAGTAGTTATCATTGGTGGTATTTCCTTTTCTTTATACCTTTCCACATTTCTCCATTCGTTTCACAAGTATTTATTATGCCAGGGCTGTGATAAGAGGTGGGAACACTGTTACGGCCAAAGGTGATCCTGAGCGGGGGGGGGGGGGGGGGGGGGCGGGGGGGCGGGGGGGGTGAAAGGATTGAGAAAAGACAGACAAGAGAATGAAAGCTGGGTCTCGGCGGGACGCTGCTCCCTGATGAGGAGACAACGACAGCGCCCACAAGCCATGCCTTTATTTTATAGCAGATGCCACGAGGCAAAGTAGGGGCGTGATCACATTGTTTACAGCATTCTCAATGAGTTTCAACCTCACTCAATTACATGCACCTGAACTCTAGCACACAGGTACATGGGGCCACGTGTTTGGACCATAGGTTCAAGCTTACAACCACAGCCGTTGGCTATGATTGTGCTGGGAGGGCCCTGCCCTCCAGCTGGGACTTGCACGTGGCAATGAGAGGACCCTGTCCTTTCATTAGTCCAAGACTTGAACCTAGCCAAGACACTGTACCCGCGCCCCATAGAACACAGCAATGTCCTAGACCCGTGGTCAGCAAACTGCGGCTCTTTGGCCCCTTCAGTGTGGCTCTTCCTAAGCTTAGGAGGACCCTAATTAAGTTAATAGCAATGTACCTACCTATATAGTTTATATTTTTAAAATTTGGCTCTCAAAAGAAATTTCAATCGTTGTACTGTTGATATTTGGCTCTGTTGACTAATGAGTTTGCCGACCACTGTCCTAGACAGGTAAGGAATGTCTAGAGGGGGTGTCTATAATAATTAAAGCATAATATGCAAATTGACTGAATGACCAAACAGCAGAATGACCATCCGAATGACCTTCCGGTAGACCATGCTATGACACACACTGGCGCCGGGCCAGCAAAAGCAAGTGTGATGTGATTGGTCGGGGGGGCCTGCCATTGCCTCATGATCACCCCACAGGGAGAGGCTCAGACCACCCTCTGCGTGGTGATTGATTGTGGAGCCCCAGCCGGGTGGGGGGGGCCTCCCTCTGTGGGTGATCATCTAGGGGCCCTGCGATCAATTGCCCCACAGAGGGAGGCCCAGGCCACTGGTCAGCAATGCTGTGGCGGGTGTGCGGGCCGTCCAGCGATCACCCTGCAGAGGGAGGCCCAGGCCAGCCAAGCGATCACACCCCACGCCTGTAGCCCACAGAGGAGGTGACTGGTGGCGGGGGCGGGGGAGCAGCACCGCACAGATGGCAAGCAGTGGCAGCGGCGGGGGAGCAGCACCGCACAGATGGCAAGCAGTGGCAGCGGTGGGGGCAGGGCCAGTTGCAGGCTGCCAGGGGAAGGAAAGCCCCAATAGGCCCTGATCTCCAGCCAGTCCTAGGGACCCTACCCAAGGGGTCCCAGATTACAAGAGGGTACAGGCTGGGCTGAGGGACACCCCTGTGATTGTGGGCCTCTAGTCTATCTACACTAATAAAAGAGAAACATGCAGCCAAAACCGGTTTGGCTCAGTGGATAGAGCGTCAGCCTGCGGACTGAAAGGTCCCAGGTTCGATCCCGGTCAAGGGCATGTACCTTGGTTACGAGCACATCCCCAGTGGGGAGTGTGCAGGAGGCCGCTGATCGATGTTTCTCTCCCATCGATGTTTCTAACTATCTCTCTCCCTTCCTCTCTGTAAAAAATCAATAAAATATATTTTAAAAAAAAGAGAGAGAAACATGCAAATTGGTGTCATTCTGCTACACCCACCAGCCAATCAGATGAGTATGCAAATTAACCCAACAAAGATGGTGGTTAATTTGCATATGCAGGCACCGCACGAAGACTGAAGACTGAAGAGGCTTGGCTTCTCTGCTGAGGCTGCAGCAGAGAAGCCAAGCCTCACTGCGGCCAGGGAGGGGAGAAGCCTAGCCTCGCTGCTGCAGCTGGACCAAAGGCCTGGGTCACGGGTGCCGGAGGAAAACTGGTGCCGGCAGCCAGAAGGAAGGCCTATTGCACGAATCTTCCGTGCCACGGGCTTCATCCTATCTAATAAAAGAGAAACATGGTAATTAGCGTACATCCGCTACCCTTCCCATTGGCTAACCAGCGAGATATGCAAATTAACTGCCAGCCAAGATGGCGGCCAGCAGCCAGGCAGCTTGAAGCTAACATGAGGCTTGCTTGCTTCAGTGGTGGAGGCTTGCAACGTTCCCCGCCTGCCTTGCCGGCCTCTGAGCTTGCAGTGTGAAACATTGTTACAAATATAGAAGCTAAACAAAACCCCAGAAACCTGCTTTCAGCCAGCTGGGATCTCAGAGCTGGAGTTGAAACAGTGTTTCGATTATAGAACCCAAACAAACCAGATACCTGCTTTCAGCAGCCGAGGCCTAAGAGCTGGAGCCAAGCCTCAGAGCTAAAGCTGTCCCAGAATAAAAAAAGAAAGAAAAAAAGTAGCAGTTGGGAGCTTCAGTCACCCGCCAGCCTGAAAACACCCCTCAGCCCCTCACCCAGACTGGCCAGGCACCCCAGTGGGGACCCCCACCCTAAAGGGTGTGTGACCAGCTGCAAACAGCCATAATCCCCTCACCCAGGCTGGCCAGGAACCCCAGTGGGGACCCCCACCCTGATCCAGGACACCCTTCAGGGCAAACCAGCCAGCCCCACCCATGCACCAGGCCTCTATCCTATATAGTAAAAGGGTAATATGCCTCCCAGCACCGGGATCAGCGGAGCCGCGAGGCCTCCTGGTACTGGGATCAGTGTGATAGGGGGCAGCGCCCAAACCCCCTGATCGCCCTGCGGCTCTGTGTGTGACAGGGGGCGGGGCCACAACCTCCCTATCAGCCCTGCTCTGTTCGTGACAGGGGAAGGCACCCCAACCCCTGATTAGCCCTGCTCTGTGCCTCATAGGGGGGAGCTCCCCAACCCCCTGAACGCCCTGCAGCTCTGTGTGTGACAGGGTGTGGCACCCCAACCCCCCCCCCCCCCCCCGCCATGGGCCCTGCTCTGTGTGTGACGGGGTAGAGCCATAACCTCCCCATCGGCCCTGCCCTGAGTGTGAGAGTGGCGGCGCCCCAACCCCCTGATCGGCCCTGCTCTGTGGGTGATAGAGGGCGGCGCCCCAACCCCCGCTCCACGAGCCCTGCTCTGTGTGTGATGGGGTAGAGCCATAACCTCCCCATTGGCCCTGCCCTGAGTGTGACAGTGGCGGCGCCCCAACCCCCTGATTGGCCCTGCTCTGTGCGTGACAGAGGGTGGTGCCGCAACCTCCCCATCGACCCTGCCTGAGTGTGACAGGGAGCAGTGCCCCAACCCCCCAATCGGCCCTACCCTGAGCGTGACTGAGGGTGGCATCACAACCTCCCAATCCGCCCTGCTCTGTGCATGACAGGGGTGGTGCCCCAACTCCCCAATCGGCCCTGCTCTGAGCCCGACCAGGGGCTGCACCTAGGGATTGGGCCTGCCCTCTGCCACCCGGGAGCAGGCCTAAGCCAGCAGGTTGTTATCTCCCGAGGGGTCCCAGACTGCAAGAGGGCACAGGCCGGGCTGAGGGACCCCCCTCCCCCCCTGAGTGCACAAATTTTTGTGCACGGGGACTCTAGTATATCTATATATGCCTAAGATGCAAGTTGTCCCCTCCAGAGTTCCACCAGGAGACAGGAGTGCAATGGCTAGCTGGCTATGATGTGCACTGACCACCAGGGGGCGAAGAATGAAGGAAGGCCCCAATCCGCCCTGATCACCTGCCAGGCCTAGGGACCCTACCCTGCATGAATTGCAGGCACGGGGCCTCTAGTTAATTAAATAACCACACAAATAACTGCAATGGTCAAAAGTGCCTAAATTTAACAAAGCAGAAATCAGGGGAACAAAAGCAATTTTCTATCATAAAAATATTCCAAGATTATGTATAGAAATTTATACAACGAGATGGGATTACTAGTGATTTTGGAAAGGATGCAAATGCAGGAACTAGGCAGGCAGAGGAGAAAATGGGAAGGCGAGGCGGTGGCTGCCTTTTCTGGAATTCCGCGGAGAGGGAGTCCTTCCCCTCCCCCACCCGTGGGTGCTAGGCCCACCCCCTACGTTAGGTACCACCGGGGCGCTGGAGCCGGAACACTTGCGCGGCTGCGGCGACCGGCACTCGGGCGGGGCCAGGAGTGATGCGGAGGCAGGCGGAGGGGGGCAGAACACGTGACAGCCACGCGGTGCACCCGCCGGAACACAGCCCCGCCCCAGCCCCAGCCCGGCGCCGACCAACTCCCGCACACCCAGCCCCGCGGCTGCCACGGCTCAGCAGACGGTCGCCTGCGCTCGCGCCCCTGCACGCGCCCAGCGCCTCGGATCTTCCAGCGGCCCCGCGCGCTCCTCGCGCCCCAGGATCGTTCCGGCGGCCCCCGCGCCCCGCGATCGTTCCGGCGGCCCTCGCGGCCCTCGCTGCCTCCCCGGCCCGCCGGCCCGCGCGCCCGGCTCGCCGCTCCCCGGCACTCTCGGGGGGCCCGCCCGCCCTGCACCCTGGAGCACCGGGCTACCAGCCTCTACCACCTCCTCTGGATCCTCGCGGCCGTGAGCATCGGCCGCCGCTCCTGTCCGCCCGAAGGAGGTAGGAGCGGCTGCAGCTGGTCGGGCTTGTGGGCGCGGGCGCTGCAGGACCAACTCCCCCACCCCCACCCCCACCCCCGGGGCGGCCGGTACCCCGAGCACGCTGGGCCTGGGGCTTGGAAGTGGGACCCGAGGCCGCGCAGAAGGCCAGTGTTGGGAGCGCTTCTCCTCTGGTTAAACTCTGGGGCTCGGTGCTGGCCTCTGTAAAATTGGGGGCGTCGCGCAGGTTAACGGCGGCGTCTATTAGGAATACGCTTGGCACGCGAAGGGCCGGGAGAGGCTGCTTGGGTCCCCCGCCCAGGGCCGCAGAGGATGGGGACAGCGTTGCCGTCCGGTCGCTTTGCAGGGCCCGCAGCCCCATCCCCGCCCCCCCGCCCCCCCCCCCCCCATCAGCAGGACTCCCGGAACCTCGAGGACAGCGCAGACGCGCCTTGCAGCGTCGTTGGCTGTGGGAGTCGGTGGTTAGCTCGGTGGAGACGTGCGCCAAAGGGCGGGGCGGGCCTGAGCGGGGCGGGGCGGGCCTGCGGGTAAGGCCCGGCCCAGTTGCGTCTGCGCCCGAGTGTGACAGATGAGCTTGCGCGGGAGGCCTCGCCTGGCGCTGGGGCCACTCCGCCGGGAAGGCAGTGGCTTCGTGCCCTCTGATGTTCAGGAGGAGGAGCGAGGCCCGGGGGGTCCAACGGGAGACTCTAATGATTAGACTCCTGAGCAAGACGGACTCAGTGAAAGCGAACACAGAGCAAGCGGCGGGAGGCCGATGGTGCCTGCGGTGTGGTGGGGGCGGGGCGGCTGGTGGAGGGCGGCTTCCTGGAACGGGAGCTGCAGCAGCGGAGCTGGAGAGGCCTGCGGAGGAGGAGGGAGGGTTCAGACACCGCGGGGTGCGGGTGTCCTCCGCTGCAGCCGACATTCATTCCCCTGCTCATGTGCGAATTCCACAAATGCAGTCACACTTGATGACTTCAGGTGTAACATGGTTGGGATTGCCATCCCCCTTCCTCGCAGCTCCTTCGCAAAGGGGTGGGTCCTCTGGGGTCTCCCAAGTTCTCATCCTCCGCAGGGGCGGCGGCAGGAAGTCAGGGCCTGCTGATCAGTTGAAATGTTCTCAATGTATGTGTAATTGTTGGGGGAAAGCCCCAAAGGCTAAATTCAGGATCAATTCCTAAGAACTGACAGGAAGCCTTATTCAAATTCATAAGAGCTTTTTTTTTAAAAAAAAAAAAAAGAAAATTAAATTGATTTTAGAGAGGGAAGAAGGGAGAGAGAGAGAAAGAGAGAGAAACAAGGATATGAGAGAGAAGCGTCCATCAGTTGGCTCCCCTCCCAACCCGGGACCTCCCAGTGCACAGGACAGTGCTCTAACCCGCTGCACCACCGGCCAGGGCCATGAGAGCTTTACTGGGAGAAACCTACACGCACAGGTGAAGCATGTATGTAAGCCTCCCCTGTTTAAAGCTCCAGGACCCTAAAAACCTGGCGCTATGCCCCCATTTACCAGCAAGGGCCTGACTCCTGAGCCACCAGCCTGAAGCCCCCAAAAGACTGTGGACAGAGCCTCTTCTTTCTACCCCCCCCCCTCCCGTGGTTGATGGCTATCTGCTGAAGAGAGGGGGTCTTTGCAAGGTCCGGGGGGTGAGTGGGGCTTGTTTGTTTTTTGTTTGTTTTAAAATATATTTTTATTGATTTCAGAGAGGAAGGGAGAGGGGAGAGAGAGGAACATTAATGATGAGAGCAAATCATTGATCAGCTGCCTCCTGCACGCCCCCCAATGGGGACTGAGCCAGCAACCCAGGCATGTGCCCTTGACCAGAGTCGAACCTGGGACTCTAGTCTGCAGGCTGATGCTCTATCCACTGAGCCAAACCAGCTAGGGGTGCGGTGGGGGGGAGGGGGGGGGAATCAGTTTTGCTGACCAAGAAGCTTCAGACTGTTACCCTCGACACTGAGAATTTTCTAGAAGAAGATGGTTATAGTGACCACCATGGGATGAAAGCCGCTTGGGCCGTAAAGTCTTTCTGGATTAAACTCTGGTAGCTAAGGCTGATGGGCATGAGCAAGAAAGCTTCAGAGAGGAAGGGGCGGGTCCCACACATGCTGATGATAACGGGCAGGTGACCGTCCTCGGGTCCCCAACGTACCCGAGAAGCATTTCGAATCTCTGGAAAGTCAGAGGGTGGGCAGTGCTCCGTTCTTCGGCCGGGACACTTTCTGGGCCTTGCAAGGACTCCTCAGGGAGCAGTTGAAAAACAAGTGGTTTGACTGCAGAAACTTTCCCTGGGCCAGTGCTGGGGCTGGAGGGAGTGCACGCGAAAAGCAGCCAGGGTGTGTAAACACAGCGCTGGGCCTCCCGGAGTTTAACTGAGGGGGTTGGAGCGAGCCTGGGGGTTTGCTCAGGTTCCCAGTGAGGCTGCCCCTGCTGCTCGTGGCCCCAGGACCGCGCTTTTAGGCCTGGGTTAGCAGGTGAGGACTGAGGGGACGCCGCGGGTCAGCCGGCACTGGCTTCAAACCCGACTCCTCCACTTCCCACCTGTGTGCTTGGGGCCCCTGAGTGACTGACAGAGCCCCTGCCTCCAGCCGCCCCTGGTGGTTGGGGGCTGTCTGCTGCAGAGAAGGGGGCCCTGGATCCTTTCTGTTCCTGCACTTCCTGCACTTCCTCCTCTGCAGGATGAAGCGAATAGCGCCTGTCACCTAGGGACCCGGAGGGTTTCCTGGAGGAGATGACATCTAAGCTGAAGCCAGAGGGATACGCAGAGGAGTTGGCCAGGGATGGGTGGGGGGAGGCGGGCTGGGACGTGTGTCAAACAGAGGGCCCGTCGTGAGAGAAGCTCCGGGATCGGGAGCCCCTGTCCTCCAGGGAGCTGAGAGGAGTGACGAAGCGGGCACTTTGAGATACTGAAATGCTGCGAATCCGTTCCAGGCTGTCTCAGGGCAGGATCGCAGTGGAGGGGACACGACCAAGGGTGGGCGGGGAGCGGGGGAATGGGCTGTTGAGGTGGGCTTGGAAGCAGCCCATATCCCATTGGCCCCCAGGCAGTCACATGGTCCCAGCTAGATGCAAAAGGTGCTGGGAAATGTAGTCCCTGGCTGGGCAGGGGCGCACAGCTTCCTGCCTGCCACAGTGGCCTTTTCTGTCCCCTGGCCACCTCTCTCAGTTCTTTACCTTGCTCGCTCCGCGCCACGTTCTTGATTGAGTGAATATTACAGATGAGGAAGCTGAGGTTCTGTGAGGGGAAGTCATTTGCCCAACGCCACTCAGCTAGTAGTAGCAGAGTCAGGACCTGAACCCAGACCTGTTTGTCCCAAAAGCCTGGTCAGGCCAGATCCTAGTCTTGGGTGCTTTTTGAGGGCCTCCCCATGATGCAGGCTTTCCTACTCAGGAGCTTTTGAAACTGGATGACAGTAGGTCTGGGCTGCCTGTCACCACTTGAGCCCGTTAAGCAGAGACAGGGTTGAATCATGTGTGAGCGTGTATTCTAACACTGCCGGCAGCGTGAGAGGGCAGCAGGTCAGCCGTGAACGTCTGTTCTGCGCCCCCATAAGCCAGCAGCTTATATTGGATAGGAGGACAAAGATCACATGGGGAGGTAGGCAAAGGGAATTAGAATAGTTATTACAGGCATAGGGAAGTAGGCAAAAGGAATAAAAGTGGGTAAATGGTTACAGATTACAGGCAGTGTGACTGGGCGTTGCAAAGAGCCAGTGCCTTCTGGACTCCATTGTTTCAGCAACAAGGTTGTTAATCTTTCTATGATAGGCAGTTCCTGGTGAGAATGGACCGCGTTCAGGTTCACTCCCGGGTCCCGGGGAGTACATCTCCCAGCCGGATCAGGATGTGCTTTCTTTAATCAGAACAAAGCACGCACAGTTAACGGAACATGATTAATATTTCCTATAACTACAGCTCGTCCCCATTATTCTATTTCTGCCCCTAACACTGCCAGGCTAATTAACCCCCAGACACCGGGTGGTTATAGCCCCATAGTCCCTCCACTCCCAGCCTGCAGTGCCCATTGTATCAGCAGAAGTTGCCCAGTTTCTCCAGTTACTTGTGAGTTCATGCCGCATGCATTTACGCAGGACCTAGTGTGTGCGTGCCTGGTGCTCTGCACTGGGAGACAGAGGAGAATGAGACATGGCCCCTTTTGTTCGGGGCGCACGGGGCTGGCCCCTGAGGGGGAGGCCGTGTAAACAGGGCTCCCCCTGAGAAGTGAGACAAGTTGTGTCCCTGGTTTCCTGGTGTACACGGTGTTCTGGTACATGATCAGGGCACCCAGCGAGTCATTAAAAATTAATATTCAAACTCTCATGTGCATGTTGTTAAAGCTATAATGAGCATAATTTGTGCTTTGTGTTCTAAAGTGTGTTTTTCTGGTTTTTAAAAACGGGGTATAGTCTTGCACCGTCACAGTTTTGTTTGAAGAAAGCCCTGGGTCTGGCAGCGGTTTGTACGCGCTTCAGCAGTGCCAGGCTGAACTTGGCTCCTTGCTTCGTCAGTGAGTACGTTCATGTCTCCTCGTTCTGGTGTGTGTGGAGATTGGCTTTTAGGAGGGGAGGAGAGTGGGTGCGGAGGCTTCTTGGAATTCCACCAGAATCGTCTCGGCAGGTCTCTCAGCCTCGGCACTGTGGGCAGTTGGCTAGACAGTCGTGTGCTGTGGGGCCGCCCGTGCCTGTAGGGTGCTCAGCAGCGTCGCTGGTCCCGACCTGTTAGCAGTCAGTTACCACCCCAGAGCGTGACGACCAGAAAGGTCTCCAGACACGGCCACGCGTCCCCTTGTTGGCAACATTGCCCACGTCGAGACGACTCTCTGGACGGTCCTTGTTTCCTGTCACGACTGTAGCAAATCCCAAACTGGTGGCTTAAAACAACACCGATTTCTTCTTCCAGTGGTTCAGGAGGTCGGAAGTTCAAAAGTCGGCGTGCCAGCGGGGCTCTGTTCCTTCTGGAGGCTCCAAGGAAAGGTGTTTCCTCGCCGTTCCCAGCTTCCAGAGCCATGCATCCCTTTTCTGTGGCCCTTCTGTCCGCCTCCAAATCAGCCACCTAGACCTTCTCCACGGCACCCTCCACTGTCACTCTTTCTCTAACACCAGCCTCCTCTTGTAAGGGTCCTGTGATTACAGCGGGCTTACCGGGTGACCCAGGACCATCTCCCTATCTCAGCACCTTTAATTTAATCACATCTGCAAAGTTGCCTTTGCCATGAAAGAGAAATATTCACAGATTCCAAAGATGAGGACATGGATGGGGCCATTGTTCTGTCTGCCACATAGACTGTTGGTTTCCGGGAATAATGGAAATACGTGTGGAGGGGCTGGGCGGAGGGAAGTGACTTGGGGAGCAGGGGGATGGGGCTGGCAGGGCACAACAGCAGCTGGTACTTTTGAGCTCCAGTTCTCTGGTAGGCGCCATGTGCTTGATCTCATCAGTTTCTCAGAGCCACTCCGGGTTGGTTCTGCCCTAGTTGTACAGACAAGAGAACCTCCCGGGGAGCTTTCTGGAAGAGGTAAAAGTTTGAGTTGGGTCTGGAAGGGAACGAAGGGGTTTGGCAGCAAGTGAGGCAGCCATTCTCACTCACAGGGAAGAGGGTCCTTGGGGGTGACGGGCAGGGAGGTGTGCGTGGCTGTGACTGGCGATGTGGCTGTGACTGGCGATTAGTTCTTGGTCGGGGCAAGTGGGGGAGATGATATGCAGGGAGGGGCAGGTGGGTGTGCACATCTGTAAATCAGTTCTTTCAATCTGACATACACTGTATTATTTCTCACGGTAGTTTAAATTTTTTAAAATCTGATTTTTAGAGAGAGAGGAAGGGGAGGAATAGAGAGATGGAAACATCAGTGAGAAACTTCATCGATAGGCTGCCTCCAGCACACCCCCTACTGGGATTGAGCCCAAAACCCAGGCGTGTGCCCTGACCGGGAATCAAAGGGTGACTTCTTGGTTCCTGGGTTGAGGCTCAACTGCTGAGCACCCTGGCTGGGCGCTCACAGCAGTTGAACTAAATGTTTACGTGTGAGCGCCCACCACATGCTGGGGCACAGGTAGTAATAAGACGCCAACTTGAAGTCCTGGCTGGGGGCTTGGCTAGGGAATCCCAGGGCTGCATGGTGGTCACCACTTCCACCTCCCGCCTCCGATAAGGAAATGCAGCGCCGCCAGGAGATGCATTTGATTGGCACCTGCTGGTCCTGCTCAGTGCCAGTGGCTGAGGCGCCACTGTGTAGACAGGGCCACCTTCTAACGGGGATTAGGAATGCAGGCCCGGCCATGTGGTGACAGGGCACAGGGTCTCTCACTGTCCTGGGCTTTGGTTTTTGTTTGGTTTTTCGGCAGCTTTGTTGACTTAGAAGTGACAAGTTGCTGTTATATGAATTGAAGGTGTCCCGTGTGACGCTTTGACAGGTGTCTCCATGGCGAATTGGTTACCACAATCAAGCTAACTACCACCCCCTCCTCACAGTTACCTGTGTGTGTGGTGAGAGCACTCGGGACCCGCTCCCTTAGCGGGCCTCTGCTTACCGTGCGGTACGGCCAGCGGCAGCCACCCGCTGTGCACGCATCTCCAAGGCGGGCTCACGCCTCTTGCGTAACCGAAGCTTTGTACTGTGTGGCCACCGTCTCCATTTCCCACCCCAGCCCCTGGCCGTTCTGTCTGCTTCGGTGAGGTTGGCTTTTTAGCTTCTATGTATAATATAAGTGAGGTCGTGCAGGACTTGTCTTTTTGTGTCTGGCTTATTTCACTTAATAATGCCCTTCAGGTATGTCCATGTTGTTTCGAATGAAAGGATTTCCTTTTATTTCTAGACCGAATACTGTTCCATCGTATATGCACCCCCGTGTCCTCACCCATCACCCGTCCATGGACAGGTTACTAGTATGTCCGTGTCTTCTCGTGAACCGCGCCGCAGCGAGCGTGGCCGGACGCCTCAGAGAGGCGTTCTTTCTGGTTTGGAGGAAACTGGGGGCTCAGTCGGGAGCCCCAGCTGTGCAGCCAGGGCAGCCAGCTCTGCTGGGTTGCCGTCCCCGGGCCCCTCGGAGGGCAGCCCCTTCTCCGCCTTGCAGCTCCTGTCATGGGCAGATGAGAAAGTCTACGTCAAGTGCTTAGCGTGGTGCCGGGTTGCAGCCAGCTGTGCACATGTGTATGTGTCTGCCTATTTAGGAAAAATGCGCGTTGTTGAGGTCGATAGGAGCAAAGGTCTCTTCTGCCTTGTCACTCATTTGCAGCACAAAGCCACATCCTTCCTTCCTTCTCGCGGTGCGAGGAGCTCACACTAAACTGAGAGGAAACCCATAGCTCCTCTGGTTCGTGGAGTAAGAGAGCTTGGCCTGGTGTCTAGGGGCCAGGAGAAGACCGGCCGTCTGGGGTGCCATGGGAAGGGAAGGGAAGTGAAGGCTCATTTATTACACCTGGCATTCAACAGATAGGACCAAACGAGATAAGTGAAGAAATAGCAGAACACCCGTGTTATTAGAGACGGGACGCTGGCTCCCACGAGTGGCATCCAGAACGACCGGAAGTGCTGTCTCTGCGGGTGGGAGGCCGGCGGACCGGGACCAGGACCGGAAGTGCTGTCTCTGCGCGTGGGAGGCCGGCTGCCCGGGACCGTTGCAAAGGTTGTTCACGGGAGCCCGGCAGGAGCCCGCCCGCATGGTCACACGCAGGGGCCCTAACAGGACAGCAGTGCTGTTTTTAACCAGGTGCTTTAATAAAAGTGTTATTTCTTAAGTACACAGAAATAACATACAGTGGCCCTGCGTCCTGGCGAGTTTGGACAAACCCTCTGTGTGGCCCACCAAGTTGTTCCTGCCGCCACAGGCCAGCGTTCTTCTTTTTTTTTTTTTTTAATAATCTTTTTATATACATATATATTTTTTTATTGGATTTTTACAGAGAGGAAGGGAGAAGGATAGAGAGTCGGAAACATCGATGAGAGAGACACATCGATCAGCTGTCTCCTGCACGCCCCCTACTGGGGATGTGCCCGCAACCAAGGTACATGCCCTTGACCGGAATCGAACCCGGGACCCTTCAGTCTGCAGGCCGGTGCTCTATCCACTGAGCAAAACCAGCCAGGGCCAGGCCAGGGTTCTTGTCTTGTATGCAGAAGTCCGGGTGGTAGTTTGGCTTCAGCCACCTTTGGATTTAGGGTCTCAGGTGATGTCATCACTGTTCATTTTTCTCTGTCTCTTGTTCTTTTTTCCTTTTCATTGAATTTTTGGGGGGGACACTGGTTAGCAAAATTATACAGGTTTCCGGTGTACAGCTCTCCATCGTCTGCACGCTGCACTGTGTTTCTCTCTTGTTCTGCTCTCCACCAGACGTCAGCTTTGTTCCCTGGTGGCCTCAGTCCCTGGGAACTCAGATGCGTGTCCTGTCGTTCAGCCACTCAGGCCAAAGCTCCCGGCTTAGCTGTGATTGGGTCAGGTTGGTTTGGCTTGAGTCACATGCCCACCTCTGAGCCAGTCACCGTGGCTGATACCAAACTCTATTCTGCTTAGACCTGGGCCAGGTGGCACCCGGGGCCTAGGCGGTGGGTCCCCAACCCCAGGTACATGGCCTGAGAGCAGACGGTAGGCACGTCCCCGAACAGAAGCAGGTGCACGACACCAGGGGGCCCTAAGGCACCCGTCCTCTGTGGCTGCAGCAAGGACCAGAGTGTGGCGGGCCGGCTCAGTGCAGGCCATATTGGCTCAGGCGCTGGTTCCCAGCGTGGGCGGCGGGGAGTTCAGCTCCTTTCTACAGCAGGAAGGCAGCTCCTGGGGGTGTGAGGAGCCCCGAGGAGGACGAGCAGCCTTGACCAGGGCATTGCAAGCACAGTTCCTGCCCCAGCGGCTGCCAGGGGAGCCCTTAGCAGCGAGACCCAGTGAGCACAGCGATTCCGTGGCCAGAGCCTAAAATAGCCTGATCCCCGCGGAACCCTGAAGAAGCGGGGTTGGCTGCTAACCAGACATCCAGCCAGACCTAGTGGCAGCGCCAGGGCGTGGGCTCAGGGCTGCCTGGCGCAGAACCCAGCTCAGCTGCAGCTTCCCGGTGTGTGGGGCCTGAGTGAGGGCAGAGGGAACCTTCCCGAGAGTCCTGCTGTCTTGGGAGCTGGGTTCTGCTCCTGGCCTCAGTCTCCTGCTCGCAGGAACAGGGAAGCCCCGTTAGATGGAGGTTGTTAGGAAGCCGATGCCCTGGTTAGTGTGGGCGCAGGCAGTGTGGGGCTGAGCGTGGGCCACTGGGGGCTCCTCGCCCGCCTGGGAGGGTCCAACACCCTCCAGTGCCCCGGCGTCATGGGCAGATGTGGGAGCAGCTGTCACATTAGGACTCTGGGTTGCGGCCACAGGTTTCCTGGACCGACCTACCCAGGCATCAGCCTGTCACAAGAGATGTGATGTGGCTTTTTATAATATGGGAGAGAGGGGCTACTGGAACATAGAGAATTAGCAAGTCGTAAGGAAAAAATTATAGTAGGCTATACAAAGTTACATAGCAAAGTCTGAAGATTGTCAGCCCAGGGCTACCATGCTGCCTCCAGATGTAAGATTCAGCCCGGCCGCCATGGCTCAGTGGTTGAGCGTCAGCCTAGCAACCAGGAGGCACATGCCCGGTTCCAGGCTCAATCCCCAGTGGGGGCGTGCAGGAGGCAGTCAATCGATGATTCTCTCTCATCGTTGGTGCTTCTATCTCTCTCTCCCTCTCCCTTCCTCTCTGAAATCAATAAAAATATATTTTTAAAAAATGCTCAAGCCCCCCTAATTTAAGAAAACGAAAACACAAGACATAATAAACAAATAAATAAAAACCCTTCCCTATAGTTGAAAACAGTCCTACTTATATCCTCTTGGCCAGAACTTGGTCACATGGTCACACTGAACTACAAAGGAACCCGGGAAAAGTAGAACTCAGTCTAAGTGGCCATGTTCTTAGGCAAAAACCAGTGATTCTGTTACTAAGAAAGAGCAAACAGTTGCTGGGGGACAGTTAGCAGGCGGCTGCTACAGCTGCATTAAGAGCAAATTTATGACAACTGAAGAGCCATGGCACAGACCTGCTCACTCAGCTCTGGCATACATACCAAGCGCCTGCCGAGGCCAGGGCCCCGTGCCCGGCGCACAGCTGCTCCTGTTCTCCAGGCCGGGGAGGGCGGCAGGCCTGTGGTGGACGGGGCCACGGACCGGGGTTCTGGGGACAGTTCCCCTGTGAACTGGCTGCCATGGAACCTCCCTCAGGACACTGACCTTCGCAGCCCCCTTCACCACGGGGGAGCTGGGGAGGTGAATTCATCTGGTCAAGGTGGCCAGCAGTCCAGGCCCTTAACCACTGCTCTGAGCACTGGTTAGCACTGCCTGGAGGGCTGCAGGCCGAAGCCTGGCTCCTCCCCGGCATCATCCGGCCCAGACGCCCGTGACCCGGCTGGGCCTACTCTCAGCTCCAGGCTCCCCGCCGTGTTGTCTGCAGAGATCCTGGCCATGGGCTGACCAGGGCAGAGCAGGCACTGGGGCTGGGAGAGCGGCCCAGGGAAGTGTTGGTGACAGGATGAGTGGCTCAGGCACTGGATCCAGGCAGTGACCTTGCCTTGCCCTGAGGGTAAGATACACAGATTGTCAAGCTGAGTGAAGTCAGTAGGGGGGATGCATTGAGGAAGAAGAAAGAACAGTAACAAAACGAGGGACTGACGGAGGCAGAGTGCAGCGCTAGGTAAAGCTGAGCCGTGTCCTGAGGTGTCAGGTCAGGTTGATGGGTGTGCGCTGGCTTGGGATGTAAGTGCGTTTGCTGCTGGGGTGACCCTCAAGCAAGTGCCCACCTTGGATCTGGAACCCCCTGTCCACAGAGAGAGCTGTTAAGCATAATTGGAATCATTGCTTTGATCTAACATTTTAAAAAACATTTCACCTATTTATTATTTTATATTGAAGGCGACCCAGTTTTGTAGAAAAGTGAAAACAGTATGGAAATGTGCTGTTTTATCCTAACCCTGAAAAGCTCCCGCCAGCCCCACAGTCCATCACAGGGCTGGCGAGTTTTTGTGGGTCTTTGTGGAAAGTTTTGCTGCTTCTACAAACATCCTTTTCCTTTTTTATTTTTTAAAATATGGTTTTATTCATTTTTAGAGAGAGAGAAACATCGATGAGAGAAACATCATCCATCGGCTGCCTCCTGCACGCACCTCGACTGGGGACCGAGCCCCCAAACTAGGCATGTGCCCTGACTGGGATCGAACTGTGACCTCTTGATTCATAGGTTGATGCCTAACCATTGAGCATGCCCGCTGGGCTCATCTATTCTTTTGTAACTTGTATTTTTGGTGTTATTTCTAAGAAGTCTTTGTCTAACCAAGGTTACAAAGATTTTCTCCTATATTTTCTTCTGATAAAGTTTTAGATCTTAAAGTCCTTGATCCATTTGAGTTAACTTTTGTGTACTCTAAGGAAGGAGTTCAACTTCATTCTTTTTCAGTGTGGATCCATTAGTCCCAGCTCCAGTTGCTGAAAAGATTATTCTTTCCCTATTGAATAGTCTTGGTAACCTTGTCAAAAGTCAGTTGGCCATAAATGTGAAGTTTCATTTCTGGAGTCTCAGTTTCATTCCATTGATCTAGATCTCTGTCCCAGTTGTCTTAATCACTGTAGCTTGGTTTTGAATTCAGTATGACTCCTCCAACTTTGTTTTGCTTTTTTCAGAATTGTATTGGCTATTCTGAGTCCCTTGAATTTCCATGTGACCTTTAGGACTTGTTTGTCAGTTTCTTCAAAGCAGCCAGCTCAGATTTTGATAGTGATTGGGTTGAACCTATAGATCAGTTTGGGGAGTACTGTCCTCTTAACAATATAAATCTTCTGAACACAGATGTCTTTCCATTTATTTAGATCTTTAATTTCTTTGGACATGCTTTGTTTTCGTTGTACAAGTCATGCACTTGTTTTGGTAAGTGCAATTATTTTCTTAATTTCATTTCTGATTGTTCATTGGTAGTATATAGAAATAATACTGATTTTTGTTCATCAGCCTTGATGAACTCTTTCTTGACTATCTTTGCATGCCTGTGTGTATCCAGAGCTCGCACTGTTGACAATCCCAAAGCCTTTCCTGGTTTGGGCAGGCCTCCATGGATGAGCACTGGGCTGTTACCAAGAACCTCTGAGGGCCCCTCACTCATTCCGGGGACATGAATTGAGTGCCCACTCTGCCGGGCACTCTTTGAAGCACTGGGACATCCTATATAATAAAAGGCTGATATGCAAATTGACAGAAGGATGGAATGACTGGTCACCATGATGCGCACTGACCACCAGGGGGCAGATTCTCAATGTAGGAGCTGCCCCCTGGTGGTCACTGCGCTGGGAGTGCAGCTCAGCCAGAAGCCGGGCTCACAGCTGGTGAGCTCAGCGGTGGTGGCAGAAGCCTCTCCCGCCTCCACAGCCTTGGCCTTCCCCTGAGGGGTCCCGGTCTGCGAGAGGGCACAGGCTGAGCTGAGGGATCCCCCCCTGAGTGCACGAATTTTGTACACCGGGCCTCTAGTCTATACTAATAATAGCCTAGGTGGCATCCTGCCCTCACATCGTCACAAGATGGCTGCGCGCACAGAGGAGGCGGGGCCCAGTGTCTCTACCGCCTTGCGCGGAGGAGGCGGGTCACGACTGGGGAGGGCAGTTGTGGGCGATCAGGCTGGCAGGGGAGGGCAGTTGGGGGGATCAGGCCAGCAGGGGATCAGGCTGGCAGGCAGAAGCAGTTAGGGGCAATTAGGCAGGCGAGCAGTTAGGAGCCAGTGGTCCCAGATTTGAGAGGGTGCAGGCTGGGCTGTGGGACACTCCATGCATGAATTTTGTGCACCGGGCCTCTAGTAGACAATAAATGAGTGAATGAGATGATTTCAGTCTGGGAAAATCTATGAAGAAAGTAAAACAGACTATATGCTAGGGGAGTGACTAGTTATGCGTTTGAGAGGGGTTTTTTGTTTATAATAATTTTTTATTTTTCAAATACAGTGGATGTTCAATGTTATATTAGTTTCAGGAGTACAGCATAGTGGTTAGACCTTTATATAACTTACAAAGTGATCCCCCTGATAAGCCTAGTACCCACCTGGTACCATACTCAGTTATTACAATATGATTGCCTATCTTCCCTATCCCTGTGACTGTTTTGTAACTACCAGCGATGTACTTCTTAATCCCTTCATTTTTTCACCCATCCCCCGAACAGCCCGTCCATCTGGCGCTCCTCAAATATTCTCTGTATCTGTGAGTCTGTTTCTATTTTGTTTGTTTACTTTGTTCTTTAGATTCCACATGTAAGTGAGATCATGGGGTATTGGTCTTTTCTCTGTCTGACTTATTTCACTCAGCACAATGCCCTCTAGGTCCATCCATGTTGTCACAAGTGGTAATATTTCATTCTTTTTTTTTTTTTATGGCTGAACAGGATTCCATTGTATATATGTAGCACCACTTTTTTATCCAGTTGTCTACAGGTGGGCATGGGTTGCTTCCATATCTTGGCTATTGTACATAATGCTGCAATGGACATAAACACGCAGATATCTTTACAAATTACTATTTTGGGATTGCTGGGTCGTGAGGTTGTTCTGTTTGTAATTTTTTGAGGAATTTGAGGGGTTCTTTGAATTGAGTCGGGGAATATTCCTAGAAATGTGGCTTTTGAGCTGGGATCCAGATGACGAGGAAGAACTGTGTTGGAAGATTAGGAGGGTTGTTCCTGGCATGAGCAACAGCAAGAACAGGCCCTGAGGTGGGAATAGGTTCCCATGCTCACAGATGGGAGAGAGCAGTGGGCGTGGGGGGCCGCCACAGCTGGAGGAGACCAGGCAGAGGCCAGGTCACTCGGGCCTGGGCCCTGCGAAGGCACTGAGATTGTACCAAGAATGTGGAGAGGAGCTGAGGGCGAGTTGGGCGGGGGAACCCTTGATCTGAGTGTCCTGAGAAGATCACTCTGGTTGTTTAAGGCAGTGCTTCGTTCCCTGCCTTGTTTATGCGCTGAGTTCTTGGAAGCAGGATTGCTGGTCGCCGAGTTTGTACATTTGAAATGCTCCTACCTGCCGCCCGCCAGGTGCCTCCCACAGGGCCGCGGTGGCCTTCAGTCTGAGCTTGCAGCTCTTGTCACCAGCGGCGTGCAGATGAGGTGCCGGTGCGCCAGCCTCCACCCGGCCCCAGCACCCACATTCGTGCTTCCCTTTGCAGGGCCTTCTCCGCAGCAGCTGCCCAGGAACTCTGGCTGTGCCACCCCCCCCTTGGGTACCACGGGCACCCTGGGAGCATGGCCGACGAAGACCTCATCTTCCGCCTGGAAGGCGTTGGCGGCAGCCAGACCTCCAGGGCCGGCCATGACGGGGACTCTGACACAGACAGCGACGACGACGACGAGTACTTCATCTGCCCCATCACCGATGACCCCCGGGCACACCAGCGTGGCAGCTGCCAGGTTGGTGACTACTGCAGCGACCTAAGGAAAAGCGAGCAGCACGGCTTCGGCGCCTCCCCGGGGAGCTCCTACAAGATCAAGGTGAGTGGATCGCGGCCCCGCCGGCCCCAGCCCAGGTCACCCCCAGGGACGGGCCGTCGGGTCTCTCCTGTGTTCCAGCCGGGGCAGCGTGTACATTCTGGGCCTGAGTCTGTGCCTGTTAAGCTGATGGCTGGCTTAGAGTAGTGTTTCCAAAGAGCAGCTCGGACCCGCTCCGGGCTTGGGAAAACCTTGATCAGCTTTTTTAAGAAATGGAAGGGAACGGAAGAGGAGGGAATATTGGGAGGCATTGCAAACTGTAAAGATATTATTTTTCGGAACATATGTGTGCACACGTTCACACACGTAAATGTGGTGATCAACTTAGCTTCTCACGACAGACCAGTTAACTGTTTTTATTTCACTCCTGTGTGTGATGTAAAATGTAGTCCTTGATGTTGGTTGCAGTAATAAAAGCCAGTGCTTGGCTCGGCCTGTGTGCTCAGTGGTTGAGCATCGACCCAGGAACTACGGCCACTGGTTCGGCCACCGGTTCGATTCCTGATCAGGGCACATGCCCGGGTTGCGGGCTCCATCCCCTGTGCAGGAGGCAGCTGATTGATGACGTTTCTCTCTCATCGATGTTTCTTTCTCTCTATCCCCCTCCCTTTCTCTCTCTCTGAAAATCAATGAAAACATTTTTTTTTAAAGAAAGCCCATGCTTGAGTTGGGCATCCTCCTTCTGGCTTGAGGGACAGGGCACTTGTTTTGTTAGGGGTTTGTGTTCATATCACGGCAAAGCTTATGCAGAGGAGAGGGAGAGAAACATTGCTGGGCTTTTGTGTAGCTGGTGGTGAAAATAGTTTAATGCAGTGCTGTTGTCCTTATTTCACTTAATCCTCACAAACAGATACAGTGTCTGGTGGCAAAGTGCTTATTACCATTAGGGCTTTGAAATTAAAATCACGTTTGTAACCTCAGAATTAATCTGTTTTTGGAAAATCAGTAATTCAAGCTCTTGGACAGTTGAATATTTTTTCCGCTCAGGGCCAGAAGTCTGGTTTGAGTTCCTCTGGGGCGGGCAGCTCCAGAAATAGCCCCGGGGGTTCCCACTGAGGTTGGGGCCACTGCAGGGTGAGGCTGTGGCTTGACCCCTGCCTGTTTTAGGGAGGCCCCAAGGGAGGGCGGGAGAGCTGTCTAGCCTCCTGCTGTCCATTTTAGGTCAGGAAGGCTCCAGGCACCGGATGCCTGTGTGTGGCGTCCTGCCCCAGAGGGGTGGGCGGAGGGGCTCCTGAACCAGAAACCAGCTCAGGCGGGCTCCAGGCTCCAGGCGAAGGGGAATTTACTGTGATAGTTCAGGAAGGAATTGTTTTTCCACTTATGTATTCATTGGTCGATTTTCATATGTGCCCTGACCGGGATCGAATCCACAACCTTGGCGTATCAGGTCGATGCTCTAACTGACGGAGCTACCGGCCAGGCCCGCTCTGCCTGTTCTTTATTCTCTGCCTCTCAGTCTGCACAGTGAGAAGATGGGCCTCCCAGCCACGGTCCCCTCCTTACAGACGGAGCCACATGCAAAGGCAGATTTGACCTCTGCACCCCAATTCCGCGGGTGGGAGGAGGGGAACCTGGTCGGCCTAGCTTGGGTCAGGCATCCTCCATCTCTGATGTGGTCAGTGCTGGCCAGGGGCTGGGGGGTCACAGAAGAGGGGCTGTTTCCAGGGCAGGAGGATCCTGCTGGTCTCTGGGGGTGGCGGGGGGGGGGGGGGGAGGAGCGGGGGATGACTCAGGAGGGGCTCCATCCAGCTGCCTGTTCTCAGGAAACGGGTCTGGGGGGCCTCTAGCACACACTGAGTGGGTCCCCAAGCTCAAGGGTCTTAAACACGGATGGACACAGTCTCTGACCACAGCAGCTCAGTATGGCGAGGCTTTTAAATAGAACGCAGGCCGAGTGACCCAGGAAGGGTTTTTTCTGTAGGCGTGGCTTTAGAGCAGCGGTTCTCAACCTGTGGGTCACGACCCCTTTGGCGGTCAAACGACCCTTTCACAGGGGTCGCCTAAGACCATCCTGCATATCAGATATTTACATGACGATTCATAACAGTAGCAACATGACAGTTATGAAGTAGCAACGAAAATAATTTTATGGTTGGGTCACAACATGCGGAACTGTATTTAAAGGGCCAGAAGGTTGAGAACCATTGCTTTAGAGCGTGAGCTTCGTGAGGGCAGGGCCCTGTGTGACCTTCCACCACTCACCCCAGTGCCTAGAGCCGTACTGTGCACACAGTAGGTGCTTCATTTGGAATCAGTGAGGCGATGGTTGAATGCTGAGCTCACTGCCCTGTGGGTGCTGTCTCTCTAAAGAGCACATGGAAGACAGTATTTACATAAAGCCCCTGTGGGCCATCTGACTGACAGAAGTTATTACAGTAAAACATTTCTAGCTCAGACGGCAATCCCTCCTCCAAGATCCATCCTCAGCCAAAGGGTCCCATCCAGGGTGCTGCTGACTTGGGGAGGGACAGTCCTTAGTGGGTAGGAATGTCCCTTGTACTGCAGGAGTAGCACGCCTGGCCCCTGCCCACAGGGCCACATACCCCAGTCATTATGACAACCCCAAGTATTCTCCGTCTATGTTTGCACATCCCCATGGGGTCCCGCCTCCACCAAGAACCAGGACAGAAGCGTTTGCACCAGCGCTCGGATTTACACACTCAGAGCGTGCTTTGCACTGCTGGGGATGGAGGAAACATGGGAACCGCTCAAATGTCCGTCCAGAGGAACCTGCTACAGACCCAGGCTCCACCGAGGGCTGCATTCACATGCGAGCAGAGGTGACCTTCCCTGTGGTTTGACTTGGAAACCGGGCGAAGATATGTAAATCTGGGGGCGGGTCTGTGGAAAGCCTTTGGCACAGTGCTGGTCCTTACGTACCATCTGTTTTGATTTTCATATGCTGTTTTGTTTTTATTTTATTTTTTTAATATATTTTTATTTATTTCAGAGAGGAAGGGAAAGGGAGAGAGAGATTGAAACATCAATAATGAGAGAGGATTATTGATGGGCTGCCTCCTGCATGCCCCCTACTGGGGATTGAGCCCACAACCCAGGCATATGCCCTTGATTGTAATCGAACCCAGGACCCTTTAGTCCGCAGGCCAATGCTCTATCCACTGAGCCAAACCGGCTAGGGCTGCTGTTTTTTTGTATATGCTGATAAGTAAAAAAGCAAGTTGAAATATAATACAATTCCACTTTTATATAAGCATATATATACACACATATTTGTATTTGCATGACAAAAACTGACCGAATTTTGCCTGCAACAATGAACAGTAATTCTCTCTGAGGGGGAGGGTGCAGTTAAGGGGGACTTTGATGATCTACATTATTACATATTATATATGTTATATATTATACATTACACATTATTTTAAACATTTGGAGCTTTTAAAACTACGTGTATGTTACTTACATGCAGAAAAATGTTTTTAGAAGAACAATAAAGCAAAAATCAAATCGAGAAGGCGAAGTTCCAAGCCCTCCCCAAGCCGGGCTTTGCCTCTGGCGCCTCTTCCTGAAGCCTCTGTCTGTGTGTCTGTAGATGGGTTAGGGAGGCTCTGGGGCCGGAGCTGAAGACAGGCGCCCTGGCCCTCTCCTGTGCCCCCTGCGGCTGGGCACCCTCTGAGCTCTCTGAATGTCGCCCTGTCATTCTCTGCGGATGGGTCAGCCTGACGGCAAGGTGGAGCTCTTGGGTGCCCACGACCTAGGCCCTAGGTCGTCGGAAGTGGGCTCAGGGGGCTCCTTGGCCGGTGGTGACTTTGGAGGGAGACAGCAGCTCATTTTTCCAAACCTCACTCTCCCTGGCACTCCACACACCTAACCTGTTTTTTATTTACTGTCAACATGGCAACCTGGCTGGTTTAAGCAAAATGGCCACCTGGCATTCCTCCAGCAGCTCCGCCAGGCAGGTGCTGGGCGTGGATTGGATGCGGGTTCTGTCCCTGCCCAGGCCGGGCCCTCCGCCCACACGCGCCCGCAGGGACAGTGTTGGTAACGAGGGAGTCGCGCCTTTCTCCTCTCTCATTTCTCTGTTTTCCAGAATAAGCAAATCTATGTTTTACATTTTCAATAGAGGAGGACATTGTATTTTTAAAAATTGCTTTCCTGGCCTGGGACACTGGGCATCGCTCCACATCAGCACATGCTCCCGTGTTTAAGGTGGGTCACTCTGTGTTCCGTCACACGAGGTGTGTGGGTGAGGTGAGCCCGCTTGAGGGACACCTATGTCGTTTCACTGCCGTAATACATGTGCTTCTACATGTATGCGAGCAAAGTTTAAAATGCATATATTTTATAGCGTGTGAATATATGAACAAGGTAAAAAGAATTCACACTGTAGGAATTACACACATCGAAAAGCCTCCGCCTCGGACCCCTCTTTCCTTGCACGGTGGGCTGATGCCAGCCAGCGCTTTCCTGGCAGGCGCTGTGGGCAGGCGGGGCGCTCGCTGCACGCGGCTCATGTCCACTCCTGTAACCTGCACAGCAGACCTTGACGGTTAGCATTTGACAGACAGTAAAGCCGAGCCTCTGCGGTCTTCACCACTGGCTGCTCTGGATGACTGTGGTGTGTTGTCTTGCATGTTTTGTTGTTGTTTTTTAATACGTTTTTATTGATTTCAGAGAGGAAGGGAGAGGGAGAGAGAGAGAAACATCAAAGATGAGAGAGAATCATTCATCAGCTGCCTCCTGCATGCCCCTTACTGGGGATCAAGCCCACGACCTGGGCCTGTGCCCTGACTGGGAATCGAACCTGCAGCTTTTTGGTGCATGGGATGACGCTCCAACCACCTGAGCCACACTGTTGTTTTTTAATGGCGGAATATCATGCCATTGCTTGGAAGCAGCATAATATAGGTAGCCAGTCCCTTGTGGATGGATATGCAGGTCATTTCCAGTCTCCTGCTCCCCAAACCAGTGCTTCCATAGTATCCCTGGATGTTCTCCTGCCCACGGGGGTGTGCAGCCAGGTACCCCACCCCTCCTCCAGAGGGGGAATGGCTGGAGCAAAACATCTGTAGGTGTAGAAGTTGGCTGGGCATTGCCGGTTGCCCTGCAAAGAGGTCGTACCAGTATCCTTGCCCCCAGGATGTATGGGCATCCCTGCTTCCTGCACCCTTGTTGGCAGGCTTTGGCGATGATACTGATTTTTTTCAATGCACCCAGCGTGGCTCTCACAGCTTGTTCAAGAGACAGCCATCACTGGGAATGACACGGAGGAGGCAGAGCCTGATGACTCACTGGGAAGAGAGGCAGCCCTGCCCACCTGAGCCCTGGGAGGCCACGCCTGGCAGCGCTGGGCTTCTGCCCCTGCCCAGTGACCACAGGAAGCTCTGTGCACATCCAGAGGCTGTGGGTGACCAACTCTGCGCTCTGCCTGCTGCTCTGAGAATGCAGACACAGAGAGGCAAGCTTAGGCATCCTGGGTCCAAAAAAATTTGGCCCTCCAGCAAGATAAGGACCTGCTGGGCAGATGAAGGAAAAGGAGTGATGCTGGCATTGGGCAGGGGCCACCTGGTGACCTGGGCTCTGGAAAGCAGGAGGTGGGGGAGGTTCGAGTCAGGCTGTGGGGACCATGTTTCCAAAGTCTGTGCTTGTGCTGTAAATGCCCATGTCCTCCGTGGAGGTGCTGCAGCACAAGGGTCCCCTGCTTTTAGTTCATTTTGTAAAAGCTTTTTAGCATCTTCAGTGAAGTATAATTCACAGGCCACACAGCTTACCCATTTACAACGTACGATTCAGTGGCTTTTGGTATATTCATAAAATCATGCATTCATCACTACAATCAATGTTGGCCATTTTCATTACCTTAAGAAGAAGCCCATACCTTTTACCCATCACCCCCAGCGTCCCCATCCCGCCCAGCCCCTGGCAGCCACTAATTTCCTTCCAGTCCGTGTGGATTTGCCTTTTCCGGACATTTCTTACAAAGAGGATTAGACAGCCGGTGGCCTTCCGGGCCTGGCTGCTTCCACTGGGCATAATGTCTTCCACGCTCTCCCAGGCGTGGCCTCTGCCGGCACTTCCTTTCCTTCTGTTGCCCAGTGTGACTCCGTTGTAGGCATAGACCACATTTTGTTTATCCACCCGTCAGCTGATGCACTTGTGGGTTGTTTCTCCCGTTCGGCTATTATGAATGGTGCTACGCAGATCTTGTGTGGACATGTTTTTATTTCTCTTGGGTAGACGCTTAGGAGTGGAATACTCTATATTTGGCCCTTGTTCTTTTTGTGAAAGAGCAGGCAACTGTGGCTTGACAAGTTGGATGTTTTAAAAAAATTATATATATATATATATATATATATTTCAGAGAGGAAGGGAGAGGGAGAGAGAAATACCAATGATGACAGAGAATCATTGATCAGCCGCCTTCTGCATGCCTCCCACTGGGGATTCAGCCCACGACCCAGGCATGTGCCCTGACCAGGAACCGTGACCTCCTGGTTCATAGGTTGACGCTCAACCCCTGAGCCATGCTGGCCAGGAGACAAGCTTGGGATTGAGTCCTGGGCCTGCACGTCTGCAGGCAAGTCTCCTCCTTGCTCTCTGAGCCTCGGGTACCCCATCACTGAGCTGAGAACTCTCCTACCTGCCTGTCTGCCCTTAACAAGGTTGCCGGGGTCCTGTCGGGGGCAAGGCTCCCAGGGGCAAGGGCACCATCGTCCTATTGCTGTTGCTCTGCTGTTCGCTCCAGCCTGCCCAGCTGCTCTCTTTAGCCAGGGCTCTGAATCCCCCTGGTTGGGGAGGGATCAGCTGCCACTACTATTTTTGACGAAGATTTCCTGAGGGTTTTCAGCTTTGTTTTTTTTTCAATTACTCATTTTATTGATTGTAGAAGTAATTGGTGTTCCTTGCAGAAAACAGTGAACGTGCAGATATAATTGCTATGAAGGTCTCGGTGTATATTTCAGACTTTTCTGTATTTCAGTGTAAATAGAAGCCCAATCCCTAACTAGGGACTTGGTATTTCACAGCAGGACTGTGCTCTGCAGGCTCTGTCGCCAGTGCTCGCCCGGCACCCGAGCTGGTGGTCCTCACACATCTGTGCACAGGGACCCAGTTCGTTGTTTCTCATGGCTCCAGGGAGGCCATCGTACGGATGCACCACTGTTTCCTGGGCGTTTCCTCTGGTGGGAGACTTCGTCTTTTACTGCTGGATTCAGTGCTGGGCTTCTTGGAAGTTGCACGAAACCTCTAAATGCGTGTGGCCAGGGTCGGGCAGCGGGCAGCACTGTTGGCCTCTTCTCATCCCAGAGTGTGACTGACTGCGTCCTCACTTCTTCCCGCTTCTTTGATTTGTCCTTGGGCGTGGCTTCCTGTTGGCTGGGAGGGGCGGGGCCACAGCTCTATGTCACGGAAGTGAGGATGGAAAAACACCCTTTGTAACGCCCAGTTGGCGAAGGTAACAGTTGCCGTTTGGAGGAGAAGGCCGCCAGCAGCCACTGGGGCCTCTGTGCCCTCTGGAGGCCTTGGGGGCAGTGAGTGACATCAAACAGCAGCCACGACACCCTGGGTGGCAAAGACATTGCAGGCACATGACTCACATCCAGCCTCCTCCTGATACCCCCGGAGACTTATGTTCACTATTTCTGTTACATTTTTATTTTGTGCGCTCCAGCTTTGAAGAACCAAACCCTTTCTGTTCTCTAGGCAAGGTCTGCTTTCCTTTTCATGAAACCCCGAGTCCTGCCTGTGCAAGGTGCGTTAGTCCTCACAGGTGAGTTTTGGGGTCTTCAGAACCAGAGAGTGAGAGCAGCGGGGCCTGCAGAATCACCGTCCCAGTGCCTCTGTGGGCTTTGATTTACATGTGCAATCCCTAAGACAGTCTCAAAGCTGAAACACACACAGTGCAGAGGACACTGGTCTCCATTAACCTCGCATCCTCCGCTCCCGAGAGAGTCATGTATCTGTTTGGTGGAAGTCACTTTTCAGACCTTTATAAATGCAGTTATATGTAAATAGACATTTATGTATATACTAGAGGCTTGGTGCATGAATTCGTGCACGGGTGGGGTCCCTTGGCCTGGCTGGCAATCAGGGCTGATGGGAGGGCAGGGGGCTCTGCCTGGGGGAGGGACCGCAGGAGGTTGGCCAGCTGTGGGAGGTTGGCTGTGGGAGCGCACTGACCACCAGGGGGCAGCTCCTGAGTTCATGTCATAGCAACCAATCTTTTGGTTATTTGGGCGTTTGGTCGCTTAGGGTTTTATATATAGAGATTTGCAGACACATACACCCTTAGGAGTCTATGATAGCAACTTATGGGTTTCCGGCACCATTAAATGGGGTTATGTGATTTGCATTATGTAGCAACTTACTTTTTTCCCTAAACAATAAGCCTTAGAGATTGCCCATGTCAGCACCTTGATCTTTTGAACGGCTGTGTGCAAGTACAGTCATGTGTGGTTTAACAACAGGGTGCGTTCTGGGAAACGCCTCATTAGGCAATTCCGTCAGTGTGTGAACATCTTAGAGACGCTTACACACCCCTGGAGGGGACAGCCTGCTACACCCCAGGCTGCATGGCAGAGCCTGGTGCTCCCAGCTGTATGCCCGTGCAGCTGGTACTGAATACTGTAGGTGGTACACCCTTTAGGGCACTTACCATGAGGGGAGCCTGCGGGCCTGGAAGCCGCCGTGGGGGGCAGTGAGTGAGTGTGCAGGAGCGACACCCTGCCCACTACTGCAGACTTCGGAAGCACTGTACACTCGGCTGAACTTATAAAGCAACATGAGATTAAATCCAGCCCGAGAGAAAATGCTGCAATCAAAGATGCGGTAAACAGGAGGTGTACTTTTTTATAAGTAGGAAGAGTGCACTCTAAAATAACAATAAAAACTGTATATAGTAAACACATAAATGAGCAGCATAGTCACTTACGGTCATCATCAAGCACTACGATGGCACAACAGCTGGTAGAATTCTCAGCTCCATTGGAACCCTATGGGACCACTGTCACCGACCGAACGTCACCGTGCACCAGTGTCCGCCTCTCTGGGCCAGCTCCCCCGCGCACACCCAGCGGTGGTCAGACAGCTGGGTCCCAGGTCAGCGAGGACGTTTCACAACCAGTGGCGGCAGTACCCACTCCCACTGCCTTCGCAGTGTCTGAGAGGACTCACTTCCCAGGCATCCATAAATGCCTGTTTTTCCTAACCTGATGGGTAAATAATACACCTGTGACTCTCAGCGCAGGCAGGGGTTGCTTACCTGGAGTGAGCACTGTGACCTCAGTGGGCCACTATTTCTGTTGGGAACATCGCTACCCCAGGTTTGGGGGCAAGAAAAAGTTGACCACTGGTAGTCAAAACATCCTTCGTTGTTGTTTGTAAACAAGGGAATGGATATTCCAACAGCTGGTCAGCGCTGGGTGGGAATGGGAGTCGAGGGAACCATGTCTGAGTAGAGGAATTTTTATACTGTGTTTTTATAAAATGCAGTTGCGTTAAACCCATCTGCTGCCAACAAGGCCTGGCATGCGTCTTTTCTGGGTTTTGCAAAAAAGGTAAGTTTCATGCTGTAAAATAACACTCTAATTGTAAAATTCTTTTCTCCTTGACTGTTTTTGGTTGTGCCACAGCCTCCAGCCAGGAGGGGATTTCTGTGGGTGCTCGTAATCTAACGTGGGGCCCCTGTCTTTGGTGTTTTGGGGAACGTTTGAGTCCCCAGCTGAGAGAGGTGTGGTTGGAAAGCTGTGTGTCAGGCACAAGACAGGGCACCCCGACAGGCACACTCAGAAAGAGCCTATTGGCTGCTGACACAGGTGGTCGCTGCCTTCCCTTTTGTAGCATACAGAAATTCAGAAACCCCCTTAGCTGTAAACATGTCAGCTGCAGGGTTATTTGTAACAGGGAAAACCAGCGAAGAGCTCAAAGTCTACCTGTGGTGAGTCATAGGTGAATGGCCAAGTCAATAAACCATACCATGGATCCTTATGCCAACCTTGTAAATTCACAGTCATGTTTGTGTTAAAATTTCTAAATAATATGTTTGCTGTCTCTTGGAGTGAACTCAGAAGAACCTTTTTGGAAGAAAACTTCAAATTGTAAATTTAAACGTGATCCAGCAATCACTTCTCAGAGGCTCATCCTCCTGAGGTCTTGCACGTCCACACACAAGGATGTCCCTCCAGCGCTGTCTGCACTAGGAAGTGCTGGAGAGGATCCCGCTGCCCAGGAACTGAGGGAGAAGCACCTCGAGGTGCATTTACACATTACATAGCTCTCAGCCATGGAGGGAGGTGAGGCCGACCAGCCTGTGTCCATATGCCATGGAAAGGCATCCCAGGTGCTGTTAAGCCGACACAGGCAGCACATGTGCGCCTGCGGGGCTCTCAGACGCGGCGTGCCAGTGCAGAGCGCCCGCAGCGCGGTGGCCGTGGGTGCGGGGGTGGGGGTTAGAGAACTCCTCCTCCAGAGTTCGGCCGTGCTTGCACTGTCTTACATAGATAGCAGATGGCACCTTTGGAGTCAGGACAAAACTCAAGATCACTAACTAAAAGCACCGAGTCCCCTCGACCCGTGCTCCTGGAATGCTGTAAATTACACTGACAGTGCCATTCCAGACTTATTTAAAAAATGCACGGGGCTGGCCAGCGTGGCGCAGTGTTTGAGCCTCAACCCATGCACCAGGATGTTCAATTCCCGGTCAGGGCCCATGCCCGCTTCAGGCTCAGTCCCCAGGAGGGAGTGTGCAGGAGGAGCCAATCAATGTTGATGTTTCTCTATCATCGATGTTTCTCTCCCTCTCCTTCCTCTCTCTCTAAAATATTTCTTTTTTTGCTTTTTTAGTTGGTTTTATTTTTCCTCTTTTTCCCCAAGTATTTTTATTAAATGTGAATTAGCTTCCAAGTTAAAAGAAAAAAATTACAGGCTTTATTTTTTGACTTTGGAAATGTTAGAAAGCCCAGCAAGGAGCCCTGGGCTGCGTGTGTGTGTGTGTGTGTGTGTGTGCGTGTGCGTGTGCACATGCGTGTGTGTGCCTGTCTGTCTGTCTGTCTCTTGGAAGGCTCAGCTCCTCGGCCCTGTCTCCTCTGAGCAGGACCGGCGATGGGCTCGGGGGAGGGCACGGGCAGGATGCTGTCCTGTTTGGGCCGAGTCTGTGGGAGGTGGGCTTCTGCAGGGCTGGTCTGATGGCTGAGGGGTGGTGCGGGGGTGAGGAGGTCTGGAAGCGGGTGGGCGGCCATGCCCGGCATTGTCCAGCTGCCCTCCAGCTCCTCCCCTGGCTCCAGCCCGGGGCCTGGAAGAGAGCTGTCTCTGATGCTCTGTGGTGGCCGCAGGGCAAAGGTTCCGGTTCCTCAGGAAAGAGGGAGAGGATCACCTAGAGTGGGTGTCGGGAGTGCTTGTTGGTGGGGGCAGGGAAGGATTCCACTTTGAGGTTATGTAAAAGCAATGAAATGAGGTTTTTAAAACAAAAAATGGGGTTGTACCATGAGACAGTTGAGAACCAGAATTCTCTGTTGTTCATCATGTGCTTCGTCATCTTTCTGGGTGGTTCCCAAAGAGCCTGGCCCTCAGCAGCCGTGAAAGTTCCGGATGGCGTTTGTAGTCATCACCGCCACGGCAGGGGAGGGCACACAGGCGGTGGGTTTCCCCGGGCCCAGGCCTTGGCACATCGATGGAAACCTGTCGCTAAGCACCTAGCGCTACGTTTATGTAAAGGCGACCTACCTTCTGTATGGTTTTGAGGTGCCCTGAGCCGAGAGGGTCATGTTGTCTCTGACTTTCGTTCCGGGCAGTGAAATGGGTGCATTTAGAACTAGGGAACACTTGTGGGTCAGCTGCACAGCCGCAGCCATGGCGCCTCTCGGGCAGGTTTGCCCACTGCGTTTGTTCGCTGTAGGACACGTTCCTCAAATGGAGAACTCTGAGTGACAATAAAGAATTGCATTTTCTATTTTCTGACGTTACCAGAGAGCAGGCTCACACCCAGGGGCAGCATGTGGGGCACCCCCTGTTTCCCCGCACCCTGGCCAGCACTCGCTGTTAGCAATCGTGAAAACGTTTGCCTGCCTGAACCCCGGGAGGGCTGTGCCCATGAGCTGATAGGGTCCTTCGGGGACGAGGTTCCTGAAAGGGTGGTGGATGGGGCTGTTTCTCCCTCACGGATGCCTCCCCGGGGTGGGGGCCCCGGGACTCCAGGGCTGGAGGGGCTGGACCGCCCTGTCCCGCAGCCCCGGGCTGACACCCCTTTGACCTCTGCAGGAAGCTTGGAAGCATGCCGTGGAGAAGGCCAAGCACATGCCCGACCCCTGGGCTGAGTTCCACCTGGAGGACATCGCCACCGAGTGTGCGACGCGCCACAGGTCAGCACTTGTTGGGGCGGCTGTGTGAGCCCAAGGCCTCCTGGGTCCCGCTCTGCTCCCAGCGAGACCCGATCCCCTTGGAGATCAAGGAGAAGGGAATACTACAGACATCAGCCAGTGCGATCCCTGCTTGGAAGGCAAAGGGAGGGAAGAGTATTTTCAGGGGGTTTCAGGAAGAATGAAAAACAAAACAAAAACCACAAGCACCGCCATTGATATAATAAGGATACAGAGGACAGCGGAGACGGGGGCCCTTCCTGAGTCTCTCCGTGCCGGGCCTGTTCCAGGCGCTGCGTCTGTTTAGTCATCAGGAAAGCCTGGGCAGGGAGCGTGTCAGGCACTGGGGACCCCTTCTGAGGACCCGACGAGGGCCATCTCAGGAAGTTGCACACATATGTTAATTTTGCTCATCATTTTAGGAGACTCATGGACCTGCCCTGGAGCCTGCCCCTGTCCCGTGACCTCTGTAGACCTCTCCAGCTCTGAATGAGCCAAACCTCTCAGTTCCCTTATTGGCCCAGGGAGAGAGGTTTGTCAAGGGTCAGCCCAGTGCCTTCAAATTAGTCAGAACTCTGTTTCAAATGTGGGTAACAGAATCTCAGTTCACAGCAGCTTAAGGATAAAAGGGAACGTTTGTTTCATATACAGGCAGGGACAGAATTAGATTTACAGTTGTATGTGAAACACAGAGTTATTCCTGTGTTATTATTAATTATTAACTATTGTATTGTTTTCCATACAAACGACCGTAAGCCTACTTTTGCCCCACCCTGTGTGTGGGCTTCAGGCATGGCTGGTTCCAGATGCTCCAAGGAGGCTTTCGGCTTTGACCTCAGATAGACTCTCTTATATCAGCAGCACAGAGGGGCTGAGAGCCCCGCTATTCATCTCACCCTGCTGAAAGGATCTTTTCTTGCTCAAATTTTTAAAAACAAAAGTTCCATATTTGAATCTCAGTGACCTGGCTGGGTTACATGCCCGTCTCTGAACCAGTCATTGTACCAGGGAGCGTTGCTCTGATGGGCCAGGCCTGGGCTCATGCCACAAGCCAGAGGGTGCTGGGGTCAGCCTCACCTGTCCGCATGTTCTGAAAACGGAGGACAGGGTTCCCCAAAGGAAATGGGTGCACTGTTGCCAGAAGGGGAAGTGGATGCAGAAGCAGTGGAGCCCTCTCCACCTTTCAGCAGCACGTGCCTGCTCTCACCTGCGCGGAGATACTAGAGCCTGGCCGGCACGCCCTTCCACCGCCAGAGGCCCACCTCCCAGGCTCTGGGGTGTGTGCCAGCAGCCCAGGTGGGGGAGGCTGTGAGCTCTGCTCCTGCCGCCTGCCAGGGCAGCGTGGTGGCTGGCTGGTGAGACCTGGCCTCAGGCCTAGGCCCCCAGGCCGCACAGGGAGGCCCCGGGGAAAGCAAGACCCATATCCTGGGCTGGCTCTGTGCCAGAGCTTCGCAGGGACCTGAGACCAGGGACCAAGCCAAACTGTTGAGTTCCTAACCAAAGGCTCTGCCTCAGCCGCCCTGGCTGGGAAGAGGTCAAGCATTGATGCCGGGACCTCCAGAGGTTTCTGAATTGGACGCTGCCTCCTGGGTTCCCAGTTTTGAAAGAGCTGACGCAAGCCGGCCCTTCGGGGCGGACGTCCCGTTCACGGGGTTGGACCCAGGCTGCTTAAGAGCAAGATTCTGGTTGAATCCTAGCTCTCAGGCAGAGTACTTCACCTCTCGGAGCCTCGATTTCCCCAGCAAGAAAGCGGGTGCAGTAACTGCCGGTCTCACAGGGCTGCTGCGGAGGCCGGCTAAAGGCAGCTGTTTAAGCAGCCAGCACACTGGACACGGTGCTTGGAGCAGTGCTGACCTTTATGGTGCCCGTGGTCCTGAAGGACAGAGAGGATGCTGCTCCCCCACCCGCCCTTCCGGTGCCTCTCCGATTGCAGTCTCCTTTGAAGGTGAGGGAAGACTGTTTCCCTTACCTTGGTCTCCACGTAGAAATGATAATGATCATTGCTGTTATTTACTGAGCATAACTCCCGCCAGGAGCTAGGCCTGGGGGAGGCTACCTCCAGGCCTCGTGCTTCCTCCTGGAGGTGTCAGCTCTGGGCGGCTGTTCTCTCTGGGGCTGGCGGCCTTCTCGTGGCTGTGCCCCAGGCGGGGGCCTCTGTGGAGCTGAGAACACCGGGGCCCTGGGCGATGAGTCAGGATAGGGAGTGACTGAGTGAGGCCCTTTCTACCCCGCAAACCTGTTGGAGGCTCAGCCAGGCCTGGCACAGACGGGCTTGGTGGAGAGCGGGCTCCTGGGCAGGGAGAGGCTGGCTGTGCACCCAGCGCCCCTTTCCTGCTGGACTCGGAGGCACCCAGCGCCCCGGACTGGGCTGCCCACAGTGCCGGCAAGGCCGAGGGCACTGCTGCCTCCTGTCCTGGGCACACCGTTGGTTACGTAGCTCGGTATAAGGACATTTACTGCTCCGTCGTTTATCCAATGTGCATTTTAAGCATTCACCACACCAGGCCCCTCGTGAGCAGGACAGACATGGGCCTGCCTGGGTGGCGTCACAGCAGGGAGCCGCCCAAGCACCACAGGACGTGCTGAGGGGACGCGGTGCCCAGGGCACCTGCGTTTGAGGAAAGGGAAGGAGGCCACTGGGGGGGCCTGGGAGGGCGGGAGAGTCCCACAAACCCGGCCAGGAGGTCGGCTGGACCACAGAGTAGAGAGTGGGCTTGAATCCCGAGGCAGCGGGGAGCCCAGAGAGGCCTCTCACCCGTCGCCAGTGACAGGACCGGAGGGCACTGTCTCCGCAGGTACAACGCTGTCACTGGGGAGTGGCTGGAGGACGAGGTTCTGATCAAGATGGCCTCTCAGGTGAGCAGGTGCTCGAGCCCGGGGGGCGGGGCTGGGCGGGCTCTCTCACACCGATGTCAGTTCATGTTCCCTCTCCTCCACACCCACTCTTTTTTTTTTTTAACTTTGAGGAATTCTTTAAAGTATTGGGTATTTAATTTTTATTGATTTCAGAGATGAAAGGAGAGGGAGAGAGAGTTAGGAACATTAATGATGAGAGAGAATCATTGATTGGCTGCCTCCTGCACAACCCCTACTGGGGATCGAGCCCACAACCTGCGCATGGCCCTGACTGGGAATCGAACCCTGGACCCTTCAGTCCACAGGCTGACGCTCTATCCACTGAGCCAAACAGGCCAGGGCTTGTATATTTAATTTTTTATAACAGCTTTATGAGATAATTCACACACTTCCGGACGTAAGTGACAGCTGTCTCTCGAGGCCCCGCCCAGGCTCCTCAGGCACCAGAGGGCAAGGGCATTGTGCCATTTCCGCGTAGGGATGGAGTCAGTGGTCTGTGCTTCTTTAGCCCAAGCGCCCCTCCATCAGCTCCATGTATGGTGTACAGTCCAGGGCTTCTGGCATAATCACAGAGTGGCACAGCCGCCACCATGACTGGTACCCAGCGGAGCCAATGCAGTCAGTACCCAGTTCCCTCTGTGCCCTGCCCTGGGCAACCACTAAGCTACCGTCTGTCTCCATAGATTTCCCTATTTTGGACATTTCATGTATTCATCGTATATCAAAATATCCTTCTTGGCATTCGTGTTGAAAATCAGTTGACTGTAAATAGTTACAAAATTGCAGGTTGCCACCTATTACTGAGTGAAACGAATTCTGTGGCTGGCCACAGCCTTTTGAAGAAAGAAACAGATTGCAAAAGGCCGCGCCTCCTGCTCTGAGTGGGGCGGGGAACTGTGGGAAGCTGCCTTAGTGCGTGCGCAGCAGAGAGCGTGCAGCTTGAGGGCTTTCACAGTGAGCACATGTCCCCAGCGCCAAATGGCACAATGCCTCTGCCCTCTGGTGCCTGAGGAGCCTGGGTGGGGCCTCGAGAGACAGCTGTCACTTATCCGGAAGTGTGTGAATTATCTCATAAAGCTGTTAGGTCAGCACTGGCCTGAACCCTGCCGCCCTAGGTCAGGTGAGCCCCTTTTCTGTAGGGGTGCCTTCAGTACGGCTTCTTGAGCTCAACATTTTGTCTGTGAGCTTTGTACCTGGTTTTGCTGGAACTGAAAGTTTCATTCTCGCTGCTGTGCAGTATTTCTCCACGTGAACCCATGTGACTTACTGTACTGTTGATGGACATGTGGGCTCTGCTGCAGACAGGGCTGGACACACATCCCTCCGCATGCACTGTCTTCCCGCTCCATCCCCCCAAAACACCTTCCCCCCAGGGGCTCTGCTCAGCTGGGTCAGGGAACGGGGTCTCCCGTCGGCAGCCTCCAGGCCGGCAGTTCTTCTAGCCTTCGGTGCTGCCGTGCAGGAAGCGGGGGTGGGAGGGGCAGAACGAAGGATCGAGATGAGGTCCATTTGGTGGGTGCCACCCCCGGGGAGAGCTCGCCACTCAGGGTTGCTCCTGGTGGGCACGGGGACTGACGACCCTCCCTGTGTGTCTTTCAGCCCTTCGGCCGTGGAGCGATGAGGGAGTGCTTCCGGACGTAAGTGACAGCTGGCTCTCGAGGCCCCGCCCAGGCTCCTCAGGCACCAGAGGGCAAGGGTGTTGTGCCATTTCCGCGTAGGGATGGAGTCAGTGGTCTGTGCTTCTTTAGCCCAAGCGCCTCTCCATCAGCTCTCCCTGGGACCATAGATTGGGCCTGGTTGTGGGGTGATGAGCTCAATGGTATCCTATGCATCTCAGCTCTGGTTCTTGGAGGCCAAGGGATTGGGCTAGGAGACCTTTACCAAAGTCCCCTGGTTCTCCTGCCCAGCTCTGTGAAGGATGCAGGGCAGTAGGGAAGCCCCTCCCACCTCCCGCGTCTTGTTCCTGGCTCGGCCAGGTCTCCTCACCCGGAGGGCTCAGGCCTGGTCCCTGGTGAGCCCGTGCCCAGGCCGCCCCTGCTGCCTCTCCCCAGGAAAAAGCTGTCCAACTTCCTGCACACCCAGCAGTGGAAGGCGGCCTCCAACTACGTGGCAAAGCGTTACATTGAGCCGGTGGACAGGAGCGTGTACTTTGAGGACGTGCGTCTACAGATGGAGGCCAAGCTCTGGGGAGAGGAGTACAATCGGCACAAGCCCCCCAAGCAGGTGCGTGGCCCCTCCTTGCCACCTGCCCCCCCAGGTGTCCAGGGACAGTGTCCAGCCACCAGGCCATGGCGGTGCCAGCCACAGGTTCCCTTCTTCATGGCGTTCACTGTAGTAGCTAATAGCAGCCGCCATCTATCGGGCACCGAGGGCCAGGCTGTATGTGCGGAGTGGTTTATTCCTGAAAGCAGCGCTTGGAACCAGGTTGGAAGGTTTTCATCCCATTTACAGATGGGATCTGATAGCCAGGATTTTTGTTTGCAAATGACAGAAACCCAAAAAGGATTTCATACAAAAGGGAAATGTATTGCCTCATGGGACTGAGAAGTAGCACTGACCACAGGCATGGCTGGGTCCAGGAGCAAGCTGAGGCTGTTGGGAATCTGCCTCGATCTCAAGTTGGCCTCCCTCCCGGGCAGCTCCTCGACTTGTAGCGGCATGTCGGCCACCCGCAGCTGCAGCCCCCTTTCTGTTCTCCCAGCAATCCTGACTAAACAGCGCCTGTTTTCCCAGAAGTTCTAGTGAAAGTCTCAGAACCGGGTTTCACTGGCTCTGATGAAATCGGGTCCCTGTCTCTGAACCCATCACGATGGCCGGGGGAAGGAAATATGCGGACTGGGCAGGCCTGAGCTGTTTGCCCACCATTAGAACCAGGAATGTGGGTCCTTCTGGGACTGAGGCTGTGACTCCCAAGAGAAAGCAGAAGGAGGAGAGGGGAATGGGTATCTGTTCCTGGGGAAACAAGGTCCCAAAGGGGTTGAGTGACCTGCCTGAACAGGCAGAGATGGAGCCAGGGCGCAGAAACCCAGGCTTCCCAAGCCCCTGCCAGGTGGCGTCTCCACATGAGCCGCAGGCGTTGAGAGAGGAGGCCAAGCGGAAGCTCCTGCCGCCTGCGGGCCTTCGAGGACAGGGCGCCTGCCTCTGCCTGGCGGCAGTGCACAGTGCCGGGCTCCGGCTGTGTGAGCGCCTGCTCGTCCCAGACACTCCTGGGCGCCTCCGGAGCGCCACGCTCCAAGCAGCCGGCAGGACTTCCTGATGCCTGAGCTCAGTCACATGGCTACACCTAGCTGCAAGGCCAGCCCAGCAGTGTCTTCTTGCTAATAGTCAGGGTTGGGGGTTGTCCTGGTCCACTTGGTCTGTTACAACAAAAGGCCACAGACTGGGTAACTTATAAACAACAGAAATGCAGTTCTCACAGTTTTAGAGGTTGAGAAGTCTAAGATCAAAGCCTGACATGGTCGCCTCTGGTGAGGGCCTCCTGGCTCATAGCCAGCACTCTGGCTGGGACCTCACATGGTGGAAGGAGGGAGCCATCCCACTCATCAGGGCTCCACCCTCCCGGCCTAATGACCTCCCAAAGGGCCCACCTCCTAATACCGTCACCTTAACAGCGGTTCTCAACCTGTGGGTCGCGACCCCTTTGGCGGTCGAACGACCCTTTCACAGGGGTCGCCTAAGACCATCCTGCATATCAGATATTTACATTACGATTCATAACAGTAGCAACATTACAGTTATGAAGTAGCAACGAAAATAATGTTATGGTTGGGTCACAACATGAGGAACTGTATTTAAAGGGCCAGAAGGTTGAGAACCACTGCTTAGAAGGTAAGACTACACCAGTGGTTCCCAACCTTCTTTTGGCCACGCCCCACCTAAGCATCCCTAACATCCTGATGCTTTCCCCCGTGATGTAGAATTCTTATCTTCAAAAAGCGAGCTCCTATTCACGCGGAGGAAGCCTAAAAGGCCATTAACTTGGTCTAAACAAGCTTCCAAAGAACATGGCACCCATGAAAGAGAAAAATAAAAGAACGAAAGGACAGTTGAAGTACTGAGGAAGAGAGCACTAGAAATTGTTGTTAAAAAAAAATAATATGAAGTGATAAAAAAATTGCAAATAAAGTTTCAAAACTATAACAGAAAACTGAAATGCATAAATGTGTCAAAATATATATTTATATACTGTTTACGAGGCCCCTAGAACCATAAAAAGTGCAAAATTTCACTCTTAATAACTCATTCTCAAATTGCCCCCCTTAAAATTCAAATTGCCCCCTATGGGGCATGTACCCCATGTTGGGAGCCACTGGACTCAAACATGAATTTGGGGAGGGGAACACATTCGGGCCATGGCAGGGGTTTCCATTCCCAGAGGAAAGGGGCAGTGGGTTCTGGGGACAGGCAGCATTTGTGCCTCGGAGAGCTGCGGGCGGACTCCGCCCCAGAGGAGCTGCCGCCGGGCCCTGACCTCCTGCCCCGCCCCGCAGGTGGACATTGTGCAGATGTGTGTAGTGGAGCTGAAGGACAGGCCGGGCTCGCCCCTCTTCCACCTGGAGCACTACATCGAGGGCAAGTACACCAAGTACAACTCCAACTCGGGCTTCGTCCGTGATGACGCGCGCCTGACGCCGCAGGTGAGGCCCCGGGGCGGGGTCCCTCTGGGGAGGGTCTCCCCCCTGCGGCCCTCAAGTTGGTGGGGCTTCCCAAGGGCACCCTTGGCTCCTTCCGGCTCTGTCAGCCCCCTGAGGCCCCTGCCCAGTTGGACAGGACCCCTTTCTCCGCTGTCCTCTAAGCAGCGCCTCTGTGCAGAGAAGGCCCCCCATGGGTGGAGCTGCCACGTCCGGTCTCGCTCCGAGTGGTGGCCGGCAGTGCCCGCAGCCTGGTCTCCTGTCACCTTTTCCTTCCTGTCCCCCACAGGCCTTCAGCCACTTCACCTTTGAGCGTTCCGGCCACCAGCTGATCGTGGTGGACATCCAGGGTGTGGGCGACCTCTACACCGACCCGCAGATCCACACCGAGAAGGGCACTGACTTTGGAGATGGCAACCTAGGTAGATGGGCAAAGGCAGCCTGTTTCCACGGAGACCACTCACCCTCCCTCAGCTCTCCCAGCTCTTGCACACTCAGGAAAACGGGCGTATGGGCCTTGTCAGGGTTGTGGCGATGGAAGCCTGGACGTTTGACACTCCTCCCGGCCCCCCCTTTAGCATGGTTATGCCCCCTCCCGCCCCCACCCCCGTCAAAAAGCAGAGCCATGCTCCCAACACCGCTGCTTTGTCCGCAGGTGTCCGGGGCATGGCGCTCTTCTTCTACTCCCACGCCTGCAACCGCATTTGCAAGAGTATGGGCCTCACTCCCTTCGACCTGTCACCGAGAGAGCAGGACACAGTGAATCAGAACACCAAGCTGCTGGTGGGTGCCCCGCGGGAGCCTGCGGTGGTGGGGGGGGGGGGGGGGTACTGCCGGGCCACACACTGCGCTTCACTGTGACGGCGGCCCCGGCCTGCAGTGCTTAATGGAAGACCATCGGGACCGGAGGGATCTCAGTCCCTTCTGTGCCCCTCCTCCCTCCCAAGTCAGTGCACTAAGCTGAGTGTCCACTAGTAGAGCAGCTGGGGTCTGCTTGATTGGGGCCCATTTTTACCAGAGTGAGGAGACCAGGTGAGCAGAGCTTGGGAGAGAGGTGTGTGGCGTGTGCGTGTGCGTGAGGTTGTGTTTGTCGACAAATAGCTGGGCTAGGCTTGCGCCTGGCTGTGTTGAGGATGTGCCCACTCCCTACCCCTGCATGGCCCAGATACAAGAACGTTGGCAAAGACCAGCTTGGGATTCTGGACGTGCAGCGATGTGAATTCCCCAGCTCAGGGCTGGCAGTGTGGTCCGCGCTTTGAGGAATGTGGCTGGCCGGCTCCCAGATGCCCCTTTGGGTTAATCCTCACAGACTATTTTTAGATTTTCCACCAGACCCTAAACGGGCATGGATAGGAGCCTAGGGCAACAACAGATAAGAGGAGCTCCTCATTCCCAGCGTTGCCTCTGTGACATGAAGGTCCCTGTTACTTCTCCAGGAATCAGCCAAGACCATCTTGAGGGGGACAGAGGAAAAGTGTGGGAGCCCCCTAGTGAGGACCCTCTCTGGGAGCCGGCCACCCCTGCTCCTCCGCCTGTCGGAGAACTCTGGAGACGAGAACATGAGCGACGTGACCTTCGACTCTCTCTCCTCCTCCCCATCTTCAGCCACGCCACACAGCCAGAAGCTGGAGCACCTCCGTGAGTGATGCTTGGCCACGGGTCCTTGTGATTGGAGGGACAGGTGCCAGCCTACAGAGCTACACTGGCTTTCCCTGAACGTTAGACTTAAACACACTAACTGAAAAGATTCATGGCCCAGAGGGTTTCACAGCGAGTTCAAGACGCAGGTCATCGGGATGCTATAAAATAACCCGTGTTGTAGAAAAAACGTTTCAGTGTGTTTTAGGAAACTAGCAAAGCTTGACAAAACACCAAAGAAGAAAACTGTATTCAGACCTCACTCATAAATGTGTAATGCAGAAATTCTAAATAAGGTATTAACAAATAAAGACTGTTAGTAACTTAAGGGCATCTCTGTCACAGACAGGGTCTCACAGGAATGTGAGGGTGCGCAGCGTTAGGGAGTGGGTTAGCATCACATGACTAGGTCCCAGGAGAAAAACCACCATTTCTGAGGCTGAGGTGACAGCTGGCTGGCTCTGGGGCTGTGGAGGACGGTGTGGCCATTGCTCGGCCGGGCCGGCGCAGCGGAGCGGGAGAGGGTTCCGGTGTCCGAGTTAAAGAAGTCTTTAGGCCTCTCCACAGAGCAGGTGTCAGCAAACAAGTTTGTTTGTTTTAATGTTTTTATTGATGTCAGAGAAAGAGGAAAGGAGAGGGAGAGATAGAAATGTCAATAATGAGAATCATTGATCAGCTGCCCGCTCCTGCCCGACACTGGGGATTGAGCCCGGAACCCAGGCATGTGCCCTGACGACGTCGAACTGTGACCTCCTGGTTCACAGGCTGACGCTCAGCCACTGAGCAGCGTCCGAGCCCGAGTAAATGTGGTGGGCTCTGTGGGCACAGTCTGCCCTCGCCGTCGGAGCGCAGTGTAGGTGCGGCTTACGCAGACAGGCGTGGCTCGTGTGCTAGCGCTCCTGTTGTGGGCATCAAAGTTTCAATTTCACGTCATTTTCACATATCAGGAGATATGACTCTTTTCATTATTTCAATCATTTAAAAAGGAAAAAACCATTCTTAAAGAAACCACCTAAAAACAGGAGACAGCCCGGCTGGTGTCGCTCAGTGGTTGATCTTTGACCTATGAACCAGGAGGTCATGGTTCGATTCCTGGTCAGGGCACATGCCTGGGTGGTGGGCTCAATCCCCAGTGCGGGGTGTGCAGGAGGCAACTGACCAATGATTCTCTCTCGTCATTGATGTTTCTATCTCTCTCTCCCTCTCCCTTCCTCTCTGAAGTCAGTAATATATGTTTAAAAAAGAAAAAATCAGGAGGCAAGCCAGGTTTGGCTCAGGGGAGCTCAAAGCAGGAGACAGACTGGGGCCCTCCAGGAAGTGGCTGGATTTGAAGCCATCTGGGGTCCCCACTGCGCACTCCGGAAAAGCAGGCCAGGTCTGCATATGGGCCTTGTCAGGGTTGTGGCGGCGGAGGCCTGGGACGTTGACCCCCACTGTAGCATGGTCATGTCCACCCGTCACGGAGCGGAGCCACGCCCCAACACCGCTGCTCTGCCCTCCGGTGTCCGGCATGGCGCGCTTCTTTGGTCCCCAAAGTACAAATGGCCTTTCTTCCTTCACAGCTGCACCCGTGGGGGCCGCCTCGGGCCCTGCACACGTGCTTACAGACATGTTGCTTTATGACAACCCCGATTAAGCCGCCTGCTCAGGGCCCACAGCTGGCGAGACTTGGAGGAAGTTCTCAGGGAGGAAAGAGAACTGTAGCCCCGGGTGCTGACAACAGTTTTCTCCCTCTTTTTGCATCTTTAAAATATAAAACAAGGCTTCACCAGGTGCAGTCAGCTCTAGGCTGTCGTTTGGTCTTGGGGACTTCCCAGCAGTGGCCCCAGCACATCATCTGTCTGTGTTTTCTCCTGCCCAGATTGGCCAGTGTTCAGCGACCTGGACAACATGGCCCCCCAAGATCACGACCAGCCCGACAACCACCGGGTGAGGATCGGGCAGGAGGAGCAGGCTGGGCGGAGAGGACAGTCCATGGGAACTGAGGGTGATGCTCAGGGTCCGAGGTGGGCAGCCCCGGTCTGCTCTGCACAGGCCAGGGGCCGACGGAGGGGGTAGGGGCACAGGTAATCTCAGCCTCCCGCCCACAGCAGCAGTGTTTTCGGAGAGAGCCGGAGCCTCCCTTCCATGAACTGGTTAGAGAAGAGGAACCAGGTCAGCAGCAGAGACAGCTGCGGCTCAGCCCTCAGCGGGCTTGGCCCCTGTGTGGACAGCTGTGCTGGGGAGGGGGCACTGTCAGCTGGGGCTCTCGGTTGGATAAATGGAACAGGTTCTTGCAGCTCTGGGGGCTCAGTGGTAAGAAACGGAAAGCATCATATTTGCATTCAGGCAAACATATCCCGGCGTCAAATTTAAAATTCAGACTTTGTAGGTTTGTCACACTCGCCCAGACCACCACTGCACCCTCAGATGGCTCCAAAGGTTCAAGTTCACTCTTGGCTGCGTTTCAGAATGGTTGAGGGGACGGAAAAAAGAATAGCTGACACACACGGATCATCACCGAGGGCAGACGCCATGTGGGGACTTGGTAGATGCTTCAGTTCGTCCTTTTAACAGACATTAGCACGCGACATGCCTCGCTCCCTCCGCCCTCGGCCGCCTGCTCCCTCCCGTGACCACTGCTGGGCAGGCCTCTGAGCTTCCCTGACTCAGACCTGAGGACACTGAGGCAAGAGAGGTTGGCCACTTGCTCCTGGTCACTGGGCGATAGAGCCGGTGCTCAGGCTCACCCTCTGACTGCTGCCCTTGGCCTGCGCTCTCCATCTCAGATGGGTAGTCCCCCTTTCCTCAGGTGAAGAGACCTCAGTCTGGGGAGGTTGGCTGCCTCACCCAGGGCCCGGAGCTGGGGTTTGCCGGGGGCTCGCTGATGTTCAGCTCGGTCATGATTCTCGAAGGAGGGGCAGGGGTGCAAGGAGCAGGCCGCCTGGAGCTTCTGAGTGCAGCCTGCGGTCCATGTTCAAAAGGAGCCTTCACTCCACTCCCTGAACACTGCAGCTTGGGGGTCTGTAAATAACGCCTCAATTTTAAAAATTGGGGAAAACACACCCAACAGAACAGCCGTTCAGCTCACACAGATACAGGCTCTGGGGGAGGCTGGCAGGGAGGCCTGTAGGCGCCCGGGTGGAGGGGTCCCAGCCGGACCAGGGACCAGGATCGCATTGCGTGGGCTTGCGTGGCTCCTGCCTGTTCCGGGGAGTGAGACACGTTTCACATTTAAGCTAGCGATGCCAAGCTTCTTTTAAAAAGATACTTACATAAGTAAAATAAAATGGCTTTCTAAAGGGAAACCACAAATGGGAAGTATGAGTCCACGTGAGTGGCTTTATCTAGAGGAGGAAGAGAGGCGGGGGGGGGGGGGGGCGGGGTGCACTAGAGATCTACATTTGGACAGTAGTGTTTTAATTCCTTTTACAAATAGAAGATCTAGCCCCAGCCAGTTTTCCCAGTGGTTATAGCATGGCCCTCAATTCCAGTCAAGGGCATGTGCCTCGGTTGCAGGCTTGATCCCCAGCCCCAGTCAGGGCATGTGCAGGAGGCAACCAACCAATGTGTCTCTCACATCGATGTTTCTCCCTTTCTGTCTCTCCCCCTCCCTTCCACGCTCTAAAATCAATAGAAAATTATCCTCAGGTTAGGATTAACAAAAGTAAGTAAATAAAAATGCAAGATCCAAAGTAACTACGGCCTACTGTTGAGAGTGACAGGGCCGGGGATAGGAGGGGTGTTCACCGTGGTCTCCGCTCCTATTGTGTGTTTGAAATACTCCTCAGTAAAGAAGGAAAGTAATGAAAGTGGGAGCTGAATAGTGATGCAGAACTCAAGGCTGGTAGATACATTATGGTGGGCTTAGCTGTTGTAAATTACACCAGATTCCTTTCTGAACAGGACTCAGATCTGGAACAAAAATAAAATATGCCGGTGACCTGTGCGGTTTGGGCAGAGGGTGTAGTTGTAGTAATATGGGCCCCAAGGCTGCATTTCATCTGTGGCTTTAACCCTTAACCCAGCCTTTGTTTTCCTGCCTGTGAAATGGACGAGCCACACTTAACACTGCACTTCCTGTGATTCCACTGTCAGTTCCATTCTCACAGCCTCTGACGTGGGTGCTGTAATGCGTCCCCATAAGAAGGAAACCGAGAGGGCAAGCAGCTGTCCAAGGTCACAGCTGGCGAGTCCCAAAGTCAGACCTGAGCCGAGCAGTCTAGCTCTACTGCCCGGTTGTCATGCAGCCAGCAAGGGCAAGGGGAGGATGTTAAGTGAGATGATGGGGAAAGGACAGGAAGCAGACGGCTGGCATGTCCAGATGTCACCCCCGGGCACTCAAAGGCCCACTGAGATCTCGGGCCATCTTCTCTCCACAGGACTCTGAGAACAGTGGGGACAGTGGATACCCCAGTGAGAAGCGGGGTGAGCTGGATGACCCAGAGCCCCGAGAACAGGTAGGGAACTCCTGGGAAATGAGACCAGTTTTCTGTTCCCTCATTGTCTGGGAGGGTAGAGAGGTAGGGGGAACGCAAGTGGGTCATGAGAACATGATGAATAAATTACTAAATAAGCTCATTTCAGGAAAAGATGGATGCAGGGCCCAAGATAAAACAGGCTAATGGGGACCAATGAGTGCAGTAAGGAGCCCAGGGTGGGGTTAGGCACAGGATTGAACGTGGCTAAGCGGAGAGGATGCTGGGTAAGGGGCTGGCCCAGCTCCCAGGCACTGGGAGAGCCAGGGGACGGGCTTCCGAGGCAGCTCCCACGGCTTCGGTGAGGGTGGCCTCGGCAGTGGCACAGCGTGTCCCGCCAGCCGTGCCAATGCCAGAGTCTGGCCGCAGGGCGCCTCCGGGAGCCCTCTGGCCTAGCCTTGTCCTGCAGGAAAGACATGCGGCGGGAGCCAGGCCTGGGATCCCCCGTGAGGAAGGCTGTGGCTGCTCCGGCACATGGTCCGCCTGCTGCCAGCACCCGCTCGGCCTGCCAGGCGGGCTCCAGCTTCCCCGGGGGCGGGCGTCCCTGAGAGGAGTTTCTCGGGAGGAGGCTCTTGGCCAGCCCGGCCCTGGGGGAAGCTGCTCTCTGGAACTCTATTCTCTGCGTCCATCAGGGCCACTCGAACGGTAGCCAGCGGGACGAGTCGGACGAAGACAGCCTGGGCAGCTGCGGACGGGTAAGCTCCCCGAGGACCCCTGGCCGTGCTGCGTGCTTGCCTCTGTTTCTCCCCCTCACGCCACCGCAGCCTGCCCGGCGCCTCACAATCCCCTAAAGGAAACGGTGCAAAGAAGCCCATCTCCTGGGCAAATACTTTCTGAGCCCCTGCCTGGGCGGGACGGTGGGGACCTCTGGGGAGGGTGAGGGAAGCCGGGATCACCCGCCCTGGGGGAGCGATCAAGCAGCCACAGCTCACTGCTCAAGCCCCGCCCACAGAGCCGCTCGTGGCATTAATTAACTTCCTCCTGACGACACCCAGGGAGACAGGCTGATGTGCTCTCCCCCATTTCAGGATGAGGACACAAGTCTTGTTAGCCTCCCAGCTTCCTGGCTACCTTAGGCGCTCCTGACCCTCTGGCGGGCGAGGGAGGGACCACCCTCGGGAGCCTGTGCTCTTCGCTAGCTGCCTGTGGAGCACTGGAGCCCGCCTCCCGCCTCCCGCCTAAGAGACTGAGGAGGCTCTCCCACCTGCAAGGTCCTTCCTGCCTGTGGGCACACCTCCGGGCTGCTGCTCTCCCACTGGTCCTCAGTCACACCCCCCGCCTGGAGCCTGCCCTGGTCGCCGCAGGCTTCCCTCCCCTCCCTCTGGCGCACAGAGGATTCACCAGGGGTTCTTTCCCGGTCGGGTCAGGGCTCAGCCAGGCACAGCACGGTTTTCAATGGTGACACCACCAGCATTCTGAGCTGGACCACCCTTTGCCGCGGGGCCGCCGTGTGTTGTCGCGTGTTTGGCACACACATCCGCCTGGCGCTGCTCTGGAGGAACCTGTAAACTGGGCTGTGTTTATTTTTTATTTTAATATTTTCAATATATTTTTATTGATTTCAGAGAGGAAGGGAGAGGGAGAGAGAGATAGAAGCATCAGTGATGAGAGAGAATCATGGATTAGCTGCCTCCTGCACACTCCCAGCCGGGAATCGAACCGTGACCTGGGCATGTGCCCTGACCAGGAATCGCACCGTGACCTCCTGGTTCGTAGGTCGAAGGTCAATCACTGAGCCACGCCGGTGGGGCAAAACCGGGCTGCGTTTAGCTGGGAGACATTCCCGGGAGCACCTGGTTGATGTCCAGAGGAAAGCAGAGGGATCTGACTCTGGTGTGTGGAGAGCGGGCCAATGGGCCGCTTGGGGCCCAGCCTCCCCGGCCTCACCCAGACTGACAAGTGAGCGGCGCACTTCTCTGAGCCGCTGCGGTCTGTGCTGCTGGCCTTTGTGTCCCGTTGCTGTCCTAGGCCCTCGGTGCCCACGAGCTGACAGAATTTGAGTGACTAGAAATGGAGCCCTGTTTGTCCTAGAAAACTCGACACCATCAGGGTTTGCTCCTGCCTGGCCAGCCAGGCTCATGTCGTGGGAGCTGCTGACAGCTGTTGACGCCTGTCTGTCCCCAGCCCCGGCCTCTCTGGCCTGGAAACATGCCATGCCCGGCTCTCTCCCTTCAGGTCTGTGTGGAGAAGTGGAACCTCCTTAACCCCGCCCGCCTCCACCTGCCCAGGCCCTCCACCGTGGCCCTGGAAGTGCACAGGCTTAATGCTCTGGACCTTGGCAAGAGAATCGGGAAGTCCGTTCTGGGGAAGGTATCGGTGATGCCTTTTCAGAGCCCTCTCTGCACTAACCTGGCACTCACCTCCGCTCATGACCGCCTCCTGCAGGCTGGCTGGGGGCCCTGGGGTGTGGCCGTCGCCTCCCAGACTGCCCAGCCAGCACCCCATCTGTGTGGCAGGTCCATCTGGCCATGGTGCGATACCACGAGGGCGGGCGCTTCTGTGAGAAGGACGAGGACTGGGACCGTGAGTCGGCCATCTTCCACTTGGAGCACGCAGCCGACCTGGGCGAGCTGGAGGCCATCGTGGGCCTGGGACTCCTGTACTCGCAGCTGCCCCACCACATCCTGGCCGACGTCGCCCTGAAGGTGAGGGGCTGGGGCCAGCGGCGGCCTCCCCAGCCCACCTTCCCCAGCCTGGGGTCTGATCACTGGGTAGAGCCCCACTTCTGAGTTAGAGTGGGTCCCCGGCCTGGGGACTGAGTGGAAGGTGACAGTCCCATTTCCAGGCAGGTGCAGCAGGGGTGATGGGAGAAGCTGAGAGACAGGTGGGAACAAATGAGGGAGGGTCCTGCCTGGGGCTCCAGGGTCAGCTTGCTTCCCGAGCGCTGGCTCCAGTGGTGCCCTTAGAGGCTAGAACAGTCCAGCACATAGTAGGTGCTTAGGATTTGCTTGTGAAATCAATGAATAAAATGATATTTAAGTTAGACCTAAAGGCCAAATGGTGATTAAGAGCAGTTCAGGGAGAGGGGCCGCACACAGGTTGGCGGATCTAAGGACTGGAGGTGATCGGTGCGGCCAGAGCCTGCGGCATGTGGAGGTGGCGCAGGAGGGGAGGCTGCGTGGGGTCTGAGACTGCGGGATGTGGGGCGGGAAGCCCATGAGGTCCGCTCCCCCGCCTCCCTGGCCCATGGGCACAGTGAGGAAAGCACCGAGTGAGCAGGCCCCGTCAGGGTCTACAAAACTCAGTCTTTCCCCGGAGAAGTTGAGAAGCCCTTGTCGAGCACGTGGATGGATAGGCGGCTGGGTGAGGCTGGGCTCAGCGTGGCCGGGTACCAGCCCTCCTCACTGGCTTGGATGTGGCCTGGGGGGAGGGGTCTCAGACCAGAAGAAGGCACTCCAAAGTCCTTTATTTATTTAACTCTTTGAATAGGTAAGAGGTTTATCTTACCTGATCAAAACCTTTATTTTCTTTAAAATTTTAGTTTGTTGTATAGAATTCCACAGTGTATTAGTTTCCTGTCGCTGCCATAATATATGACCACAAACCAGGCGGCTTCAAACAGCAGAAATTCATCCTCTCACGGTTCTGGAGACTAGGAGTCCAAAACTAAAGTGTCGCAGGGCCCTGGCTGGTTTGGCTCAGTGGACAGAGCGTCAGCCTGCGGACTGGAGGGTCCCCGGTTCGATTCTGGTCAGGGCACATGTCCAGGTTGAGGGTTCGGACCGTGCAGGAGGCAGCCGATCAGTGATTCTCTCTCATTATTGATGTTTCTATCTCTCTCTCTCCCTCTTCCTTCCTCTCTGAAATGAGTAAAAACATTTTTTTTTTTAAAGTGTTGGCAGAGCTGTGCTTCCTCCTTCCTGTCTCTTCCAGCTTCTCATGGTGCTGGCATCTGTAGCATCCTTGGCGTATAGATTCGTCACTCCCCTCTTTGTGTCTGTCTTCACATGGCCTTCTGTCCGTCTCTGTGTCTCTTCTCCTCTGATAAAGATACCAGTCATGCCCTGTGGACTGAAGGGCCCTGGGTTCCATTCCTGGTCAAGGGCACGCACCTCGGTTGCAGGTTCCCCACCCCAGTTGGGGCGCATGTGGGAGACGACCAATTGATATGTCTCACGTCGATGTTTCTCTTTCTCTCTTTCTCCCCCTCTTTCCTCCCTTTCAGTCTCTCTAGAAAACAATGGAAAAAATATCCTTGGATGAGGATTAAAAAAAAAAGACACCAGTCACATGGGATTTAGGGCCTGCACTACCCCAGGATGACCTCAACTTAACTAATCAACATCTTAACCTCTGCAAACGTCCTGTTTCCAAATCAGGCCCCATTTTGAAGTTCTGGGTGGACGTGAACGGGGAGGGACACTGCTTAACCCAGTGCACAGGGTTCCCTTCTACCAACACAGTGTATTTTCACCCTTTTTTCTCCAAAGTTAGCCTGCCACGTGCCCACCTGGCCCTAGGCTTTCTCACCGGCAGCATCCACAGCTCCCCTCGTGGTGCAGAGAAAGCTCCCTCATTCTTTTCCACAGCTGCGTGACCTTCTGTTGCATGGGTGCCACGTGCTTACCAACCTGTGCCCTGTCGATGGGCACTGGGGTTGGTTCCATTCTTTGAATATCACAGAAATTGCTGCAGCGACAAGCCTTGTACACATGAAGGTGAACTTCACAAAACTACCATGTTTGTAGGTCAGGAATGGTCAGATATTGACAGTGTCATGCGGTTCAGTCAGGCCGATTATCGGGCCTGTGGGCAGAGATAACCCACAGCCGGTCCTACGGCCCGCGGCCCGCGTTAGACGGTGAGGGCAGGCCTGGTGCCGGGAGGGGATCTGGCAGGCGGGTGACGTGTCTCCCATCTCCATGCTCATTCAGCCAGTGCTGCGCCGGGAGTGTTCACCCGTGGCTCTCGGGTGGGAGGAAAGGTGTGCACCATCTGCATATAAGTTTATTATAAACGTTACTGACATAAAGAATGTGGAACACTTGGGGTGATGAACACAATGCAATATATAAATGATCTACTATAGAATTGTACACTTGAAACCTATATAATTTTGTTAACCAATGTCACCTCAATAAATTCAATAAATAAATAAAAGAATGTGGAGCACTCTAGTTGGTTTGGCTCAGTGGGTAGAGCATCGGCCTGTGGACTGAAGGGTTCTGGTTTCAATTCCGGCCAAGGGCACATGCCCCAGTTGCAGGCTCAATCGCCAGTAGGGCGCGTGCAGGAGGCAGTCAATCAATGATTCTCTCTCATCATTGATGTTTCTATCTCTCTCCCCCTCTCCCTTCCTCTTTGAAGTCAATAAAATATATATATTTTTAAAAAGACTATTGTAAATTCTGTATAGTCAGGGCATTCTCACAGGATGCTTTCGCTACTTTTTGTGGAACTTTATATCTGCTACCCACTTATGGTTGCGACTGATGGGGCTGTGACATTCTGACATAAATATTGGTCATTATAAATATTGGTTGAACCTTCATGTACTTTAGTGTGTAAGATGAAGGTGAAAAAAGGACGATCTCTGTCAGAACCGGAAGTTCGTTTATTTGCCGCTGATACGAGCAGCTGCATTGCTGATAACACTGGAGAATGTTTCTTCAGTTTCCTGTGCCAGCACAATATAATGACAGGCACCAACGCTTTTAAGTTAATCTGCATCATGAATATTTTTTATCTCTTTTTCAACCAAGACAGTCAAAAGGACAGTTACTCAAACCTTCACTTGTAGCGATTTCCGCTTGCTGTGGTGTAAATGTGGCAATGTCATGATAAGTATGACGTCGCTGAACACGGCATTGGGAGGAAATGTGCAGAAGACACGGTTTTACGGTGCGTTCATCACCGTTTCAAAAAACAGTGGTTCTCAGCCAGCCGTTCTGCCCTCCCTCTTTCCAGGGGACACTGGGCTATGTCTGGAGACATTTTTGTTTGTTGCGACTCTGGGGATGCAACTGGCACTAGTGGGTCGAGACCAGGGACGCTGCTGAATGCCCTGCATGGCACAGGGCAGCCCCACAGCACAATCACAGGTTCCAGACCATAGGTGAGAGGCAGCACGTAGTGGAATACTAGCAAGTGATACCTTTTTGTTGTTGTTAATCCTCACCTGGAGATACTTTTTCCATTGCTCTTCAGAGAGTGGAAGGGAGGGAGGGAGGGAGGGGGAGAGAAAGAGAGAGAAACATCAATGTGAGAGAGACACATTCACTGGTTGCCTCCTGCATGCGCCCTGACTAGGGGCAGGGAGCAAACCCTTGACCTGGAATTGAACCCGTGACCCTTGGGTGGACAGGCCAACCACTCTAACCACTGAACACACTGGCCAGGTCTGAATAAACAAAAAGTGGTATATCTACACAATGGGATGTTATTTGGCATAAGAAGCATGAAGCATTAATACCTGCTACAGCATAGATGAACCTTGAATGCTGTATGCCAAGTGGAAGAAGCAGCCACATATTATAGGATTACATTTATATTAAATGTCCAGAATAGTGAAATCTCTAGAAACAGTGGATAGATGAGCCTGGCCGGTGTGGCTCAGTGGTTGAGTGTTAACGTATGAACCAGGTGGTCACAGTTCGATTCCAAGTAAGGCACATGTCTGGGTTGCAGGCTTGGTCCTGGTAAGGGACCTGCAGGAGGCAGCCAATCAATGATTCTCTCTCATCGTCGATGTTTCTATCTTTCTCTCCCTCTCCCTTCCTCTCTGAAATCAATAAAAGAGAAACAGGTGTTGCCCAGGGCTGGGTAGGATGGGGCAATTTGGAGGTGACAGCTCAGGGCATGGTGTTTCGGTTGTCTGAAGTGGTTACGGTGATGTTGCACGTTGTGTGAATATGCTGAGACTATTGATTTGTGTGCTTTCATTGGGTGGGTTATGTGGTATGTGAGTTATATCTCAGTACAGCTGCTGAAATGTTTAAAGCGTGGGAGCAGAGAGCCCTGCCCTGTGGAGGCAGGACGTGAGCGGCTCTTCGGCAGCCTCGGAGCGGATAGACGACGGGCAGGAGAGAGCTGAGCTGCTCTTCTCCTCCCGGTGGGCCCCCAAGGAGCATGGCGCCAGGTGCTGGCCCGTTCTTTCTCACAGTGCGCGATTCTACAGCAGCCCCAGCCCCCAGCTCCCACAGCAGTCAGTGGGAGGAGGCTGGTCAGTGGCCCTGGCAGCCCCTCCAGTGCAGGCCTCATCTCTCTTCTCTCCCCTCTGGTTGGTATTGACAGGAGACGGAAGAAAATAAAACCAAAGGATTTGATTACTTACTGAAGGCGGCTGGCGCTGGTGACAGACAGTCCATGATCTTGGTGGCACGAGCTTTTGACACCGGCCAGAACCTCAGCCCAGACAGGTACTGTGGCCGCCACTCAGGGGGGCTGGTGGGAACGGGCTCCAGGTGGGAGCTTCCCCTCCAGGACCAGCACAGACCTGGGTTTCGGGCTCGGCTCCCCCCTGCGTTCCAGTCTGTGGCAAGTTACTTTACCTCCCTGGCCTCAGGCCCTTCAGTGTGTAAACGGAATGACTGTGGAACCTGCATCCTAGGATTGTTGTGTGCGGGTTAGATGAGAGGGAACTCTCCCCGTGCCTGGCACAGAAGCATGAGCTCATGCGGCAGCTTAGCCGTTAGAGGTAAAGGTTCTCCAGAGAAAGGGTCTGAAAGGATGTGCAGCATCGGCCCGCGTGGCTCTCCCTGGATGGTAGGATCTGGGTGATTAGAATTCACTCTGCCTACTTTTATGTTTCCCTTCTGAGAGGGAGGGGGCAGGAAGCAAGCCCAGGGTAGCTCAGGCCTGGAGTGGGTTTCCCAGGGTGGCTGAGCCTCCTGAAGGCAGGACTGCAGGTGCTAACTCTTCCTTAGCTGCCGCTCAGGGCTGGTTTGTGCAGGGGAGGAGGGGCGGGTGGCCCGGCTCCATCTCATCTCCTTGGCTTGACCAGTGAGTCGTCCCGGAAGTCCAGGCTGAGCAGAGGACAGTGGGGGAATTGAACTCATAAAGCAAGTATGTCAAACTCAAAGGCTAACACGGGCCAAATAAACAAGGTTGAAGTTTATGTGGGCCACAGAAACACAAAAGCTTCAATTTTCATAGAAACGTAGGTTTATTTCAGTAGAGATATGCTAAATACAGAGGGCTGAAATAAATGAGTCATCGTTAACATAAAATAATAGAACATTTTAATAAAAATGAATATTTTTTCTTGAACATTAATTTACCAGACACTGAACTACTGCACAAATTAATAAGCATAACGCAAATAAACCTATTTTTCTTGTTCTCTGAAAGCGAAATATTTCCTGTTGCGCACACCAAACAAGTCAGTCCAAGACTAATGACGTGGCCATGGGCTCCTAAAATATTCGCTGCTGGTGTTAGTGGAGAGAAATGGTGCGCCTGCGCGTAAGGGAAATGAATGCAACATGATTATAGTAATCAGTCATTAGCGAACATTGTAGTTCGTTATTAATCATTATGTATCACAGGATATTGTAAAAATTAAGTTACGAAATTTTTGTTAAAACGTTTTTTACTTACCGGCTGGGCCGCAAAAATATTGGTTGTGGGCTGCATGCAGCCCGCAGGCCACGAGTTTGACATGCTTGTTGTAAAGGGACCCGTTGCTGATGCCCTGTGGTTCTCCGGTTCCGGCTAGGCTCCCCGCTGGGTTAATGAAAGTGGGAAGAGGCAGTTTCACCCGGGAGGGAGCAGGTGAGCACAGTCATCCTCTACACCCGCAGGGGGCGCAGCCTGGCAGCTCCTCTTCGGGTCAAGGTCTCCTGCCCCTCTCACTGGGTGAGAAGGAAAGTCAGGGCCGTGGTTCTAAGCTCCCCGGGCCTGAACCATCTGGACACGCGGCCGCCTGCGTATCGTGCAGACATGTACCTGCTCTTTGCTCCCTGGTGTTCGGACCGCTCTTCCCCTGGTGGTTTTATCGCACTGAGAACGGGACCCGGTCTTCGCTGTCTGCAGCCCCGTGTTCCGCGCAGGGCCTGGCTCAGTGGTTGTTCGAATGAATGAGCCAACACATCTCGTTGGCACACACAGGCCGGGCCTGTTTGGTCCCACTTTATGAATGAGTTAACTAGTTCTGAGAGGCGAAGGGACTTGCCATGGTCACATGGGAGCGGGTGGCAGAGCGGAGCCCAGGTCTTCTGGCCCCCCCTACAGTGGCCTGTCACAGGACGACACTGTCACGGACGGGAGGCGAACAGAATGGCACGCATGACTGTGCGGATCAGACGCGTGTGCCTGGTGCCCACCGAGCGTGCCGGGGAAGCCCAGCCTGGCCGGTGCTGGGGCTGGGCACCGACAGATCTTTGCCCTGTGTGTTCTTATGACTTTGCCTTTTTCTTTGACGTGATAGTTTCTGTTGTTGATTTGTAAGAATTTTTCAGATGTTAATGCTAGTAACTCTTTGGCGTATGAGCTGGCTTAAAATTTTTTCCAGAGATAACTACTACCGATGTGGGGGGACAGAGTCACTCGGTGACCGCTGTTTATGGGGTTGGGGATACATTGACTTTTTAATATTTATGTAGTTTAATCTTTCAAAGTTTTTTTATATAGCTTTTACTACAGTCATTTTTTTATTCTTCTTCCTCATTCCAAGCTGCTCCAGCCTCTTCCATTCAGGGAGCGTTAATTAAGGGCCACTCGGGTAAGGCAGGCCCCATGGAGGCCCAAATTTCCACCTTCTCAGAAGTTACCCCCAAATAGGGGAGGAAACGTCATTGGAAACTCCAACGCAGGGTGGGCACCTACCCCTGGGCGTGGCGTCGTGGGGTGGGTGGGGTGGGAAATATTAGGCCCTTCCGCTCTTTCTCATTCAAGTTTCAGGGCAGATCTGCTTTGCCCGTCAAGACCAGGGAGGGTCAAGACCAGGGGGGTTAAAGGGGTGCAATATGGTTTAGTGGCTTCCAGACAAATGTCAAAACCTCAGTCTGGTGGGTATGTCCCAATAATTGTCAGAAGATTTCCCTTTTCTGTAAAATAAAGTGGAGTCAGGCTAGCTCCTGAAGACCGTCCTGGCCAGCGTGTTTACGCCCCAGCGGGCCCTGACTTTCTGGGCCTTTGGCGTCTTCGGGGAAACTGTCCTCAGCGTTGAGTAAACAGACTGAGGCCATTGTAGGAAACGGTGTCTGGAGACGGCGTCTCTGAAGAAAAGGCACAGAGCTGAGGAGCCAGTGTGGGCATCCCAGCTGACAGAGCAGCAGGGGCAACGGCAAGGAGCAGATGGAGCTGGTGTGTCGGAACAGAAAGCCTGGCATGGGGAGGTCAGCAGGAGCTAAAACCAGGGCTGAGCCAGGCCAGGGAGCACACGGAGGGGAGGACAGCAAGTCATGGTAGCTGCTTTCCGGCAACGCTCATGAGACCCACAGGCCTTCTCACAGCGTCTCTCTGCTCTTTGCCGGCATGCTATGAATGCTCACGTGCCCGGATACAGTTAGTGCGCCCAAAGGGAAAGCTGCTACCCTGCCTGCTCGGTCTTGTGTGTTTAGATTTGCTTAGAACCTGCGTGGTTTGGCCATTCACGTGCTGCAGCAGGAGAAAGAGCTGAGGCCAGAGGGGCCGAGCAGAGAGGGAGCCGGCTCCTCCCCGGAAGCCTGCCCGGTGCCGGCTGCACAGGCCCAGCGTGAGATGGGCCACAAGGTGACCATTCTCACGTGAGCTTGAGGCCTTGGCAAAGGGGACCCATTCACCTCCTCTCTTACCCAGTCATAGGACAGACTGGCTGGCACCAGCCACTGCTAATGCAGGCCCACAGGGTGCTACCGTGTTCAAACTGGAAAACGCCCCACACCACTGCTGGAGAGCCGTGGGACGCACAGCCCCGTTAGGGACAGTGAGAGACGGCGCTCTCACAGACGTGTAACCTGAGGTGTGGACGGCGCCCCTTCGATGCGGCGGCCTCCGGGGCTGTGAGTCGGGGTTCACAGGTGGCGCCCCCTGCGGTCCCGGACTTGCTCCTCCCGCCGCAGGGCCTTCTCCTTCCTGCCCGGCTGCCATGGTCACCTCCCTCTTTTCCTCTCTATCCCCTGCAAGGTCCCGAGACTGGCCAGAGGCCCTGCACTGGTACAGCACTGCCCTGGAGAAAACAGACTGTGACGAGGGCGGTGAGTACGACGGGGTGCACGACGAGCCCCGGTACACGCTGCTGGCCAGGGAGGCCGAGATGCTGTCTGTGGGCGGCTTCCGGCTGCCGAAGGACCCGCAGAGGTCAGGTAGGTCGGGAGACCTGCCCCTGAGGCGGGCGGCCGGGCAGGAGGGACATGATTCCTGGCCCACCGGCAAGACACAGGCTGCGTGCGGCTCCTCTTTCAGGTGCACAGGCCCTCATTCTGCCAGGCTGGACCCACAGGCGCTGGCTTAGGGGGGCTTCGTGGAGCTGGTGTGCAGATGAGCGCTTTTATTTTAATGGTTATATATCAGGGGCTCGGGTTTTAGGGCGTTGGGGGTTTTTTTACTATTAAAAATCAATGGAACCGACATTTTCATCACCTAAAATTCACCATTTTAAAGTGTACAAGTTCAGTGGTGTTTAGTACCTTCACGATGTTGAGCAACCATCCCGACTCTCTCAGTCCAGAACACTTCCACTCGCCGCAGAGAGAGCCAGTCTTGGGGAGCAGTGGCCTCCTGCCCGCCTTCATTCCTGCAAACCACTAGCCTACTTTTTGTGTGGATTTACCTACTCTGGACAGTCCATAAAGAGCGAATCATACAATATGTGGCTCTTGTGTCTGGCTTCTTTCACGGATCATAATACTTTCAAGGTTCACCCGTGTTGTAGCATGTGTTAGTACTTCATTCCTTCTTATTGCCTCATAATATTCCATTGTACAGAGGTACTATATTCTGTGTATCCATTCAGTAGTTGACGCACACATTAGATATTTTTTCTGTTACATAATAAACATACTGAACTCCATATTTCTCTTATTTCACAGGTATGGGGTAGAGGCCAAGTTTTAAAAAAATGTTAAGGGTGTATAAAAAATAAGCAATTCTGTAATTCCTTATTTGGAATTTCTAAATCTCAGAAGCTCTGAAAAAACAGTTTTTGTTCATGTGGCACAAATTCACTTGGTGGCCAAACCTGTCCAGAACTGACATGGGGCCGTTTGTAATCTTTGTTTCTTCCCCGTGCATACCTTCTCCAAATGGCCCTGCAAAGGCCTCAGCCTGCTTCTCGCTGGCTCAGATGGAAGCACCCCCCAGCCCTCATGCCAGTCATTGAGATGGCTTCCTCTGATTGGCTGTGCCTCAGTCTGGGCCAATCTCTGCGGCCTGGTGGGGAATGAGAGAGGGTACTTTGTTTGGCCAGACTCTGATCGCATGACCTCCCAGAGCCCCACCCGGGTCCTGTAGAGGGAGAGGGAATTAGTAATATTTGGGGTGCTGTTCCCAGGGAGGGGAGGGGATACTGGGCTGGCAAAAACACCAGGTGGCTCATTTGTTTGTGGCCCACTTTGCTGTCTTTCAGGCGACTTGTACACGCAGGCAGCCGAGGCAGCGATGGAAGCCCTGAAGGGCCGGCTGGCCAACCAGTACTACCAGAAGGCGGAGGAGGCCTGGGCCCAGATGGAGGAGTAACGCGCCAGGAAGATCACCTGGGCCAGTCCCCACACAAGGGCTAGAGGGGAAAAGACCCACCGACTCATCTAGGGGCTATTTGGGGTATTTTCAGTGTGTTTACATCAACTTTTGTACATCATTCTTTGACTCATAAAAACGTCTTTGCTATCAGCAAAGACACATAGCTGTCCCCAGGGTGATGTTTTGGGGGCGTGGGGATTGACAAAGCAGCCTAATGAACCGGCATATGGATTTGAGGTTCTTTTGTTTTGTCACAAGATGCTAGAAAGTGCTTTTGGAAAATCTTAGGACTTCGCTCCCCAGCATTTTCAGGCTGGACTGCAATCTCAGGCCCACAGACCTGTGTCCTGAGTCGGATGAGGAATGTGTTGCTGCCCGTGAACGCTCCATGAACTCTCCGTGGGGGCGTACGGGCCCAGCGTAGGGCACAGCCTCTCTTCTCAGCACTTGGAAGCATGCATGGCGTTGCTCCATGCAAGTGAGATGGTACCACGCCCGGGCCCTCTTCTGCCATGGGAGGGGGAGGGCCCGCACATGGACTGTTTTCTACCTTTTAGTTTAATTTCCTTCCTGAAATGCAACTGATTTCCTGGAATACAGCCGAATTCCATTTTGAAGCATGGTTTCTACAGGGGGCTCTCCAAACAGGTTTGGCGTGTACACACGCTTTCCTGCCTCTGAGCGCTCGTCAGCGCGTGTGGAGGGGGTGCGCCTAAGGCTCCCACAGGGAGGGACCGTGGCCCGGCGTGGCCAAGCCCTCCCTCCAAGCGGCATGTACTCTGCATCTCGGGCAGCATCCACAGTGGCTCCCGCCGCCCTGGCACAGGATCCCCTCGTGTTCTCTCGGCAGCTGATGTCCAGCCCTGTCCTTGGCATCTTCTGCTTGAAGCGAGCCTGCTTTCCGGTCACTCCCAGCAGGTGCTTGCAGCAGCAGCACTTCAGGTTTATCTGCCACGTTGGAGAGCGAGGCGGCAAGAACTAACTATAAACACTCATTGACCAGTTTCCACACGGCCAGGCTATGGCTAATTGTACATAATGAGCTTTTTCTTCAGAAAGATTTCAGCCTGACCCGTAGTTCACTCCCCCAGCCCGAGAGTGGGAAGCTGCTGGACGAGCAGCGTTGACATGGGAAAGCCTGCAGAGGATGGCTAAGGCTGTGCCACTTGGCATGAGCACTTGCCATTGTTTTGGAGGGTTATTGGGAAGCAGAAAAAAAGAAAGATTTCAGCCCTAGCTGGTTTGGCTCAGAGCATCAGCCCTCAGACTGAAGCGTCCCGGGTTTGGCTCTGGTCAAGGGCACATACCTTGGTTGTAGGCTTGATCCTCGGCCAGGTGGGGGCATTTTCGGGAGGCACCCAATCGATGTGTTTCTCTCACATCGATGTTTCCCTCCCTTCCACTCCAAAAAACCAATTAAAAAATATCCTCGGGTGAGGATTAAGAAATAAAAAAAAGAATTCAATTAATATCAGTATGATTTCAGTTTGTATTTCAAATAGCAAAGAAAACAGACTGATTTGATGAACTCCAAGTGATTAAGGAGCTTCTCTTTATTTGTTTAAAACACAGAGTGTGACATGCAAACCATTCTGACCTTCTCATTGAAAGAGGGCCTTGCTGTGGAGCTGTGAACCTGTGCAGCCGGTTTCAAAAGCCAGAGTGTGCCCGGAAGGAAAGCCAAGCAGAGCCAAGACCACTGGGTCAGTCCTTGGGCGGACCTCTGAGTGGCTAGCCCTCGTTTGCATGTGGGCTTGTCACGGCCAGTTCCCTTTAGAAGCTGGGGCTGATTGCTCTTTTGCCACTTGCAGCAGAGCAAGTAGTGGTTTTTTGTTTTAAACCAGTTGCATGCCGTTAAATTGCATATGTTAAATGTAAGTCCCAGGCAATTTTACTGTGACTTATCTCTTCAGAGTAATCAAGCCTCATGTAATCCATGCTCCTTTGTTGTCGTTAATTCAGCCAGCCCCCCACCCTCTCTTAGACTTCATTTGCAAACCATTTGTTCCCTGATCACCTCTCTCAGTTCTTAGTTATGCGTTAGTGCTTTCCTTTAACACTGGGATCCACAAACGTTTATAAAGGGCCAGATAGTAAATATTTTAGGCCGTATGCTCTGCAGGGCTCAGCCCTGCTATGGTAGAGCAGAAGCAGCCATAGATAATTCTTGAGTGAATGGGCGTGGCTGGTGTTCCAATAAAACTTTATTTTGAAAGCAGGTGGCTCGCCTGGGCTGTAGTTTTCCCACCTCTGCTCTAACCCTTGATTGAGACCTACTGTGTTAAGCTCTGGGCATGAGCTCTCGCAGTTTTCTGACCTCCAGGGCTCAAACACACCGTGCCTTGGCACAGAGTAGGCACTCAGGAATTGTGAACAAAGGAGAGCCGGTCACTGCACTCACTCTTCGCAGCTCTGGTCTTCCATGCAGTTAATGATGCAGTGTTTGGATTGGCTTGAACCACCACCCCTGCATCTCCGCCCACCCGCCCACATGGCCTTAATGTCGAAGGTGGTGCCCTCTCGTCCCGGAGGTCGCGATGGCCTGGGTGTAGAGTTAAGCAAATGCTTCTCTAAGGACCATTGAGAGTGAAATGATCAGTAGGATGTTGAGATCCTCCTGAGCCAGAAGAAGACTTTACTTCATCTTCAAAACCTAGTTTTGTGCTCTTCACCATCTTTCCTGCGCTCCGGCAGCCACAGCCATGAAGGTTGGAGCTCTGCGGTTTCAGTTACAAGATCTACCCTGGACACAGGTGGTGCCACGCCAGAACCGATGGGAAGGTTTTCCCGTTTCTTAATGAAAATGCGAGTCAGCATTCCTTTCCAAGAGGAATCCTAGGCAGATAAACTGGACTGTCCTCTATGGAAGAAAGCACAAAAACGGACAGTCGGAAGAAATTCAAAAGAAAAGACCCGCCGTGCAGTCAGATTCCAGAGGGCCATCACTGGTGCATCTCTTGCTGATATAATGGCCAAGAGGAACCAGAAACCTGAAGTTAGGAAAGCTCAACGAGAACAAGCTATCAGGGTTGCCAAGGAAGCAAAAAAGGCTAAGCAAGTGCCTAACAAGACAGCACTGGCTGCTGCTAGGGCTCCCACAAAGGCTGCGCCTGAGCAAAGGGTTGAAGCCTGTGAAGGTTTCTGCTCCCCGTGTTGGTGGGAAATGCTCAGTTGGCAGATGAGATTCTTAAATAAAGACTTGACTATAACTAAGAACACACACACACAACAACAACAAGCCTAGTTTTGTGCCTTCTAAAGCTGGCTAGGGCATCTCCTTTTTCCACAAATGCTGAGCAGGCAAGCAACAGTCCCCTGTCCCCTCTCCCCGCCACCACCACTACAAATACCCAGGACAGTCCAGTCCCACTGGAAAATATCAGACTATCTTCAATGAAGAAACAGATGAAGGTCTGGGAGATTAGATAAGCAGAGTTGGGGATGTCATCACTGAAGTTCTGAAAGGTAGAATCTTCACAGTGACACTGCTGGTTAGCCGCTAAGCTGGAGTAGGGTTTTGAGAGCTGCTGTTATTCAGAGGACTCAGAAAAGAAAATTTAAACTTAAACTGGTCTGTGATATCCTTTTCAGTTTTATTACAGGTGGGAAAAAGTGGGGAGGGGCTTGGCCCTGGTCGGGTAGTTCTCTTGGTTAGAGCATCTCCCGATACACCAAGGTTGCAGGTTCAATTCCCAGTCAGGGCACATACAAGAATTAACCAATGAATGTATAAATAAGTGAGATAACAAATTGATGTTTCTCTCCCTTTCTTTCTCCCTTCCTATCTCTATAAAATCAATCAATAAAAAAAAATGTAAAGGCTTTATTAATGTAAGAAGGGAAAAAACAAACACCACTGCGTCTGAATATTCCTCTTCCCTCCCCCTCACTCGAGGCACTGTGGGAATTTATTGAACGCCACCTTGATGACCCAGCCAGGTAAACTACCTTTTTGCTGTTTCAGTGACTTCATTTCTTCCCACCCCGACCCCTGCACATTTGGTTGCAGTGCTGGACATGTTTTACCAATCAGCAAATGTTTACACAAGTGTGTGCAACTTGGGGGCGGGGCAGAATGTGCATATTCTCTGCGTGGATTTGTGCGTGCTATTCGTGTTTCTAGACTCTGGGGTAACCATGTAACCTAGACAAGGTGGACACTGGTAGAACCCAGAGAAGTGGCTTACTGTATATATTTGTTTTCGCATATGTATTAAGTTCCATTTTGTATATTACAAATAAAGTGGTTTCTTCCCATCTGGTCTCAAATTCAGATGTCTCCTGTTAGCAGACGTGTTAAAATGAACAGTCCTACCACTGTGCAAAAGTAAACAAGCACTTTTACTGTAATACTAGAGACCCAGTGCATGAAAATCGTGCACTTGGGGGGGGGTCCCTCCGCCCGGATTGTGAGAGGGCACAGGCCAGGCCGAGGGACCCCACTGGTGCACCAGGGCCAGGGAGGGACGCGGGAGGTTGGCCAGCTGGGGAGGGACCACAGGAGGGCTCCAGGGCGTATCCAGCCCCTCTCGCTCAGTCCCGATCGGCCAGACCCCAGCAGCAAGCTAACCTACCGATCAGAGCATCTGCCCCTGGTGGTCAGTGCACGTCAGCGGTTGAGCGCCCTTAGCATATCATTAGCATATGCTTTGATTGGTTGAATGGCTGACCAGACACTTAGCATATTAAGCTTTTATTGTATAGGATAATTAGGGTTCCCAAAAGATTTGGTGTCTCTATCTTGACATACTTATCTGTATTTAAGGTCACCAAAAGGAACCAGTCTGTTTGGGACCGTGTTTGTTTTTTCCTTTTATGAGCCCTTTTCTTTCTACATGCAGTACTTACGTTTCTGACTTTATGCACAATTTTAGTTTTCCTCATTATAAGCTAAATCAATTTCAAACAATTAGAGCTCTTATTGTTAAATGGTATCTATTGGGAAAAAAGAAGTATAATAATCTCAGTTAATATAAAAGAAAGTAACTTTTTTTTTTCTTTCTAATCCTCACCCAAGGACACATTTCCATTGATTTCCAGGGAGAGAGCGAGAAACATGGATGCGAGACAGAAACTTCAATCAGCTGCCTCCTGACCAGGAATTGAACCTGCCACCCTCTGGTGCACGGGCCAATGCTCCAACCAACTGAGCCACACTGGCCAGGCAAAAGAAAGTAACTTTTTAAGAAAGTCTAGGAACAAGAACCTAATTTTTAAGTTTGAGAAAGATCAGAGAACTAGAGGGGGGAGAGAATCTTTTTAAAAATTCAAAAACATTTATTGGAAAAAAGGATGTGTGTTCCCAGAATAAGAGGGCCCATCAAGTACATAGCCAATGGATAATTGACCTATACCAAGATTCATCTTTACAAAACTTCAGAACATTAACTACAAATAAGGAAAATATCCTGGGAGCTTCCAGAGGGTAAGAACCAGTTTTATACAAAAGATGGAGAATCAGAATGACTTCAACAGTAACATTGGAAGTTGGAAGATGACGCCTTCTAAGTTCAGGGGGAAATGCTCTTTAGTCTACAATGTTAAGTTCAAACTGTTAATCAAGTATAAGAGTAGAATGAAGACATTTTCAGACATGTAATGTAATCTCTCATGTACGCTTTCTCCAGAAGATACTGGAGGATTTGCTCTGTCAAAAGTATCACCCTGGCTGGGTGGCTCAGTTGGTGGGAGCATCATTCTGTACACCAAAAGGAAAGGTTGTAGGTTTGATTCCCAGTCAGGGGACATACCTAGGTTGTGGGTTCAGTTATCATTTGGGGTGTGTACAGGAGGCAATCAATCAATGTTCCTCTCTCACATCTATGTTACTCCCTCTCTCCCTCTCCCTTCCTTTCCCTCTAAAAAAAAAAAAATCAATAAAAATATGTCCTCAGGTGAGGATAAAAAAGAGGGTGGGGGGAGAGTATGAGGGGAATAGCAACAACAACAAAAAATGAGGCCAAGTCAGTTCCCCAGATGAGGGTGAAGGGTGATGCTGTAAAAATAGAGTTTACCGCCCCTACCAGGAGGCTTTGGGAAAAATGTCTTCCAAGAAGCTGAAGCTGTAACTGAAAAACAGGTTCAGCTGCTTGCCATAACGAAAGCCAAATTCGGGAGACAGGTGCTGGTGCAGAAGGAAAGAGGTTTATTCAGGAGCCCTGACCTGGGAGAATGGTGGACTCCCATCTCAAAGACCATCCCCCTTCCTGCTCAAACCCATCATTCTTATAGTAATAGGTAGGGGAAGGCTTTTTTTTTCTATCCATCTTTCTAGCTTTGGCATGCTCAGGGCCTGATCATTCATCTTTCCAGGTTTTGGCATGCTCAGTGTAAGCCCCTCCCCCTACACCATCTTGGCCAATGGGGGAGACTCCCCGGCACTCCCTGACTGTCTATATCAGTGATGGCGAACCTATGACACGCGTGTCAGCGGTGACATGCGAACTCATTTTTTTGGTTGATTTTTCTTTGTTAAATGGCATTTAAGTATATAAAATAAATATCAAAAATATAAGTCTTTGTTTTACTATGGTTACAAATATCAAAAAATTTCTATATGTGACACGGAACCAGAGTTAAGTTAGGGTTTTTCAAAATGCTGACACGCTGAGCTCAAAAGGTTCGCCATCACTGGTCTATATTAACAATTCACCCTTTAAAACACTGGACCCTTGCCCTAACCAGTTTGGCACAGTGGATAGAGCGCTGGCCTGCGGACTCAAGGGTCCCAGGTTCGATTCTGGTCGAGGGCATGTACCTTGGTTGCGGGCACATCCTTAGCAGGGGGTGTGCAGGAGGCAGCTGGTCGATGTTTCTAACTCTCTATCCCTCTCCCTTCCTCTCTGTAAAAAAATCAATAAAATATATATTTTTTAAATAAAATAAAATAAAACACTGGACCCTTTAAAACACTGGACCCTTGTAATCTTATAAGAGTAAATGGGTGGAGGCCTCATCTTCTGTAGTTTCTCCTGCTGTTAAGGGGTGTAGACTGACCTATCTCCAGGTCCAGAGGTTCTTGCTATCTACTAAAGGGAAAAGAATGGAGGGGAGTTCTTTACATACGGGAGACAGATTGCTCTCTTTGGAAGGTGGCATGTGTGGTGTGTAGAGGTTGGCACTGCTGAGCAAGTGAAGCTGGCAGATTGCTTCGTATTTCAGGAGGTGGTGTTGCAGATGGGCTTCAAAAGTGAGACCTACTGTGCAGACAAACAAGTGCTTGGTGAGGTGTATGACTAAGTGCAGGGGGGGCTGTAGTGAAATCAGAAACTGGGAGAGTAAAGGATCCCCGTAATCTAATCCCGATGACACACCACACAGTGGAATAAGTTTGCCCAGGAAGCCACTGTCTGGGAAGTGTGGACAAAGGTCTTATCAGTCCAAGCGTGGGCATAAAGCATAACAATTGCCAAAAACTCATAAAACGAGAAGTAACATCGTCACTTAGTTCAGAAAGGCACAGCTCCTTCCGAAAGAGGAATTTAAAATCTCCCTCGGAAGTGCGGGCCCAGCTTTCCCTTGCAGTATCAGCAGCAGCAGCAAAATCTAAGTCCTCTTAGGTAGTGCTTGTCTTGACTGTGTGTGGTGGACCCAAGGCTTTGTTGTGGAGCGCGGGCGACAGATTGACCAGAACTCCAGACGGATTAAACTCTAGAGCCTTTACTGACTGGCCAGTGTCCGCTCCTCCACTCGGGAAGCCCGAGAAAGAAGCGGCCCCGACCCTCTGCAGAGTCCAATGTTTAAAGGGGACAACTACACCCGTGCTCAGGTTCCCATAGCAGGCAAAGCCAAGTTACAAGAGCTCATTGCGTCCTTTTAGCCAAGCTACTCATCCTCCTGTTACTCATTTCTGGGTAACTCAAAGGTCAGGACTGTTCTTACTTTTGATCTGTCCGTTCTCTGTGGGCCGGTGCTCAGGTGTGTTGTTCTGTCTGTTCTCTATGGGCCGGTGCTCAGGTGTGTTGATCTGTGTGTTCTCTGTGGGCCGGTGCTCAGGTGTGTTGATCTGTGTGTTCTCTGTGGGCCGGTGCTCAGGTGTGTTGATCTGTGTGTTCTCTGTGGGCCGGTGCTCAGGTGTGTTGATCTGTCCGTTCTCTGTGGGCCGGTGCTCAGGTGTGTTGATCTGTCTGTTCTCTGTGGGCCGGTGCTCAGGTGTGTTGTTCTGTCTGTTCTCTGTGGGCCGGGGCTCAGGTGTGTTGATCTGTCTGTTCTCTGTGGGCCGGTGCTCAGGTGTGTTGATCTGTCTGGTCTCTGTGGGCCGGTGCTCAGGTGTGTTGTTCTGTCCGTTCTCTGTGGGCCGGTGCTCAGGTGTGTTGATCTGTCTGTTCTCTGTGGGCCGGTGCTCAGGTGTGTTGATCTGTGTGTTCTCTGTGGGCCGAGGCTCAGGTGTGTTGATCTATGTGTTCTCTGTGGGCCGGTGCTCAGGTGTGTTGTTCTGTGTGTTCTCTGTGGGCCGGTGCTCAGGTGTGTTGTTCTGTCCGTTCTCTGTGGGCCGGTGCTCAGGTGTGTTGATCTGTGTGTTCTCTGTGGGCCGGTGCTCAGGTGTGTTGTTCTGTCCGTTCTCTGTGGGCCGGTGCTCAGGTGTGTTGTTCTGTCTGTTCTCTGTGGGCCGGTGCTCAGGTGTGTTGATCTGTGTGTTCTCTGTGGGCCAGTGCTCAGGTGTGTTGATCTGTGTGTTCTCTGTGGGCCGGTGCTCAGGTGTGTTGATCTGTGTGTTCTCTGTGGGCCAGTGCTCAGGTGTGTTGATCTGTGTGTTCTCTGTGGGCCGGTGCTCAGGTGTGTTGATCTGTGTGTTCTCTGTGGGCCGGGGCTCAGGTGTGTTGTTCTGTCCGTTCTCTGTGGGCCGGTGCTCAGGTGTGTTGATCTGTGTGTTCTCTGTGGGCCGGTGCTCAGGTGTGTTGATCTGTCTGTTCTCTGTGGGCCGCTGCTCAGGTGTGTTGTTCTGTCTGTTCTCTGTGGGCCGGTGCTCAGGTGTGTTGTTCTGTCTGTTCTCTGTGGGCCGGTGCTCAGGTGTGTTGATCTGTCTGTTCTCTGTGGGCCGGTGCTCAGGTGTGTTGTTCTGTCTGTTCTCTGTGGGCCGGTGCTCTGGTGTGTTGATCTGTCTGTTCTCTGTGGGCCGGTGCTCAGGTGTGTTGTTCTGTCTGTTCTCTGTGGGCCGGTGCTCAGGTGTGTTGTTCTGTCTGTTCTCTGTGGGCCGGTGCTCAGGTGTGTTGTTCTGTCTGTTCTCTGTGGGCCGGTGCTCAGGTGTGTTGATCTGTGTGTTCTCTGTGGGCCAGTGCTCAGGTTGTTGATCTGTGTGTTCTCTGTGGGCCAGTGCTCAGGTGTGTTGATCTGTGTGTTCTCTGTGGGCCGGGGCTCAGGTGTGTTGTTCTGTCTGTTCTCTGTGGGCCGGTGCTCAGGTGTGTTGTTCCGTCCATTCTCCGTGGGCCGGTGCTCAGGTGTGTTGATCTGTGTGTTCTCTGTGGGCCGGTGCTCAGGTGTGTTGATCTGTCTGTTCTCTGTGGGCCGGTGCTCAGGTGTGTTGTTCTGTCTGTTCTCTGTGGGCCGGTGCTCAGGTGTGTTGATCTGTCTGTTCTCTGTGGGCCGGTGCTCAGGTGTGTTGATCTGTGTGTTCTCTGTGGGCCGGGGCTCAGGTGTGTTGTTCTGTTTGTTCTCTGTGGGCCGGTGCTCAGGTGTGTTGATCTGTCTGTTCTCTGTGGGCCGGTGCTCAGGTGTGTTGATCTGTGTGTTCTCTGTGGGCCGGTGCTCAGGTGTGTTGATCTGTCTGTTCTCTGTGGGCCGGTGCTCAGGTGTGTTGATCTGTGTGTTCTCTGTGGGCCGGTGCTCAGGTGTGTTGATCTGTCTGTTCTCTGTGGGCCGGTGCTCAGGTGTGTTGATCTGTGTGTTCTCTGTGGGCCGGTGCTCAGGTGTGTTGATCTGTCTGTTCTCTGTGGGCCGGTGCTCAGGTGTGTTGATCTGTGTGTTCTCTGTGGGCCGGTGCTCAGGTGTGTTGATCTGTCTGTTCTCTGTGGGCCGGTGCTCAGGTGTGTTGTTCTGTCTGTTCTCTGTGGGCCGGGGCTCAGGTGTGTTGTTCTGTCTGTTCTCTGTGGGCCGGTGCTCAGGTGTGTTGATCTGTCTGTTCTCTGTGGGCTGGTGCTCAGGTGTGTTGATCTGTGTGTTCTCTGTGGGCCAGTGCTCAGGTGTGTTGATCTGTGTGTTCTCTGTGGGCCGGTGCTCAGGTGTGTTGTTCTGTGTGTTCTCTGTGGGCCGGTGCTCAGGTGTGTTGGTCTGTCTGTTCTCTGTGGGCCGGGGCTCAGGTGTGTTGATCTGTCTGTTCTCTGTGGGCCGGTGCTCAGGTGTGTTGATCTGTGTGTTCTCTGTGGGCCGGTGCTCAGGTGTGTTGGTCTGTCTGTTCTCTGTGGGCCGGTGCTCAGGTGTGTTGATCTGTGTGTTCTCTGTGGGCTGGTGCTCAGGTGTGTTGTTCTGTGTGTTCTCTGTGGGCCGGGGCTCAGGTGTGTTGTTCTGTCTGTTCTCTGTGGGCCGGTGCTCAGGTGTGTTGATCTGTCTGTTCTCTGTGGGCCGGTGCTCAGGTGTGTTGATCTGTCTGTTCTCTGTGGGACGGTGCTCAGGTGTGTTGATCTGTCTGTTCTCTGTGGGCCGCTGCTCAGGTGTGTTGTTCTGTCTGTTCTCTGTGGGCCGGTGCTCAGGTGTGTTGTTCTGTCTGTTCTCTGTGGGCCGGGGCTCAGGTGTGTTGATCTGTGTGTTCTCCGTGGGCCGGTGCTCAGGTGTGTTGATCGGTGTGTTCTCTGTGGGCCGGGGCTCAGGTGTGTTGATCTGTGTGTTCTCTGTGGGCCGGTGCTCAGGTGTGTTGATCTGTGTGTTCTCTGTGGGCCGGGGCTCAGGTGTGTTGTTCTGTCTGTTCTCTGTGGGCCAGTGCTCAGGTGTGTTGGTCTGTGTGTTCTCTGTGGGTCGGGGCTCAGGTGTGTTGTTCTGTCTGTTCTCTGTGGGCCGGTGCTCAGGTGTGTTGTTCTGTCTGTTCTCTGTGGGCCGGTGCTCAGGTGTGTTGATCTGTCTGTTCTCTGTGGGCCGGTGCTCAGGTGTGTTGATCTGTGTGTTCTCTGTGGGCCGGGGCTCAGGTGTGTTGTTCTGTCTGTTCTCTGTGGCCCGGTGCTCAGGTGTGTTGATCTGTCTGTTCTCTGTGGGCCGGTGCTCAGGTGTGTTGGTCTGTGTGTTCTCTGTGGGCCGGGGCTCAGGTGTGTTGTTCTGTGTGTTCTCTGTGGGCCGGGGCTCAGGTGTGTTGATCTGTGTGTTCTCTGTGGGCCGGGGCTCAGGTGTGTTGTTCTGTCTGTTCTCTGTGGGCCGGGGCTCAGGTGTGTTGTTCTGTCTGTTCTCTGTGGGCCGGTGCTCAGGTGTGTTGATCTGTGTGTTCTCTGTGGGCCGGGGCTCAGATGTGTTGTTCTGTGTGTTCTCTGTGGGCCGGTGCTCAGGTGTGTTGTTCTGTCCGTTCTCTGTGGGCCGGTGCTCAGGTGTGTTGTTCTGTCTGTTCTCTGTGGGCCGGTGCTCAGGTGTGTTGATCTGTGTGTTCTCTGTGGGCCAGTGCTCAGGTGTGTTGATCTGTGTGTTCTCTGTGGGCCGGTGCTCAGGTGTGTTGATCTGTGTGTTCTCTGTGGGCCAGTGCTCAGGTGTGTTGATCTGTGTGTTCTCTGTGGGCCGGTGCTCAGGTGTGTTGATCTGTGTGTTCTCTGTGGGCCGGGGCTCAGGTGTGTTGTTCTGTCCGTTCTCTGTGGGCCGGTGCTCAGGTGTGTTGATCTGTGTGTTCTCTGTGGGCCGGTGCTCAGGTGTGTTGATCTGTCTGTTCTCTGTGGGCCGCTGCTCAGGTGTGTTGTTCTGTCTGTTCTCTGTGGGCCGGTGCTCAGGTGTGTTGTTCTGTCTGTTCTCTGTGGGCCGGTGCTCAGGTGTGTTGATCTGTCTGTTCTCTGTGGGCCGGTGCTCAGGTGTGTTGTTCTGTCTGTTCTCTGTGGGCCGGTGCTCTGGTGTGTTGATCTGTCTGTTCTCTGTGGGCCGGTGCTCAGGTGTGTTGTTCTGTCTGTTCTCTGTGGGCCGGTGCTCAGGTGTGTTGTTCTGTCTGTTCTCTGTGGGCCGGTGCTCAGGTGTGTTGATCTGTCTGTTCTCTGTGGGCCGGTGCTCAGGTGTGTTGTTCTGTCTGTTCTCTGTGGGCCGGTGCTCAGGTGTGTTGATCTGTGTGTTCTCTGTGGGCCAGTGCTCAGGTTGTTGATCTGTGTGTTCTCTGTGGGCCAGTGCTCAGGTGTGTTGATCTGTGTGTTCTCTGTGGGCCGGGGCTCAGGTGTGTTGTTCTGTCTGTTCTCTGTGGGCCGGTGCTCAGGTGTGTTGTTCCGTCCATTCTCCGTGGGCCGGTGCTCAGGTGTGTTGATCTGTGTGTTCTCTGTGGGCTGGTGCTCAGGTGTGTTGTTCTGTCTGTTCTCTTTGGGCCGGGGCTCAGGTGTGTTGTTCTGTCTGTTCTCTGTGGGCCGGTGCTCAGGTGTGTTGATCTGTCTGTTCTCTGTGGGCCGGTGCTCAGGTGTGTTGATCTGTCTGTTCTCTGTGGGACGGTGCTCAGGTGTGTTGATCTGTCTGTTCTCTGTGGGCCGCTGCTCAGGTGTGTTGTTCTGTCTGTTCTCTGTGGGCCGGTGCTCAGGTGTGTTGTTCTGTCTGTTCTCTGTGGGCCGGGGCTCAGGTGTGTTGATCTGTGTGTTCTCTGTGGGCCGGTGCTCAGGTGTGTTGATCGGTGTGTTCTCTGTGGGCCGGGGCTCAGGTGTGTTGATCTGTGTGTTCTCTGTGGGCCGGTGCTCAGGTGTGTTGATCTGTGTGTTCTCTGTGGGCCGGGGCTCAGGTGTGTTGTTCTGTCTGTTCTCTGTGGGCCAGTGCTCAGGTGTGTTGGTCTGTGTGTTCTCTGTGGGTCGGGGCTCAGGTGTGTTGTTCTGTCTGTTCTCTGTGGGCCGGTGCTCAGGTGTGTTGTTCTGTCTGTTCTCTGTGGGCCGGTGCTCAGGTGTGTTGATCTGTCTGTTCTCTGTGGGCCGGTGCTCAGGTGTGTTGATCTGTGTGTTCTCTGTGGGCCGGGGCTCAGGTGTGTTGTTCTGTCTGTTCTCTGTGGCCCGGTGCTCAGGTGTGTTGATCTGTCTGTTCTCTGTGGGCCGGTGCTCAGGTGTGTTGGTCTGTGTGTTCTCTGTGGGCCGGGGCTCAGGTGTGTTGTTCTGTGTGTTCTCTGTGGGCCGGGGCTCAGGTGTGTTGATCTGTGTGTTCTCTGTGGGCCGGGGCTCAGGTGTGTTGTTCTGTCTGTTCTCTGTGGGCCGGGGCTCAGGTGTGTTGTTCTGTCTGTTCTCTGTGGGCCGGTGCTCAGGTGTGTTGATCTGTGTGTTCTCTGTGGGCCGGGGCTCAGATGTGTTGTTCTGTGTGTTCTCTGTGGGCCGGTGCTCAGGTGTGTTGTTCTGTCCGTTCTCTGTGGGCCGGTGCTCAGGTGTGTTGTTCTGTCTGTTCTCTGTGGGCCGGTGCTCAGGTGTGTTGATCTGTGTGTTCTCTGTGGGCCAGTGCTCAGGTGTGTTGATCTGTGTGTTCTCTGTGGGCCGGTGCTCAGGTGTGTTGATCTGTGTGTTCTCTGTGGGCCAGTGCTCAGGTGTGTTGATCTGTGTGTTCTCTGTGGGCCGGTGCTCAGGTGTGTTGATCTGTGTGTTCTCTGTGGGCCGGGGCTCAGGTGTGTTGTTCTGTCCGTTCTCTGTGGGCCGGTGCTCAGGTGTGTTGATCTGTGTGTTCTCTGTGGGCCGGTGCTCAGGTGTGTTGATCTGTCTGTTCTCTGTGGGCCGCTGCTCAGGTGTGTTGTTCTGTCTGTTCTCTGTGGGCCGGTGCTCAGGTGTGTTGTTCTGTCTGTTCTCTGTGGGCCGGTGCTCAGGTGTGTTGATCTGTCTGTTCTCTGTGGGCCGGTGCTCAGGTGTGTTGTTCTGTCTGTTCTCTGTGGGCCGGTGCTCTGGTGTGTTGATCTGTCTGTTCTCTGTGGGCCGGTGCTCAGGTGTGTTGTTCTGTCTGTTCTCTGTGGGCCGGTGCTCAGGTGTGTTGTTCTGTCTGTTCTCTGTGGGCCGGTGCTCAGGTGTGTTGATCTGTCTGTTCTCTGTGGGCCGGTGCTCAGGTGTGTTGTTCTGTCTGTTCTCTGTGGGCCGGTGCTCAGGTGTGTTGATCTGTGTGTTCTCTGTGGGCCAGTGCTCAGGTTGTTGATCTGTGTGTTCTCTGTGGGCCAGTGCTCAGGTGTGTTGATCTGTGTGTTCTCTGTGGGCCGGGGCTCAGGTGTGTTGTTCTGTCTGTTCTCTGTGGGCCGGTGCTCAGGTGTGTTGTTCCGTCCATTCTCCGTGGGCCGGTGCTCAGGTGTGTTGATCTGTGTGTTCTCTGTGGGCCGGTGCTCAGGTGTGTTGATCTGTCTGTTCTCTGTGGGCCGGTGCTCAGGTGTGTTGTTCTGTCTGTTCTCTGTGGGCCGGTGCTCAGGTGTGTTGATCTGTCTGTTCTCTGTGGGCCGGTGCTCAGGTGTGTTGATCTGTGTGTTCTCTGTGGGCCGGGGCTCAGGTGTGTTGTTCTGTCTGTTCTCTGTGGGCCGGTGCTCAGGTGTGTTGATCTGTCTGTTCTCTGTGGGCCGGTGCTCAGGTGTGTTGATCTGTCTGTTCTCTGTGGGCCGGTGCTCAGGTGTGTTGATCTGTGTGTTCTCTGTGGGCCAGTGCTCAGGTGTGTTGATCTGTGTGTTCTCTGTGGGCCGGTGCTCAGGTGTGTTGATCTGTGTGTTCTCTGTGGGCCAGTGCTCAGGTGTGTTGATCTGTGTGTTCTCTGTGGGCCGGTGCTCAGGTGTGTTGATCTGTGTGTTCTCTGTGGGCCGGGGCTCAGGTGTGTTGTTCTGTCCGTTCTCTGTGGGCCGGTGCTCAGGTGTGTTGATCTGTGTGTTCTCTGTGGGCCGGTGCTCAGGTGTGTTGATCTGTCTGTTCTCTGTGGGCCGCTGCTCAGGTGTGTTGTTCTGTCTGTTCTCTGTGGGCCGGTGCTCAGGTGTGTTGTTCTGTCTGTTCTCTGTGGGCCGGTGCTCAGGTGTGTTGATCTGTCTGTTCTCTGTGGGCCGGTGCTCAGGTGTGTTGTTCTGTCTGTTCTCTGTGGGCCGGTGCTCTGGTGTGTTGATCTGTCTGTTCTCTGTGGGCCGGTGCTCAGGTGTGTTGTTCTGTCTGTTCTCTGTGGGCCGGTGCTCAGGTGTGTTGTTCTGTCTGTTCTCTGTGGGCCGGTGCTCAGGTGTGTTGATCTGTCTGTTCTCTGTGGGCCGGTGCTCAGGTGTGTTGTTCTGTCTGTTCTCTGTGGGCCGGTGCTCAGGTGTGTTGATCTGTGTGTTCTCTGTGGGCCAGTGCTCAGGTTGTTGATCTGTGTGTTCTCTGTGGGCCAGTGCTCAGGTGTGTTGATCTGTGTGTTCTCTGTGGGCCGGGGCTCAGGTGTGTTGTTCTGTCTGTTCTCTGTGGGCCGGTGCTCAGGTGTGTTGTTCCGTCCATTCTCCGTGGGCCGGTGCTCAGGTGTGTTGATCTGTGTGTTCTCTGTGGGCCGGTGCTCAGGTGTGTTGATCTGTCTGTTCTCTGTGGGCCGGTGCTCAGGTGTGTTGTTCTGTCTGTTCTCTGTGGGCCGGTGCTCAGGTGTGTTGATCTGTCTGTTCTCTGTGGGCCGGTGCTCAGGTGTGTTGATCTGTGTGTTCTCTGTGGGCCGGGGCTCAGGTGTGTTGTTCTGTCTGTTCTCTGTGGGCCGGTGCTCAGGTGTGTTGATCTGTCTGTTCTCTGTGGGCCGGTGCTCAGGTGTGTTGATCTGTGTGTTCTCTGTGGGCCGGTGCTCAGGTGTGTTGATCTGTGTGTTCTCTGTGGGCCGGTGCTCAGGTGTGTTGATCTGTCTGTTCTCTGTGGGCCGGTGCTCAGGTGTGTTGATCTGTGTGTTCTCTGTGGGCCGGTGCTCAGGTGTGTTGTTCTGTCTGTTCTCTGTGGGCCGGTGCTCAGGTGTGTTGATCTGTGTGTTCTCTGTGGGCCGGTGCTCAGGTGTGTTGATCTGTCTGTTCTCTGTGGGCCGGTGCTCAGGTGTGTTGATCTGTGTGTTCTCTGTGGGCCGGTGCTCAGGTGTGTTGATCTGTCTGTTCTCTGTGGGCCGGTGCTCAGGTGTGTTGATCTGTGTGTTCTCTGTGGGCCGGGGCTCAGGTGTGTTGTTCTGTCTGTTCTCTGTGGGCCGGTGCTCAGGTGTGTTGTTCTGTCTGTTCTCTGTGGGCCGGTGCTCAGGTGTGTTGATCTGTCTGTTCTCTGTGGGCTGGTGCTCAGGTGTGTTGATCTGTGTGTTCTCTGTGGGCCAGTGCTCAGGTGTGTTGATCTGTGTGTTCTCTGTGGGCCGGTGCTCAGGTGTGTTGATCTGTGTGTTCTCTGTGGGCCAGTGCTCAGGTGTGTTGATCTGTGTGTTTTCTGTGGGCCAGTGCTCAGGTGTGTTGATCTGTGTGTTCTCTGTGGGCCGGGGCTCAGGTGTGTTGTTCTGTCCGTTCTCTGTGGGCCGGTGCTCAGGTGTGTTGATCTGTGTGTTCTCTGTGGGCCGGTGCTCAGGTGTGTTGATCTGTCTGTTCTCTGTGGGCCGCTGCTCAGGTGTGTTGTTCTGTCTGTTCTCTGTGGGCCGGTGCTCAGGTGTGTTGATCTGTCTGTTCTCTGTGGGCCGGTGCTCAGGTGTGTTGTTCTGTCTGTTCTCTGTGGGCCGGTGCTCTGGTGTGTTGATCTGTCTGTTCTCTGTGGGCCGGTGCTCAGGTGTGTTGATCTGTCTGTTCTCTGTGGGCCGCTGCTCAGGTGTGTTGTTCTGTCTGTTCTCTGTGGGCCGGTGCTCAGGTGTGTTGATCTGTGTGTTCTCTGTGGGCCGGTGCTCAGGTGTGTTGTTCTGTCTGTTCTCTGTGGGCCGGTGCTCAGGTGTGTTGATCTGTGTGTTCTCTGTGGGCCAGTGCTCAGGTGTGTTGATCTGTGTGTTCTCTGTGGGCCGGGGCTCAGGTGTGTTGATCTGTCTGTTCTCTGTGGGCCGGTGCTCAGGTGTGTTGATCTGTGTGTTCTCTGTGGGCCGGTGCTCAGGTGTGTTGTTCCGTCCGTTCTCCGTGGGCCGGTGCTCAGGTGTGTTGATCTGTGTGTTCTCTGTGGGCCGGTGCTCAGGTGTGTTGATCTGTCTGTTCTCTGTGGGCCGGTGCTCAGGTGTGTTGTTCTGTCTGTTCTCTGTGGGCCGGTGCTCAGGTGTGTTGTTCTGTCTGTTCTCTGTGGGCCGGTGCTCAGGTGTGTTGATCTGTGTGTTCTCTGTGGGCCGGGGCTCAGGTGTGTTGTTCTGTCTGTTCTCTGTGGGCCGGTGCTCAGGTGAGTTGATCTGTCTGTTCTCTGTGGGCCGGTGCTCAGGTGTGTTGATCTGTGTGTTCTCTGTGGGCCGGTGCTCAGGTGTGTTGATCTGTCTGTTCTCTGTGGGCCGGTGCTCAGGTGTGTTGATCTGTCTGTTCTCTGTGGGCCGGTGCTCAGGTGTGTTGATCTGTGTGTTCTCTGTGGGCCGGTGCTCAGGTGTGTTGTTCTGTCTGTTCTCTGTGGGCCGGTGCTCAGGTGTGTTGATCTGTGTGTTCTCTGTGGGCCGGTGCTCAGGTGTGTTGATCTGTCTGTTCTCTGTGGGCCGGTGCTCAGGTGTGTTGATCTGTGTGTTCTCTGTGGGCCGGTGCTCAGGTGTGTTGATCTGTCTGTTCTCTGTGGGCCGGTGCTCAGGTGTGTTGATCTGTGTGTTCTCTGTGGGCCGGGGCTCAGGTGTGTTGTTCTGTCTGTTCTCTGTGGGCCGGTGCTCAGGTGTGTTGTTCTGTCTGTTCTCTGTGGGCCGGTGCTCAGGTGTGTTGATCTGTCTGTTCTCTGTGGGCCGGTGCTCAGGTGTGTTGATCTGTGTGTTCTCTGTGGGCCGGTGCTCAGGTGTGTTGTTCTGTCTGTTCTCTGTGGGCCGGGGCTCAGGTGTGTTGTTCTATCTGTTCTCTGTGGGCCGGTGCTCAGGTGTGGGAGCTCAGTTCCTAGAAACTTTGCACAGGCTGTAAGCTGCGGAGGCGGCTAGGCCATTAAGCAGGCCTAAAACTTTCCTGCTCTGTAACAGCTTGATTCCTGTGAGCTTCGGGGCAGTGGTTCTCAACCTTCTGGCCCTTTAAATACAGTTCCTCATGTTGTGGCCCAACCATAAAATTATTTTCGTTGCTACTTCATAACTGTAATGTTGCTACTGTTATGAATCATAATGTAAATATCTGATATGCGGGATGGTCTTAGGCGACCCCTGTGAAAGGGTCGTTCAACCGCCAAAGGAGTCGTGATCCACAGGTTGAGAACCACTGCTTTAGGTGAAAGTGTGTTGTCAGCAGGACTGCATAGGGACCAGTCCATTGCTTGGTTAACTGCTGTTCAGGACCTTAAGCTTCCAGGTCTTTAGTAAGACTCAGTCTCCCAGCTGGAACGGTATAAGGGCTCATCAGAAGAGTAGGATAGATCTGCAACAAGCAAACTTGTGCAAAGTTGTTAGTGCTTGCCCTAAATGTTATACATAGTCTTCAGTCCATCTCTCAGGATCAACTTGCAAAAGGCAGCTGGGACCCCAACCCAGGCCCTCCAGGACTTACCAAGGTCCAAGCACTCCTGGTGGAGTCCCCAAAAACTATAACTTAAAATGCATGCTCGACTACCTGTTAAAGGAAAGAGGTTTATTCAGGTGCCATGACCTGGGAGAATATGTGTCTCTAAGACCATCCCCAGTTCCTGCTCAATCTTGTGGTTCTTATAGGGATAGGGAGGAGAGGGAGGTTTTTTCTATGTAATTATCATGCTAGCTTTTGGCAGTTGGGCCCTATCATTCATCTTTCTAGCTTTTGGCATGCTCAGTATAAAAGCCTCCCCCTGTGCCATTTTGGCCAAAGCCTGAGCTCCCTGACCATCTATATTAACAAAGCCATATAATACCTCATGTATCTGTGTGTCCACAATTTGAAATTGAATTAGGGATAAATTCCTAGAAACTAGGTAATTTTTAAAAATGTGTTATTTTTTGATTTGAGAAAGAGAGAAAGGGAGAGAGAGTGAAATATCGATTTGTTGTTCTACTCATTTATGCATTCATTGGTTGATTCTTGCATGTGTCTTGACTAGGGATCAAACCCGCAACCTTGGCCTATCTGCCATATTGGGACAATGTTATAACCAACTGAACTAACTGGGCAGGGCTAGGTCAGTTTTTGTTTTTTCTTAAAGGCAATTATTAACTAAAAAGTAAACAATATTTTCCAGAAAAGGAAAAATAATTATAGTTGAGTGTATAGCTAAGGTAAAGCTTAGGGAATAGCATTTACTAACTATTGCTCAAATGAAATTACAGTATGACTCTGTGAGTAAGGTTGGGGTTAGGTGAGATTTTTTGATAGTGGAGGTTGGGTTGTTAGAGTTAAATTCTTATCTTCCTTAGTGGGAAGTCAATAGGGAATCCCTAAAACTTGAAAGACAGAAACAAAAAGACAATGTAAGCATCCTATTTAGACATATGAAGATCAATCATATGTCTAACCAGAAGAATCAGCTAAAAGTTGGAAGTGGATATCTGGAGTGCAAGTTGGCAGGTATACTGCTAATTTTGATAACAAGCTTTGTAGAATTGATATTATACATAGGTACAACTTTGATAAAATTATCAAATTAAGAATGTAAAATAGGGGAGATTAAAAATGGTGGCTTGCTCCCAGGACCAAACTGGAATTACAAAATACAGAAAAAGTTCCTGAATAATCAATGGAAGACTCACTGGAGAGAACCCTGATAACTGAAGATTGAAAGTGGAGATTGCATAGTGGCGGAAGCACAAAAAGTCTGGCCTGGCTCTCACAGACAGTTCTGGAGAGATATCTCAGCTGTGTGTGTGTGGGGGGAGGGTTGCCACTGAGAACTCTGGGGTATAATCCTTAAGCTAGACCCCAGCAGAGAGCACCAGAACTGAGAAGGGTACTCACACAACATCTGACTGTGAAAAGCAGCAGGTTTGCTGTCTACCAGTGAGAGAAGGCTGGAAATAAAGACACCCTCTTAAAAGGCCCACACACAAAATTCCCTGGCAGAGGGAGGGCAGAGTGGACTGGAGTGGACTGTGTGAGCAGAAGCCAAGATCTGATACTCTGGGGTTAGAACTTAGAAGGAAGACACCTTGGTTTCCTGTGGTGAGTCATTCCCTCACAATGCAGAGGTTATCTTTCTCACACAGGCAATTACTATCTAGGCCAGTGGTTTGAGAGCCTGTGGGTCTCAACCCCTTTGGCGGTAGAACAACCCTTTCACAGGGGTTGCCCAAGACCATCCTGCATATTAGATATTTACATTACAATTCATAACAGTAGCAACATTACAGTTATGAAGTAGCAACGAAAATAATTTTATGGTTGGGTCACAACATGAGGAACTGTATTTAAAGGGCAAGAAGGTTGAGAACCACTGATGTAGGCAGTTTTGTCTGGGAGAAGACAGTTGACCCACCCTATTGAAAAAAACCTTGCCTCATGGTCTGGAGTTTCTGAGGCCCATTAAAAGACTGAGAATAGCGGAAACCGGTTTGGCTCAGTGGATAGAGCGTTGGCCTGCGGACTGAAGGGTCCCAGTTTCGATTCCGGTCAAGGGCATGTACCTTAGTTGTGGGCACATCCCCAGTGGGGAGTGTGCAGGAGGCAGCTGATCGATGTTTCTCTCTCATCGATGTTTCTGACTCTCTATCTCTCTCCCTTCCTCTCTGTAAAAAATCAATAAAATATATTAAAAAAAAAAAAGACTGAGAATAACAATTAGCCTCCAGGCAGAAGCAATTGCCCCACCCTATTGAAAAAAACTCTCACCACACCTGTGGATGATTGCCTGATGGCAATTCAAGATGGAATCCTGTAAGTCTGTAGGCAGAGTTGGTCTTTGGAGGCTTTATGTCTTTGCCTGATCTAATTAGTCAGAAACAGCATGTGACACTGTCCTGCCCTAAAGATTGAGAGGCATAGCAATAGCAGATCTACCTAATACACAGTCACAAACCTAAAGAGGCAGCCAAAATGAGGAGAAAAAAATGCCAAATGAAAGAACAAAAGAATTCTCCAGAAAAAGAGATAAATGAAATGGAGATAAGAAACTTATCTGATATAAAGTTCAGAATAATGATGGCAAAAACTCTCAACAGCATGAGAAAAGATATAGTAACTGTGAAAACAGAAATAAAGAATGACATAACACAAATAAAGAACACATTAGGGGAAGCTGAGGACCGAATCAGTCAATTAAAAGACAGGGTTGTCCTGACTGGTTTGGCTCAGTGGATAGAGTGTCGGCCTGCGGACTGAGGGGTCCCAGGTTCGATTCCGGTCAAGGGCATGTACCTTGGTTGTGGGCACAACCCCAGTGGGAGGTGTGCAGGAGGCAGCTGATCGATGTTTCTCTCTCATCGATGTTTCTAACTATCTCTCTCCCATCCTCTCTGTAAAAAATCAATAAAATATATTAAAAAAAAAAAAAAGACAGGGTTGAAAAAAAAAATCACTCAATCAGAGAACCAAAAAGAAAAAACAATTTAAAAACAGGAGAACAGCTTAAGGGAGCTGTGGGAAAACATGAAAGATAACAATATTCGAATAGCAGGTGTGCCAGAAGAGGCAGAAAGGAAGAAAGGGATAGAGAACATGTTTGAAGAAATAATGACAGAAAACTTCCCTAACCTGGTAAAGGAAAAAGCCACACAAGTTCAGGAGGCACAGAGAACCCTCAAGCAAGAAGAACCCAAACCAGCCCATGCCCAGACACATCATAATTAAAATGCCAAAAATTAAATACAAAGAGAGAGCTTAAAGGCAGCAAGAGAAAAGCAAACTGTTACCTACAAAGTAGCTCCCATAAAGCTGACACCTGATTTCTCATCATAAATTCTACAGGCCAGAAGGGAATGGCATTAAGTACTCAAGGTAACGGAAAGCAAGGATCTGAAACCAAGGTTACTATATCCAGAAAGGCTATCATTCAAAATAGACAGTCAAACAAAGAGCTTCCCAGATAAAAAAAAAGGCTAAAGGAATACATCACCACCAATCCAGCATTACAAGAAATACTAAAGGGATTGCTGTAATGAGAAGAAGAAACAGAGAGAGAAACCTAAACATACATAATTAAAATGGCAATAAATAAGTACCTCTCAATAATAACCTTAAATGTAAATGGATTAAATGCTTCAAACAAAAGACACAGGGTAGCTGAATTGATACAAAAACATGACTCAACTATATGTTGCCTACAAGAGACCCATCTCAAACCAAAAGACTCACTCAGGATGAGTGTGAAGGGATGGAAAAAATTTTTCTGTGCCAATAGAAAAGAAAAAAAGCTAGAGTAGCAATACTTATATGTGACAAAATAGACTTCAAAATGAAAGCCATCACAAGAGACAACAAAGATCACTACATAATACTAAATGGATCAATCCAACAAAAGGATATAACCCTGGTAAACATATATGCACCCAATATAGGAGCAACTAAATATATAAAAAAAACAACTTCTAGAGGACTTTAAGGAAGAGATCAACAACAATACAGTCATAGTAGGGGACTTTAATACTCCACTGACATCACTGGATAGATCTTCCAGACAAAAAATTAACAATGAAACAGTGACTCTAAAGGACACACTGGATCAGATGGATTTAATTGACATAGAACATTTCACCCCAAAGCTGCAGAATATGCATTCTTCTCAAGTGCACATGGATCATTCACAAAAATAGACCACATATTAGGACACAAAACAAGTCTCTAAAAGTTCAAGAAGATTGAAATTATATCAAGCATATTCTCAGATCACAGTGAAATGAAATTATAAATCAATTACAGTAAAAACACCCAAAAACATTCAAACACATGGAGGCTAAATAGCATGTTATTAAACAATGAGTGGGTTACCAATGAGATCAAGAAAGAAATCAAAAACTTCCTGGAATCAAATGAATATGAACACACAACAACACAAACTCTCTGAGACACAGCAAAAGCAGTCCTGAGAGGGAAGTTCATAGCACTACAGGCCTACCTCAAAAAACAAAACAAAAAATTAGTAATAAACTATTTAACCCTACAACTTAAAGAGCTAGAAAGAGAACAACAAGAAAAGCCCAAAGTAAGAGGAAGGAAGAAAATAATAAAAATTAGAGCAGAAATAAATAACATAGAGACAAAAAAAAAAAATCAATGAAACCAAGAGCTGGTTCTTTGAAAAGATGTGAACCATTAGCCAGATTCATCAAGAAACAAAAAGAGGACCCAAATAAATAAAATCAGAAATGAAAGTGGAGAATAACCACTGACACCACAGAAACACAAAGGATTGTAAGAAAATGCCAACAAGCTGGACAATGTAAATGAAAAGGAAAAATTCATAGAGAAATACAATATCCGAAAACTGAATCAGGAAGAATCAGAAAACCTGAATAGGCCAACAACTGATGAAATAGAAGCAGTAATAAAAAAAAAACCTCCCAGCAAAGGCCTGGGTGCAAATGGCTTCACAGGAGAGTTTTGCCAAACATTCAAAGAAGAACTAACATCTATTCTCCTCAAACTATTCCAAAAAAATCCAAGTGGAAGGAACACTTCCAAGCTCTCTTTATGAGGCCAGCATTATCCTAATTCCAAAACCAAATATAGCCACTACTAAGAAAGAGAACTACAAGCCAATACCCCTGATGAACATAGATGCTAAAATCTTCAACAAAATACTAGCAAATCAGATCTAGAAACATATTAAAAAAATTATACACCATGCCAAGTTGGATTTATTCCGGGGATACAAGGCTGGTACAATACAGTGGGGCCTTGACTTACGAGTTTAATTCGTTCCGTGACGGAGCTCGTAACTCAAATTACTCGTATGTCAAATCATTAAAGTGAATGAGTGAGACACGTGATGCTGGGCTGATGTTGTGGCGTTCACTGTGACATTCGCTACGCCAACTAGCGGTGGGGTATCTGAAGCTGGCTCATAATCCGAATTTTAGCTCGCAACTCAAAGCAAAAGATCGGCCGAGAGACGGCTCATATCTCGAAAAACTCATTAGTCAGGACACTCGTAATTCAAGGCCCCACTGTATTCACAAATCAATAAACATGATACATCACATAAACAAATTGAAAGACAAAAATCATATGATCATATCAATAGATGCAGAAAAAGTATTCGACAAAATCAAACACCCATTTCTGATAAAAACTCTCGACAGAAGAGAAACCAAGATGGCGGCATAGGTTAACGCCGGAGATTGCTGCCTCGAACAACCACTTCAGAGATATAACTAAAGGACAGAACAGACATCATCCAGAACCACAGGAAGGCTGGCTGAGTGGAAATTCTACAACTAGGAGGAAAGAGAATATCATACCCAGACTCAGAGGAGGCGCAGTGCTGAAGTGAAATACTCAGGTGTGGAGTGCGCGGAGAGGGCTGGCGGCGGAGGGCGCGGTTGTTGTTTTCAATCGGGAGGGAGTTTCAGACTCTGAGCTCTAGATCCGGGCGAGTCTCTGGGGACCCAGACTCAAACGGGAGAAGCGGGACTGTCTGGCTTTGGTCGGAACTCGAAGGCAGCTTTCTCTCCGAGGATTGCAGCAGTTGCTGGGACTCTGAGAGGCAGAGCCCCTAGGGACGGAACTGAGAGCAGCCATAACTGCTCTCTCAGCCCACCCTGTAGATCCCCGGGGACCCGCCCCGCCCAAGCCCTGCACAGAACCATTTGCCGGATAGCCTCAGGCAAACGCTAGATTAGCACCACCCTAGAGATCCAGCACAGAAGCTCTCCCACTGCAGACAGAGCTGTCTCTCATAGCCAGTTAGCCTGGAGGTCAAATCACCCCTGGTATTACCGACAACAATCAAGGCTTAACTACAAGACTGCACACAAAGACCACTAGGGGGTGCACCAAGAAAACATAAAAAAATGCGGAGACAAAGAAACAGGACGCAAATGTCAGAAATGGAAGATATAGAGCTCAAAACCACACTTTTAAGGTCTCTCAAGAACTGTCTAGAAGCTGCCGATAAACTTAGTAAGGCCCTCGAAAAGACTTGTGAGACCGCCAATAAATGTAGTGAGATCCTCAAGAAATCTAATGAGACCCTCGATGTTGTGATAAAGAACCAACTAGAAATTAAGCATACACTGACTGAAATAAAGAATATTATACAGACACCCAACAGCATACCAGAGTAGCGCAAGAATCAAGTCAAAGATTCAAAACGCGAAGAAGCAAAAAACACCCAACTGGAAAAGCAAAATGAAAAAAGAATCCGAAAATACGAAGATAGTGTAAGGAGCCTCTGGGACAGCTTCAAGCGTACCAACATCAGAATTATAGGGGTGCCAGAAGATGAGAGAGAGCAAGATATTGAAAACCTATTTGAAGAAATAATGACAGAAAACTTCCCCCACCTGGTGAAAGAAATAGACTTACAGGTCCAGGAAGCGCACAGAACCCCAAACAAAAGGAATCCAAAGAGGACCACACCAAGACACATCATAATTAAAATGCCAAGAGCAAAAGACAAAGAGAGAATCTTAAAAGCAGCAAGAGAAAGAAACCGAGTTACCTACAAGGGAATGCCCATACGACTGTCAGCTGATTTCTCAACAGAAACTTTGCAGGCCAGAAGGGAATGGCAAGAAATATTCAAAGTGAACCTACAACCAAGATTACTTTATCCAGCAAAGCTATCATTCAGAACGGAAGGTCAGATAAAGAGCTTCACAGATAAGGAAAAGCTAAAGGAGTTCATCACCACCAAACCAGTATTATATGAAATGCTGAAAGGTATTCTTTAAGAAGAGGAAGAAGAAGAAAAAGGTAAAGATACAAATTATGAACAACAAATATGCATACAACAAGTGAATCTAAGAATCGAGTGAATAAATACTTTGGTGATCATAATAGAATCAGGGACATAGAAAGGGAATGGACTGACTATTCTTGGGGGGGAAAGGGGTGTGGGAGATGCAGAAAGAGACTGGACAAAAATCGTGCACCTATGGATGAGGACAGTGGGTGGGGAGTGAGGGTGGAGGGTGGGGTGGGAACTGGGAGGAGGGGAGTTATGGGGGGGAAAAAGAGGAACAAATGTAATAATCTGAACAATAAAGATTTAATTAAAAAAAACAACTCTCGGCAAAGTGGGAATAGAGGAGCTTATCTCAACATGATAAAGGTCATATATGACAAACCTACAGCCAACATCATCCTCAATGGGCAAAAACTAAAACCATTTCTCCTAAGGACAGGATCAAGACAGGGATGTCTGCTTTCACCACTTTTATTCAACACTAGAGGCCCGGTGCATGAAATTCATGCACTGGGGGTAGGGGGGAGGCGGTCCCCTCTGCCTGGCCTGGGCCCTCTAGCAGTCCTGGAGCCCTCAGCCAGAACCCAGCAGCAAGCTAACCTACTGGTCAGAGTCTGCCCCCCGGTGGTCAGTGCATGTGATAACAACTGGTTGACCAGTAGACTCTCTGCCCCCTGGTGGTCAGTGCACATCATAGCAAGCGGTTTAGTGGCCTTAGCATATCATTAGCATATTATGTTTTGATTGGTTGAACAGATGACTGGACACTTAGCATATTAGGCTTTTATTATATAGAATAGTACTGGAAGTCCTGGCCACAGTAAGCAGACAAGAAGAAGAAATAAAAGGCATCCAAATTGGAAAGGAGAAAGTAAAACCCTCATTATTTGCAGATGACATGATATTGTACATAGAAAATACTAAAGAATCCACCAAAAAACTACCAGATTTAATAAATGAATTTGACAATGTAGCAGGATACAAAATCAACACCCAAAAATCAATGGCTTTTTATACACTAATAATGAGTTCTCAGAAAGAGAAACTAAACAAATAATTTCATTTACCATTGCAAAAAAAATTAAGATATTTAGGAATAAACTTAACCAAAGAGGTAAATGACTTGTACTCAGAAAACTATAGGATGTTGAAAAAAGAGATAGAAGAAGATATAAACAAGTGCAAGAATATTCCATGTTCATGGATTGGTAGAATCAATATACTACCCAAGGCAATCTATAGATTCAACGCAATCCCTATTAAAATACCAATGGCATATTTCACAGATCTAGAACGAACACTACAAAAATTTATATGGAACCAAAAAAAGACCCTGAATAGCTGCAGAAATCTTGAGAAAGAAGAACAAAGTTGCAGGGATCACAATACTAGATATCAGGTTATACTACAAAGTCATTGTAATCAAAACAGCCTGGTACTGGCACAAGAACATGCATATAGATCAATGGAACAGATCAGAGACTCAGAAATCGACCCAGGCCATTATGCTCAATTAATATTTGACAAAGGAGACAAGGATATACAATGGAGTCAAGACAGTCTCTTTAGTAAAAGCTGGTTTGGCTCAGTGGGTAGAGCATCAGCCTGTGAACTGAAGGGTCCTGGGTTTGATTCCAGTCAAGGGCACATGCCTGGGTTGTGGGCTCGATCCCCAGTGAGGGGTGTGCAGGATGATTCTCTCTCATCTTTGATGTTTCTATCTCTTCCTCTCCCTTCCTCTCTGAAATCAATAAAAGATATTTTTACAAAATAGTGTTGGATAAGTTGGATAGATACATGCAAAAAAAAAAAATGAAACTAGACACCCAACTTACACCATACACAAGAATAAACTCAAAATGGATAAAAGACCTAAAGGTAAGTCTGGAAACCATAAAAGTCCTAGAAGAAATCATAGGCAACAAAATCTCAGACATCTCTCATAGCAGTATGTTTACAGATACATCTCCCAGGGCAAAGGAAGTTAAGGAGAAAATAAATGGGACTATATCAAAATTAAAAGCTTCTGCACAGCAAAAGAAACCATCAACAACACAAAAAGGGAGCCCACTGTATGGGAGAATATATTTGGCAATGACACATAGGATAAAGGGTTAATATCCAAAATATCTAAGGAAACCGTGCAACTTAAAAAAAGTTTTTAATTGGAAGACCGTCAATCCAATTAAAAAATGAGCAAAGGACCTAAATTTTCTCCAAAGTGGACATACAGATGGCCAAAAGACGTATGAAAAAATGCTCAAAGTCGCCCTAGCAGGTTTGACTTCGTAGATAGAGCATTGGCCTGCGGACTGAAGGGCCCCGGGTTTGATTCTGGTCAGGGGCACCAGCCTGGGTTGCAGGCTCAATCCCCAGTAGGGGGCATGCAGGAGGCAGCCAATCAATGATTCTCATCATTGATGTTTCTATGTCTCCCTCTCCTTTCCTCTCTAAAATTAATAGGAAAAAAAATGCTCAAAGTCACTGATCATCAGAGACATGCAAATTAAAATGACAATGAGGTATCACCTCACACTTGTCAGATTGGCTACCATCAACAAATCAACAAATGACAAGTGTTGGAGAGGATGTGGAGAAAAGGGAGCCCTAGTACACTGCTGGTGGGAGTGCAGACTGGTGCAACCATTATGGAAAACAGTATGAAGTTAAGTGACATAAGCCAGTCAGAGAAAGACAAGTATCGCATGATCTCACTCATATGTGGAATCTAAGTAACAAAATAAACTGACGAACAGAGTGGATGCAGAAACATGAAAGCATGGAACAGTGTGCAGAATCTCGGAGTGAAGGCGGGGGATGGTGGGTGATTGTGAGGTAATCAACTAAGGTCATGTATGCAAATATGCATAACCCATGGCTGCAGACAGTGGTGATGGTGAGGGCCTGGGGTGGGGGGTGGGGGGTGGGGATGGGCAGGAGGGGGCGATGGGGGAAAAAGGGGGGACATATGTAATGCTTTCAACAATACAGATTTTTTTAAAAGAAGAATGTGAAATATATAAGTAAAAATACTAAATTAAATTTGATAAATTAAAACTTCATTATAATAATTAATGTATTGAGTATTCTATTCTATTGAATCTAAAACACAATTGATGCCCTAGCCAGTTTGGCTCAGTGGATAGAGTGTGAGCCTGTGGGCTAAAGGATCCTGGGTTTGGTTCTGGTCAAGGGCACATGTCTGGGTTGTGGACTCCATGCCCAGTGGGGGATGTGTAGGAGGCAGCTTATCAATGATCCTCTCTCATCATAACTGTTTCTATCTCTCTCCCTCTCCCTCCCTCTCTGAAATCAATAAAAATATATTTAAAATAAATAAATAAATAAAATAAAACACAATTGATCTAAAAACACACATAAATAAAACAATTAGTTTATGTATTAATAAAAATGACAACAAATTATATGCCATTAATTATAAGATGCAAATCAATTTTTAGAGATATTGAAACGTGAAAAATTTGTCTTAGAAACCGTGATATATAGTATGTCAGACATTGTGCTGGACATATATAGTTATCTCTAACTCTACAACAAATCTCATTATGGTGGTGACTATTTTACAAATGAGGGTTAAAGGGGTCTCATAGGGAAAGCATTTGCCAAGAACGTTTTCATTCATCAAAGAGG